>NW_026915724.1:727500-1371136 GCF_034315485.1 Pezoporus occidentalis | reverse complement strand
AGTTATATCTTTGGTGTCAGAGGAATTCAGAATTCATAGAATTCAGAATAACAAAACAGGCGAAAAGGGTCTCCCCCCAAGCTGATAAAGTCAACAGATCCAGGCAGTTACATTTAATTATATACACAAAATTAGGTCAAAATATAACTTGGAAATCACAACACTTTTATCTGGTCACAAATTTTACAGCCATATATCAAATAAAGAAGAGCACAGTTCACAGAGTGTAAAGGGTTTATTCACTTGTTGATAAATTACCTGCTAACCCAAAAAGAAAGAGGTAAAGATCAATTTCAAAGAGGCCTAGCTCTTTTTATGGTAGCATTTATTTTATCTAAAACTTGTATTACAATATAATAAGGTCTTCAAAGACCAAATATGATCAAGTGCTTTCTAAGAAGTATGATGAATACTCAGAATGAAAGATGTTTGATCTATACTATGTTTGAAACCCAGCAGATGTCCAGTGCTGAGTGAAAGGGGCAGCTTCTGTGCTTTCCAGTGATTGATAGGAACTCCATTATGTATCTTCACTCCTTTAAAAATCTTCAGGTTTTGCGTACAACCATTAATAGCTATAACAGTAAACCTTTTCTGCAGCTTTATAATGAAATAGCACTTGTGCCTGTACACAGAATAAATGGCTTGGTATGACACACATTCTTTACTAGGTGATGATGGTGAAGCTGTACATTAGTGGTTTAGAGTTTAGAGGTCTACAGAGGATGAAAGTCCACATAGCAAAACAAATGGGATGTGAATATTATAAAAATCCAGATCTGAAATGTAGTCTCCAGCAAGTTCTTCTAGTTTTTTGTTTCCTTTCCCTTTCTTCAAACTCTTAGATGGCCAGACTATAAGCAAGGTTCACTCTTGTACACCAAAAATGACAGATGCTAAGGCATCCTGGTGCATAAATCCTGACAAAACTTGCATCTAGTCTGTGTATGCAGCTGCACAGTGGCATTTTACCTCACACAGTTTTGCTGGGATGAAAGTGTAGTAGTGCCTGATACCCGGGTGCATAAGTCCATTTCCCAACATTACAAAGAAAAAGTCTTAAAGATCAACCAATATAGGGCATAACAATTTTTTGCATATCACAGTGCATAACAGAATACCTATAGCATCCTGCAAGACAGGTTAGTTTCAAAGTCTTTAGAGAAATTATAACTAGAACGGAGAGAGTACAATAAGAAGCAGTGTGTTACTTGCATGGCATTGTTTCTCTTGGGCCCATGAAATTTGGAAACATTTACAGAGCTGTTATGAAGCCAGCTGGATTCTGATGAATTTTAACCTCAGCCTCTCATTTTCTGAAAAGTAAAATACAGAAAACCTTTGCAAGCTGGTACAGCAATCCTGTGAAGACTGGAATCTGATCAACCCTGCTGTTAGCTCCATGTACCAAATTATACTAAATAAATGAAACATTGTCCCAGTCCTTTTACATACAAAATTCAGGCTAGAAGACTGTGATGAAATACAATGAAAAAGTACATCTCTAATACCTAGTCTTGTGGGAAGCAGAAGTGAGTGGTTACAAAGTTTTGAATTCTACTTCTTAAAGAGAAAACTCATGCTGATGGTCTGATCTACAGTAAAATTCCTGTCCTGGTACCTCCAGCCCTACTGACATGTTCCAGACTTTTGCAGAGCTCGTGTATGAGCACCCAGCTTTTTCTCCTTGCTGCATCTCAGCAAGAGGGTGCTGCTTTAGCATCCTCTCCTCAGATACCAGGGGATGGAGGCGGCTGGGGCCGGGGCTCGTCTCTGCCTTTTATGCTCGACAGCTTTTGCGGGACCAAGGCCAGCTTCTGGCAGGATGCAGAGGACCCAGACGACCCTTCCTGCCAGCCACACTCGAGACACCGCCCGGGGGGGGGCTCCTGGGA
Organism: Pezoporus occidentalis; assembly: GCF_034315485.1. Taxonomy (NCBI): domain Eukaryota; kingdom Metazoa; phylum Chordata; class Aves; order Psittaciformes; family Psittacidae; genus Pezoporus; species Pezoporus occidentalis. The sequence continues at coordinate 1,369,241 of NW_026915724.1, read as the reverse complement.
GCTCCGCCGCACGGGGGAGGACGGGCAGCGGTCGAGGGTGCGGGCGCTGATGCGGGGCCGTTTTCGGCGCGGTGCCCGGAGTTTGGCGCATTCCGCCCCGCGGGGTGCCGGGGAGGGTTGTCCGCCGCACGTCACCGCCGCCCGCGATAAAAGCCCGGCGGGGAGGGAGCCAGGAGGAGAAGCGCGGAGGTCCTCGGGGCGGCAGCGACCCGGAGGCCGGCGGGGGAGGCGGCGGCTCGCTCAGCGGCAGTCCTTCGCCGCACTCCACTGCTGGACGTGTCCGCACCGCGGCTGCCCGCTGCAGTGAGCTGGGAGAAGCCGTGTCTGCGCCCCCCGGCCCCGGCCCCTGTGCGGGCCTGACGAGGAGGTGGTCGGCGGAGCGAAGTTGGCTGCAGAGGGAGGAGGCAGCCGGCGGCGGAAGGGTAAGGGCGTTGTAGGGTGGGCGCCCGGCGGCTCCCCGCAGCATCCTCCCTGCGGCGGGGGATGCGGCGGGATACAAACCCCGGCGCATGCAGGGTGACTCGGACAGGAAGAACGTCGTCGGGGCCGGCAGCCCCTCGGCGAACGGGGCCTGGGCGGTGCACCGGAGAGAGCCCGGCTCTGCCCCCTTCGCCGCTTTTTGTTTCCCTCGCAGCGGCTGGGTCCGGCGCGGTCGGTGCGGCCGGATCCGCGCGTTTTCACCCAGGCACCCATGGCGTAGGAGTGACCATGGCATTCCCACCTAGAGCACTCAGTCATGCAGTAGGCAGTGTCAGTATATGCTGTTCTTGGAAGTGGTACTACTTTTCCAGAGTTATCTCTGCTGTCCTTTGTTTGGTGAATAGACTAACCTCATCAACCCTCATTTGCTTTCTCGAGTTGGAAATCATTAAAAGAAAAAAACAAAAGTTTAATCAAAGTCGTATTTTGAAATGCACCAAGAGGGGATATTTCGTATCAACTTAATTGTGTTTTTCAGTCATTATTTTGGCAGTGGATGCAAGCCTTTTAAGTTACTTTGTTCTTATTCCAGTACTGGAAGACCCTTTCTACAGTCTAATCTTCATTTATGTTTGGCTCCTTTTAAGTAGCTATGAAAAGCATGCTTTCCCGCATGAAGGCAATTAAATGTGCATGCCAGTGTACCATATAAAACAGCTTGAACAGACTGAAGTTCATAAGGTTGAAGATAAACCATCTTCCCAAATCAACAGTGTATACTTACTAGAGTAAAAACAGAGTAGCATCCTGGTTTCTCCCCCTGAAACAACAGTGGCAAACTGTACAAACTACAGTTGTTGTTGCTTAGTAAGTTCATACAGACCAGCAATTCAGCCTCCAAATTACATTACTCTCTCTTATGCATTTACAGCCAACAGACCTGGAAGAAAGACTTTGTCTTGGACCTAACTCCTGAGCATTTTGAGATCATTCATCATGAAGTATGTAGTACAGGAATGGCTCAGAATAACCACCTTGCTATTCATAGCTCAAGCAGTTTCTGCAATGGTTCTTCCCAATGCAACGCTCTTACAGGAGCTTTTGGAAAAGTACATGGATGAAGATGGTGAGTGGTGGATCGCCAAGCAGAGAGGGAAAAGGGCTATCACAGACAGTGATATGCAAAGTATCTTGGATCTTCATAATAAATTACGGGGTCAGGTGTATCCACCAGCTTCCAATATGGAATATATGGTAAGGAAAAACTGATAGTGACGTGCAGAAAGAAATGTGCTTGGAATGGTTGCTGTCACTTTGTAACACAATATACTTTCAGTCTTGGCTTGCTTGTTTTCCAGTTTAAAGCACTTGTTTCTTGTTTGTCTTTTTTTTTTTCCTTTTGTACAGAGGTGAACTGTGAGATAAAAGTATCTGCTTGTGGATCAGACATCATGTTCTACCGATACTAATGGTTTTAATCCTTCATAGCTCTCCTGAATTTAAGTGGCAATTCTTCAGTGGTAGGGTTCAATTTCCAAAATTACATTGCTCAAAGTAGTTGATTGTGACCTAAGAAGTTACCATCTAAGAAGAGTTACTGAACTCTGAACTTTCAAAATAACTTGAATACTCTTCCATGCTTCTAGGTTAGATGGAATTTCTGAGGAAGAAAGTCTTCTATTTAACTTGGCATCTGTTACTGGATTGGAGTCCTGTATGTTCCCATGTTAGACAGATTAATAATGTAATGCATAATTTATATTTGTGTTTTTCCCTTAAGAAGCATCTATATTTGATTTATTATTAGTAGATTTAAATCTCCCATGGTTTTGAACTTTGATTTTATGCCATAGTTCAAGGCTAACTCTGTCTGTCCTTGCTAATTAAATCAAATCAGGTCATTAGAGCTTTGAAGAAGTCCAGAGGTCTGACAAGAATGGACAACTTTTCTTCCGTTCTTTTTTCTGCAGAAAAGCACAAATCTCTTTCCTGTGTCCACACTGTGTATTATTTGTGTATCAGTCCAGGCACCAGAGAAATAACATTACTAAGGGTTGGGTTGTTTATACCAAATATTACACATATTTATTTACAAATATTGTCAGGTTATGACAGAAGGTCATACTAACACATTTCAAGATGTAGATGTCTTTTGCAGCTTGGAGTGGTGTCTATCAGCTTGGAGATCTGATTGAACATATATGTGCCCTGGAGAAACTGTGCTTACTTAAACCATTAATAAAGGCAGTTTAACTTAAGTTTACCTGTATGAGTGTTACTATATTAGACTAAGAGCCATCAGAGAATTAGTTACTATGTTTCATCTCCAAATAAGGGGATGATAATATCTGAAACTCCTTTCTTTAACTCCTTCATTTAAAATAGTCTGCACATCTTTGAACTAGTATGTTTCTGTTACGACTTTATAAGACCTTTTTATAATATAAGTTAGCTTCTTGTTTCCAATAACCTAAGTTGATTTATTTCTGGAAAACTTAAGAAAAACCTGTCCAGAATTTTTATAAAATAAGAACAGGGAAAACTGCATTGTTTTCCTATGTTAAAATAGCGTAACACTTTTTCCCAAGATTCTGCAAAAGAGTAGCTTTGATTTTTATTTAAGTGCTTTTTTCCATTCCTAATGATATTTTACATTTACCTGTGTTACATAGTTTGAAAAGAACTTGGATATGCTGGTTGGAGTTACACTTTTGACATCTGTATCCTTCACAGATTCCTCCTGCACTGCGCACACTTTGGCCTAGAGCTTGTGTTAGGTCTACATCTGGAACAATTTTTTTGTGTTGTTGTTGTTGTCTTTTTATTTCTGTGCTCCACTGTGACCCCTGACCCAGAGTACAAGTAGCATGGAAAAGAGATTACACAATTTTAGTATTAAGGAGATATACTTATGTCCTGTTACTCAGAACAGGACAGCAGCTTTCAAGAACCTTGGATTCAATTTTGGGATAATATCCAAGGGAATCAGGGATTGGGGTGGGCAAAAGTTTAGGATTTGTGAATGGGAAGGGTCTGTGTAAAGAATCTGGCCAAAGGAATGGATATGCGTTCAGAGACAGAGCCCCATGAGAAGGGCATGCAGGGGGGCTGAGAGTCTGGTCAAGAAGATGTTGAGAAATCAGTGGTATGGAGAGAAAGAGCATTTGATGAATAGATGTGGTTAGGGGGAAGAGCTGTGACTTCCTGGTCAAAGAAAATTTGGAAGCAAGAGTTTACGGAGGGAGGTTAACAGCACACAAGTTCACAAAGAGGCTATACAAAAAGACAACCTGTGAGTGAGTGATAAGGGAGATTGTATGTGGAGGAAGCTGGCAGGAGTCAATATTGGGAACTGAGAGGATAATTTGGGAGACAGTGGAAACCCTCCACTGGTTAAAAGAAGGAGGAAATTATGGGATTTCTGATTGTTTGCATGTATTGTTTAATAAGAGTGAAATTTGAGTACAGAGTGGTAAATGTGGTGTGGAGCCACAGATTGAACAGCAAAGAAGGAAAAATAAATGATAGCTCATTAAGGAAGCATGGTTTGTTTTGTGTAAAGTGATTCCTTTGGAAAAACTAGCATCATAATCATAGTGCATTATTCATATTGCACATTATATTTATTGCATAATTAAATTACTTGAGGCAAACTCTATTCTGTCATTTCATAACTTTTGAGAGATATAGCTGTATAAGTATTACTGCTAGTTTTCTGTCCATAATTAAAGCAAATGCCTGTTTTGACACTTTATAGTGAATTTGTTTTTCTAGATTCATATCAATAATAGGATAAACAAGTTCTACTTTTCCAGGTGAAGTGATAAGCACTCTTAGATCTGTCTTTCCAAGGGTCTGTGACCTCTGGGTTAGTTTTGTGATTCTTTTCCAGTTTGTATCTACACATAGTAGATATGTCTAAGGAGCAGAATGTTCTCATGGTTGTCTGGCTGAATTTACCACATGACAAGTTCATCTTCCCAAGTACTGTGACTCTAGCAGTGAGCAGTAATAGATTCGTCGGGTAAAAGGATAAGATAAAAGCGTGTGAAAAGAGAAATTTCTGCAGTGAACCCCCCCCAGCTTCCAGCAAACAGCAGCTTAGGGACTTCCAAAATCTGCTCTTATACTTTTTGTGGCCAATAGTCTTGGGTGGAATTTTCTTTTATGAATCTGAATGCTTTTGAGTCCATTTGTATCGTTTGAATCCATGGCATCAAGTTGCAGAGCACTGTATATTTCAAATCATAGAATAATTAGGGTTGGAAAGGACCTTAAGATCACCTAGTTCCAGCCCCCTGCCATGGGCAGGGACATTTAATTATGGATTGTGGGAAAAAGTACTTTTTTTTTTAAGAAATAATAATTTCCTCAATGGTGGCATCTTTTCAGCTGGAGAGTCCTACTCCTCTTGCGTGAAAAATGTTCTATCTGGTATGGTTGTACTGTTTTCATTTTAATTCAAAGGGAGAAAAACAAACTCTTGATACTTATGGCATACCACAGATACAGTTTTTTGCTTCCTAATCATTTCTAAAATTCTTTTACTTTTTTCACTGTGCCTGAACTAAAGCTGACATTTTCATATAGATATTCACAATTACTCCAAGATCTTTTTAGTGTGCTAAGAGGTCATTTACTACACTACAGTGTATGAAAGTTGTCTGTAATCTCCAGCAGTGTTCTCATTATTTTGCATGTATTCACACCGAATGCTGTCATTTTGTTTTCCAGTCACTTATTATTAGTGAGGCTCCTAACTCTGTCTTTTATTTTCCTATCTTGTTTTTAACTACCGTTAAGTAGTGAATACCATCGTGCATTCCCTTTTCTTGGGCTGTTGTGAAGAAGGTATACAGCAGAGGACCATGGACACATCTTGCAGGGAATTTGAAGTTATTTCATATTCTTATCTCTGTTTTCTGGCTTTTATCACTTTTTTTCTTAAACTCATGATATCTTAATTTTAGTCATTTATTAATGATTAATGAATTAATGAATAATTAATTAATGAATTTATTAATTTCAAGACCAGGTTGGATGAGGCCTTGGGTGATATGGTTTAGTGTGAGGTGTCCCTGCCCATGGCAGGGGGGTTGGAACTAGATGATCTTAAGGTCCTTTCCAACCCTAACTATTCTATGATTCTATGATTAATTTTTAAATAACTTAGGAACTTTGTAGGAAGCTTAACTGCGCTTAATCCTCTTCCACATGTTGACACCTTCAAAATTTAATACATTCAGGGAGGATTTCATATTATCTGTGTATTTAGAATGTTTTTTAATGTTCTGTATGGAATCATCCCATGGAAGTCAGCCTTTAGTCTGCAGTTTCTCAGGATCTACTGGACACTTTTTAAAATATTACTACCCACACTCTGTTTTCTGTTACTGTGGTAATGAGGCCATATTAGGAGAGATTGTGTACCACAGTAATTCTGAAGTTCCGTGATCAAATTCTTCCAGATTCTTGAAGGATATTGTCTGGTCCTGCAGTTTGATGCTGTTAATGTATTCAGTTCCATCTAATGTGTTTTAAGTCTGATATGGATCCTCCAACTCCCCTTCTGTCTCTTTCTCCGTATAGAAGGATTCTGGCAAGAGAACCTGTGTAAGCTCCTCTGTAGGGAACTGTAGTCCAACTAATTCAATTAACTTCTCTGCAGTGGCTTTATGTGACCTTCTGACTGCATGTTAGATCATTCTTTCCTAAACATTTTATTTCAATGCTGAGAGAATTCTTGAAGTGTCAACATTATGACTTAAACAGGGGAAAAAAGATATCATTTTTAAGGTGATGATGAACATGAAAATGAATGGCAGATACATACTGTTGATGTTTATTGAGGTCTCTCCTCATAAGAGAGATGCTCCAAACCTGTGATGATCCTTGTGGCCCTCCACTGGACCCTTTCCAGTAGCTCCTTGTCTTTCTTGTACAGAGGAGCCCAGAACTGGACACAGTACGTCATGCATTCTATTTTAAATCATTCTTTTAGTACTGATTCCATGACTTCATGCATATTTTCCCAAACAAATGAGTAAGTCAAATAGCTCATGTAAGACCTATATTCCATGCATGTGCCTCTGTTGTACTGAAAAGTGTTTAGGTTCCTATTTTGATAGATAGCAATGCATTTCAACCTGGTATTTCTCAGCAATTAGCCCCACACTGCATTTTGTAATTACTGTAATTAGAGAACATTGGTGTCCTCTAGAGCAAGGAAGTCTTTGCTTATTTATAGTTGTCTTTTTTCTAATCCTGCTGATAAATGCTAGGGATGTCATTGAAAAGCTTGTGCTTTGCTTCTATAAAGTTTTATTTTGCAAACCTTGTGAAGAAAATACAGTCTTCTAGAGGTACTTTACGAAAAGTTCAGAATGCAGTAATTTATTTGCTATAGCTGCATGGTTCTTAAGGGCAGTTATAGATGTGTATCTGAATCAGTACTGAATCCATATTTTGTTTACAGAAGAAAAAAATATTCTTACTTTGTGTTGTTATAATACCTCTGAAGGTCTTAATTTTAAAAATTGATAATGATCTGATGAAAGTGCTGATACCATGATACTCCTTTCAAAATCATGACTGACTCATGACTTCTGAGGGGCCTTATATTTTAAGAGGCTTAAAGGTTTGCCTTTCCATTTCAGTAACTTCATGAAAACTTCAGAAGAATATTAGTAGTGACTGTAAATACTTCTCATTCAGATTTTTCTATTTTTTCCTCAGGCATATTCCTTCTGTATTTAAATACAACCCATTGGACTTTTGATCATATGAACTCAATAGCAGGTGGAGCTGTTCCATGAATAATAATGGAACTTTCATGTCACCATAGTGACTGAACAGGGATAGAAATAAATTATTGGCTGTTTTGTGATGCTTTTAGATCCTATGATCTGCATAAGTCTGAAGGTAGAAGTTTCTCTCTCTATCTCTCAGCTTCCAGCTGAGATTTTTTTTGTCTGTAGTATACTTAGGAGAACTGAAATAGCATTAGGAAAAATGAAGGAAAGCCTTGTAGTGTACTTTACACATTTTAGTGTAGTGCACTTACACATTTTGGTGAACTTTTATGTGCTGAATAGAAGTGCCTTGTTAAATTTCCTAGACCTTTCTGACAAAACTTGTTCATGTCTCTGTTTAGCGTATCTTGTCCATTTTGCCAAAACTCTTGAGGGACACTTGGTAAAAAACAATTCATGTTCCTTTCGAGTGGAGGACTTTGGTTTGTGGAATCCCTCAAGTGTCTGGAGAGCACTTTGGGTGCCAGGAACAGGGCACCTCTTTTAGAGTGAACCTGCCTGCTTTCCCTCTGGTTTTCCACTTTTCTGCTCCACTTCAAAGGTTGGTGGAAGTGCTTCAGCTCCTCTGCCTGTGCTCAAAGGCTGTTGACACTGCATCAAAGAATACATTGACGTTGACTTATGCTCTTATTCTGTCTGGCAGTTTTAGCAAAGGATTGTGCAATGTGAAGTGTCCAAGAAAGCAAGTGGATAAGTCCGTGGTATGACTTTTACTGATGTAATGCCAACAACAACTAAGCAACTCCAAGCAAAGAAACTGAAAGTGGAAAGTAGCAGAAAGGCTCACTGTCTCAAAGTTTAAGGGAGCCTTCCCAAAATAATTAACAACATAGGACAGAAACTATTCATTGTGTATTTTTGCTGTCAGAGGCATTCTTCATCCTCCATATCAAAAATATTATTAAAAGTTAATCAGTAGTAGTAGTATAAGAGCTTAAATACAAAATACAGTCTGAACACAGAATCAATAAGATTTATAAAAGTATCTCCATGTAGCCTTAGTCTTTATGATGATACCTGCCTGGGAATCTTCTTTAACTTAAGATTTTTTTTTAACAGATATGAAATACTTATTTTTTTAACAATTTCATTGAAATGGTAGATATGAATTTATCCTCAACTTTAGATTTGGCTTAAGTACAATGACTGCCATAGTTAGAAAAGTGTGATTTATTAAGAAGACTGTCTTCTGTCCATACAGAGGATGTTTTTTTATTTTATAATGAAGGAAAATAACAGTTTCTATTGAGGCTATTTCACTCATCAAATCCAGAATTTTGGCTGCCTGATAGATACCACGGTATATTTGCCCTCAATTACCTGTTGGATCTCCAAATGATCAAGAACTCCTTTAATACATTTATTAAGTCTTTTTTCTTTTTTTTTTTTTTTTTTTTTTAGGTTTTATTTAAACATATTTCTAACAGTAGTAACAAGTCACATGATCAACGGGTGCTTTATGGCAGTAAGTTCAATTCACTTATGTCAGATTACAGTGGTCATCTTCTCAAAGGGTTCACTGTGACACATGTTTGAGATACTGTGGCTAATTCCTGTTCAAAGTCCAGGAAATTCTGTAGCATCTCTAAAACTGCTGTATGAAAGCAATCAATTATAGCTGGTTTATCGTAGCAGTCACTACTAGGATTTGAGGTAAGGACCCATGCTCTGGTCAATTTGTGATTAGCTATAAATATTTATGATTACTATTTGTAATGAATGTGTGTAATTCATAATTCGACAATCAACAAAACTCAGAAATCAAGATCAGTGTTTACACTCTTGCTTCTTTTCCATTTGTGTCAGAATTTAGAAGTGAATAGATATTTAGTCATGTTCTAATAGAAAGTCTTTATGCAGTACTTTTAAAAAGTAGCAAAATAAATGCACTGTTTCAGAACACCTTGGAAAGCTGAATATTCCAGCAAGGTTTTTTTAACATGCTTTGGGTACACACAGAATTAAATGTGATTAGTCATGTCTGCTGGTTCCTATTCCTGGTTTTACTTTTGAACACAAAAAGCTCAAACACATGAAACTCTAATAGGGAGATACTTCTAAATATTGATGCAATGTATTCAGTGTTGGGGAACAATATTTTTGGCCGTATACCACTTTCATGTTTCCAGGCAAAAGCCACAGTTTTCCTGCTTCTTACTTTTGTCCAGAAGAGTGGCTGAAACCTCAAGGTCTGTTCAGGGATCTCTGCCCAGTTAAAGCTCTATAAACTCTAGTCCGCTGCATGGTAGCATGTAAAGTCCTTACTGTTTTATTTCTAGACAGGTAGTAGTTCTCCAATGAAAAATAGGTGCCTAACTTTCTTGGTAGTATAAAGTTTAACAATTTCAGCTATTCTCTTTCTTTTTGCTTAAAGGATGTATCAGTACTAGTCAGTGTGGTTGTTTTTGTATATTCAAGGAGAATTGTCTCGTGTTTCAGTACTCCTGAGCTTTTGTGGTCACTCTGCTGTATCCTGTAAGGGATCTTGAGCTTGTACAGAGGCCACATTTTTTTCATACTCTAATGGCTGAAAGTAAGCATCTCAGTCATGTGCTAATTCTCATTAGTTTCTATGGATTTCATTCAGCAGCCTTGGTATGGATCAAAATGCCTCACCTAACCATAACTGAAAGCCAAGCTGATGAAAACTGCCAATGTCTGTTCATCAAGAAGAAACCATATCAAGCCAATCTAATTTTTTTTTTATATGACCCACTAATTAACCAGCATAGTGTAGCAGAGGGGAGTAGTAGGTGTCATATTTTTGACCCTGGAAAGCTTTTGACACTCTTCACCCTGACATTTTTGCAAGTGAAAATTGACAAGCTCCCTGTTAAACTGGCAGATGATTGAAGGTGTTGCTGCTTCTGGAGCCCATGCCATTTGGGTAAGCACTTGGGTTATGACTTGTGTGAGCATACACTTAAAGAATACACTTGAAAATTGCAGAAGACATTAACATGGGCACAGGTTAGGATTGTTTCAGAAAACACGATAAATTAGAACTTGAGAAGTGGGAGTAGTGGTTTGGAACCAACATGATGAAGTTTAACTGCAAGTTATGGAATAAGGAAGAAATCAAACAGGCAAAATATAAGGAATAAAACGTAGAGGTAACACTGCAGTAAGAAGATACAGGAGTCGCACTGATTTAAAATTTAAAAATTAGTATAAGGGAGCAGTCTTTGAAAGGAGACTTCTCCATGTGAAGCTGGTGAGACCTTGTCTGAAATGCAGTATCCAGTTTTAGTCATTTTTTAAGAATGGTCTAGCCATTCTAGAAGGAATGAGAGGAATTAATTATAAAGACAGCATATGTGCTTTAGTTGTAAAAGTGAAGGAATGAAGCAGCTGAATTTGTTTAATTTGGGAAATAAATGAAGGTTGTTAACAGGAGAGAGAGTGATTTCTTTTTTCCTTAGCAATAAAACATCAGCTAGCATTCTAGCATTGCAGGGCAGGAGGTTTGGGTGGCATACCAAGGAAATCCTCTTTACTCTTACAATAAGAATATTCCAAAAGAAAATTAACTATTATTCCGAAAATGCTGTTGCTAGTTTTGATTTAAAAATATGGATAATACACATATATTTGATTCTGGCTTAGAGGAAGAGGCTAGATAGATACAGTCAACATCAGTCTTCTGAAGTAATTTTCAGTTGTACCTTTCTGTCATTTTGCACTGGTGCCCTGCAGCCGATTTCTAGTTCTTGACTGTATTTCTGGTTTACTTTGCTCATGGCATTTCTCATTCTATGTTCCATCTTTCGCTTTTTTTTTTTTTTTTGTTCTCAGTGTCATTAAAGAATACAGTGGATTCTATTAAAAAGTAAATAAATACCCATACTGTACTGTGGTATTTACTTTACCACTCTCTATATTTAGAATATATACAGCAATGAGGTATTTATACTATGCCATGGTAAATGTTTACTTTCAGTGGTGCCTGATGGTACTTACTTTTCCATCTTTCCTGAGCTTAAATTTTAGCTTTTTTTTTTTCTTTCTGTATAGTCCCATTCCATATATTTTTTTCTTCCTTCCTACATACATGAAAGCCTCTCCAACTAAAATGTTATCCCATTTTATTTTATTTTATTTTACTTTTTCACTGGAAAACGTTTTTTGAACTACTGGGCTTTTCAGTTCTGTTGCAGTACTGGTTGGTATAATTGGTAGGCTCACTTAACACTTTGGATGAGAATGTACTTATTTGATCTAACACTCACACAACAGAAATGGTGGGAGTCATCTACCACCACAAGCTTTTGATGTCTGTGGTGTACATGTCTTCATTTGAGCCAGTCTTTTTTATAATTAGTAGAGAAAACTGAGAATTTCCAACACACAGTTTATCTCAATTAAAGGTGGGTAGCTAAAATTACCTCCCTCTACAGATGCTTACTTGTCTGTGTAACTGCAAAGCTAATTTGGATAATTAGCTCAGATGTAGGTATCTGCTTTAAGGCTGTTTAAATTCAGGGGAGGTTAATCCCTGTGTGGAGTGATTAGTTTGGCTGGTGATGAATTGTAATTTAATCTGAGGTATCCTCACAGAAACATCAGCTCCTCCATAAGCAGAACATTGGTTTCAGTCTACGCGCTACTTGAACCCCATGTTGACAGAGGTTAAATACCACAGTTTGTAGTCCAGTCCATAAAGCTAAGATGGTGTTAGATGCGGTTTATTTTAACGTGATACGTTGTAAACCAGAAGCATTCAGAAGATCCTTATTGCATGCAACATTCCTGCTGTAAAACTTGTAACCTTCTGGGGTAGAAGAAGAGTGGGCAGCTGGAGTTGGTAACTGTTATTACCATTCAGTTTAATCTGCCACCTGGGTGGTGGAAAACCTTCTGGGTTTTAGCTTCAGCTGATCTAGCACATGTGGAAAGTTTGTGTAATGCTGCTAGCGCCTAATATATGGGTATGTCTTTGATGTTGCACTGGGTTTTAATAGGATACTGATGAAGGCAGTACCTGTGTTAGTGAGTGTTGTGGTGCCACAGGAGCAGGTATGTAGAGCAAAAGAACTGGTGCTGAGGGCTTGACATTCATGCTGTCTGTATTTCAGTGGTTTTTATTTTGAATTGGGATTAATCTGTGTGGACTGGATACCCATGAACGACTGCAAAGTGTTAGATGCACTCCTGGAGCACACCTTGCATTTTAGCTGGAAGAGATCCACTTTGTACTCCAGGAGTGCTCTGTGATACACAGTAAGTGGGAGTGACCAGGACTTCCATTTCCAAAGCATATTCCTGTTCTAAATTAAAAAAAAAAAAAAGCAACAAACCAAACCCTAATTCACTTTGAGTTCAGTCATGGTGGTATTGCAACCCAGTCTAAAAGATTAGCATTGTTTTCAGGCTGCTGTCTACATGAAAGTGAATGTTTTATATAGTAGATAGTAGATTGGTGTGAAATCTAAGAAATGCAGTAGAAATAGCATAAATAATAACTCAGATGATACACAAGTTGTTTTCCAAAGCTGAAGCAGGAACACACTTCTGATACTGTAAGGCTGAAGTATATAGAACAAAATATTTTTCTCTTACAGTAAAATAGGTGTTTGCAGGGACTGAAAACTTAGCCAATGCTCCTGCTGTGTGTAGTGGCTCAGGTGAAATAGCTTTTAAAATAGCAGTTTTGCTATTTGGGTATGCTGTTGTGGATAGCAGAAGCATCTGAGCTGTAGACTATGACGCCTTGTGAGTGGTAGACTATTCAGAGTAGATGATAAAATTAAGTCTTGAGCAGCACTAAGCCTTGACCCTTGGTTTTTATATGAGGATGACGCTAACTGTAAAGACCAAAACATGTTACCTTGCAGTGGGAAGAGACTACTTCCTCTAGTAGACAGCTATCGCAGAGATGGGGAGAAAAGAGGTTTTTTTTCTCATCCATTATCATGATGTCAGAGTGGTCATAGCTACCTAGTTATGTACCTCTCTTTCCCTCCCTCTCATATAGAGCAAGTTTACATCTGCACCTTTTTTGAGAATTTCATGTTGCACTTTGGACACCAGAGGGCAAGACAGGTACAAACCAATGCATATCTGTCCTGGGTTCAGCAGTAGAAGTCATTTTTTCTCCTTCTTAATAGCTGGTGCATTGCTGTGTTTTTGACTTTTGGCCTGGGAACAGCACTGATAATGCTGATGTTTTTAGTTACTGCTCAAATGTTGTGTCTGACCAAGGACTTTCTGAGCCTCATGCTCTACCAGGGAGGAGGGGAACCCGGGAGGAAGCAGAGGCAGGACACCTGACCCAAACTAGCCAAAGAGGTATTCCATACCACAACATGTCATGGCCAGGATGAAAAAATGAGAGTTACCCAGAAGGGCTAGATCACTGCTTGGGTTGGGCAGGGTATTATCAGTCGGCAGGTGATATTGTATTCTCTTTCCTTGTTATTTCCTTTATCATTATTATTATTGGTGGTAAGCAGTAGTAATTTGTGTTATACCTTAGTTACTGGACTGTTCTTTCTCAGCCAGTGGGAGTTACATTCTTTCAGTTCTCCTCCCCATCCCTCTGGGAGCTGGGGGAAGAAGCAGGGGGAGTGAGTGAATGAGCTGCATGGCTGGGCTTAAACCATGACAATATCCAAGACTAAGAAAATGGTATATGCTACACCATTTTGTGCACTACAGTCTCTTTAGTTCCATAGTTTCTTCCATGATACTGTTGAATACAGGGCTGTCATTACAAATCCAGCTTTCTGTCTTATAAACTACATTTTCTCATCTTAAAATTATCAAGATAGCCTTTGGTTCAGTGCTTTCTAACCTTCTGCATATATAAATAATTTGAAAAGTGAAATTTCATTCTGTGAAAAGTTGATCCCATTATCTCCTTTCTATATCATACTTAGGCTTTGAATCTTTCCTAATTTCAGCTTTCACTGGCAACTGTATGTGTATAACAAATTAACTTCTTACAACTGCAGTCTGCAGACTTTATCTTACAAGTCACACATTCTTGGCTTTTACAAGTCATGTAACAGGTTTAAAAACTTATGGACCTGGCCGTAACTAGAGAGACATTAATCTATTCTATTCCATTCTGTATCTAATATTTCATCTCTATTTGAGCACATTTGAACTCTAACGTAGTCTTGAAGAAGTAACAATGGTAAGTTGTACTGTAGGTTTCATGAACTCATCTGAAAAAACTGGATCAAATTAAGCATTGGCTGGCAGGATAATAGTTTTTTCTTATGACAGACTGTGCTAGGTGTATGTGCATGGCATCCATGTCAGGTAGTTTTTCTGTGTGGCACTAAAAATAAGGGGTTTAGGTGTTAAAGGCTGAAGAATAAATGAATGGGTCCTTTCCTCTATGGCGCAGAGAGAAAATGTCCTGAATAGCTGTCTTGGTTGTGTAGTACATGCGTTGAGGAGGAAAGCAAGACAAGTCGCATCATTTGCTGCAAACCCAAAATACATATATGCAAGGCTTTTGACATCTGATTCACGTCTCGGAACATGTTGCAGTTGAGGTTATTTGTTGATACTGTGTGTTTGAGTTATGCAGTATGACTGAGTTAATTCAATCCTTATAAAACAGCAACTATTTACTGTAAGATTTCTGATTATTTTTATCATAAAACTTTTTATTCACAATTTCTCATCAAAATTTTGAATGATTAAACTTAAATGAGTGCATGAAATGTATGCTTTGAGATTTTATGTTGTATTTTTTATAAAAAGATAACCTGTCTTTTAATTCCTAAATTTAAATTCTAATATATGAGACAGTTCCCATGAAATAATATCACAGGCATTTTACAAAGGTACTGAAATATGAATTACTCAAGTTTTAAAAATCATCTTCTTTCTCCATTGTTACAAAGATTAGCTAAAGCTGTTTTAAATTAGTGCCAATGAACAACATTTGTCTAGCCTATTATAACACTTTTAAAGTTTGATTAGAGAAAGGAAAATTGAAAAATTTCAGTTGAAACAAAATTTGGTTTTATCTATTGGAGAATTATATTTTTTTGCTTTCAATGAAAACTACCGGAAATTATGATTAGTTGAGCTCTAACATTCCTATTACTTCATTCTTTCCTGTTCTTCTTTCATCTATGTCATAAACTGATGTCTTTTGTGAAGTTCCTGTCATTAGACCTGTCATTATGATGGACACAGTGATCAAGGAAGGATGATGTTATCACTGTCTTAATGGACACCAGAGCAGAATCAATAATCAATCTGCTACAAGGAAAGTGCACTATGATGAGGCTCACTTCACCATAAACAGTAGTAAATAAAAACCACAGAAAGCACTAATTGGACAAATTAAAACTCTTAACATAAAAAGAAATAGGGTGATTACTTAATGGTGAGCCTTAAGCTATGACCTTTTTTGCTTAATTACTTGTGCAGATTCCTACTTGATATAATCTCATGCACATAGACCCATTCTTAAAAAACCTGGAGTTGGCTCCTCTTGGCTGATGTACTAACCTTTTGTGCAGTCAGGAATGACTGCAATGGGTAAAAATACCCAAATACCCCAGTCTCATTGTTGATATTATCTCCTGCTCTATGCTTTGTGCAAAGAGCTTTGCTGCATTCCATCTGCTTAGTCATGAAGATTATTTCTTTACTGCAGCTAAGGTTGTGGACTAGAAACTTAGAAGTGTGCTTATCTCTGGGTAGGCAAAGCAAGGGGGAGTAAGGACAATATTTCATAGTGTGCGTGAAGGCAGAGAAGCGGAAGAAGCTTTTTGAAAGGCATCCACTCTCAACAGTACCTTGGAGTGTGGGTGCTCATCTGTCAGGAGGATTGAATTTAATTTTTTCATCAGAAAGCTATTCTTGCAGAGTTCTGGATGGCTCTGTCATGCATAGCTATCATCATTCTTTAAAAGAAAATTTTGTTAAAGGTAACTACTTCACAAGCTTGAGGAACTGATTCAAGCAGCTATTATTGACTGCCTAGCTTAACTTCAAAAAATCATTATTTCACTTAAAATAGCTGCATAAAATATTTTGAAAGTTTTGTGGAGAAAAACACCCACAACAGTACAATTTCTTTATCCACAACTGCTGTTTTAAGAGTTGAAAATGTAAGGGGATGCTTTACCAGAGAATAGATTGTGGTATTCTGAGATTTATAAGAACTACAAGAAATTTTAGCTGGCTTTGGAGGTAGGAATTTCTAAAAATAAGCAGGTTGCCCACATTTTGGTCTAATGTAAGTCTAATTTACCCTGTATCTGTATTTCAGAACCTGGTTGGTAAAACCATTCTTAGAGAGCAATTATTTGGGAAATATGTTAACTTTATGACTTGTTCATATTCAGAGCTAAATCTGAGTATTACAGGATTTCAATTTGACAGTGTCATATAATATATTCAGCAAAGACAAACGATAGTGGCTTATATTTCAAAATGTTACAGTCTCATGATTTTATTACAGAATATTGAAGCCTATCATTTATAAGACCAAAACATATATGTGGAAAAGTGTGCTAATCTTGATGGTTTTTACAGTGGGTACAATAGAAAGAAGAACTATTAATAATGGTGAAACAAAGAAAGGGAAAAGATTTGTACAGACTGTCATATAAAACTTTCTGTTTTAAGATTAGTATATTTTCTTAAGGAGATTAAAGAATGCTGTGGCATATGACACTGAAATACTGGCCCAGTAGGGTGAACAGAAAATTCCTACTGTTTAGAGTCAGCGGGGTTTGTATCCATATGCGTGTTAAAAGCTTTATTGTGTCATTATTACATGCTGTCAAAATAAATGTTGCATTTTGTGAGTCAAAATGGACCCTATAAATTTTGTAACTGCTGATGATAGTAATAAGACAAAATCTAATTCAATGCATGAGAGATTTCTGAAGAGAAGCAAGAACAGATATGCTAGGATTAAACTGAGTTATATTAAAGTCTTTACATAATCATGGTCTTGCATAACCAAGGATATATTTATTTTTAATGAGTAATCTGATTAATAAGGGGAAAAACTGCATGTCAAAATAATTAGAAAAATAAATTTTAGCACGTGGAATTTGTCTTTTATGTTTGTGTATTCTTTGGCTTAGACATGATCTCCAGTGTCTGCATGGAGATTTGGTTTTGGAAACACTGAATTAGTGTTGATTTAGAAATTCAGTCTGAACTTATGATGAAGTAATTGAGGCTCTATCAGGAAAAGTGTTTCCTTCCTGGAAGTGTTTCAGTTTCCTAACCTGAGCATTGATATCAGATAGTCAAGTATCTAGAAACTGTATCTGCAACTACAGGAGTTGTTAAAAGTCCAGCAGTGGTATGGATGCTTTGCACAAGAGGGACCACTTTGAGGAAACCGCAGCTTAGCACGGTGAAAATGTGCGTACATAGTATTGTATAATTTCTTGCAGTAGGAGTACATTTGTAGTATGCTTTTAAAAGAAATAAACTTGCATTTGCCTTTCAGCTATAAGCCTATTCTTCCATGTCTCTTAAAGAATAAAAGAATAAGTAATTTTGAGAAACAATAATTGATAATCTTTAACTTATCCTAAGCATGCCTCTTGCTAACATGAATGCCTTTTTTACCAATCTGTCATAAAAATCTGTTAACGACAATCTTACTCTGTTTTTCATATTTTGTGTTTGCGCTGTATTATTTCAACAAAAGCTGATTATAGAAGAGGGAGAGAAAATCACTTTCATTTCAGATATACTGTTGGTTAGAGGAAGTAAAGCCTTATGTTGAAAGTGTGCTGGATAACATCCTTTTGGCTAAGAAAAGTACCTATTACTAAAAAGAACTCTCACAAGACAGAAAATGCACTTAATATAGCCTCGAAAGTTGAACTAAGTCTTTCAGTTTCATATTTGTGCTTTATTCATTGCAGCATTGCTTCACATGCTTCCTAAAGGAACTGCTGTGAAGGGGTTAAAACTGGTTTTTTTTCCTTCTGGTGAAAATGGTTTTTCTTTCTTATGTAACACAAATTTGCATACAATTGTCAAGTCTTACTCTTTTATTTATTCCTCTGCCCTGGCTAGTAACAGAGGCTTCAAAAACGGACAATCCTGTTTTGTTGTTTTTAAAGTAGGAGATACATATTTCTAAGAAGGTGTACCTTTCTTTCCTTTCAAATTTCAGACATGGGACACAGAACTGGAGAGATCTGCAGAATCGTGGGCTGAAACCTGTCTATGGGAGCATGGGCCTGCAAGCCTTCTTCCATCAATTGGACAGAATTTAGGTGCACACTGGGGAAGGTAGTTTGAGATACTGTTTCATACTATATTTTTTAGAAATCTAACAAAACTTGCATGTTACTTAAAGGGGGAATAATAGAAGCTACAACTTTTGAATGATCTAATAGACTACTACTGGCTTTCGTAGGTACAGACCTCCAACATTTCATGTCCAAGCATGGTATGATGAAGTGAGAGATTTCACATATCCCTATCCTCATGAATGCAACCCGTATTGTCCTTACAAATGCTCTGGTCCTGTTTGTACACATTACACACAGGTATGTAGATGGGTTTGGGTTTTGTCAGCTATGGAAAAGAGTGGTCAAGACTTCCAGATATGTTACTGTATGACAATGTAGAACATTAATCTTGCAGCATATACCATAGCACTAAAGCACAAATGGGACTTGTTGTTTATTAGACTCCATAGTTACAATCATTGGGTAGCGGTGACATAGAGTAGGGTTATACAAATCTTTAGATTCCGTCCTCATTAATACCACTTCCTTAATAGGATTAAGGAAAAAGCTCATAAACCCGTGTTGAACTGAGTGTTACTGCTCAATGCACTTTACAGAATCTAGTCTCTGTTGCTGGTATGTTGGTACTTCTTTCTGTAGTATGCTGAAGAAACACACATTTTAAAAAGAGAAAAAAAGTTTTATGAGGTGAATTCCTCAGCTCAAACAACAGTTTTTTTAACATGTTACTTTAACCTTAGCAAGATTTTTAAATTGTATAAGAACCATTTTATTTGGTACTTCTGAAATCTACATGCCTAACCTGAATTTTTCCAGAGGGGAATCAGTCGTATTTTCAGTGAATTGAAAACACATGATCCACATGTAATTTTCAATATAATATTAGAAAACTTCAGAATGATTAATTTAAAAATATTTATTTTGTTTACTTGAGCAATTTACAATTGTAGGCAATTTTAAGACAAAAATACCTCCATGTGTTTATTTACCATTTCTGTAAAAATACCTGTAATTACACTTATCAGCTGCATGGGAAATCTACAATGCATATATATGGTTCTTTGTGGTACTAATTCTTCACAGTACCTATCTCTATCAACTCCTAAGTCTTGCTGAAACTACACAGTTGTCTTATCTTGAATTAATACAAATTTACCACCTGTCATATTTGTCTAATTTTAATATTACAGACTTCGTAATTCAGATTTTTTTGAGATCTGTAATGAAAATTGTTTCAACAGATGAATAAAGGAGCACAGCCACCTTAGATTACAATGGCATAAAAGCATATTCATTTAAAATCCGAATTTGAGTCTTTCTGGTTTATTAGTGGTTTCTCTGAATAGCTTTATCATTTATGTTACCTGCTTTCACTGCTGACAAACATCTGTTCTCTCAGTCTAACCAACCTAAACCCCTGTGGGTCCTCAGATTGTACTGAGAGCTCCAGGGTATAGGAAGCTAACTTCTAAAACATGATTATCTGTTAATGTAATTCCAAGAATCAGTTCTTCAGATCATGTTTTGTAAATATTTTTCTACACTTTCAAATACATGCTTAGACCATTTATGTAAAATGAGAGCCATGTCATTTTTATGAACGGAAAGGTTTTCTTTCTAGCAAGGATATAACCGAATGGCCTTTTGACGGTTGTAATTAGGTCACTTCAACCCATTTGTAACAGAGTTGAATTTAACATCACTTTTGTGATTTGAGTTTTATATGTTGAAGTTGAGAGTTTTGATTTTGTGTTAATCAGCTTTGGTTTTCACAGTTATTTCTCTTTCATTTTCCCATAGGTTGTTTGGGCTACAAGTAGCAGAATTGGTTGTGCAATTAATTTGTGTCACAACATGAACATCTGGGGGCAGATTTGGCCAAAAGCAGTCTATCTTGTATGCAATTACTCTCCTAAGTAAGTAGGCTGACACCCAAAAATATCTTGAGGGGGCAAGATACTTTACCATAATACAGGAAATCTGAAAGGAAATCAGTCTGGGTTTTCTGTTTTTTGTGCTCTTACACAGTAGAGCATTTTTCCAAAAGCAGCTTTTGCCTGCACAAATACTCTGATTTTCAGTTTTCTGGCCTGTGTTTTAGCATCCAACATCAGAGATCTTTGTTGTAGTGTGATATTTGTCTGAAAAATAAATGTATCTATCTCCCCAGTGTGACTTTAAGGAATGTGTAACATGAAGCCCATGGTTAAGATCAAATTCTATAGGATATTCCTTTTAGGAAAGCAGAGCCTGAGCTCGTGTAGTTGGGGAGTTTACTCTTAAGGTGCTATGCCAAAGATTTTAACAGCATAAATAAAAAGATTTTAACAGCAGTTTATGGCAGTACTTCAGTTTTTGCTGCATGGACTTTTTAATTACTTCATGTGCATTTTGTATAGAATCATGGAATCAGAGAATCGTTTAGGTTGGAAAGACCCTCCTGATCAACAAGTTCAACTGTAAACCTAGCACTGCCAAGTCCGCCCCTGAACAATGTCCCTTAGTGCCACAGCTACACATCTTTTAAATACCTCCAGGGATGGGAACTCAACCCCTTCCCTGGGCAGACTCTTCCAATGCTTGACAACCCTTTCAGTGAAGAAATTTTTCCTAATATTCAATCTAAACCTCCCCTGGTACAGCTTGATGCCATTTCATCTCATACTGTCACTTATTACTTGGGAATATCAAAACAAAGTTACAGGCTAAGTGTGTGCTGGTTTTCATCATTTGTCCACATACTAAATGCAGTTTAATGTTAATATATTTATTTATTTATTAAGCCATGTTTTGCTAATTTATTCTTTTATGATTTTTTGTGTAAAGGGGTAACTGGTGGGGTCATGCTCCTTATAAACCTGGCCGCCCTTGTTCTGCTTGTCCCCCTAGTTTTGGAGGAGGTTGCAGAGAAAATCTTTGTTACAAAGGTATGTTCTATTTCAACAGTACAACTATAAGTGGGAAGAGAAATGCAACTTTCATTTTGCCTTCTTTCCTCATTATCCCTAGTGGAATAGAATATATTATGCATGTTCCCAAAGACCTGGTAGGGGCCTACTTTTTCTATGATGAATGAGATCATGTAATTATGATTTGTGAGGCTGAGCCTCACCAGAGGGAATGGAGTTTGCTGAACTCCTGATGATTTAAGTGCTGATTGAGGGCTTTTAGTACACAAACACGTAGACTGTCTCTGCTATGTGTATGCCTTTCTGTAATTATAGTGGGATCCTGTGCAGTCATTTGTTTATAGGAAAATGTTATCTCAGGCACGTAGCCATGCACATTACTATAAGAATATCAAGAACAAGCCTAGAAGATATTACTAATTAAAATGTCAGCTGGGATGGTTATTAACTTCTTGCAATTTTCATACTTTAGAGGATTGAAACACAAAATATAATGAAGCTACTTTTTTTT
The DNA here is from genome assembly GCF_034315485.1 of Pezoporus occidentalis. NCBI lineage: Eukaryota > Metazoa > Chordata > Aves > Psittaciformes > Psittacidae > Pezoporus > Pezoporus occidentalis. The sequence goes on along the minus strand of NW_026915724.1, from coordinate 1,347,388 downwards.
TTTATTTGTTTACCCTGTGTACAAGTAATTAGGCAGGTCTTCTTAGTAAATTTTGAAAGTTCATATGGACCATAAGAGCTGGATGCGTGTGACAAAATACCTTCCTTATGGTTTTGCTCAGTGATGAGTATTTAAAAATTATTTTCATTATGTTTGAATAGAAGGCTTAATTCCCAGATGTATGTTTTTATGAAACCAGCTTCTTTAATTACAAGTTATCTATGAACTTGATAGAACTCTTATGATTGTATAATAGAGATGACATATTTGTTCTATAGTTTTTGTGATGGCATAAAGATACTAAAACAGGAGTGTTAGGAGCATTTTCATACTTCAGTTGTGCTGTGTGTACTAGAAATAAAAAATCTATCTTTTGTTAACATCAGAAACATACTTCAGATGTATGATTAATTTTGAGGTCTTATACTTGAGATGTATGATTAATTTTGAGGTCTTATTATGAAGCAGTGGAAAGTGTTCCTTGCTTTCTTGCTTTTATTCATCCACCTTTTTATGAGGACAAAGCCATGTTACCATAACATGGTAAGGGATTTGCATTCCACAAACACTGGTTTCTTTTTTCCTGAGATTTTTTTATTTTCTCTCCTGTTTTCTGAAACAGATGATTCAGAAAGGCCTTATTCTCCCCAAGAGCCAGAAGAGGAAACCAATGAGATTGAACGGCAGCGATCCAAAGCCCAGGATGCAACAACACAAAGCTGGCCAAGAGCTCATTCACCTCCAGGCTCCACAGGCACTGATGACAGTGAGAAAAATGAAGTAATAAGCACACAGCAAATGTGTAAGGAATTTACCCAATTTGCAAGCGGTCAACAGATTTGAATTACATAGTACCAAATTCATTGCAGTGAAATTGCTTTTTGCTTGTTTTAGCTCAGATTGTTTCATGTGAAGTAAGGCTAAGAGATCAGTGCAAAGGAACAACTTGCAATAGGTATGGTAAATTTTACAGTTGTCATTCTGAGATTATTTTGAAAGGCTCTATTTGTTCATGAGCTGCAGTATTTTCCCTTTTTGTAATCCCAGGATTTTAGACCAAGTTGTATTTTATTTTCTTAGGTATGAATGTCCTGCTGGCTGTTTGGATAGCAAAGCCAAAGTTATTGGAAGTGTACATTATGAAATGGTAAATATTTTAAAATTAGATTCTGCACCAGTAGAATGTTTAATGAAATATCTCTCTGTTGGAATGCTGGTTAAAAACATATTAAAAATGGATTTTGAAGAAATCAATATTTACCAAAAATAAAAGCCTACACCAGATGTTTAAGATCATATCAGATGGTCTAAGTTTGCATCTGCTGTTCTGTGTATATTGTCCAAATATACTTTATACTTCTTATACATGCACAGAAGTAGAATTTTTGTGTCTACATATTTGCATGTAAATATGTGAAGGTGCTGCAGCAATTTATGGGTGCACTCATATAAATTATTTGAGTAAGAAAGATAGGCCTACTTGTGTAAGCTTAATGGTAGCTGAAAATATATAATTTATTCTGTAGAACTAGAAAAACAGTGTAGGAAGTAATAGCTGTTGTGAACAAGTATGCCAGAAATTAGTATAGTTTGTCCCCAAGTAAGGCAAAGTGGTATTTTCTTCGTCTGAAATAATACCTACATAGACAGTATCAAACTTATTAGACTATCTACCAAGGTTTTAATGACATGTTGTAGTTAAACCCTGGGGGATTTTGGTGGGGTTTCTGTTTTTTTTGCGGGGGTGGGGTTTGGTTGGTTGGTTGGTTGGTTGTTTTTTCACAAAGAAATTTTAAAGTAAAATAGTGGCTTTGTCTGACATGGAACTGCTTTTCTTGCTCTGTTTTTCAGCAATCCAGTATTTGCAAAGCTGCCATACATTATGGCATCCTAGATAATGAAGGTGGTTGGGTTGATGTCACTAGGCAAGGAAGGAAAAATTACTTTATCAAGTCTTACAGAAATGGCATTCAGTCAATTGGGTAAGTTTTCTTAAAATGTGTGGAAATTTTTTCACCTGTTCTTTTGTATTACATGCAAAATATTTCACAGTAATAGCATTTTATTCATACTCTTTATCCTAAAGAATATGAAAATGATGTAAAAGGGTATGTGGATATGCAGGTATTGTATCCATTCTGAAACTTCAGCCTAGTGTTTAATGATGGGCAGAAAAGTGATGCAGTCATGATATGAAAGAAGGTGAAATGGTTATCAAAATCACTTGGGCAGTAAGTTAGTATTTGTAGAAATATTCTCAGTATATGAAGGATTAAATTAATTGATTTTTTATGTGATATATTTATTGTAGAAAACAGGGGACTCTTCATTAGGGACTGTAGTGATACGACAAGGCCTAACGGGTTAAAACTTACACAGGGGAAGTTTAGATTGGATACAAGGAGGAAGTTTTTTACTGTGAGGGTGGTGAGGCACTGGAATGGGTTGCTCAGGGAGGTTGTGAAAGCTCCATTGCTGGCAGTGTTCAAGGCCAGGTTGGACAGAGCCTTGGGTGACATGGTGTCCTGTGAGGTGTCCCTGCCCACGGCAGTGGGGTTGGAACTAGATGATCTTAAGGTCCTTTCCAACTCTATTCTGTGATTCTTTATTGTCACTGAAGTGGCTTTGTTTTGTACAAAGCTGGTAATATTTCCACGTTGGACCATGGGCACCGTGCATATGAACAGTATGAGCCAAGTAGATAATACACCTCTTCCAATATGTTTGATAGTTGCATCACAATTCCACAATTTACATATTATGCTCCAGTATTTTGCACAGTTTCTGCTTAGGCCAGTGGTGAAATAATACTGCATACTGTGGAAGCCTCATTTGGAGGTGTACTATATTGTTTAGGTGCTTGCCTTAAGACAGGTGTACAGAAACAGATCCAAATACTTGTTGACATGCTAAAAGGAAAACGAGTGAAAAAGGGTCTAGAAGTGAATACTTGGCTGTTTCCATACGTAATCATCCTGTGATGGGACAACATCATTATTTGTATGTTTAAATCTAAGATATTATTAGGATTTGCAAATTACACTTCACTATATTTTAATATGTTCTGCAGAGCTGTACATTGCTGTCCTTATTTCTGTCTATCGTTAGTATGTATGCAATAATGGTATGTATATAACAGTTAATATAGGGGTAATATTGACCTAAGAGAAAACATAATTTTGCTGATGTATTTGGCTCAGGTGTGAACCCAAGAGTAAGGAGATATGTAATCATTCGAGGCGGTACTCTCACATACAACAAATGCCACATACTAAGATGCTTGTCAAAATTTCTCTTTTCAACAGATTTACCTAAGCCAGGATAGAGAGAAATACACTGACCAGGTAGACTAAATTCAGTGGCCTATAGTTTGGGCTGCCTGGGTAGCACTTAAATCATTGATATCGATCTGTTTCTTTGGGTCATCTGATGATCTGACTGTGGTTTAATTTACTTCCTCTAGAAATGAAGGTACACACAAATCTCTTTTTTTTTTTTAATGCTGTGAGAAAAAAAGAGAAGTAAATCTTCATTATATCAATACTAACATATTAGGAGCCAGCTTTCTAACAAATGTAGGAGTAGTTAAACTGTAGAAAATCATCAAGCTAGAAGGAATTGATTTCCTGTCACTTGAAATCTCTGTATTTCTATGACATATGAAGCAAAACTGTATTGAGTGTTTGGTCTACAGAGTATATTTAGCACCTATCCTCTGAGAGCTAGAACTCGGAACAAGGTATTAACAATTGGGTTTGTTTGCTATGGGCATGGATAATCTTGTCATTGCTGAACATTACTGTTTTTGTTTTGTGATTCGGATGTTGTAAAAAAAAAAATAAAAATAGATGACATACACAAAATACTGTTCAAGGACCGAATCTGTACCTTCCTATCTATAAACATATTTCAGGAAACTCATGCTGCTATGTGTGCACAAGGATGACATAATTCTTCATTAGTGTCCTATAGTATTTAGCGTATCACCTTTTAGAGTGAATTTACAACATTTTATGATCAGGCATCAGTTTCATAAGTCAATCTGTAAGCCAAAGGTTTGGGATAAATAAGGATGATTTACCAAAGTTTCAGCCTTCAAAAGGCCCATCAGTAAGGCCGGGGATGCCTTGCATCTAGCAGGCTCTCACTAGTGTCTCTAGATGGAGCCATGCATAAACTACATATCAATTCAATGAGTAATGCATATTGCACAACAGAAAGACAGAAAATGTAATACCAGTGCAACATAAAACAGATCTCCTAATCTTCAGCTGCTTTGATTTAAGATCCAGATTGCTAATACAGATTTTTGTTCAACTGTTGCATTTTCATAGTACAGGATACCATTTTTAATAGTATTTCAACAAGCTAATCAAAGATAGAATCACTGTTTGACAATGCAAGGGCAACAGAAATTTGAGCTAACTCAGTGAAAGCAAATTGGAAGCCACTAAATGAGCAAATGTGAAATTGGTGGACCATGCAACTAAATAAACCAATGCAAGCAAACAGTTTCTGAAAGCAAATCACCATGCTGTGGAGCACATGTCTAGAATTTGCTGCAAAGGTGGATAGGGAATAATTTCCTTGGGGTTTTGTGGTTTGTTTTGGGGGGGGGGGGGGGGGGGGGGGTTGGTGTTTTGTTTTTTTTTGTTTTTTTTTATTGGTTGATTTGGTTTGCTTGGGTTTTTTTTAATAATCAGTGACTTTGTGAGTACCAAAAGCGCCACCAGCTTCCTTGTTACATATGAAAAATACTAGAATCAGAGGCATATCCAATGGCTAAAAGGGGAGCAAAAGAGGAAGAAAACATAAGAGGAGGTGTGAAATGGAAGTGTTCATAAATTCTCACAACAGAAACAGTATACAGGAAACAGATACATCCAGGTACCACGTAATTACTGAGAAAAACAGACTTTTGTATGTTATCATAGAATCATGGAATGGTTTGGGTTGGAAAGGACCTTAATGATCATTTAGTTCCAGCTCCCCTGCCATGGGCAGAGACACCTTCCACTAGACCAGGTTGCTCAAAGCCCTGTCCAGCCTGGCCTTGAATGCCGCCAGGGATGGGGCAGCCACAGCTTCTCTGGGCAACCTGTGCCAGGGCCTCACCACCATCACAGTAAAGAATTTCTTCCTTAATTCAAATATAAAACCACCGTCATTCAGTTTAAAGTCATTACTCCTTGTTCTATCACCGCATGCCCTTGTGAAAAATCCCTCTTGTAGGCCCTCTGTAGATACTGTTATACTGGGGTTTTCATGATACTGGTGAAAATTTACCATAGTGACAGGATCCAAAAGTAAAATTTCATTATTTTTTTCCAAGAAGACTGCTATGAGAAACTGTGTTAAGTGTTGGAGCTGTTGGTAAGAATGTACCTTTAGGGAGAAGTGAGTGATCTCTTCTGATAGATGGATGCTTCTGACCAATCACAGATTTTGGTTGCTACATTTTGAAGGACAAATAGATTGCATAATTTGTTCCTTGCACACTTAATCTCTTAGCAGATTCAATTACTGAAAGACTTTAACATGCATTCCTGGTTTTCAGATTCACTGGGAGTACAAAGTAAATGTGTCATTGCAATAAATAGATTCACAACGGGTGAGAGGGACTGCAGTGAGTAAAACTTATTTGGAACAGTGTCTTGAGTTGATTTTTAGATTCTCTAATCAAAATTCTTCTATTTAAAGAAATCAATGAGATATGTTATTTATTGACTATTTCTATTTTTTCTTCTTCAGAAAGTATCAGTCTGCTAACTCCTTCACTGTCTCTAAAGTAACAGGTTAGCATTTATTTGTTATAAACTCAGTACTACTTTGAGTTATGTTTTTTCTAAATAGCACACATTTATTTGTTTCTGTTTTACTTTCTTCAGTTCAAGCTATCACCTGTGAAACAACAGTGGAACAACTATGCCCATTTCAAAAACCAGCCTCACACTGTCCAAGGTGAAATTCTTTGATTTTTATTAATATAAAGTGCTGACATATTTTCTATCAGTTTCTTATTATCTATAGTTTTCATTGATAAAGGTGGGAACAGTAGCTGTTAAAGTGAAGCCAAAAATGGTTTACTGATATTTTGTTCTTTGGTCTAAATAGAAGGCCAGGTAGGTACAGGTGATCTACAGGCTTTTGTATTTGGAGAATCTCTTTTACCCATAAATATCCCTTGGCAAATCTTAGTGAAATCATCGTTGGTAAGACTACAGACTGCACAGAAAAATTCCTTTTTGTATTTCATTGTCCACTATTATATCTGTGCATATTAGGCAAAATACCCTTTGTTTCAGTTTGCTTGTCTGTAAAACCAATAAAATAAAAAGATATGGTACAGGTATTTACCATAGAAGTTATCCATTTGTTTGGGAGTTCTGAAGCATAGAGCAGAAAATGTGAAGTATATATATTTAAGGTAAGGTGTGGTCTGCAAGTCAGTTAACCTCTTTAAATAGATGTGCCATTTCTTTAAAGCCTGCATTTTAACTCTTTGAAAGAAGCCTGTGCCATAATATCTGGAGGAAGGAAATCGGTAACAGTTCATAAAACCATAGATGAGTCAAAGGTAAATACACTATAGCATGATTTGCCGCAAGCTAAGCTGGAGATATCCACAGGATTACTTTCATAGCAATTCTACAGCCAATACAGGAAGCAAGTACAAAGCCAGAACTGCTAGGAAAACATCCTTCATGTAGCACTTGAGTCCATGGACTTGTTTGGTGCTTGGCTATGACTCCTAGCTTTTTTGCTGGAAGATATGGAGAAGTAAGCTAAGGAGTGAAATGCAGGAATGGATGGGTACAATCTCATGCTTAGATCTTTTTTTCTTCATTAAAAACTAAAACTAGCTTAATTAAGGGAAATATAAAGTCTGCCTTTAAGAAAATCTGAAAATAAAAATAAGGTTAAAAATTACTAATTCTGATGCATCAGCTGAAGGAATTTGATAGCAACAGTAGTTCATTCAAGATTCTGTGAATGCCCTTAAGTTAATTCTGAAAACATAGTCTCGGGTGTTTCAAGCAGTAATCAGCTATGGCATTAATTGCACAACCTCATTTTTCCCTCTCATGCCTTAATCATAAATCAGCAGGCCTTCAAAAAGCCTCTGACATCTTGTTTCCTCAGACAAAAATCTTTTTCCTAGCTGCATTAGCCTGTTTGAGTTACCCATCTGGTTAAGACTGTAGCATGCCCAAGTGGGGTGACATATTGATTGGAGTGTGGGCATTAGACGTTAGGGCATGACCCATTTTTCAAATGAAACAGCTCAGAGTAGACCTAGAGCTGACTTGTTCCTTGGAGCAGTATTGGAATTACCAAATAAGATGTTGGATGCCTTCTATACTACTGTTATCCTTTCACATGGTTTTACTGTGCATCTTGGAGCTGTATCAGGCATGCATCACAGTTTTCTCAAAGGTTAACAATATGCAGTTGACTAAAGACAGGGTTTTTTTTTTTCAATAGTTTTCTCATATCCTAGAATCAGCCAGGAATCTCATTACTTTCCAGAGTTTTTCAGTTTAGCCACAGATACCAAGTGCTGACCCTCATTTTTAGTTCCTAAATTGTCTTTCATCACCACATCAGCATCATAGCGGGTCCTCATTCAGATCTGCCTCTCCTGAGAAGGTATGCACATGTACAATTTATATAGGATGCTGTAGAAACAATAATATAAAAGGGAAGAGCCTTTCTTCTCACTGGCTTTTCTGCTGGCCTCACATATGTTGAACATGAACAGGAACTGCTTATCAAAAGGGAAGAAAACCAGACATGTCTGAAAACAGAAATATGTTTTCAAGCAGTTCATTACAAACTACAACTTACATCAGCAATGCTTTCACCTGTATTGTCAAAACCTTGAAAGCTAACAGCCTTTTAGTATTGCCATAGACCCATATAGGTAGAGCCACAGAATCAGCTAGATTGAAAAAGACTTCTAAGATACCCCCAGGAAAGGGGTATGCATCAACTAGGTTTATACTCAATAATGCTGATGTTAAATATGATGCAGTAGTATTCTGATATCATTCTTTCTCACTGTGTGTGGTTTATTTTTGATATTCCAGGGTGTATTGTCCTCGCAACTGTATGCAGGCAAATCCACATTATGCTCGTGTAATTGGAACACGAATTTATTCTGATGTAAGTATACTGAGTTACACTGTAGTATGTAATAAAATATAAAACCCTATGAAAAGCTATAATGTAAAGATAATAAGGTTTAATATAGATACTTGGTTCTCCTCTATATCCACATTTTTTACACAGTCTTTTCAAAAATTCTTTTTCAAAGGCTCTCTTTTAACTTAGTACTGAGCTGCTGAAGATGCAGGAAGTTACTTGAAAACTCAGTGTAGACTTCAGTAGTCTCCGGACCTATATTTTGAACTTGTTCAGTATAGGCAGTGTATACTCATTTAAACTTTTGCTCTTTAGACCCTAATGCAACCATAACTTCTGTCAGATTAAAGTAACAAAAAAAAAAATATATCTGAGAATAAATGTCTACATCTCGTTATTTTGGATATTTCTTAACTGTGCAGATAGCTAAATACTTGCAGTAGGATTTTGATATATTTGTGGTAGTATCTCACACTGTCATATTATTTTAGCAGACTAATACTGGGTTTTTCGGTTTTTGGTTTGGTGTTTTTTGTCAGTCTACTAGTCAACTTTCTTCTCCTTTCCTTTCTGTGTTTAGTTCTGAAGTGGGTAGAAAGAATGAAGGGAGAGTTCTTTTTTATGCCTCTCCTATGTCATCTCTCTATGGAGAAGCCAGGATGCAGTGGGAGAGAGCACAGTTTACTTTTTTGTTAGTACATTGTATGTTTTAACTGTCTTTTAACTGTCATAGTGACCAGCAGGGTCAGACAATTATTTTCTCTACTTTCCATCACTTTAAAATGTATAAAAATAATCTGCAAATATTTATTCACCATTATTTTGAAATTAACTGATGTCTGTTGGATTACCTGGGTAGCTTGTCCTGAAAACATTCTTGTCCATAAATATTGTTAAATGTTTCAGAAGTACTTCCAGTTCAGGAATATAATTGATTTGTGCATGTGGAACTTGGTCCTTAATGTGAATAAGAGAGGCAATGAAAACAGATTCAAATGAAAGCCCATTTTTGTGGAAGACTGTTTTCTTTCAGTTCTGTGGTTGCAATCAAAGGCTACAGCCAAAGTTTCCTAGTGAGTTAGAAAAGATTTTGTTGTAGGGGAAAGATGACTCATTTCTGTTTAACTTACAGAAGAGAACAGATACAGAATACATACAGAATGTATATTTGCCCTGGTTTGAGAAGTCTCATATGACTTTCGTTATATTATGCTTTAAAATAATTATAGATGTACTATCTCATTATTCATCTCCATTGTATAGAAATGTGTGCAGCCATACTGCTTTTAGGAAAAAATGGACATAAATACAGGTAAAAAAACAGGGATGGGACTCAGGTTACCGACTTCAGATGCTGTCAAGGGTAGGTTGCTACATTGGTGGTGCCTCAATTATACTGACAGTAGCTTGCAGTACATATAGGATAGTGGTAAAGGAGATAAAGGCAGCTGCAGCTCAGGATTCAGATTTGACTTTTCAGAGTGTCTGCTTCAGTATGAAGTGAATTGCCTAACAGAGATGTCTATTCCTCTACATTTCCTACAGAAGGGTTCTAGGGCATCTAGCTCAGATGTAGACAGATGTGTCCTACCTGTATCTGTACAGTAGTTTCCATTGATGGTATCAGCATTATGCAATTTTCTGCAATGTTTCTTTGTAGCTAACATTTAAATTATTTTAAAACTAAGAGACCTCTAATTGAAATTTTCGCTATATGGCTGGGTATTTTGTGCATTGTTATATGTTAGTTACTGAACTAGTTTCAGGTAAAGTACTTACAGAGAATATTTGTTCAATATGTGTCCTCTTCTTCATTTTTTCCTGTATTCAAAGTCAGTTTTGTTCATACATACAGAGAATTCATTTACCCGCGTCATAGAAAATGGGTTTGAAATTGCAGTCCGTGATCTACTGGATTGAGTCCACAAAACAGATGGGATTTTTTTTGTGACATTCCTACAAATTCTTTTGTTTCAAAAATGCATATGTATATTAAATGTATGTATGTATGCATGTATGCATATATGTACATGACCATTTCTTTTTACTAGCTTTTACTAGCTTAGGCTACTTGCATTCAATATATGAAGATTTTGCAGAGATACTGAGGAAAAAGCAAATAACATTAATAGATGTCACTAGTGCAAAAAGATAAATTTACAAACCCATTTTTGTAGCACTCATTCATAAGAATCCAGTTTAACCTTTCCTTTTCTGGCTTTGATCTGATCAGGCATTCATTCTTAAACTGATTTCAGATTTTGCAGTGACTTCTTTTCCTCCCTGTTCCTGAGAAGGGTTTTCCTCTGATTTATCAGTAGTGATCTTTCTTTTCCCCAGTGATGCCTCTTTTTCGTATCTCCAGTGTGAGCTGAAAATGAAGTTGCTACTATATTATATTACTAGTAATTAATAGTGTTCTCCTAGTTCTTCACTAGTAGTTAATTGCTTATAAACTTCACCTTTTGTTTCTTTAGACTATAATCCTGTATTGTAGAGGCCATTTTCCCCTTGTATATTTGAAATTGCACATGATCAATATTATCTTTAGTAACTCCCATAGTATGAGTACATAAAGAATGCTATAATCCTAAAAATAAGGCAACTACTGGTACACAGGGAGTCTTGCAGCCTTGGGAGGAGGAGGGAAAGTACAGAGGAACGTAAATGGCATCCCTTCTGGCATGTTCAAACCTGCAGCCAGCAGTGTGAAAAGAAAAACCAAGGTGTCTTTGTAAAAGGTTCTTTGTATAAACAATTTCAAATCTTTACTCCTAGAACTATTGTAACATTAAAAGACAAACTGTTTAACAGTGGAACTGGCAAGTTCTGTGCTTGGAATGAGAGTAGAAAAAACGTTGCTATTTTAAATTCCTGATTTTATATAGCATCACGAAATGCATATATAGCATCAAATAAATGCAATTATTGTTTGAATAGTGGTCTGTGTGAACAGCTATTGATATTTATATTGACTACATTTTTAAGGTTAGTCGTGGAGCCATCTATTGCAGTGAAGACTTTTTTCCACAAAACAACTTGGCTTGAATTGCAGATTCTCTATAACTGTAACTACACTTTGCTGTGCTGTGTCTTGAAGATTGGGACCTGCATTCTGGAGTACCTAAGAAGTTTCATTCTTCTGGCATCTTTTAAAATGCTCAAAGAGTAGTAGAGGACTGCAAGTTTAAATCAATTATTTAAATTAACATTATAAAGCTTGTCACTGAGCAATCCTTTGTTGGATATTATTTATGCTGCATAGGATCATGAGAGGAATTAGTGGCCAGAGAATGTAGGTTTCACTGAGGTGAAACTGCTGTTAACTTCACAGGGAATTTTCATAGAATCATAGAACATCACATTGGAAGGGGACCTCAAGGATCGTCTCTTCCAACCTTTCTTGGCAAAAGCACAGTGGCCCAGCACCTGGCACAGCTGAATCTTGCAAGTGTCTAATGTTGGTGAATCTGGCACTTCCCTTGGGAAATTATTCTAATGGCTGATTTTTCTTAATGTGAAAAATGTTCCTTTTGTGTCCAGTTGGAATCTCCCCAGCAGTAATTTGTGACCATTACTCCTCATCTTTTCCATTTGAGACCTTTTAAAAAGGGACTCTCCATCCTTGATGTGCCCTTTAAATGCCATTTAAGTATTGGAACATGGTGATAAGGTCTCCCCTGTGTCTTCTTTTCCCCAGGCTGAACAAACGCAGTTCTCTCAACCTTTCCTCATATAGCAGCCTTGCCAGTCCTTTGGTCATCTTTGTGGGCATTCTCTGGACCCTCTCCAGCCTGTCCACAGCTTTTTGTATAGCGGGAACTAAACTAAACACAGTATTCCAGCTATGGCCTGACAAGAGCCAAGTACAGTGGGATAACCTTGTACTAGAATTTGATTACACAAGGTGATACACTTGTTGATGTAACCCAGCATCCTGTTGGATTTCTTTGCTGCAGCGGCACACTGTTTACTCAAATTGAGCTTGCTGTCCCATGGGATCCTCTTTCCACAGAGCTGCTCCCCAGCCTCATAGATCACAGCCTGTGCTGCATTCCTGGATTGTGTTTTCCCAAGTGCAAGACCTTACACTTGTTGAAATTCATAAGGTTCTGGTTAGTCCACTCTTCCTGCCTATCCAGGTCATCCTGCAGGGTGGCTCTCCTTTCCAGGGTATCCACTTTCCACTCAGTTTGATACCATTGGCAAACTCCATTAGGGTACATTTCATCACATCATCCAGATCACTTATACTAAATAGTGCTGGGCCCAATACTGATCCCTAGGGCACCGCACTAGTAGCAACTTCCCAGTTACAAAGGAGCTATTCAGCACTACCCTCCGAGTATGACTTATCAGCCAGTTCATCACCTACTGCACAGACCACTTGTCTAGACTATGATGCATCAGTTTCTCTAGGAGTAGGCTTTGGGAAACTGTTGAGAGCCTTGAAGAAATCCAGGTAGACAACGTCCACCGCTTGCCCAGCATCAGCTGAGCAGGTTCTTTGTCACAGAAGGTGGTCAGGTTTGCTGACCCTTGGTGAATCTCTACTGGCTTTTCCCAGTCATGACCTTCCTTTGACTTGTGATAGCCCCCAGGAGGATTCGTTCCATATATTTCTCAGGAACTGAAGTAAGACTGATGTGCCTGTAATTTCCTGGATCCTCCTTTAAGCTCTTCTTGTGGATGGGGTGACATGAGCCTTCTTTCAGTCTTCTGGGATGTCCCCCAATCTCTAGAATTTCCCAAAGATAAGGAAAGCGGCTTTGCAATGACAGTAGCCAGCTCTCTTAACACCCTTGGATGGATGTTGTCAAGGCCTGTCAATTTGTAGGGGTCAAGCTCCTGTAATAGTTCACACACCAACTCCTCCTCCTTCACTGGTGCTGCATCTGTGTTTGCAACCTGGATTTTTGTTTTCAAGTCTGGTGCACAAAAGTGCTATGTAATCTTGCCTGCATAAAGTTTATGGAATTAAGCCCTGATTTAAAAAATCTTTTGAAGCAGTTGGAGTCTTCGCCTCCTAACTATTTCCTCACGCAGTCTTGAGGAGCTAAAGCCGTTAGTTGGTCATTAATCAACTGGTTTAGCTAAGGAATGATTTTAGGCCTCTATCTTCTGTTTGATGCTCACATTATATTTTTAATCTAATATGCTTTTAGTACTTTTCTCTGCCTGGGTAAGATATGCCTGGGTCTATGCCTGGCTTTGAATATGGACCATTTCACTGCTGGTAAAGGTTTTGTACTTAAAGAAGGAATTATTTCAGTCAATCCCTCACCTTTGGGGTAGGACATCCTCCTAGAAACACATAACTGCATGTGCCTTTGCTATTCTGCAGTTCCCCTGTTCAGCTTTGGCTGGGGATTAAACTGAATCTCCTGTTCTATAACAATTGACTAAGGTTTGGAGTTCACTACATCTCTGCTGTTGAAGTGAAGGCTGATAGAGCCTTTCATTTGAAAGGCTCAAGAATTCAGACATGTCCCTGATCTTTGAACTGAAATAGTCTGAAATAAATGATTTTTGAGGTCATGCTGTGGGAGATCTTTGAAGAGACAATGTCTGTATTCCTATAAAGTGGCCTATTTCCTATGAAATGAGTCTAAATACTGTAAGATGAATAAAACCAATCATGCAATAAATATAATTATTCTACGTTTCCTAGAATTTGGTTTAAATGCCTTTACTTGTTTCTTCTAAACAATTTTAAAATAAAAGGATGAATAAAAACTAATCTTCTCCTCATTCTTTCTTAGATATCCAGTATCTGCCGGGCAGCGGTACATGCTGGTGTAGTCCGCAACCAGGGTGGTTATGTTGATGTTATGCCAGTCGACAAAAGAAAGGTGTACATCGCTTCCTTTCAAAACGGGATATATTCAGAAAGGTACAGCGCCCAGTTTCAAAGATTACACTTTAATCTTCACCTCAGTAAGATTTACAGTCTTGCTTTGTGTCTGTTTGTACCTGGGCAGTGCTAGAAAACTTGTAGCTGGGGCAGTGCTAAAAAACAAATAAATAGGCCAACATGGGAGATTTACAGAGCTTGTGTAACAGCTGTGGTGACTTTGGAGAAGCTGTGGTAATAGAGCTGCCTGCCTCCTCTAAGCTCATAAATCATTACCCTAGGAAGCTGCTTATGAAATAAAATAACTCTCTTGTTTACTTTACTGGTTCTGTTGCAGCTAACATATTTGATAAGAAAATTGCCTTTGCTTTCTTTGGGATGTTTTTTAAATTAACATTGGTGATTTATTCTGTCCAAGTTAGAGGATCTGCAAGAGATAGTTACTAATAGCTAATGCAGGTTCATGATGAAATTCATTACTGATTTACATGGTATTGAATTAGTGGGCCTGAATCATAAATAAATATTAAAAACCATTATAATTCACTACGACATTCACTATCATGAAAACTTTTTTTTTTTAATGGTTTGACTATTTTTAACTGTTTTTCTGAAAGACATGGAGATGCTGCTGTGTATTTCATTCTCTGATGATAATGAATGGTGCATGCTGCAGGCTAAATTTAATCCCTGAAAGAGTTCTTCGGGTTGTAAAGGAAGAAAGAGAAATTACATTAAAAATAAATCCCTCTTGCACCAGTCTTTTAGTCCTGTGAAACTGGGAGTGATTGTTGCTTCTAAAACTGTAGGCTTTCCAAGAAACTTGAGTGGGAAGAAACCTCAAAAAGTTTCTGTAAAGAACTTGAAAGTAGGGAAAGAGTATTTTTTTATTTTTAATGGGAGGTGGGAGAATGTGTTGCCTCTTTCCCTCAAAACTTTCAACAAGCCTGGAAACTTCTGAAATATATATTTCCTTTGCTTAGTGAATGACTTAATTTACATATTCTTTGACCCTTCCCAGTGACCCTCCAGTAACCTCAGAAAGAGAGCTTCCTTAGTGACACTTTTGTTCTCCATATTAATCTCCTCATTGAGTAGAGATGTAGGCAGGAAAAGAGATGCAAATTTAATCCTTAATTGTACTTTAGTATTTCGGTAAAGTTAGGAACATCAGCAATTTAGGAAATAGTCCCATGCAAGTTTCAGATGATGGGTTGATCTAATGCCCTTGCGGTCAACCTGTTTCATTGTGCCCTTCCTTACTTTCACCTCCATTTCCCTTTTGTTCCCAGGTATGCCTCAGACAGTTTGCAAAAGAGAAAACAATGGCACCATTAAATGTGATATATTAGTTCAGTATGTAAGACAAAAAAATATTTATTCTAACGAAATTTCATTGTAGTTGAGTACTTTAGTTTCATTCCTTTTGAAATCAGATATTCATTCAGAAGAAATTTCCTTGTTTTTGTAAAATATCAATTCTTTATAGAAATCTATTCATCATATAAGCAACTAACAAGTGATTTTTTTAGGTCTGTAAGTTCTCTCTGAATATAATTATTAGAATAGTGAGTATAAAGATGGATGATTTCTCTTCTTCCTAAAAATTTTTTTGTAGTAGTTTGCTTTAAAGAGCATTATTCTTTAAATGAGAATCTCTCATCATAAAGGATCGCTTGAATTCTTTTATGCTGTTACTTGTTTATAATAAACTGCTTGGGAAAAAAAATTATTTGTATTTGTAATATTTTAAAAAAAAATTCTTAGCTGAGGTTATGAGTAGTCACGAGAAGAGTTGCAGGATTCTAGAATTGTCTTTGACAATTAAAAAGAAATGTCATTGGAGTGTTGCAGTCTTAAAAATAACATCAGGCATGTTTTTATGTTTCAGTTTACAGAATCCTCCAGGAAGCAAGGCATTCAGAGTATTTGCTGTTGTTTGAGTCTGGCAAGTAAACTGTGAAACAGGCAAGTGAAAACGGAGCACTTAGAAGAGAAGAATGAAGGCCATTTCTTATCATTCCTAAAATTTGTATAAAGCTGTAACATTATTGTACAGAAGTTGTATACTGCTTTCCACCAAAAAGTTTAAATTACATATATATATCTTAATGAAAAAAATCTGTAAAAGTAAACATGGGAGAAGAATTCATTTGAAAATCTATAATGATATATAACAATATTTTGAATCCTGTGTTAAAAATTGCTATATTTTCTTAGCAGTTACTCCTATACAGTTAATTCGTAACTCACAAATGTCCTTTGTTTTCTTCATCTGAATATATTTTCTATGGTGCTTTATATATGCCACTAACAATAACCTTAAAGCTATACCATAGGGAGGTCTGAATTTTTATTTCCAATGTACATAAACGAAGCCATCCAAATAATTCTATAAATAAATCATGCCTCAAAGTAAAATAAATATATATATAACTTTTTGATAATTTACAATATCATTAGCCACACAAGCACAAATGAGGAGATGGACTGTTTTCAGTTTCACACTAATCATAACAAGTACAAACACCTATTTTGAAATAAAATGGAAAATATAAAATATAGGGAAGTCCTGGGTCATATTAGCATGTTTCGCACAAAAATATTTTTATTAG
Organism: Pezoporus occidentalis; assembly: GCF_034315485.1. NCBI lineage: Eukaryota > Metazoa > Chordata > Aves > Psittaciformes > Psittacidae > Pezoporus > Pezoporus occidentalis. The sequence continues at coordinate 1,330,774 of NW_026915724.1, read as the reverse complement.
ACTGGGTCATTCATGTTTATTATTTCTTAAAATATGTTAGTAAATGTCTATTTGATGCTGCTAAGCTCTGAGTTTGAATAACCGATTCATTATAGCCCAGTCCTTCACATATCTGTCTTGGAATGGGAAAGTGAGAGATAGATATGCATAACCTTGAAAGATCTGAGGAAATTTTCATCCTGAGTAACCTGAAATTAAGGAATAAGCCATGCGTTCTGCAATGCAGTTCTGCACATATACATGATTTATTTTTGCCATGTGATTCCTTTAATTTACCTAAATTGGTTTTCAGCAAAAACGTAGAATTGTACACATAAAAATTGCACACTTGAAACCTTAAGCTGTGCGTGGTATCCATATACTGTACATTAATATGAGGGTAAATGTTCAAAAAACAAAGGCTAGTCTTGCTCCTTATGACCTGGCACATACTCCTGCAGGCCAGGAAGTATAGTGGTATGGAGCCCAGTGACTATTATGTCATTTGCTTCATCATTTAAAAAAATTCATTTATGGTGAACAGCCCTGTGCATTAATTTTACCATATTATGGTATATGAAGAACATGTAGTGATGATACTATGTTTCTTTCTATGAAAAGTGTATTGGTGCTTTAAAACTGAAAAGCTGTTAAACTTTATTTTTGGTATATTTTGTTTCTGTTGTTGAATTTATTTCCTTCAAACTTGTAAACTTATTCATATTCTTCGTATTTCAGAATACTATATTCTGCCTTCTGTTTTGCTACATGTACTACCTCATGTAGTTAGGCAAGCTTTGTCAGGTTTTTGAATCTGTTTTGAATAAAATTAATTTACATAGTAAGAGTACCTTTGACAGCATTTATTTTTTAATTATTTGTCCTGCCTCAATAAGACAAAAGTAACAGGCATCCAAAATCTGCTTTTTCTGACCTAAACATTGCAAGTGTAGGACCAACCCGTAGACATAATCTGAGGTTCTAAAAGCTGTAAAGGCAATTTAGACACATAACTTCCATTAATTACATTGGGGTTTTCATGGATAAATCTTCCGCTCATTTTTTTTCAAGTGCTGGCAAAGTTCTTTAGGAGCAGATTGCTATCTCATTTTAATGGGATATTTAATGCTGTGTCATAAGTGATTATGAAAAAATTCACCACCTTTTATTCTGTCCAGCTCTTTCCTGTTGTGGTGTGCAAACATTCCTAGCTACATTTGTTGGTAACAAGCAGATTTTTATATTACACATGCTTTTTTTGCTTCATAAGACTCATGGTCAGCTTGAGGGTTCCATGTGGGAAATCTGTTTAATTGATGAGGGAGAAAAGGAGTCTTTGATGTATAACCCGTTTTTTTGCAGGTGGTGGCAGAGGGCCATTGAAAGAAGCTTTATATAGGTTTTGCAATACTGGCATTAACTGTCCTGCAGAATTGAAACCAAAGCGCAAGCAGACCTTGACTGTGGTAGGAATCTCAGTCAAAGGCTTGAGGTAGACTTGTACCTCCTTTCCTTGAAAGCTCCAAGGCCGTAACAGAGAAAAGCCTTGCAGTACCTAGAGCTGGGACTGTCAGAACATAAAATGGAGTAAAGGCTGAGATTAAGGCCATGCAGAACTGCTAAGGGAGACATTTGGAAAAAAACCAGTATAATTGCAGCAGTAGTGTTCCTTTCCACACAGGCAAGGCACTTTCTTGCACCCTGGCCTTGCCACCCAGCAGCTCTCCATGTCCCCTGCCTGGCCCGTGGTCCCAGCAGTTGCCTCAGTAGCCCATGGGAAGCCTGTAAGGTGCTGCAGAGCCTGGCTCTGGTGACCAGGCCGGTAGGGTGAATGCCTTTCTTTGGGAAGGGCAGAGCCTGGGCTGTTGGAAAGACCAAGACAGTCACACCTTCCGTCATAACCACAGCTTCCTCACTTTTGCTAGGTGGGTGAGTGGAGTCCCATGCAGAAAGAGTTGCTGCACCAAATTTTTCCCTTTTTCCCACATTTGTTCCTGATACCTTTTTGTTCTGTATATCTCTGATTCTTGTCCTCTCTCATCTGTAAAGTCCAAACTACGTTTGCTGGGACTTCCTGTGCAAGGGGGCAGGGGTGGATCCTTGGTGCTTTAACAAACAAGTTAGTGTTTTTTGGGAGAAGTGGGGGCTAGCATCAGTGCGTGTGGATGGTTGGTGTGAGGAGCTCTATTAAGCAACACAGTGACGTGAATAATGAGAGGCAAGCAATTCTTTCTCTCCACATCTGTTCTATAAATTTTGGACTCCTGTTGCCTTTCCACACGTAATGATTCTATTCTGTTATAATAAATATATTCCAGCCAGCATCAGCTTTATGAGAAATTCTCTCATGTATTTACTGTAAGTAATGAGTCAGTGAGTAGACATTTCTAAGCAGTTGTAGACTGGGACCTACACACTGGTATTTTTGTCCGCACCAGAAGCAACTGTATGCCAGATGGTCAAAACTAATTCACACAAAGACCAGATGAGTAACTTGCACTCACTTGCAGTATCAGAAAACTTGTTGAAGCCTAATGAAAAAAATTTAGCTGAAAGTAACTTTAAAATGCTGAAGAATCACTAACTGAGCAGTTACAAAATTATGTTCTCGACTTGAAATTAAAAAAAAAAAGGATAATGAGAAAGTAAAGCTGAAAGGGCGAAAATATCAAGGAATGTAAACCCACTAAATACAGTAGGTCCTTAAAAGCTTGTGTGAATCAAGGGAGAGTACATATGAAGCTTTGTCTATAATCCTGTGGTATTTTCCATTATGACCTGCTCCATGAGGAATCTTTTCAAGAGAAAAGCATAGGAATCATTTGGAGAGGAGTCAAGTATTTGTCAAGCATAGTTCACTTGCCTGGTGAGCTTTTCAGTAAGGAGGCATCTGTCTGCTATGCTGCATCTCTTCCAGCTGGAGTAGCTAATTTCATTACTAAACAAGAGCGAGTATGAAAGAAAGTGGTCAGACCCAAACAGATAATTTTTTAACAGTATCTACCATTTTGATTGCTATATATGGATACTTTAGTTTTAGGGAACTTGGGATGCATACTCATGTCAGCAGATGACTCGTAGATCTAGCTGGACATGAACTTCGAAAAGTAAGAAACGTTTCCTAAACTCTGTGGATACTGAGGAGTTTTATGGGGTTTACAGACTTCCTTGTATCTGATTTCTGCGTAGAGGACTGTCTGATCTAGAATTTATACATAAAGTGTTTTTGGAACCAAGCCTGAAACACAGGTTGGGATAATGTGTGTGAGTTTACAGGCTTTTAACTGATGAAGCACTCAGTTTCAGGTTTTATGTAAATGTCTAGACTGTCAGCTGTCTGTGGATTCTTAGCAAATTTAAAAGAAAAGGAACATCAGCTTTTGTGTGTATTGATACATTTGCTGAGGAAAATGCACAGCACTTTACTTCAAATGGCAGATACGTAACCAAGTTACTCACATAAACAGTGTCTTCTGTGTGCCAATTGCTTTTAAAGTATGTTTTGAATTTGCTTAAAACTCAGATAACCCAGTTTCCTTTGAATACACGAGGGAAGGTTTATTTCCTTTAGTCATACAAAGGGTCAGATTTAGAACTGTAAATATTTGGAAGTTCCAAAGATTATTCATACGGTGCAATATGCTGTTTGAAAATTTATATAAATACTGTATGAAATACTGTACTGTCACACTTCTATGTCTTAAGGCTTTTTATAGCGTCTGTGGAACTCTAGGGAATTATAAAGGAATGAAAGGCCTGAAGAATTTTGTTTCATTCAGTGTATAGTACGCATCTTACAGAGCTTTAGATATACAAATGATAGCATACTTTAGTATTCAGAAAATTGCATGTGACTTTATAAAGACAGACATTGTGCATACGGGAAAAGAAGCCATGCTGTCAGCCTTAGCTTTAGCCTGCCTTTGTTGTCAGGAATAAATGATGGAACTAGTATAATACTGATATCATTGTTATTAAATGACCCCTTGTTGTGTGCTAGGGGACAATGAAAATACAATAAAGTGTGATTCCTACTTCATGTTAACATAGGATAGTAATGCGACACTTGAAATTTGCCATCAGCTGTTCAGTGATCTGTGTCAAATATCTTGTTCATCTTAGCCTGTTTGCTAGGAGACAGATGCCTACGTCATTAAGCCTTCATAGCGCTTTGTAAAAAGTACTAGTAATGAGTCTTAAATTTTCAGAAGCTAGCAAAAGTCCCCCAGTTGAACTAACTCAATCTAATAAGGCACATGAAAATGCAACTGACTGAAGGAGGAAAGTAAAGAAAATACCAAACAGGCAGTCATCGTGCTCCATGTCTTACTATTCACATTGATTTCTGCAATAATTACCCTAGTTATTCAATTTAATATCAGCCCCCAGTGGTGTATGCAATATTGGTTTTGTCTGTACTAACAATGGGGTGAGTGTTTGAAGGCTAGCAGCAAATTTGTTGGTTAAGAACTGAGATACACTGGCCAAACAACGTGACTAAGTTTGCAGTACTGTGTCTTCAGTTGCCAATGGCAGTAACTCTTGGTCTTTTAATTGCCTAATTTCATTTAAAGCATAAGCCTTAAAACAAAATAAAAATGTCAGCACATGATAACTCTTTAGTAAGAAGTTCAGTTGTTCAAAATCCCATTTATTTCAGCTGAACAGAAATTGCTGTAGCTAACACCAGCAGTATTAGCAATAATCTCCTTGAAATTTTATTTATGCAGTTCAGTAAGCTTTATTTGATGTGTTTGCAATTATTTCTGCAAGAAAGTTTTTTATAAGACAAAATCCTTATTAGGAGTATCATCTTAGAATAAATACAAGCACTTGCATTAGATTTGCTTGCATATCTTACTGCAATTACTTCCAAAGGCTGATAGACTCCTAAGAATTTGTAATAATACTAATTACTTTTAGGGTGCTCAGGACACAAGAAGATCAGGGAGTTAATAATACTTCCAGACTTACCCTACATTTTGAAAAACAAGTACTTCAGTTGCTTAATTGTTCACTTAGGCTTGTTTATATGCAATGTTAATAGCAAGCTGGCTTTGACTTCTTATAAATTGCTGCTACCGTACATCCCAAAGATATATTGGCAACAGTTGCTAAATAAATCTCCCTGTAGTCAGTCCAGTCTTCATTCCTTATTTATCTGCTGAAATCCATCTGTTTCTTGGTGGTGGTGGGTGTTTTTTCCCTACTGAAAGAGCATGTCTTCTGAATAAGCATTTCTTTTATTGTGTCAGAACGACTCCAAGACCTTTGGGGCTGCAGGCTTCACTAGGCACAGAAACAAAGCAATCATTTTGTGCAAAAGGACTTAGTTTCAGATTTTGGATTTAGCCCAGTTCAGTACACAAAGAAGGACATTGTATGAATTGATTTAGTGCTTGCTGTACTGGAGGTGATAGTCTTACTCTGGCACAGCTATAACTGAGCCAAGGAATAATTTTGTGAAAAGCTCTGACCCCTTCTCTCTTACCCAATAAGAATTATGGGGCAAATTAGATCAGTTTGCATTTTTAAATAAAAGGAATAACTAGAGAGATAGGTTTGGTGGCTTGCTGATAAAGACTTGCCCTTTTGCCACTTATTGAGGGTTTAAGCATGTTACACCAAACACATTCAGTGATGTGCATATCACTGTGATATTTTTTTTTCCCTTGGCAGTAATGTTAGAACAATTTATATTCAGAAATCTTCTGCTCCAGCAGCTTCAAAGCCCACATAATTTTAAAACCGTTTCCTAGAAATTATTTCTTTTTTTGTGTGTTAATTTGTAATACGTAAAGATTTGGTATTTTCTCTTGTCCTAGAAATGAATAAGTCACACCTTGAATGAGATGTGCTGTTGCACCTACTACACAATAAAAATATAGTTTTTTGATTTAGGACTTAAGTTAATACTTTGAGACAATTTGTAGTTTTCTTTACAATCACTGGAGAAGTACAGTCCAGTTGAAACACCTAAAATATACTTCAGGAAAACCACCATATCTACAATGATTTCTCAGAAGACATTCAATGCTTATTTATCTTACATCAATACAACAACTCAGTATCACTGCTATAGAAATTGCAGTCTCTGGAGTCTATGATTCCCCAGAAGGCTGAGTTTCGAACCCATCTTCTTATTTAGCACTAGTCAAAAGCATAGGCAAAGGACTCAGTGCCCCTTGTAATACGCTGAATAACTTAAATCCGTAGTCAGTTGAAGAATCAGGCTTTAACAGGAAAGGTGAGATTAATTTGCAGCTGAAAGCTAGAATATCTGAGGTCTCAGAATATAAGAAATGCCTTTTAAAAGAAAGCGGGAACTTTGATGTATTAGGAGACAAACTTACATGCCTGTGTCACATGGATCATTAGTAGAAATGGTTGATGTTGCTACAATACAAAGAATAAATCTTAATAAAGAGTGATCTCAGTACTGTCTGTTTACTACCCCAAACAAAATAACCTTCAAATAACATTTCAAAGCTCATTGTTTTCCTTCATTGTGTAAAAATAGGCAAATATTGAGGTCAGCAGGGCTGAGAAGGAAAATTTGTGTGCAGTTTGACTAGTAGGTGGATAAGAGCTTTCTGAGGTATACTGGTGCACAAAAATCTGATGCAAATTTTTGGTTCATTCACAAGCACCCAAACTCTCTGTGAACAGCTTTCTAGCAAGCTTTGTTCTTTGTGCAAACAAGTCACTTAAATTGGTGTCCATTTGTGTTACATTTACCTGTTTTGTAGGACAGGCAGACAAAAATGATTTTTTTTTTTTGAGTTTTTGCAAATATGGCTCTATTTAGTGATAGCTGTAAGGTAAAATGAGAAATATTCTCCATTGTATGTCAGAAATACGTATTTATGCCTTGAAAATGCTTATAATACAGAGCTACTCCCCTTAGTATTCTCTAAGGAAATAATAACTATTGGGAACTGGTACCTTTTAGAACTGCTTAAAGAATATGGAGATGATGGATCATGAAGGTCAAATTCAGAAAAGTATTCAGTAAAGCAGAAGACACGATGGGGGGTGGTTTGTTTTGCAATTTTGCTACAGAAAGTTTCCCAAATTGCTTAGATAGTTAGAAAGTGCATTTTACTATGTCTTCTAAACTGATCAATCATCAAGTTTCTCTTAATTTCTACAGCTAGATATTTAATTATTTAAATTTGTAGATAAAGGTGTCAACCCCCCCTTTTTTTTATTAATTACTAAGAACTTAAAAATGAACTGAAATTCCTGTAGTCTCTTCAATTTTGATTGTTCTTCCAAACTGTAGTTCACTGAAGATCTCTACCAGTTCATTGGTCAGCAATACTCTCCATACATACGTATTATCATAGAATCATAGAATCATAGAATAGTTAGGGTTGGATAAGACCTTAAGATATTGCTAGATAGCAGTGTGTTAGAAGTGAAAAATCCAGAGAATCTGCATTGCTAAGAAAGTTATAAAAGAAACAATAATATGTGGGTTATCCTCACAGTGTAAGGACGATAGTCTGCTCATGAGGAATGCAGTTTGTGCCCCTAAAAATCTAATGTAGAGAAAATAGCTTCTTTCAACCTACCAACTAAATAGTATGCGTTAGCTGAAAGACTTGTTATTCAGTACAACTTCTAGGTTTGACCCTGAAGTTACTAAAAGCATCTGCACAGTTGAAGTTGTTACCCAACTCTCACTCATAACTCATGCCTAGTGACAGAAGTGACTGTGAAATAGAGGTAGTGTCTCTCCTCCCACCTAATCCAGCTGCTTTGAGTCTCAGCAAGAGCATAAATGCCTCTTTTCCTTCCTAGTCAAAGGTGGCATTTACAAAGAAAGAGAAAATCTTGAGAGGATGTCTGTGGCGATACTGCACTGCACAGCAGGGCTAGGGGGATGGCAGACTCCTTGCAAAGCTCTGTCACTGGAAATGTTCATGTGAAATCACAGAGAGGAGAGGGAGGGAATCTTGCCATACCATGAACATGCGCAAGGAAGCAGATAACAAAGGCATCTTCAGCCCAGTAACAGCAGTGACAGCAGGCAGGTTTTGTGCACTAGAAAATTTAGCAAACTATTGTGAAGTAGTCAAGCTGTTAATTGCTAGATATAATGCTGCAAGTATGATAAATGGAAGGTTGGGTTATCTTTTCAGTTAAACTGGTGTAAATCATATAAAAGAATAATCCCACCAACATCTGTGATGCTCCTCAAAAACAAGTACAGATAGTTTTGCTTTTCCTAATTGTAAGAATACTTCTGTAAGAAGCAAGGGTTTTTTTTTTGCCAGATTAACTATATCAGTGTGCCAAATGTTTTTAGTGGAAGATGGATAAACATTGCCTGTTCTGAATGACATGTTGCTGCTAGGTGACTTAAGAAGAAGTCTTTATAAACAGGTAGCTAATCCATTTCACTGGGACATTTAAGTGTAGGGTGATCACAGAATCACAGAACACCTGAGGTTGGAAGGGACCTTTGCAGGTCAATTGGTCCAAGCCCCCTGCTTAAGCAGAGCCACCTAGATCAGGCTGCTCAAGGACCATGTCCAGACACATTTTTAATATATCCAAGGACAGAGGCTCCACAAACTAGTTGGACACCTGTGCCAGTGCTCTATCACTGTCAAAGTAAAAACATGTTTCCGGATGTTCAGATGGATCATCCTGTATTTTAATTTATTCCCATTTCCTCTAGTACTGTCACTGGGCACCACTGAAAAGAGCCTGGCTCCGCCTTCTACACACTGGTAGTATCCTGGAGCTTTCCCTTCTCCAGGCTGAACACTCCCAGCTCTCTCAGCCTTTCCTGATAGGAGAGATGCTGCAGTGCCGTAATCATCTTTGTGGCCCTTCATTCGACTTTCTTCAGTATGTCCATGTCCCTCCTACACTGGGGAGCCCAGAACTGGGTCCAGCACTCCAGGTGTGGCCTCACCAGTGCTGAGTGAAAGGAAAGAATCACCTCCCTCAATACTTTGCTGGCAATACTTTGCATAGCGTAACCCAGGATACTGTTAGCCCTTTTTGCCATAAGTGCAAATTGCTTGACTTTTGTTCAACTTGATGTCCACCAGGACCCCCAGACTGTTTTCTTCAAGGCTGCTTTCCAGCTCAGTGTCCCCAGCATACACTGGTGCACAGAGTTGTCCCTCTTCACTTGCAATACTTTGCACTTCTACTTCCTGAACTTCTAGGAATTCTTGTCAGCACATTTCTTCAGCCTATTGGGGTCCCTCTGGATGGAAGCATGACCTCCTGGTACCTCAGCCACTCTTCCCGGTTTTGTGTCATCAGCAGACTTGCTGAGGGTACACTCTTTCCCTTCATCCAGACCATTAATGAAGATGTTAAGTAGGCTTAGACCTAGTATAGACCCCTGGAGTGCACTGCTAATTATTAGCCTGCAACTAGACTTTGTACCACTGATGAGAACTCTCTGGGTATGGCCATTCAGTTTTTAACCATCTACCTCACTGTCTGTTCATCAAGGACATAACTCATTCTCTGTGAGGATCTTAAGGGAAACAGTGTTGATCTATTTCTAGAAAGTACCCTCTTTGTGCCTTGCCTGTAGTGTTTCCTGCTAGTCTGCAAATAATCTGCCCAAATGGTGGCTTCAGGATCAGGAAGTTTAATACAGGGATTGGTAGGCATTAGTTGATGTTTCTCATTCTTTAGGTGGGGCAGTCTACAGACGCTAACAAACACTATTCTTGATGTTATACTGCAGTCATATTTTCACATTATTCTCCATAAAAAACTTACAGCCTCATCATATGACTCTTCAAGCTGGGTATATGCCTCTGACCTTCATCTAGCTCTAAACAGTGTCCCAGATTTCCACTGTAGGAGCCCAAAACCTACCTGAGAACACATCCTTTACTAAATAAGTCTACTGAAAGTGATGACTAGTTTTGCTATTTCAGATGGGTGTTATTCAGACTTGTAATTATTGGCAGACCTTTTCGGACCTAAAATACTCAGTCTATTAATGCCTATTTACATCAGCTGAAGGCTCAGCTCAGAAGACTTGATGTAAAAGGGGGAAGCCTTGCAACACCAGGAGATAATATTCTGTAAAAAGTAAAATTTTTCTACATTAGCTCCATAAACAAAACAGAGAGATCTGAGTGTGATGAATGAACTGATGTAAGAAAATGTTCATTGCCTGATTACACTGGAACAGCTCTGTATGGAAAAGAGGAAGTGAAAAATTCAGGGTTACAAATGTTTGGGGAAAGAGCATGAATTATAGAACATTCAAAATAATGGGAGATTATTTCAGGGGAAAAAGATACTAACAAAGAGGTATACAGGTTATTCAAAATGCTTCTTTCAGAAGCAGATCATTTGCTTCTCTGTTATGTAAGAATGACTGGCTCTCATTTTGCTTCAAACAGCCTAAGTAGAACTGTTTATAGTTCCATGAGTAAGCTGAGTCTACTCAGATCTTGCTCCTTTCCCTCTACTGCACACATCTTCTCAACAGTCTTATCCCCATGTCTTTTTGGAGTGCTATACTATGATCCAGTTGGGTATATCCCTCTGGATGCCAGCTTTTCTACACAGCAAGCTGACTAATCTTGGTACCACCTACTCCTATGAATAACATTAGTACAACAAGGCATAGGAAGATCTTCTTCCAAGCAAGGTAGAATTTCCTTTACCCAAAGGAACAGAGTAGGCATGGGAATGGTCTCTCTGCAATGGGCCTCTCTGCCCAAGATGTGCTTTGAGCTTGGCAGTCTCTTGTGTGGGCTGCTCTCAAACTTGGCATGCCTGAATCTTTTGGGGATGAAGCTACAGTTTCTTTGGCTTTCAGACAATCTCTGTGCTTGACACAGCTGACAGTTCCCTTGACCTCTTTCTGCCAGTGCAAATATAAATAGGGTTTATTGGTTTAAGGGACACAGCTTTAGGAAAATAAAATCTGCTAAATTTGCTGTCATGTGGAAGAAGAAACTACCTGTAATGGCCCATTGCCTCAGCTGCCTTTGAGATGCATAGCTGAAACTTTTCTATCCTGGAAGCTTTTGCTTCGTTTTCCACTTTGGCAAACAATATTATTCAAAAAAATAGCACCAACATTTAATCACAGGTATTTTAAAAGCTCAAGGCAGACTTTCAGCTGGCATCAATCAGGCCAACCACCTTGATTTCAAGGGAAATTTGCTAATTCACCCAAGCTGATGGTATAGTCTGCATTCTTCAAAAACAACAGAAATAAACATTGGCAAAGCTTCTTAAAGGGACATCTAAATTGGTTTCATAGGTCTGTCACCTCCACAAACTTATACAACAGAGCATGCATGATTTCCTGTTCCCAAGCTCATTTCCTGGTCAACAACACAAAATGTTAACGCAAACAAGACTCTCTTCAAATTGATGCTATTTTAAAAGATTTAGTACTATTGAAATAGCTGTTTCATAAATACCTGGTTATACAATGGAACATACCTCTTGCAGCATGAAGATTTCAGGGAACAATGCAGGAGAGAATTGGAGTTGCTGCATGGATGGGAGAGAAACTCTAGCCTGCACTGCAAAGCAATTTTACTGTCATTAATTTTCTTTGACTGAGCTCTTTTGGCAACCCCTGCAGAGCCCCCAGCACACAGCCTATTTATGCAGGCTGAATGCAGAGCCAGAATTTAACCTAAACACAGTAAAAATCAAGGATAATGTAAAAAGCCATCTGTTTAGAGCAGTCTCACACAAACTAATGGATACTTGTTTTTATAGACATGTGGGACTCATGTTGAGCCACTTCTAGATGATATTTTCCCCAATATAACCAAAAGTGTCCCAGATCCCATGGGACTGCTCTGATGTTTTCTCTACATCTAGTGAATATTTCTGGATTCTGAATAAGGGCCTTTTTAAATAAGTTGTGTGGATTTACTCTCTGCTTTTATTAGGTGGAATATAGGTTACATCCTATGATTATGTATGGCATTGCACACCCTAAACCTCTCATCATTAGCGATGCTTCAGGATCACTCAGAGGGCAAAAATTTATACAACTCTTGTTTTCTATTAATTGTGAGAAAAATCCAGTGACATGAATGTTCCAAACTGAACCTAATGAAGCAATAATAGTGTTTTTTTTTTTAATTAAATAGGTTCTTATCTGGTTTTATTGTTATGTTGCAACCTTATATTAGGGACAAATTTTCTAAAAAGTCAGATTTCAGGACTATGGTGTTAGAAATTACAGGTTAGGACATAATATCAGAATAAAACACCACCTAATGCACTTAGTCCTTTGGAAAATCTGTCCCTTGTAGAAGGCACTAGTTGACATCAGAGATCGTTTGAAAAACTACATATTATAATACATTCCTCTGGGAAAAATATCTACACAAAATCATGAATGCATTTAAACTGCAGTAATGAAACTAGCAATGTGATAGTAATTATTTTTTTTCCTGTTCATTTCCATCAGCCTGTCTTGTTTGTATATTTCTTTTTCTTGGTAATAGCACGTATATCTATGCAGAAAATACTCAAGGATGGGAAAGAAAGAGGGTAAGAGGAAAGAGAAAAAAGATATATATCTTTTATGTACTAGAAACATTAATTCTAAATTAAAAGATGTGTGACAATTGTTGTGCTTTATATTTTCTCAGAAACTGATCATACTTTTCTCTAACTGGTTTTTACTCTCTGGAATTCTCACAGTATTTTGCGGATAAATTTTGGTCTTTCTGTTTTTTCCAAATTTTCACTGTATCTTTACTCTGCAACTACTTTTCAAAGAGACAACAGAAAAGAAGGATAGTGAGGAGTCCTGAAAACTGCTGTGCATGCATGCATAAACTTTACAGGAGGTTGACCTGATATTTGAGGTGAGTTGGACAGGGCTACACATCCAGTGGGCCACTTTCATAGAACTCTTAGCCAGGAACAGCATGTCTATAGTTACGCAAGTCATCACCCTTCACATCAGGAAGAAATGTTGTTAACAAGGAAATATGAATGTTACAATACAAAGATAAAGTAGTTGATAGCTTGAGTAGCTTGAGAGACAGACATGCAAAAATGGGGGGAAAAAATGGTTCTTTATATGTTTTATCAGTTCCAGGAGGCTGTCCATTAATTTCAGAAAGCTGAAAGATTGTCAGCCTTTTCTTGTGGCTCTCACAGATGGGTTTTATGCAGAATTTTATCTCTGGGCATTGCTTTTCCTGAGTGCAGTCTGCAGCTGGGAATCTGCCTCCCCTTTCTCTTTGGCTTTGATTTTTCCTTTTTCCTTTATTTCTGTCTCAGATATTCATGCAATGTAATACTTGAAGTAGCTTAACACTTGTCTTAAGGGTTACTGATTTTCCACACCTCACTTCAGAAATGTTGCTGGTCCTTGGGAATGGATAACTAGAAGCATTTTCTAATTAAGCAATAAATGAAATAAGCTAACAATTGGTCTGGCATTTACTTATTTGAAATCAAACCATTTGTCCACTCTAAAAAATATTTATACTGTCATCTACTGAGGTGGTTTTTAAATATCAGTAATAACTTTTTATACGGAATACTATAATTCATATAAGCATTATTAACCATCACATTTCACATAATCAAAAAATGGTTGAGGTGAGAAGGGATCTTTGGAGGTCATCTGGTCCACTGCCACTCACACTCAAGCAGAGCCACCTACAGCTGGTTGCCCAGGGCTATGTCCAGCTGGCTTTTGAGTATCTCCAAGACTGAAGACTCCACAACCTCCCTGGGCAACCTGTGCCATTGCTCAATCGTTTAATGCAAGCATACAGTGGAAAGCACTGCATGCAGGACACCGCCACTTTCAAGAGGAAAAAACATTACAGAATATCATGAGGTTCTGGTTAGTTTCTGGTGAACCACCCTGTATTACAAAATCTTTCTTTTTTCCTAACTGTACTAAAGTAGGCAGCACCAATCCAAGGATGCCATACAGTTGACATAAAGCAAGGTGAAAACAGGACTTTCAAATCTGAAGGAAAAGCAAAGATAACATTTATACTTTATCCAAATTATGACTCAGTTTCTCTGTATCTGGGGTAAGGCCAAAAATTTGACTCACGTATTTTTCATCTTGAATATTTTATTTCTTGTTTCATTTATTGTTCAAACTTTCCTAATGCTTCCATAATGAGATGAAAGACCTTCTTTAATTCCAAAAATATAAATACACATTAACCCACTGAACTTTCCTGACTACGGGTGGCAACCTCTTCAGGAAACTCTTAATATGTTCCTTAGCTATGGCCTCCACACCGGTAAAAATAAAAATTAAGTAACTGGATTTTTATTTATTTTATTATTTCTTTGGTTGGTTGGGTGGTGGAAGTGTTTTTTTGTTTGTTTTGTCTTGTTTTGCCTCAGATGCTTTCCAGCACATCCTTTTAGATAATTCCCAGGTTTCTTCCTTCCAAGATGTAATAACTATATAGTTACAATTTCCTGTGAATTGATTTGCTGCTACTGAAGTCTCTCAGTGGACATATGGAGCAGGATAACGTATTTTCTTTTTCTGACTGCCTTAATGGATTTGAAAGGTGGTTAAATTGTTACCTTTTCTCCAGACTACTGACAAGAAAAACAGGAATCAGTAGAAAGACTGCAAAATATAGAGAACAGCTGTTCTGAGTGTTCAAAACCAGTCAAATGATCAACTTGGTGAATTTGAAGCCTCTTCCAATATACTAAGAATTTAAAGCAGAAAATCTTATGCTACATTTCCACTGAATTTCTTGTGGTTGGGTCACAGAAGACTTGGGATGAAATTTGCCAGTATTCCTTGCTGTTTGCCTGTATGGAAATCCTTTTAAAACAGCTCTAGCTTGCATTTCCTGAGGCAAAATTCAGCAGGAACCTGGAAGGGTAGATGAAGCTTTTCATACACTTCAAGGCACTTCCATATATTCTGGCTAGTCAAACACATGCACCCCATCAATTTTTGTATTATTATTACAGGACTGCTATCAGCCAGACAAAATAGTCTGAGTAAAGGGAGCTGTTCTTGTATTTCTGAGTTCTGTGACATTGCCCACTTCTGCACTATGCCCTGGAAAATCAAATGGGATTTACAGGAAGCCTGAGCTTAGACTTCAAGACTGCCAAAAAGTCAGTGCAGTTGCAAACAGGTTCCTGGGTACAGTGCATATGCAGCCTATTGATGTATGTCAGGGTGTGAATATAGAGCACCTAATGTCTCTTCATTTTAGGAGTCTGAGGCTTGTTGAATCATGATAAATTACATAATTGCAAAATTATTTCATATTGGAAGTTTAATTTGGTTCATGATGCCAATCCTATTCTTACAAGAAATACTTGAAACTAATACTAGACTAGAAACTAGAACTTGTCAGTTCTTTCAAATTTTATCTTTTAATTGCTGATATCTGGCAGTTGTCTTAAAATTTTCCTTCCTGGATACATGTGAATTTGAAAAATTCAGAGTTCATTTAATGTAAAAAGTTGTCACAAGAAGACATTGCAACAAAGATCTGTCCTTTAGGATATATATAAAGAATAAAAATCCAATGTTAATTTTTTCTTTTCTTACACTGATGTGTTTCAACAGAGTACTGATTTTCATATGAGTTTTCAAAGAGATTTCAGCGGGCCCCATTGCTGGGAAGGTCAGGGCTGTGGGAATCTGGAGCCCAACCCTACTGTGTGACTTCTCATTAGGCATTGTCTGGTTAAGCATGGTGACAGTGTGGTTACAAAACTGCCTGCTCCATGCCAGCTTTTATCAGAGCCCAGGTGCAATGATATCCAAGCTGTCTACAAAAGAATTACAGCTTTTTGATGGTGCCCTAAAGGCACTTATGAAATGGCAATAAGCTGATGGATAGCTGCAGCAGTTCAAAATGCATCAGTTTTAAAGCTGAATTAAATGTTTTTCTGCCACAAGAAAGTTTTTAATAAAGATTACTCAGTAAAAATGGGTGCAGTGCCTTTGGAGATTGACTTTTCCCATTCTGTCTGCTATGGCTTCCACAGAATGTCATTTTACAACCATTTACAAGTGATTTTACAGCCCTTGAAAAGTATTTTTGTTCTGAAACTAAATCAAGTATGCTATTAAAATTTACATATACTTCATGTAAGACTAAGAAAAGATTTCCATATATAAATCATAGAATCATAGAAGCATAGAATAGTTAAGGTTGGAAAGGACCTTAAGATCATCTAGTTCCAATCCCACTGCCATGGGTAGGGACACCTCACAGTAAACCATATCACACAAGGCTCTGTCCAGATTGACCTTGAACACTGCCAGGGGTGGAGAACTCAAAACTTCCCTGTGCAACCCATACCAGTGCCTCACGCACCACCCTTACTGCAAAGAACTTCTTTCTTATATCCAATCTAAACTTCCCCTGTTTAAGTTTGAACCCACTACCCCTTGTTGTATCACTACAGTCCCTAATGAAGAGTACCTCCCCTGCATCCTTATAGACTCCCTTCATATACTGGAAGGCTTCTATGAGGTCTCCATGCAGCTTTCTCTTCTCCAGGCTGAACAGCCACAGCTTTCTCATCCTCCCTTAATAAGGGAGGTGCTCCAGACCCCTCATCATCCTCGTGGCCCTCCACTGGATACGGTTGGCTTTCTGGGCTACAAGTGCACACGGCCAGCTCATGTTCATTTTCTCACTGATCAACACCCCAAAGTCCTTCTCCACAGGGCTGCTCTGAATCTCTTCTCTGCCCAACCTGTAGCTGTGCCTGGGATTGCTCTGACCCAGGTGTAGGACCTTGCACTTGGCATGGTTAAACTTTGTAAGGTTGGCATCAGCCCACCTCACAAGCATGTCAAGGTCCCTCTGAATGGCATTCCTTCCCTCTAGCATATCAACTGAACCACACAGCTTGGTGTCATCGGCAAACTTGCTGAGGGCGCACTCAATCCCACTGTCCATGTCACCAACAAAGATTTTGAACAAGACCGGTCCTAATGCCCATTCCTGAGGGACACCACTCGTTACTGGTCTCTGGCTGGACATTGAGCTATTGACCACAACTCTTTGTGTGAGGCCATCCATCCAGTTCTTTATCCACTGAGTGGTCCATCCATCAAATTGATGTCTCTCCAATTTAGAGACAAGGATGTCATGTGGGACAGTGTCGAACGCTTTGCACAAGTCCAGGTAAATGATGTCAGAAGCTCTGCCCCTGTTCATCACTTCGGTAGCCCCATCATAGAAGACCACTAAACTGGTCAGGCAGGATTTCCCCTTAGTGAAGCCATGCTGGCTGTCACCAGGCACCTTGTTGTTTTTCATGTGCCTTAGCATGCTTTCCCGGAGAATCTGCTCCAAGATTTTGCCAGGCACAGAGGTGAAACTGACTGGTCTGTAATTCCCTGGGTCATCCATTTTCCCCTTCTTGAAAATGGGGGTTATATTTCCCTTTTTCCAGTCATTGGGAACTTCACCTGACTGCCATGATTTTTCAAATATGATGGCCAGTGGCTCAGCAACTTCATTTGCCAGCCCCTTCAGGACCCGCGAATGGATTTCATCAGGTCCCATGGACTTGTGTATGTTCAAGTTCTTAGGTTGATCTCGAACCAGATCCTCTCCTACAGGGGGCCCGTGGTCTTCATTCTCACAGTGCCTGCGTGTGCCTTCCAAGACTTTGGTGGTGTGGTCAAAGCCTCTGCCAGTGAAGACCGAGGCAAAGAAGTCATTCAGAACCTCAGTCTTCTCCAAATCCTGGATAGCCAGTTCTCCTGAGAGCTTCCGGAGGCGGCCTGTGCTCTCCCTAGTCTGTCTTTATTTGCAATGTACCTATAGAACCCTAGATACCCAAACCGCTGACTATGGCACCACTGTTTTCTAACAATTTATTAACCTGCCAAATCCACATAGCCTTTTTAAGGGCCTCCCCTTTATCCTGGAGTATTGATGAAAAGACTATCTGAGCCCCAGAGTCCCTAATTACCTCTCCCGGGTAGTCCTTATTTATGTTCTCTGGGCTACTGCTATCTATATCACTAGATCCCACATGGATCACTAGAAGTGGGTAATAGTCCGTGGGACTTACTAGAGGAGGCAGCCTCTCTGCAGCATCCCTCATCTGTGCCCCTGGTAGGCAACACACCTCCCTTGAGACTGGGTCAGGCCGACAGATGGGTACCTCTGTCTCTTTCAAAGTAGAGTCCCCTACTATTATGACTTGCCGCTTTTTCCTGGCAGCACCAGTAGTGATGTTCCTTATCAGTGCATCAGATGGTTGTTTCTGGTGTGAGTGTGTTTCCTCAGTAGCCCCCTGCAGGACAGCAAAGCAGTTGTGGGTGGGGACATCA
This sequence comes from Pezoporus occidentalis, assembly GCF_034315485.1. Taxonomy (NCBI): domain Eukaryota; kingdom Metazoa; phylum Chordata; class Aves; order Psittaciformes; family Psittacidae; genus Pezoporus; species Pezoporus occidentalis. Next base: position 1,312,500 of record NW_026915724.1, on the reverse strand, counting down.
CATTTAGGGGGAACCCGCTTGCTTTTAATTGTCCTCTTCCTTCCTTTTTTGTTGTTTTGGGTTTTTTTTTGTTACTATAAAGCTACACTTTCCTTCCTTTATCTCTTCATTTTATCTGTACTCTGCCTGATATGACTTACAACAATGAAAATATGGAGGATACATATCATGACAAAAATTTAGTAGTCTTGTTTTGCAGAATCCATTATGCCTGAGAGATGTAATCACTTATTTGAACGTAAAAATGTTAAACATTGCACCAGGCCGTTCTGCAGGCGAACCTATTAATGTCATGTTCAGCTAGCAGAAGAGGTTTTGTTTGTTAAATGCTTATTAAGTCCTCCCTTAAAGCTTTTCTTCTTACTAAAGTTACTCAAAAAATTATTTTATATTCTGTTATTAAAAAAATGTAAAGCAAACCCTTCTACTCTTGATGAAACTTCCATAAAAGGAGCTATCAAATGACAGTGAAGTATATGAGAGACAAATTAGACACTTAACTAGCAGCTTTTCCACTTTTTGGAACTTTATCTATAGCATACCCTATATAGATCTAAGGTTGGAGAGTGTCTATTAAGAAGGCATTCAGTTGTGTTCAGCTCTATTGCTCTGCCCTTCCTAACAAGCCATTTACTGAAAAATTGTTGACATTCCTGTCTAATCCATAGTCCTCTACAGACATGGGGCTTTGCACTAAGCATTTAACATGATCTTCTGGAAAGAAGAGTCAATAATATTGTCACATACGTTAATTTTCTCATAGTGGGGTTGGCTATCATCCATGAAACACATAATTAAGAACCGTTTTTTCATGAATAAATCTCCCTACAGTCTAGCAAATAAGAAGCCAACTATGTTTTCCTTGTTCTATGACTGCTTTTGAAAACTTTGAGACAAACACTAAGCATGCAATATTTGTCACTAAGACCTGTTTGTAATACAAGTTATTTGGAAGTAATGAACAGGCTTCTTATTTAATGGACAAGGTCTTTGAGAAACAGTGAACAGTTACTGCATTTAGTTCAAATATTCGTGAGTGATCCAGGGTGGCAGTCATACTATTAAATTGACCATTTAAACAATAATGTGAACACTGGGGATGGGGGTAGGTTATGGGGAGTTGATTACCCCAAGAAGATTTAATGGTGCATTAGCACTAGTTAATGAAAATGCACCAGCTGAAAAGCTCATCCTTGCTTTTGAGCAAGACACTGATACAAATTTAAACTCTTAAGGAAAGACATAGAATCTTACTTTTTCTAAAGGAAACAAAATAAAGTATTTGAATCCATACTCAGGCAATCGAGTGATTAACTCAACATTCAAACCTGTTGAGCACTGGGGCTTCTTTGTGAATTTTAACATTAATGAGAACATGAATAAAAACTAAGTAAATCTAAATAAACATTTATTTTCCTTTGGTTTTTGTATTTTTGTTTGATTCTTATAAATTAATTTTTTGTATTTGTCATGGTTTAACTCCAGCTGTCAACAAAGCACCACACAGCTTCTCATTCACTTGACTCCAATCAGAAGGGTAAAAGTGAGGAAACATGGGTTGAGATAAAGACAATTTAATAGGTACAGCAAAAGCCCCACATGCCAGCAAAGCAAACCCAAGTATTCATTCACTCCTTCCTATCACCTCCTGGAAAGCAGGACTCCATCACAGGTAATGGTTACTTGGAAAAAGAAACATGATCACTCCAAGTGTCTCCCGTTTTCTTCTTCTTCCACCAGCTTTATACGCTTAGCATGATATCATATGGTATGGAATATCCCTTTGGTCAGTTAGGGTCAGCCATTCACCTAGGTGCTGTCTAGAGTGCCCTGCTTGCAATGTGTACACAGAGTTTTTCAACAATTTTCTCATTATGGACATGTTCTGTAAGCTAGAACTGTCAAATGACATAGACTTACTTGGTGGTAAAAATGTGATGTAGACTTTTGGTCCTGAAATCATAAAAGAACAAAGGAAATCAAATCTTCTGTGCTGTACCATTTGGAAAGGCAGACATACTTGAAGAGTACCAATGGGCATATTCTTTTCTGTCATTCATCACTTCATTTGTGCATCAGTTTCCTCCCTTGAAGACTTTTCAATAAAGTTATATGTCCAATGTTCTATTGATCATGTGTTTCTGCTAAAAAGCTCCATCATAATGGATTGCTATACTACAACCAAATGACTAGTTGCTAAGATAAAGTCAATGCCTGAATGAAATTAGCAAAGAACACTGGCCTCAAGCAAGACAGAAATAAACTCAAATTCAAAAGAAAGTATGCTCAGATTAATTTTACTTGAGTGAGCAATTCTTTCTAACCTGATAAAAGAGGACAGGGCCTCAGTTTCCCACTTCTGCATCTTCACAGAGGATTACAGAAATCCAGTAATATCAGCTTCAGGTATAAACGTCTTAGGATTTGAAAAACTCCAGTGACTGTGAATGCCACTACATGTGAAGCAATGAAAAATACAGAAAGTGCATCATACTCTTCCTCTGCTTCCTATACTGTTTGCAGTATTCTTAATCAGGTTTGTAGAATATCATAAGTATATGTAAATCCAAAAAAACTTTCCCCTGGAAAGGCACTTCCAAAGCACACCAAAACAATAATGCAAGACACTCCCCTTCTCTCTCTAGGGAGAAGGAAATAACGAATGACATAAACCAGATGTTAGCCATAGCAGATGCTGATTGTATCACTTAATGCACAACTGGAAGACATTTGGATTCAATGGCCAGAGGGTCATTATAGAACCTGTTTGAAACAGAACAGAAATAACAGAATTAATCAGGTAGAATTGTTTATTTTGTGGGTTTTGTGTAATCTTGTTCAGAAACCACCCTTGAAAAATAACCATCATTGTTTATGACTCACACTTTGCCATGCAATTTTTAATGGCCTCTGCTCCTGTTTTGTCAACAGCTTCAGTTAGTAGCTGCCTCATTACTTTTCAAATTACAGGAGAAAGTAATTCAATTTAATGAAAGATACTAGCACTTTGAAGTCAATATTAATGTAAAGCTGCAGGGGAAAAGTAGCTAAATTTAATAAAAGCAGCAGTTTCTAAATTAAGCTCTGTGGCATCTATGCTTTTAAATTGTGTTATGTTTATTGTAGACGTAAAATCAAGGATGTTTTTCAAGTACACACCTGGATGCCACCTCTGGAATAGAAAAATTGAACAAAGCACAGCAGTGCTGTTTTTTCTGGGTGAAGATTCTAGATGGGACTTAGTTCATCTGTAAAGCATATTTTATAATAATATAATTGCTAGTACAAAAGGGCAAAGTTGCCTCCAGGTGAAATTCACCCCTGTTTAGACACCAAGAGTAAAGACTGCATTGCTTGCACTCCTGGGCTTAATAAGCAATACAATCATCTGCAGTCCTTTTATTGTCCCTTGAACAAAAAAAAAGCAGCATTAGCAGAATTCAATTCATTGCAGTCATTGCAGTCATTGAACATTTTGATTGGAGAAGACAATCAGACCATGAAACGTCGCCTTTGCCCCTTGCCCTTTTTTATAATAATGAAATATATACTAAACCATTATTGAAAACTTATTCATTCCATAACAGGAATGAAAGGACTCTTATACAAAATTCCTTTCATGAATTTATTTTGCCCTTTCACATGCCATGGCTAAGGTTAAAAGATATAACAAATGTTATATCTCAATGCCCAACACTGATGATTTTACAAAACCAGTCTTCCAAATTATTTTATATATTTCTTTGACTGTAAGCAAACACATTTCTTACAACTTTTTTTCCTACCCCAGAATCTGTTTTTAAAATGCTATTTAAAGTGCCCTCTGTGATACTTACTTTTACTGCTCTGCATATATCTCAGCATAAATCCCTACTTTGTGACTTCTTGCATGCCTGTTTATATGCTTTTATATAAACAAAACCCAAAGCTAAACTAGGTTTTAAACTAGGTTTTAATTTCAGAATACTTTTTCGTATTTGTGGATAAGAGAAAAAGGAAGAAATCCTCCAGCATCTCATTATTTCATCTGTCTGTTTCTGGCATTTTTATACCTTCTGTCCCTAAGAAGAGTGCCTTAGCCCTCCCCCCCCCCCCCTTTTTTTTTTTTTTTTACTGCTGGTAAAGACTGATAAGTTCTGTGCTTAAAGCACAGCACCTGTTTTTTTTTTTCTTAAGAAGATTTAAGGCATATTCTAAATGAGTATTTTGCAAAATCAATTTATCTTTAGATTTGTGCATGAATTTCATCCTTATCTACAAGGCTGGGACTGTCCAAAGCCACTTACACTGTATTATGAGTTCTTAGGTGGGGCTTAAGTGTTTCTTTGGTCTTAGACTAATTTTGCACAGTGATGAATGTTGACATGATCCTAAGAAACCAATTCAAATGCCTTTTGTATATCTCCACCCTCTTACAAATTATCTATACAGAAAATATTGATTTAAAATTCACTTATAATTTATTTTTGTGAGGAATATATGTATATAGATTTATATTACAAACTGCTCATAGTTTCAGCCATTAAAAAAAAAAAAGGTAGGTACCATTGTGTTTAAAAATCTGATGTATTATGTAGATGCATATTATTTTCGTATTACAACTGTCTCCACATACATGTGATGGAGAAATAATTCAGATAACTGCAATTCATTCAGAACTTTTTTATACAAGTTCTGGTTTCTTTCTTAATTTATTCAAAATAGCTTTTGATTAATTATTTCCATTAAGACTTTGGCAATCAGTTAGCCAAATGACAATTTATTCATCTTTACATTGTTGGCTTGAGACTGGTATTCATTTGATTTAGCATTACAATTCCAAAGGTATGCATATGTCTAAAAAGATGTATTGGGCTGTACTCAGAGCAAGAGCATGAAAAAAGCTTAACCTGACAAAGTCTAGATGCACTGAAGAATGCTGTACATCTGTGTAACCAACTGAACAGTCAAATCAGTACCATGCATTTTCTTGGAACACCTTTGCCAACATGCCAATATGGAACTTTGCAACAACAGTGTGAGATGGTCCCTTTGAGAACTTATCTTAAGTACATATACTGTCTGTTTAATTTTTTATTAGAAGGTTGTTTCAGTCAGAATACCCAGGGTCTAAGGCTTCTTTTCGCTCAGTATTTGAACAAGAAAGGTGAAACTAGCTCAGAAACATATAGGTAAAATGCAAAATCATGTTTGAGTTGTAATAGAGATGTAAGGAAAATTATGTAACAGGTTTTTAAGTCTCCTTTAAAATCGTCCATTAACAATTTCCTCTGACAGAATACAGGTACTTCCTCTTGCACCTTTTCCCACACATTTGTTTCCCAACTCACACCTTGTCTGCTGCCAGGGAAAGGCAATCATCACGCCAAGCAAAATCTTGCATGCTGAGCAAATCTGTGACAGATGAACACTTCAAGACATCTATATTAAATCTGTGATGAGCCAGAGCAGGAAAGAGTGGAGAATTGTTCAAATAGGTCCAAAAGATTTATTTGCCCAAGTACAAGTAGGTATGAGATTTGGATTTTACCTTTCCAAGCAGTTATATTTAACACATCAAAATAAGACCAATATAACTGATAATAACATGGATGAGTATCAAACAACAAGTCCTGAAATAGGATCACTAATTTTATTCTCATGAAAGATGTTCCAAATAAATGATTAATTAAATATCCAATTAATTTCTTTTAGATTGGGAAAGTCCCCTTGACTGCTATTGGCATGTTCAGGAGAAAAGCTTCCTTGAGAGAGGACAGAATACAGACCTCCAGAGCTCACAGATGGAGGGGCTAAACCTGCTGTTTGTTTTCCTGGATTTGATATTCAATAATAGATTGATTTTTTTATTGTTCATAGTGCATCCATTAATACAAATTTAATTTGTAGGTACACAGAAACCTAGTATCTTCTTCTGGGTCCCAGTTTCCTCAATTGTTAGCACCTGAGGACACAAGTCCCCAGGGCTACAGCCCCACTCCAGTTGCTGGTGCTTCTCACACATACATACACACCCCCACCACCTCATGCACACTATGGATCCGTCCACCAAGTGGCCTTAGGCATCCAGCCTACCCAGTAGCCAGCCTTGGGTTCTCTGGCCTTTAGTTGCACATACAAACATGCAGTTGGTCTCTCAGTTGAGCCCCAGACCCACAGTCTCCCCAGCAGCTGCTTTGGACCTCCTAGTCCTTTCCATTTATTCTTTTAAAAATTGTTTCTGTTTTCAAGAACAAATTACATTCTTTCATTTTTTAAATACCTCAGATGCAATTGTCACCATAGAGTTAACTATAAGGAATGTAGCAGATTATTTTATATAGGTTTGCTTATTTAATGCCCCATGGATGGTATGGCAAAGGTACATGATTGAGAGAGACACACTTTCTTGCTTGGTCCAGCAGCAGAAGAGTTCAGGCAGAAATTTTCCTGGATGGGTGATCTGCCAAATATTTCCGTTTCCCCTCTTCACTAGAATGTCTTGGCAAATCCTGGCTTACTGTATACACATATGTTCCTGCTTGGTTTACTTTATGGAAATGTCTCCCATTTTTCATAGAAAGGGGTTTAGCATGTCCTTTAAGACAGTGCTGTCTGTACACTCTACCCAGTATGTGACTGATAAGATTTCTTTCTGTATTTTACATGTAAATGTAGTAGTTGGAGTTTGTTTTCTACTGTGCTTTCAGGTAACAGCTGTATACTGCATTTTCCTCAGTCTGCCTTTCAGCTCCCTTCCCCAGAATGCTGTCTTTTAAAAATCTAACTCATTAAAGGTATTCTGTTTATGCCCCAGTCCCACAAACAGGCTTTTCTGGTGCAAAGGGAAGTTGCATTTAATTCTAGTGGAATCGAAGAGATTTAAGAGGCAGATAGGGCAGGGGTAAAATTGTCCCAAAGATGGCATGCCACTGTCAAGGATGTAACATGTAATGACAGCTGGAATTATTCAGGAATGTTAAGATATATGCCTTAACCTCATGCATTTATTCTCACACTAACAGAGGTGCCAGTGATTAGGTCATGTTAGGAAGCACCCTGCATAAGAATTTAGTGCATTTCAGGACTTGAATACCCAGTTTATTTTATGAATTTCAAAACCAAAATAGGTTTCTTTGTTGGCTCTTTCTTATTTATTTTTACACATCCTAATGGAAGCCTTTTCATAAGCAGCAGCAGAATCAAAAACCAGTAAAATGGAAAAAAGGCCTCCTCAGCAAATCAGCTCATATGATAGAACATTTAAAACTGTTCTATGTCCCAATATGGTGTTCACTGGAAGAAGAGCTAGTCTGTATGATATTTAAAATAATTATCACTGTTAATGATTTTCAGAAGGGCTGCTTTTCACATTGATATGTGCAGGGAGAATTAACATTTGTGACATTTGAAGCTGCTGTTTGTCTTCTTCAGTCATTTAGCAAATCCCCTTGTAAACTGAGTTGTTACAGTGGCTGCAGTCTATGTTATTGTCTGTGTTTTTCCATTCTAAATCATGACACCATTTAATAATCAGTATCTATTATGAACAATACTCTTACTGTGTGCTGCCAGCTGTACACAAGGTCTTACGCAAGCTGCATGCTGTTATCTCTACACATCTATGTGCCTTCTCTTAGTCATTTTATTTCCTTTCAGGGAATAATCATCAATAGTAAAAACCTGCAATTTTAGACCAGAAGACTACTGTCGTGGTTTAAACCCAGTCAGGTAATTCCTTTGCTCACTTCCCCCACTTTCTTGCCCTCCCCCTGCTCTCGGAGGGACAGAGAGGAGAATCGAAAAAAGAATGCAACTCCCACGGGTTGAGATAAGAACAGTTTAGTAACTAAGGTATAACACAAATCACTACTGCTACCACCAATGATAATAATGATAAAGGAAATAACAAGGGAAGAGAATACAACACCTCTCCACCAGCCAACCGATAACTTGCCCCCCTCAGCCCGACCAAGCACCAACCCATACCTCCTCCAACCCTGCAGTCTCCCAGCCCTTCCGGCTAACTCCCAGTTACATCCTGGGCATGACGTGCTGTGGTATGGAATACCTCTTTGGTCAGTTTGGGTCAGGTGTCCTGTCTCTGCTTCCTCCTGGCTTCCCCTCCTCCCTGGCAGAGCATGAGGCTCACAAAGCCTTGGCCAAACCAAAACATCGCTATCAGTTCTGTTCCCAGGCCAAAAGTCAAAACACAGCACTGCACCAGCTACCAAGAAGGAGAAAAATGACTGCTACTGCTGAACCCAGGACAACTACCAAAAGTTTTAACTGCTGAATTTCTTGGTCACTTTATCCAGACAAACATGTAAAGGCATTTAGCAGTACAAAGAAATGCTGGTATAAAACAGTATACTCCAACAGTTTTAGGTGGGGATGATGCATTATACCACCAAAAAATTTGCTCTTATGCTTAAAGTGTGCAGCACCTCCAATTTAGGGAAAGAGGATCAAACACACCACTTGGACAATTTAAATAAATTGCAAAAGTCAGTAAAGTTGTGATAATTTACATTCTCTGATTGTGTTGCCTGATTTGTCTCAGTAGAAGCATTGTGGCATATGGAGATCTGTGCTTCTTAGTGCTGTACTGGGCCCCTAGTTTTATTAACCTGCAATCAAAATATTGTACAAGATGCTGGATGCAGGTTTCAAATAATTTTCAAGTAAATATTAATCAACCACTCCCCCCAGAGTTAGGAACAAACTAAGCCAAAGTAAGCAACTGAATGATAGTTGTTGAAAAAAATACCGATTATTTCTTGAGAAAAATATTTGTTGCATTTGCTGCTTGCAGATAGTTTCATACACAGACCTGTCCATTTGGATCTGAGGAGCTGGAAGAAGCAGAGTATTCATTATCTTCTTTAAGAAAGACATGAAACATCAGGTGAGGTCTACATCATTCTGTTTCTCCTTATATTATGAAAAAATACCGCAAGTGTGATGTCTTAGGCACAAAGCAGATAAACCTTATAATAATCATGTCTTAGATGGAATAAAATTGACCCAAAATTAGGGGTATCTACTTAGATGTCAGGCCCCATTACAGTCAATACAGAACTCATCAACATGTTCAGTAGAGCCACAGTATTTAGACTCTTTGGGAACAGAATAGTAGGTGTGTCCTTGGGATGAACTGAATTGCTTTGGGGTCTCCTATAACACTAATCAATGTGTCTAGAGTGTCTAATCTATCACTATGCCCACTATTACATTGTTAACTACTACATAAGCTGTAAATTTATGATATACTATTTTATACCAAAAGGTATGTGCTACTAGGAGTCTATATAATTTTTCCCAGTGTAGGCTCTAGAACTGCTGTTCCTAACGGTAGGATTTTTTTACATACGGTCTTGGCAAAATTTTGGAAATAGCATGGCCCAGAGGTTATTCCTAATGAGCAGTGAGAATAAGTTTGCCCTATCTATTAAGAGGAAAGACATACAGGTTTATAGAATCATAGAATCATAGAATAGTTAGGGTTGGAAAGGACCTTAAGAACACCTAGTTCCAACCCCCCTGCCATGGGCAGGGACACCTCATAATAAACCATCTCACCCAAGGCTTTGTCCAACCTGGCCTTGGACACTGCCAGGGATGGAGCATTCACAGCTTCCCTGGGCAGCACATTCCAGTGCCTCACCACCCTAATAGGAAAGAATTTCTTCCTTATATCCAATCTAAACTTTCCGCTGTTTAAGATTTAACCCATTACCCCAGTTTCTGTGCCAGGCACAGAGGTGAGACTGATTGGTCTGTAGTTCCCTGGATCATCCATTTTCCCCTTCTTGAAAATGGGGGTTATATTTCCCTTTTTCCAGGCATTGGGAGCTTCACCTGACTGCCATGATTTTTCAAATATGATGGCCAGTGGCTTGGCAACTTCATTTGCCAGCTCCTTCAGGACCAGCGAATGGATTTCATCAGGTCCCATGGACTTGTGCACGTTCAGGTTCTTAAGATGGTCTCGAACCAGATCCTCTCCTACAGTGGGCCTAAGATCTTCATTCTCACAGTGCCTGCACCTGCCTTCCAAGACTTGGGTGGTGTGGTCAGAGTCTCTGCCAGTGAAGACCGAGGCAAAGAAGTCATTCAGAACCTCAGTCTTCTCCAAATCCTGGGTAGCCAGTTCTCCTGAGAGCTTCCAGAAGTGGCCTGAGCTGTCCCTAGTCTGTCTTTATTTGCAATGTACCTATAGAATCCCTTCCTGTTATCTTTCACATCCCTAGCCAAGTTTAATTCTAACTTGGCCTTAGCTTTCCTAACCTGGTCTCTACCTTCCCAGACAGCATCCCTGTATTCTTCCCAGGCCGCCTGTCCTTGCTTCCACCTTTTATAAGCCTCTTTTTTCATTTCAGTTTTCCTCAGGAGCTCCTTATCTATCCAAGGAGGTCTCCTGGCCCCCCTACCCTCTAGGGCTATACCCCATGGAACCTTACTAAGAAGGTTCCTGAAGAGGCCAAAGTCTGCTCTTTTGAAGTCCAGGGCAGTGAGCTTGCTGCACACTCTTCTCATTGTCCTGAGGATCTCTAACTTGACCATCTTGCGATCGCTGCAACCAGGGCTGCCCTGGAGCATCACATTTCCAACCAGCCCTTCCCTGTTGGTGAGCACAAGGTCAAGCATGGCACCTCTCCTTCTGGGTTCCTCTATTACTTGCAGGAGCAAGTTGGCTTTCACACAATCCAGGAACTTCCTGAATTGCTTGTGCCGGGCCGTACCGTCATTTCAACAGATGTCAGGGTGGTTGAAGTCACCCATGAGACCAAGGGCCTGTGAGTGTGAGGCTTTTCCTATCTCTCTGTAGAGTGCTTCATCCACAGAGTCCTCTTGATCAGGCAGTCTTTAACAGATCTCCACAGTAATGTCTTACATCGCTGTTCTCCCTTTAACCCTGACCCATAAACTCTCTGTTGACTGCTCACCTATCCCCAGACAGAGTTCCATACTCTCCAGCCTGTCCCTAACATAAAGGGAACTCCCCCTCCCCACCTGCTGGGCCTATCTTTTCTAAAGAGCCTGTAACCTTCCATTCCAACACTCCAGTCATAGGAGCCATCCCACCATGTTTCTGTGATGCCTATTATATCATGCCCCCCTAGACATGAACACATCTCTAACTCTTCTTGTTTATTCCACGTGCCATGGGTATTTGTATAGAGGCATCTGAGCCGAGCTCCAAATGAAGCTGGCTCATTGGCTGGAGTGGCTGGAATATCTCTGCATCGCTCCAAGCATTTATTATAGGTGCTGGCAACTGATTGGGTGTGTTGGGATGGAATGATGCCCCCCTCCCCCAAAACATCTAGTTTAAAGCTTTCTTGACCAGTCTGGGAAGCCTCCAACTGAAACAGCTCTTCCCCTTCATTGTCCGACCAGCTCCACCAGCCCCACCAGCCCCCAGTAGACCTGGGGGGCAGAATAAATTGAGTCCCATGTTCTAGATACCCAAACCCCTGACTATGGCACCACTGTTTTCTAACCATTTATTAACCTGCCAAATCCACATAGCCTTTTTAAGGGCCTCTCCTTTATCCTGGAGAATTGATGAAAAAACTATCTGAGCTCCAGAGCCCCTAATCACCTCTCCCAGGTAGTCCTTATTTATGTTCTCTGGGCTACTGCTATCTATATCACTAGATCCCACATGGATCACTAGAATTGGGTAATAGTCCGTGGGACTTACTAGAGCAGGCAGCCTCTCTGCCACATCCCTGATCCGTGCTGCTGGTAGGCAACTTGTCGTCCAGGACTCCGTACAGCTGCCTTCCATCTCCGATGCTTTCCCACAATACGGCAGGACCCATCAGTAAACAAGGCGTACTGCTTCTCACTTTCTGACAGTTTATTATATGGTGGGGCCTCTTCAGCACGCACCACCTCCTCCTTTGGTGACATTCCAAAATCTTTGCCCTCTGGCCAGTCCATGATGACTTCTAGAATGCCTGGATGACTGAGATTTCCTATTCGAGTTCGTTGTTGTCCTGGGTTCAGCAGTAGCAGTCATTTTTCCCCTTCTTGGTAGCTGGTGCAGTGCAGTGTTTTGACTTTCAGCTCGGGAACAGAGCTGATAACAAGCGATGTTTTGGTTTGGCCAAGGACTTTGTGAGCCTCATGCTCTGCCAGAGGAGGGGGAGCCAGGAGGAAGCAGAGACAGGACACCTGACCCAAGTTAGCCAAAGAGGTATTCCATACCACAGCACGTCATGCCCAGGATGTAACTGGGAGTTAGCCGGAAGGGCTGGGGGACGGCGGGGTTGGAGGAGGTATCGGTCGGAGCTTGGTCGGGCTGAGGGGGGGCAAGTTATCGGTCGGCTGGTGCTGAGGGGTTGTATTCTCTTCCCTTGTTATTTCCTTTATCATTATTATCACTGGTGGTAGCAGTAGTGATTTGTGTTATACCTTAGTTACTAAACTGTTCTTAGTGGGAGTTGCATTCTTTTTGATTCTCCTCTCCGTGTAATTAGTGTAGCCCATTTACTCCATGTAGCATGATGTGTAGAGGAGACCCTGCCTCTGAACATCCAGCCCAGCACGGGCAACCAGAGTGCCAGGAGGAGCTGTGCTTCAGTGCCAATCACTTCCGAAGCAGCTCGAACCCCTTCATAGGCTGCCAGTATCTCTTTCTCAGTTGGGGTATATCTGGCCTCAGATCCTTTATATCCCCGACTCCAAAAGCCAAGGGGTCGACCTTGAGTCCCCCCTGGAGCTTTCTGCCAGAGGCTCCAGGTAGGACCGTTCTCCCCAGCTGCAGTGTACAGCACATTTTTTACATCTGGCCCGGTCCGGACAGGTCCAAGGGCTACTTCATGAACTATCTCGCGTTTAATTTGCTCAAAGGCTTGTTGCTGCTCAGGGCCCCATTTAAAATCATTCTTCTTCCGGGTCACATGATAGAGAGGGCTTACAATCGAACTGTAATTTGGGATGTGCATTCTCCAGAACCCCACAGCACCCAAGAAAACTTGTGTTTCTTTCTTATTAGTTGGTGGAGACATTGCTGTTATCTTGTTGATCACATCTGTGGGGATCTGCCTACGTCCATCTTGCCATTTTATTCCCAAAAATTGAATCTCCTGTGCAGGTCCCTTGACCTTACTCCGTTTTATGGCAAAACCAGCTTTCAGCAGGATTTGGATTATTTTCTTCCCTTTCTCAAAGACTTCTTCCGCTGTATCGCCCCACACAATAATGTCATCAATGTATTGCAGGTGTTCTGGAGCTTGCCCCTGTTCCAGTGCAGTCTGGATCAGTCCATGGCAAATGGTAGGGCTGTGTTTCTACCCTGGGGCAGTCAGTTCCAAGTGGACACCCCCCCAAGTAAAAGCAAACTGTGGCCTACACTCTGCTTCCAAAGGAATGGAGAAAAATGCATTGGCAATATCAATCGTGGCATACCACTTGGCTGCCTTTGACTCTAGTTCATACTGAAGTTCTAGCATGTCCGGTACGGCAGCACTCAATGGTGGTGTGACTTCATTCAGGCCACGAGAGTCTACTGTTAGTCTCCATTCTCCATTAGACTTTCGCACTGGCCATATGGGGCTATTGAAGGGTGAGCGGGTCCTGCTGATCACTCCCTGACTCTCCAGTCTATGGATCAGCTGATGGATGGGAATCAGGGAGTCTCGGTTGGTGCAATATTGCCGTCGGTGCACTGTTGTGGTCGCAATTGGCACTTGTTGTTCTTCAGCTTTCAGCAACCCCACAGCAGAGGGATCTTCTGAGAGACCAGGCAAGGTGGACAGCTGCTCAATTTCCTCAGTCTCCAAAGCAGCAATACCAAAAGCCCATCTGTACCCTTTTGGGTCTTTGAAGTACCCTCTCTTGAGGTAGTCTATGCCGAGGATGCATGGAGCCTCTGGACCAGTCACAATAGGGTGCTTTTGCCATTCTCTCCCAGTCAGGCTGATTTCAGCTTCCAGCACAGTCAACTCTTGGGATCCTCCTGTCACTCCAGAAATATAGATGGGTTCCACCCCTTGACAGCTTGATGGCATCAGGGTACACTGTGCACTGGTATCTACTAGAGCCTTATACTTCTGTGGGACTGATGTGCCAGGCCATCTGATCCACACAGTCCAGTAAATCCGATTGTCCCCTACCTCCACCTGGCTGGAGGCAGGGCCCCTCTAATGGTCATCACAGCGTTGGACACTTAAGTCGTGGTAAAAGGGATTATTCTTTGTTATCACAGGAGCTGGAGTAAAATCAGCTCTTCCATTCCATCTGGGAAACTGCTCACCAGAGACTGAAGCCGTAGCTCTCATGGGACGATCAGTCTTGACCCTTGCTCCCCTCTTCAATTCACTCACCCATTCCTCCAAAGCTGAAGTAGCTTTTCCATCCCACTTTGTCATGTCTTCTCCGTGATCCCGCAGGTAAAACCATAGGGTAGCCTGTGGCGTATACCTCCTGTATCTCCTCTCTTGAACAATAGGACGCCTTTTGTTAATAGCTGAGACGTGTGTTGGTACACTTGACGAGCTGGATAAATCAGATAGATCGTCCCTCAATTGTTTGAGATCCTGGGACAGTTTTTCCACAGCTGAAATGATGGAAGGGGTGAGATTGTCTTCAAATTCTTGGAGTTTATGAACCATTTCATCCACTGTTAGTGGTACTATGTCATTCCAGGTTACTGTTGCCAATGAATGGGCATATGATGACGGTGCATTCCGTGTAAGTTTTCGCCACATGGGTCATGTACGTTCAACTTCATCTGGATCTATGGGTGTATCCCCGTTATTCGGCTTGATGTGATAGAGCATCTCTACGATGGCTGATTCCCTCAGAGACTGGATGCCTTTGTCTATAGTAGTCCACTTGGCCGAACGACTCGTAACATCGTCCTTGTACGGAAACCTTTCTTTCACAGCTGCCAAGAGCCGCCTCCAAAGGCTGAGGGACATTTCTCTCTTGCAATTGCTTTGTCAATTCCCCCTTCTCTAGCAAGTGATCCCAGCTGCTTGGCTTCTGTACCTTTTAGTTCGTGACCATCGGCCCCATTGTCCCAGCATCGGAGTAACCAGGTGATGATGTGCTCCCCTGGTTGACGGGTAAAATCTTTTCGCATATTCCGTAGCTCGGTTGAGGTCGGAGGTCGAGAAGTTACCTCTTCTTCTTCATCATGTGATGATGACTCCTGATCAGATTCTGGACCGGGTGGTGAATTCATTGTTTCTTCATCTCGCTTCACCCTTTTTGCCTCCTTTTTGCTTTTTCTCTTGCGTACAGGGGCAACCGATATTGGTACGAATTGGTCCTCTGGTTTGGCTGCAGTGATTATCACTGTGGTTTGAGTAGCAGCTGTACTTGTTGCTGGGGGTGGTGCAGCTGCTGTGCTTGGAGCTGGGGTAACTGCACTGTCTGTTGCAGTACAAGTTTGAGCAGCTGCTGTACTTGCTGCTGGGGTGGCTGCGCTGTTCATTGCAGCCAAAGTTTGAGTAGCGACTGTTGCTTTGCCCTCAGATCTGCCGACATGCTTTTCCTTTTGAAGGTGCTGGATAGTGTTGAACAAGGCCCTGTAAGCATAGGCCAAGCCCCAGCACGTTGCCGTGATTTGTCCATCTCTGGTATGGCCAGAATGATCACACACCTCATTTAAGTGTTTTAGTAATTCTTCTGGATTTTGCAGTTGTTCGGTAGTGAAATTCCAAAGTACTGGAGGGGACCACTGACCGAGATACTTGCCCATACTATCCCACACACCCTGCCACTCATGGCTGTCCAGCCTCAGGGAAAATCTCTTGGTCCTCCTACGTCGTCGTTTGACCCTAGACAAGACCCAAAGATGACTCTGCTTAACTCTTGAAATCAGTCGTGGGCAAAACACACTCTGTATGCGTGCTAGCATGGTGATTCCCATCACGATCAGCAAACAAGTCTCAACAGCATTAAAAGACCATTCAAAAACTTCAAAACTCTCAAATGTAAATGATCTGGGGGGACGACTGGGAGGGTAAAAGGATGTCTCCTTCACAGGTTGAGCACCTGAGAAGGAAAAAAAAGATGTGTAATTGCTAAGCAATTCTATTATGTACCTCCCAAAGTATAAAGGTGGTGACCACACTGGGAACATAAGCCAGATCAGTTTCATGATCAATCATTCTATTGTATTACAAGTCATTACCATAAAGTACAATGAGACAAAAACCTTAGCCCAAGCCCCACACTTGAAAAACACTAATACAGCAAATACTGGATGGACATAAGATACGATATACTGAAACTGTGAGATCAAGAGGAACAACCTTGAGAGTCAATAAATCAGCATTGTGAGGAGTGACTATTAATCCAGTCAGATCTGTTGTTATCTCAACCCCTCATGCCCCACGTTGGGCGCCAAAAAGAACTGTCGTGGTTTAAACCCAGTCAGGCAACTTGTTCACTCACTCCCAGTGAGTGGTGCCGAGCTGACAACAATCGAGGGCCGCCCCCCCCACCGGGGCTCTCCCCTTCCCCTCTCCCGGAGGAACAGGGAGGAGGATCGAAAGGGTGCAACTCCTACGGGTTGAGACAAGAACAGTCCAGCAACCAATGTACAACACAAATCACCACCGCTACTATCAACGACAACAATGATAAGGGAAAATAACAAGGGAAGAGAATACGATACCACTGGCCAAGAAACGAGTCCCACCCAGAAGCCCGTGTCCTTCCAGGTAACTCCCAGTTACCCCCCACCCCGGGCATGACGTGCTGTGGTATGGAATACCTCTTTGGCTAGCCTGGGTCAGGTGCCCCGTCTCTGCTTCCTCACAGCTTCCCCTCCTCCCTGGCAGAGCATGAGCCTCACAAAGTCCTTGGCCAGGGTAAACATCACTTAGCAACAACCGAAAACATCGGTTTCACCAACACTGTTCCCAGGCTGCAAGTCAAAACACAGCACTGCACCAGCTACCACAAAGGAAAAACATGACTGCTACTGCTGAACCCAGGACCTTATGGTAAGTGTTTAGCTTTATGTACCTGAAGATTTATTTTTCTTTAGCCTCAAAAACCCCCAGGATATCGGTATCACAGTTTGATGGTTTCTATCTTTGAAAGCTTGAACATAGGAAAATGTCATCTAAGCTTTTGTTATGCTTTCTTTCACTGATTGAATCATTAATACAAATACACAAAGAACTTACCTGAGTTTTTGCCAAGATACAGTTCTATACAGTCTCTGTTCAATTTGCATTTGACAAGTTGTTCTGACAGCAACCTAGTTAAGTCATAATGCAATGAAATGTGCACTTTATTTCAGATATTCTGCCACTTAGCTATTTCTCTGAAGATTGGACCTATTGTTAATGCATCTAGGGCCCTCTGAAGACAGTCCAGGATTAATGCTAACAAAAACCCCCACTGTATTATAATCTTTCTAACCAAGAAATCTGGCTAGTGACACTAGCATATGTTTTCCCCGAAATCACTTGGTCTTACTGTTTTAAACAAGACCTCAAGCGTTTTGACCAAGGTCTTCTATCAGTTCTTGCTCCACCCTTCACACTGGTTTTCTCATGAGTTCTACCATCAAGAGTTTAAATAAAAAAATCGTATACATAACATGGGTTGAGTATTTTTCATTTAGTAGTTCACTTGTGTGATATTGTCTTAGATTAACCTTTACAGGCTTTTTAGATTATTTGCATAAATTAACCAGATGAAGCAGCTTTTTTGTTGCCATTTTATAGCTATGACATTCACAGTGTTGTTCTGCACTTCCGGTAGAAAATCATAGCTTTTCAGAGAAGCTGGCTTTAGCAAATCTGCAATAATCTCTTTTAGGGACAATTCTGTCTCTCCCAGTAAACTGAATGGGATATTGTGCAATCATGTTTAAATAGCTAAAATGAAATATTAGAATTCATAGTAATTAATTGAAATGCATCTTGGGCCTAGTCAATTTTGGTGCAACAGGTTCATATTTACCCAGTTCTTCTGAACTCTCTAAAAAAAGGTAGATACCTTGAATGAAATTCCATTGTTGAATCACATCTAAAATTGAGGGACTGAGTTAGGTGTACTGCTGTCTGTAGCTGATCTGTGAAAAAGGTTTGTCTGTTTGCTGGAAGCTTTGTTTTGTAACCTGTGATGTAGTGCCAGGCCTTGGCATGGGACTGTGATCCTGATGTAGCCACACTGATATGTTTATATACCTATGAGAACAGATAGTCCCAGACAGACACAGCTCTAACTCTGTGAATATATTTTAATAAAGTTTTATTTCATATTAACTCTGGTCAATGACTTCAGCAATGAGAAGTATGTGTGTAATACAGTGTTCATTCTTAATTCTTTTGTTTTTATTTGAATGAAAAAAAAGTGCTTACTGAAGTTTGTAAGTCTTTTACTTAACACAGGCAGACATTGATACAACTTGTCACTGTTTTGTAAATAAAAAGATGAACTATAAGAGAGAAGCAAACAAATGATCTAAGGCTGAGCATCACTGTTTTATATTACTTCAGAGAATAATCATTGGAGAGAAATAAGATATTCTATTAGTACTAATTATATGTTCTGTTTCCAGTTTATTTCCTCAAAATATTAAATGATGTTCATTGCTATCAGGAAACATAACTAAGAAACTAAGAATTATTACTGCAAGGAGCTGCTAAGGACTTATTTCTTCAAAGTATTCGTATGGATAGTTCTTTGGTAAGTCCTCTTCTACTATTTCAGTTGAGAATAAGCACCGTGTGTAGGTACTGGACCTCTAAACAAAACTGAGGTTAAAGGCTTTTTCCAATTTATCTAGAAAGCTCATTGCAGATCCTAGACAAGTATTTTATTCCTAGTAAATACGTTAATCACTATAACTGCTTTACACACCAAATACCGAAAAACAGCTGCATATAAAAGAATCACATGCATCTGCAGAGCATGAAATGCATACACGATGCTTTCTCAAGAATATTTTGAAAGGATCATTCTCAAATAGATTTTCCATTCCATTAAAAAAAAAAAAAAAATTCTTACAGTCCAGGTCCTGTCCCAGAAAGATACTGCCAGAATAATTTTCTGGTGGCAATAAATTAATGATAACTTGCCAGGATACATAAGAAATTTCATTTTGCTAGAATTATTTATGAGCAACTTTTGTAATGTGCTGTGTATGTAGCAATTAAGAGCCCTGAGGCAACCGAGGGAAAAAAAAGAAAGACCAAGCCAACACTAAAAAAGAAAAAAAAAATATATATAAAGACTTGCTTAGTGCCAACTTTGTGCACACAGTAAGAACAGAGGGAGCTGGAGCAGAAACATTCTGTAAGCTGCAGAGACCAACTCTGAGTAGCTTGACACCCAACCAAAGCTCTTTCAGCATGGTATTAATTAGCAAGTCACTTAAGTAACAATGTACATGCTGGAAGAGTTACATCATCTGAACTTGTCACTGGCTGTTGAGCAAATAGCTGTGAGGACCGGATACTACTGCATTAGTTTCTGTGAGTTCTTTCATAAAATCCCAGGCATGGATTTAACAGGGAAGCTAATGGGTTTTAGCTCCTTCTGCCCCTCCATCCTGCCTCCTCTCCTCATTAAGAACACTGTTCCAGCACACACTGTTAGGTGATGAGTAAAGTGTGGATTTAGTTCTGCATACAAATTCTTTCCCATTTTCCCTGAAGCTAATAACACTCCTACTGAAGCAAATGGGAGTTACATAAGAATCTTACACTCTGAAAGAGCAATTGTTTTAGACAATGAGCAATCATAAAATTAGCAGTTCAGCAGTGTTTAGGCACATATTTGCCTTCAAGTGATGGCATAAATATATTTAATCTTGTAATCCATTTAAGCATGTACTTTGCTTTTAAGACACCAGATTTCAACAGAACCTTTAGGCTCAAAGGTAATTTGATGACCTGGTGCCACAAAGAATATTAATTAGTTTGTCTCCTGCAGAATTTGAAAAAAAGACATCCTGCTTCAGAAGATCTATTGAAACAAATATGCAAATACAAAGCCTTTAAAATGCCTTTGTTCACCCAGTTAAAGTGTTCATGGCACAAAAATGAACTACTAGGTCTGATAGGAAGATGAAGATGGTCTTAGGATGGTACAGACTCTCTGTTTTCTGTTTTCTTTTTTCTTTTTTTTTAACCCATGTGAAACAAACTATGTCCAATCAATAGAGAAGTCTGCAACTTCTTACTGAGAAAAACACCACACCCAGTGACTGTGGAACCGTAAAAAGTACTTGTGTTCAGAATTCCCATCTGTTTTTGGGCTTGGTTAGGAAGTAAAATGTACCTCTGCAATAAGATTCAGGTGAGTGTGCGAAATTGTGGAGAAGACAATAACTGACTTTAGTTTCAAGTTATGAATGTTTCAGTGTGGAGCTTCCTTGTGATAAAAGAAGCTTGGAGTACGAGATCTGCATTGGCAGAGATATAAATCTAAAATCATACTTCTAAAGAAAACTACATACTTTTGACATGAACTTGAAGACAATCTTGTATTATCTTTTAGGACCCAGTTTAGGACTATTTTACTCTAAACTGACAGCTCTGGCAAGATCAGTGCACTGAAGAAAACAACTTGACTGCTTGAAATTTAATTGCTGTAGCCCAAGCTATTTCATGATTTCCCCAAAGCTATCTTAGAATTTTAGAATTTGTTTGGTTTTTTTTTTCATTTATTTCCTCAAACTTAAATAATGTAATATTTAAACATGTTGTTTTTTTTTCTCTTTGTAGCCCTTGACTGATCTAAAAAATCTCAGAAACATTTAAATGAACTATTGTTATGGTTCAGGAGGTACCTTCTTTCCGAACAGCAATTTTCAAGCTCTTATGTCTTTCTAGAAAGGATAGTCTTTGGGCTGAAATCCATCATGTTTATTTCAGTGTGTAGCTATTTCAGAAAATATTCAGCACAATGTCAGGTGTATACATATTAACACATTTGAAGCTCACATTGCACATTGAAATGAGTGACTCCATGCATTTATATCAATTTTCAATCAAGCAGGCTTTTTCTTTTCTTAAATTGCTGGATTTATCTCTTTCTTTTAAAAAACATTTTAATATCGCACACACTCAAAAGAGACACAGAATGCTTTTCCATTTTATGTGCAGTTACTAATCACAGATTTTCAGAGCATGAGGAATATGTGCAAATATGTTAATACAAGATTAGTCATGAGATGTGGTGAGAACTTAAACGGCACTAGTTGGAAACTTATCAACTGAATTATGGTACCCACAGCAACGTTGAATTAGCATATTATCCATATATGTGAGACATAAATAAACAAAGGGACAGTTTATAGAGACATAAAGTGTTACATACGAAGAAGATGATGACTTATTTAAAATTAGAGGTCCTGAAGCATCTATAACTTACCTAGGATTAGTTGCAGCTACTTTGGGAACCGTAGCACTGAGATTTGTGATTTCTGTCTGATTACGTTCTGATGGTAGTGCACTTAATGCAGACTTTCCCCAAGTTATTATATACTGCAAACTTCTCTGAAAATACTTCTTGATGTGTTTATCAAGATGGATGATAAATAATCAAGAGGGATGATAAATAATAATTTACACTAGAAAATATTCTGCTTAAATTTTATGGGCATTTTACAGTGATTAACAATTCTGCAAGATTCAGAGAAGAAATATAAAACCCCTGTTATTCATCATGTAAAATGACGCCTAAAATGAAGCACAAATTAAAAGACTTGTTAAAGAAAACTGAGAATATTTAATATGTTTTAGAGTAACCCACACTTTGTCCATAGGAAGTTAGCTTCCACATATGCTTGCTTACTGGCTTTGACCAAAATAACAGCAGTTGCTAGTTTGGGAAGAAATGCACAGTGCAAAGAAAAGTAAGCTCTCAAGTTTTCTGAGATCCAAATGCATTTCAGGCTCTATTTTCACTCAAATAAGCCTTTAATCAACTCTTGCTTAGGTGGGAGCAATCTCCATTTAGGAATTTTCTTTCCTTAAGTGCATTGTCAGTTTCTAGCTCACTAAGGACCAGACTGCGATGACAGTATCAGGAATTAAGTACTACATATATTTTAAATGGCAATGGTAAATATTACAAAGCCTCAAAATATTGTGCACAATTAATGAAAACAACCAAAGAAAAGCAAAAAATATTGTTAGAGGATTTTTATTTTGCTTCTTTATCAACTGTCTTACTTTTGAAATATTAATGATTTTATTATTTCATAACATTGTTTTCTTGATTCTTTTTTTTGTGTAAGCAATTCATAATCAGTGAAGTGAGACCCATAATGAAGAGGATGATTTGTGCCAAAAATTACCAGTAGTTTATTTGCTTTAAAAAGACCTATAAATGCAGTGATTTTGGGGGAATAATAGGGAAGTTCTGGTTATACAAGCAATACTTACTTGGTACTTAGGCCAATATAGTAATAACATATAAAAGTAAATCACTCGTTATTTCTTCCTTAGGGCGATTATTTGAATGGCACTAAATAGTATTCCTGCCTCTTATTTCTGGTTTTTATTTTTATCTTTCAGTCTAGCAGCAAAAACAGACCTGAAGGAAAAATCATTTAACCCATCCAGTTACTGTGGTTTAAATATTTACCAAGTGTGCAACCAACGCTTCTTGGCTTGCTCCAGTAGCACTCAGCATCTCCATAAGCTTTTGATCCATAACTAACTAAATCTGGATTTAACTGCTTAGCCACCATGGTTATCTAAAACTCTTCACTTGTGTTACCGTAGGCTATTTTGATTGCAAATTCCATATCAAAAATAAAGTTGGATTCTGACTGTGAAAGCTTTAAAATATCAAATTATAATGGAAAAAATACAGTTAGAACTTTTTATGGTAGTTTGTATTAAACACTAGTGAGGTTTAGCAAAAATCAAACAAATTCTTATTGAAAATTGAAATACAGGACATTTTCAGTGTATGCTTCTCTTCAAAATTTTCTCAACCATTGTGTGCATGAGAATATTTATTAAATTATGTATGGGGCTAAAAATATGTTAGCTATGGATTTACAATTTGGTGACAAAAGATTCTGAATAGGAAGTGAAAACCCCCTTACAGCTAGTCTGAGTGTTAGTGAAGAAAAAGCTGGAAAGACAATGTTATAAAAAGAAAGCAGTATAAAGGGTGTATTTCTTCTGTCTTTGAAACCTTATAAACACTGACACATTTTGATAAAAGTATTTATGTATCTGTATTATGACCTATCTATTAATTCTTGTTTAGAGGATGTATTTCCAATTCGTAGCATGACTTTCTGTTTTAAACATAGCTGAGCTTGCTAGAAGGTAAAATTAATGTGCTGCCTGCTGTGTCATCAGGCTCAGATTCAACCATCAAGGGCTTTAAGAAATGAATTTTACACTTGGAATTTTTTCTCAAAACTGTATTGTGCTTATGGTAGGGAGTTGCTACTGATCCTTAAACGTTCTTTCACTTGCATAACAAATGCACCAGCAATTGTGGTTAGAACTGAAATTCAGCCTGGAATTTTATCTAAAAAAAGCTTGAAAAGAGTGAGACAGTTGTAAGATTTCTTGTAGTGTCTCATTTCTACCATTATGAATATGTTATTCACAATACAACGTTATGCACAAGATTTTATCAGTTTTGGGGTGTTTTGAAAATGGACACAAACTCTTAACCATAGCTTGAGTCTTTGCCTAGTCCATATTCCCTCCCTAAGGAAGGATAGATTATGTCTAAACCATAAGTAAACATCATCTTATGATGGAGATATTGCAATATTCCTGAACTGTCTCTGCTTGTGCTCAGCTTTCCCATCCCATCTCTGAGCTGTTTTGTTTCTACTTTTTGCTTTTTCCTTTTTTGCTTTTTTTTGTATTGTCCAATCTCTTCTGTTAGTTTGAATTACCTTAAATTACCACTCATTTCCAATGAACATTGAAGATAATTAATTTCTTTCCTTTCAGTCATGACCACATTTTCATTTGAAGGTATTTCTTCTCTTTCTCTCCTATATCTTTTGCTCTTTAGTTACATCTTTATTAATTCACCATATTTCCTACGCAATTACTTATTATTCTAGAGCTTTTCTGATGGTGCTTCAAATTGAACTCCACTTTGAGGCTTTTATGCCCAGTGATATTAAATCTTAAATTTAATGATGTAGATTTAATGTCAAAAATATATTATTCTTTATAGGATTTAGACAATATTTTTTTCACAATAGATAATAGCACTTATGTCTCAGATTCAGTGTGTAGTCCTCTAAGCCTCCTCCTGACCATTGCCTACCTGTTTCTCATTGTATGTGTATTCAGCTTATTCCAGCTTAGACGTAGTGCTTGGTTCTCGCTCTGAACTGAATCTTGTTTTTCAAGCCAGTTTTGTTGAGACAACTTTGAATTCTAATCCTGCCTTGCCAAATGCTTGCGGGTTGTCCCTGTCTGGCATTTTTTGCAAATTGAACAAATATGTTAGTTCATTATCTATGTCCCTGATGAAAAATAGACCACACCCAGAACAGGAAGCTATGGAACCATACTAAATATATCCCTCTTGTTTGATTATAAATTACCAATACACTTCCAATAAGTTGTTTACATTCATGCTCATGTTCTACTCATGTAATATTCTTAGCTGCTAGACCTAATTTTCATTTTGCAAGCTTTTGAGTTTCAGCTCCTAGAAGAATGTTTATTTTTATACAATAATTGCTTTCCTGATTAGCTTTTACAAATACTGCTCAGAATGCCCCAAAATGGGACGGTCTCTGGTAGATGCAAAGTTAGTTGCATTTATTATTGCCACAAAGGTCTGTGCTTTGGATGACTCTGCTGTAAAAATGGGTCTTGTTTATTTTATTTTCTCAATTTCATGAATAGTAGGGGACAGTTTGTCAACTCCAAAGTGCCTTTGATTTTCCCAGTCTGTCCTTGTATGTGGAAGGAAATAATTCTGATACAACTTCTGAATACTGTGGCAAATTTTGATCGAGGTTGGAATTTTCTTTAGAAAGCAGAAGTTTCAAAGCTTTAAAGTTTATTGATGATATATTCAGATAGGCCACTGCTAACTCAGCTGGTTTCATTTAACATAGCTCATGGAGGAAAGAAGCAAATGCTGAAGAATGTTTAAACAAAGCTCAAGGATTATTTGGTGAAAGCAGAAATAACTGGGTCCCTCTTGTGGAATAGATGCCAAGTCTTAAATTTTTGAAGTGAATATTTAACTTCCATTTTTTTGTGATATACTTCAGATCCTTGCTATTATGGATGGAAATGGATCCACTCTTACTGGTTGCAAAAACACTAAGTCCAGCCTTGCACCTGTTTAAAATTTTGAAAATAATAGAGTATTAAAAAGGCAGCTTGAGAAGTTAGGAAATGAGAGAGTAAAGGTTTTCTTTTGAGATCTGCCAAACTATTTGTGACAAAAGTGAGAAGCTCCAAATATAGCACTACTTGCTGACGTGAAGGTAAGCTATAAAGTAAAAGATTTAGTTAAGTTTGAATTCGAACTTAACAGGTTGGTGCCTTTCAGGAAAATGTTAAAATAGAGCATTGTATTTTACTTTAACAAATTAATTTGTACTTTAAGAAGAAAAAGGTTGAAAATCTGGAAATGCATCCCTAAAGTAACCCATGTAATCTCATAGCTTGCACATCAGAAAAGCAGCATTTTATAGTCATTTTGCAATGAAGTAAATGAGTGTCAGAAGGAACAAAGCTGCAGGGAGTGAAGTGTATGGAAAAGAGGAGAGGGAATTTGCTAAGAGTGTCTAATTTTGTTTATGCTGGCAAGCTTCCACATAAACTCAAAATATTTTTGTTTATTTTTAGGGTCTTAAATAGGGCAAATTTTATGTTCTTAAATTACTTTGTACATATTTGCAAAATTTGCTCATGAATGCTGCAAGGGCTAGGTGTGTTTATAGGAATATCATTTTGTAGGTAAACATACATAAACATAGCAAGTGGAATAGTAAGCAGAAATCCCTGATCTTAATCTCAAGTGTGCCAAAAAAATTAGTTGTATTACATTTTTTTTATACCTAGGCTGTCCTCTTCCATGTGTGGTCTCTTTTTAATAGAATCTTAAACATTCTTTCAGTTCTAACTATGGGAAATCTATTTGGAGGGAAAATTAGAGCATGTAGTGACATGTAACAAAACTTCTTAATACTTAACTTTTGGGCTAACTGCTGTGTCTAATCTAAAAACACACAGCATTATTTCATGTTGTCATTTAAGCCATGTACAAAACACTGGATAGTGAATTGTTTAAAGTTTGTGAGGCTTTTTCTCTTTCCTTCATCACTCTTTTATAGGCTGAGGAATTTCTTGCCTACTTTAGGTTTGTATAATTGATTTTTCATTTTGAGCAGTGAAGAGTTAATATTACAGGATTAGCTGTATAGCTGATTCTAATTTCTCTTTCCTGTGTAGCTAAAATTTCTGTCTGCCTCTGTGATTTTAGTCTGAAATGTGTATATTACAGTACCTAGCTTTCAATGAACAAACCAGCGCATTCTAAAAAAACTTCTGATGATACTAACAGTCAATACTGCTGACTGAACCAAAAGAATGTGATATTCTTAGGCCAAGTTAGTTGGTTTCAAGTCAGAAACATTTTGGAAACATTCCAAGAAATCAGAAATACCAGACACTTAAAATTCCAGTATCTCAAATAGGAAAAAAGTAGCAGCAGATCATATTTAAAAACTTCTCAGAAACTACTATTTCCTTGGAAAAACTGGAAGAATTTGGATATCACAATCGGATATATAACGGGACAGTAGTATTAAATGTAGCCAGGAAGACATCAATACCCTTCCATATTAAGATATTTTACTTACTGCACTTCCGTTAAAAAACAGAGGAAGCCCCCTGCATTCATACCACATAGGCACATTTTTTTCTTCATGAGTCCACATCCTGAGCTTAATTGGCCACTGAAATCAGAACTAAATAAGAACTAAATAAAGATCTTTCTTTTTAATATAAAGGCATTCATTTCCTTTTAGCACACACATGCAAACATGTATATTCCC
Source organism: Pezoporus occidentalis (assembly GCF_034315485.1). Taxonomy (NCBI): domain Eukaryota; kingdom Metazoa; phylum Chordata; class Aves; order Psittaciformes; family Psittacidae; genus Pezoporus; species Pezoporus occidentalis. The sequence continues at coordinate 1,285,514 of NW_026915724.1, read as the reverse complement.
AGTGATGTATATATTTCTCTGTATTATAAGAATTCCCTATTCTCTTAAATATGGTGTCCTGCTGACGTAACATGGCCCACTTGACATAAATAGATGGGACATGTCACCACATGGTGCGTCACTGTGGACATGGGAACAGATGTGCTGTTCAGAAATCTGTGGTTAAAATGTCTGTAATATGTGATTAAAGAAATATTTATTTTTCAAAAGTAAGAGATTTACTCCCCACAAAAATGTTGCTCTCGTAAATTCTGTGTCTTTCAGGACTTTATGCTTTTAATAACTATGGTGAATATTGTACCATAAAGCTCCTGTTGGTTAAACTGTATTGGAATCACGCTAGTATCTTTCAAAAAATTAAAGCCACCAAAATATATTTCAGACACTGGTGTAATCATTTGGGTCAAGCAGCAGCTTTTTTTTTTGGCTTAGGAAAATCCTCCTTCAAAGATAAGGCAAATTGAGCAAGAACTGTGGAATGGAGTTTAACTATTTCTAAGGAAACTTCAGCCCATTGCTTTGTAAAAAGAAAAAAAAAAAAATGCTGCAAGTTTTCAGCAAGTTAATCTTTCTCCAGGATCTAAGAAGCATAAAACAAAGGAGTTTTCACAATTATTTTCTTTAATACCCCCCTTTAATAATCCAACATCATTAAAAAAAAACAGTCATCCTCTTATTATCAATAATTCAAAGGCTTAGAGTCTATCCCTTTAATTTTACTATCCTGGCTTCTCAACAATGAATGTCATATGTGTTTTATAAATAAACTTAATGCTTATTGAGAAAAAATGCAATCGCTGCTTATATTTTCTTTATTACTCATAAGCAAAATTGTTACTTGAATGTGATTTCCAATGGTGCAAATAGTGGCTTATCTAACTATGGTTACTTTTGGAAGTAGGTGAACAGACAAAATTAGAAGGGGAAAAAAATTGAAAAAATGAGATTTCATATCTTTTGGAGGAAGAATATTGAGCTGTCCCTAAGCTCTCCAAGTGATTATAAAGAAAATTATCATTGTTTTTATTCAAGGTTATTAATACCTTACATTCTGTTCTCTTTGCTGCTTTGCACAGAAATACTAAAATACAGTTACTGGTTTGTGACCGCAGGAGTGACGAGCTGTAACCAGATCACGATGGCAAATATCATGTTCCAAGTTTGACAAGGCTTAATGTAAATAGTCATAGGGATTTACGATTCAGAGAGTTGTGCCCTAATATTGCTGGAAACAAAAAGAATTTTCATGTCCATTTTCATGTCCTTTGCCACAATGCCTGTTAAGTCCCTAAGAATGGAATTGTCTTGCTTGGCAAGCAAAATACATGATCAGAGTTGTCTTTGCTCAGGAATGAAATTAAATGTTTCTTGCTGTGAAGAGTTTTCCCTTTATTCCATTGTTCAGATTGCATTGATTCAGACAAATTGATTGTCTCTGCGGTAAGAGATCCATGCCAAGCAATGACAAAAGTTAAGTCATCTGTAAGATTCAGACTGTTTTGAGTTTCTGGAGACAGATAAATTTCTGGAGGCATCACAACAACTGAAATACAGAGTAGGCAGTGGACTTCTTGATAGTACTGGCTATAAAATGGAATTAATTTCTTTATTTGTAATTTAGGATTTTTGTCATGTGGCTTTAATTTATGAAACTATGTGCAAATTGGTTCCTTAATATGGAATCTCTCTTCAGATCCAAAATTTTTATATACGCATAGCCAGATATTGGTAAAATTATGTTAAGCTTCACATTTAGTTAGATAAGGGATGCTCTAAAGACTACCTTAGAATGAATTACATCCAGAGATGAGCATTATAAGCAATGTTGACCTTTGAAGCTCATTTTAAACCACAAGTTTCATGTATTTTTACTTCACAATTTCTTTAGTGTGTTCTAATATTTGTGTTTTCTTGACAGAAATGTATTTTAAATAATGGTACTTACATGAACACACTGCAAAATAAACAATAAATGCAAACATGTCATGTCATAAGTTTGCTTACAAACCATTTAGGTTGCCTAGATCTGGATTTTGATGTTTACAAGAAGCAAGCCCTCGATTTGTTTGCATTGAGGGAGCAGGTCTGAGGTAGGCAACATAAGCTTTCAGCAGGCATCTTACCTTCTGTGGACCACTTGTGTTCCAGGGAATTTCCCCAGGGACCCTAGGCTATAGTTTGGAAACCTCTTTTTTTAGAAGCTGAGAGTTTGTGTCACACAAAAACTTTAAAAGAAGTCTTTAAGAAGACGGTATCTGTTTTCTGGTGAAAGAACATCATATCTTTCCTTAGGAACAAAGAGGAGGAAGTACAGCACTGTCTGAAAATATTCTCTGTTGTGCACAAAAATATGTAGCATCAACTTGAAGCTTTTAATGTGTATCTGGGATTGTGCACCAATTATTTTCTTTAGAAATATTTTTTGGTTTTATTTCTTAACCTACACAATAATTCTGACCTCTTTGACCAGATGTCATGGTTTAAAACCAGTCAGGCAGCTCGTTCACTCACTCCTCTCCTTCTCGGCCTCCCCCTACTCCCGGAGGGATGGAGAGTAGAATTGAAAAGAATGCAACTCCCATGGGTTGAGATAAGAACAGTTTAGTAACTAAGGTATAACACAAATCACCACTGCTACCACCAATAATAATAATGATAAAGGAAATAACAAGGGAAGAGAATACACCACCTCACCACTCGCTAACCAATAACTCGGCCCCCCCCCCCCCCCCAGCCCGTCCAAGCACCGACCGATACCTACCCTACCCCGCAGTCCACTAGGCCTTCCGGGTAACTCTCATTTACCTCCTGGGCATGACATGCCGTGGTATGGAATACTTTTTTGGTCAGTTTGGGTCAGGTGTCCTGTCTCTGCTTCCTCCTGGCTTCCCCTCCTCCCTGGCAGAGCATGAGACTCACAAAGTCCTTGGTCAGACTAAAACATTGGTGTTATCAGCTCTGTTCCCAGGCCAAAAGTCAAAACACAGTGCTGCACCAGCTACTAAGAAGGAGAAAAACGACTACTACTGCTAAACCCAGGACACCAGACAAAAAGAAAACATTGCCCAAAATACGGAGAAAAAAACCCATGGAAATAGTATGAATCTTGGAATCTGAAAACTAGAAAGGTGGATTTCCAGGAAAAAAAAACATAGAAATGGAAGAAAATCACACTTCTAGATCACAGGCCAATAACTTCACACCTTGTTTTCACTGTTTATCTAATTTTACTGGGTGTAATAGTTAAAGCTGTTGGAATAAAAGAGGACAATATGGAAGAAAGGAAGTAAGTTCTTTCTTTAATTAGTGAAAAGAGTTCATCAAAGTTTTCTGGAAACAGAATTGCAAACTCCTATTAGCTCTGAAATAGATACCTTACAGAGATTTTTGACACCTTCAGTATTACAGCAGTATTCTGTGGATTAATGTTTTTTCCTCAGAAAAATTCAGAGATAAGAGCTTTGCAAGTTAAAAAAAGTATTTTTGGAAGGTAACAAAATGTCTTCAGCAGTTTCAGTGAGTTGTTCTAGAGAAAACTCTGAGTGACTGGTATATTTCTTTTCATCTTCAGTAAGCAAGGTTTTTTTTAACCTTATTGCTTGAAAAATTGTCTAATGTTTTCAGAAAACCCTACATATCATCTTTTGCAGAGCTGCTGATTTTGATTTTATAGATAAAAATTAAGTTAAATCTTGAATGTTGATGTTTTCTGTAAATAGAATCATAGAATCATAGAATAATTAGGGTTGGAAAGGACCTTAAGATCATCTAGTTCCAAACCCCCTGCCATGGGCAGGGACACCTCACACTAAAGCATATCACCCAAGGCTTTGTCCAAACTGGCCTTGAACACTGCCAGGAATGGAGCATTCACAACCTCCCTGGGCAACCTATTCCAGTGCCTCACCACCCTAACAGGAAAAAAATTTCCTCCTTATATCCAATCTAAACTTCCCCTGTTTAAGTTTTAACCCATTACCCCTTGCCCTAATGAAGAGTCCCTCCCCAGCACCCCTATAGGCCCCCTTCAGATACTGGAAGGCTGCTATGAGGTCTCCACGCAGCCTTCTCTTCTCCAGGCTGAACAGCCCCAACTTTCTCAGCCTGTCTTCACACGGGAGGTGTTCCAGTCCCCTGATCATCCTCGTGGCCCTCCTCTGGACTTGTTCCAACAGTTCCATGTCCTTTTTATGTTGAGGACATCAGAACTGCACACAATACAGAGCAGAGGGGCAGGATCACCTCCTTTGATGCTCCTTTTGATGCAGCCCAGGATACGGTTGGCTTTCTGGGCTGCAAGTGCACACTGCCGGCTCATGTTCATTTTCTTATCAACCAACACCCCCAAGTCCTTCTCCGCAGGGCTGCTCTGAATCTCTTTATGAGGTGGATATCAGCCCACCTTACAAGTGTGTCAAGGTCCCTCTGGATGGCATTCCTTCCCTCTAGCATATCAACTGAACCACACAGCTTGGTGTCATCGGCAAACTTGCTGAGGGCGCACTCAATCCCACTGTCCATGTCACGGACAAAGATGTTGAACAAGACCGGTCCCAACACAGATCCTTGAGGGACACCACTTGCTACTGGACTGCAGCTGGACATTGAGCCATTGACGACAACTTTTTGAGTGCAGCCATCCAGTTCTTTATCCACCGAGTGGTCCATCCATCAAATTGATGTCTCTCCAATTTAGAGACAAGGATGTTGTGTGGGACAGTGTCGAAAGCTTTGCACAAGTCCAGGTAGATGACGTCAGAAGCTCTGCCCCTGTTCATCACTTAGGTAGCCCCATCATAGAAGACCACCAAATTGGTCAGGCAGGATTTCCCCTTGGTGAAGCCATGCTGGCTGTCACCAAGCACTTTGTTGTTTTTCATGTGCCTTAGCATGCCTTCCAGCAGAATCTGCTCCAAGATTTTGCCAGGCACAGAGGTGAGACTGACTGGTCTGTAAATCCCCAGGTCATCTGAAATAGGGGTTATATTTCCCTTTTTCCAGTCATTGGGAACTTCACCTGACTGCCATGATTTTTCAAATATGATGGACAGTGGCTTAGCAACTTCATTTGCCAGCCCCTTCAGGACCTGCGGATGGATTTCATCAGGTCCCATGGACTTGTGCACGTTCAGGTTCTTAAGACAGTCTCAAACCAGATCCTCTCCTACAGTGGGTCCAAGGTCTTCATTCTCACAGTCCCTGCATCTGCCTTCCAAGACTTGGGTGGTGCGGTCAGAGTATTTAACAGTGAAGACTGAGGCAAAGAAGTCATTCAGAACCTCAGCCTTCTCCAAATCCTGTGTAGCCAGTTCTCCTGAGAGCCTCCTGAGGGGGCCTACATTGTCCCTAGTCTTTTTTTTATTTGCTACACACCTGAAGAATCCCTTCCTGTTATCCTTAACATCCCTAGCCAAGTTTAATTCTAAACTTGGGGCCTTAGCTTTCCTAACCTTGTCCCTAGCTTCCCAGACAACACCTCTGTACTCTTCCCAGGCTGCCTGTCCTTGCTTCCACCTTTTATAAGCCTCTTTTTTCATTTGAATTTTCCTCAGGAGCTCCTTATCCACCCAAGGAGGTCTCCTGGCCCTCCTGCTGCACTTCCTTCTACTTGGGATGCAACACTCTTGAACTTATAGCAGGTGATCCTTGAATATCAACCAATAGTCTTGGGCCCCCCTGCCCTCTAGGGCTATACCCCATGGAACCTTACTAAGAAGGTTCCTGAAGAGACCAAATCTGCTCTTTTGAAGTCCAGAGAAGTGAGCTTGCTGCACGCTCTTCTCACTGTCCTGAGGATCTCGAATTCCACCATCTTGTGATTGCTGCATTCAAGGCTGCCCTTGAGCGTCACATTTCCAACCAGCCCTTCCCTGTTGGTGAGCACGAGGTCAAGCATGGCACCACTCCTTCTGGGTTCCTCTATTACTTGCAGGAGCAAGTTGTCTTTCACACAATCCAGGAACCTCCTGGATTGCTTGTGCCGGGCCGTACCATCATTCCAAGAGATGTCAGGGTGATTGAAGTGTCCCATGAGATCAAGGGCCTGTGAGTGTGAGGCTTTTCCTATCTCTCTGTAGAGTGCTTCATCCACAGAGTCCTCTTGATCAGGCAGTCTTTAACAGATCTCCACAGTAATGTCTTACATCGCTGTTCTCCCTTTAACCCTGACCCACAAACTCTCTATTGACCGCTCACCTGTCCCCAGACAGAGTTCCATATTCTCCAGCCTATTCCTAACATAAAGGGAACTCCCCCTCCCCGCCTGCTGGGCCTGTCTTTTCTAAAGAGCCTGTAACCTTCCATTCCAACACTCCAGTCATAGGAGCCATCCCACCATGTTTCTGTGATGCCTATTATATCATGCCCCCGTAGACGTGCACACATCTCTAATTCCTCATTTGTTCCACGTGCCATGGGTGTTTGTATAGAGGCATCTGAGCCGAGCTCCAAATGAAGCTGGCTCATTGGCTGGAGCGGCTGGGATATCTCTGCACTGCTCCAGGCATTTATTATAGGTGCTGGCAACTGACTGGGTGTGTTGGGATGGAATGATGCCCCCCTCCCCCAACACATCAAGTTTAAAGCCTCCTTGACCAGTCTGGCAAGCCTCCTACCAGAACTGCTCTTTCCCTTCTTTATCAGACCAGCTCCACCAGCCCCCACTAGACCTGGCCTACAAATTTCGGTCCTGTGTTCAAGACACCCAAACCCCTGACTATGACATCACCCTTTTAACCATTTATTAACCTGGCCAATCCTCCTAGCTTTTTTTAGGTCCTCCCCTTTATCCTGGAGAATTGACGAAAAGACTGCCTGAGCTCCAGAGCCCCTAACCACCTCCCCCAGGGCTCTGTAGTCCTTCTTTATGTTCCCCAGGCTACTACTATCTATATCCCTAGCACCCACATGTACCACCAGCAGTGGGTAATAGTCTGTGGGACTTACTAGAGCAGGCAGTCTCTCTGCAACATCCCTGATCCGTGCCCCCGGGAGGCAACACACCTCCCTTGAGACGGGGTCTGGCCGACAGACGAGTGCTTCTGTCTCTTTCGGAGTCCCCTACTACTACGACCCGCCGCTTTTTCTTGGCAGCACCAGTAGAGATCTTCTTTACCCGTGCATCAGCCGGTTGTTTCTGGTGCAAGTGCGTTTCCTCATTAGCCCCCTGCAGGACAGCAAAGCAGTTCTGTGTGGGGACAACAGATTTAGGGGGAAGCCTCTTGCTTTTGATTGTCCTTTTCCTCCTTTTTTTGTTGTTTTTTTTTTTTTTTTTTGTCACTATTTCCCAGCTTCCTGGGTTAACGGCCTCCTTCTTTCCTTCATGAGCTACAATGGATGCTCGAGGCCTCTCACAGTTCAGGCCTGGAGCAAGCATTCCTGCTTACTCTCAGCTCCCCCGACATCTTGCAGTCTATTAACAGCATCCCGCAGCTCAGCCCCTGCTGCAGGAGGACCTCCACCAGGGAGCACCGAGTGCAGCCCTGCCCATTGTGCACCCTCCCCTCACCAGACCAGTGCAGGCACTCTCTACACCCGGAGCTCGGCACTGCAGCCTCCCCTCTCATCGGCTCTGTCTGGGTGCCTACGCTGGCCACCGCCAGGGCAGCCAGAGCATTGCTCCTGGACCAGGCCCTGGTCATAGGACGAGTGTTCACCACCCTGCTCGAACTGCCTCACCACCCTCCTGGTCGCTCGCGCTCCCTGGGGCAGGTTTTTAACCAATCAAGGCTGGTGCCGCTGCCCCTGGCTCCGCCCCCTGTGAGTCAGCTGCTCGCTCTCGTCAGCTGAGCTGCCGGCTCCCGGGCAGGTCCTGTCGAGGACTGGAGGCTCCCTCGGTGGCCTTTGCCACTCTGAGTTGAGGCTCCTGGACGCTGATCTCCCCCCAGCTCCGGTGTTGAAGGCATCCTCTCTTGAGCTACTCACCTCAGCAATTGACTATTCTATTTGTTGACTTGCTTGCCTCCTAAGTAGAAACGTGTAATTTCTTTGTAATTTTCCAGACAATCTTCTCACATACTGAGAACCAGAAGTTTTTCACAGACCATGCTTTGAGAAAGATATCGTGGAAGAACTGTAAAAAAAAATCAGTTATCTGTTCCAATAACCCTTCCTTTTCTATTGACACACAGGTAAGGAAGCAAACAAACAATCAAGCGTACTCTGGCAGTATCTCTCTTTCAAGTTCATTCTCATTCTTTGAGATGTTGACCAGTTGATTTTGAGACAATAACAATGCAGGTTAATTAAATACATTTTCTGATCTCTTGTTAATCAAAATTATATATGCATTGAAATTCAAGAATGTGTTAAATATTAAATTAGTACTGATGTAAAGGGGACTGCAGCCATAACCTTAAAAACAACTATGCATATGGAAAGGTTCAGAAGTCTACACTTTTTTGCCAGCAATGAAAAAGAGGAGAAATTGAAATATTTTCTTTTCTATGCAAAACATTAAGCAGACATCACCTGCTAATATGACTAATATTCTAATCACGGTTAGAAAAGGATGAGGTTGAGTATGTGGTCACTTTTACAGGCTTTTCAGTCCATCAGTTTCTAGTTTACTGAAACAGTTATAACAGGTATAGCAAACAGTAGCAGCTACAACATGATAATTTTGCTTACTCTCTCAAGGTTCTGAATATCCTGTTTAGCTTTCAGTGAAAATGATAACCTATCTGAATCCCCTTCTCCTCCAAAACAAACACCCCCAGCAAAAAAAAAACAACCAAACAAAACCAACCAACCAACCAAAAAAAAAAACAAAAACAAAACCAAAACAAAACAAAAAAAACAAAACAAAAAACCAAACAAACAAGCAAAATCAAAAAAACCCCACAACCCAGGAAACTCAAACCCAAAACTCACAGGTACAGCTGAATGTAAATTTTTTACCATATAACTGTAATCAAGTTGCATAAAAGTTATCTCATGCAATTCAGAAGTTAAGCTTCTAAGTCAAACAATCAAAAGGTATAAAATTAGAAAACTAAACTGTTTTATAACCTTCACTTTGTGATATGATACTTCAAAACAGCCCTATATAATTATTTGCTTTGACCCAGTTCAGAAAAAAAAATATGTTCTTTAGCCCATTTCAAGGCCCTTAGACATTACAGTCTGACCTGGTCTGTAAGTGATTTTTTTCCTTCAAGGTGCCAAAACAAAAGAGAGACATGGACTTTTAAGAAAGTGCTGTCAGCATCCTCAGGATGCAGTTTTTATCTTTAACTGCTCATTAAATGAATGCCTGTTCCTGGGAAACTCAGACTCTACGACATTTTTATGCCTTTGTTAAGATTATAATCACTAAATTCATTCATTCATTCATTCATTCAGGGAAAATAGCATGTGACATGTGAGAATAATTACAATTAACCAACACAGCTTTAATTTGTATTATATAAGACTGAAATACTGAATGAATGATCAATCCCTGGTGAGGCATTATCATCAAATAAGTGTGAAGCATAGCTAAATAATGGATAAGTCAAGGAAATTACACTTAACTAGTGAACAATAGTTGAACACAAAAATATGTTCAGTATGTGAGACAGTAAATAATTCATTTGGGAAAATGGATGTTTAAGGATGTATCAGTATTTCTAAACACAAACATCATCCTTCCTAGGACTTTTTAGAAGACCTTGCCTCTAAAGCAATAATTTCTCCCATCCTTTCTTTAAAATAATTTGCAATCATATTCTATTCTGTCTAGTAAAGTTTATTGTGTTTATTTAGTCTGACCATATCTTTTAATGTCTATTCCCTGAATAAATCGTGGAGAGCAAATTTTTCATGCTGATAATTAACTTTGGCAATATAAGATTTGAATACTCTTTTACTGTTAGAAGATTTGGTACAATAGAAACAGGATATTCTCGTTTGCTTGGAGAAGGCAGCAACTGTGGAATAGTAGGTTAGTATTTTCTCACAGTCTGTGGCAGAAAAGGCATTGTATACGGTAATAATACTTTGTCCTTCTGCACATATTCTTCCTTACATTTCTGTCTGTGTAAATGCTCTCCCATCAAGATCACAAGAAAAACCTCAGCTTCTCTCAGAAGTTCATGTGGTTCCCACATTCAAAAATAGGCCAGTTTGTCTTTAGGTCACTTCTCTGGCCAGCAATTGTTTATTTTACTTCTGAGTTCATAACATGAAGAATTCATAATAGAAATCTTATTACCACATAATTAGTACTGACTCCTGCTAACTATGCACTGTTTATTTACACTTATAAACTGTTCATAATTATTCTTCACAATGTTTTGAGTTACAAAAAAAACAATTAGACCAAGTTGCCTGAATCTGCTACCCTAAAGTTTTACTTAAAGGTAATATTTGTCTCTTCTCAAGTACAGAAATTCATCACAACTGGTGCAGTTGTATTGTATGGGTCAAGACAAGGACAGTCATTGTGTGCATAGGCAGACTTTTTTTTTCAGGCATGGACATCTGCCTTCTGGGATGACATTTTGTGATGGAAAAGGACAGAGACGGTGAATGAATCAGAGAGACAATCAGCTGGGGCCCTCACGGAAGCATAGTTACTAAAGTTTATATTTACCAGGCATCCAAGTGCTACTTGAATTATCTGTATTCCAGGTCAAATGTCCAGAGTAGGGTGAAGGCTACAGTATAAAACATTTGTGCTTGTGACTTAGTCTGTAGAAGAACACAAATTCATAAGGAATTTTCATGAGAGTCTACTGTTGTTATGTGTCTGGATCCAGACAGATCACCTAGACTTACTTGGCTGCACAGCACACAAGACCAGCATGTTCGGAATTAAATAACATGAGAGAAACTAAATCAGACTGATGACTTAAGAAATACTTTTCATGTTACAGGTTCAAATACATTTGGATGGTGCAAACAGTCGCAAAGGAGATGTGCTTGAATCTGATGCTTGAATGCTGTCAGGCCCTTGCTTTGGAGATCCTTGTCCTCACTCCTTGTAGTATCCAAGGAAGGGTAGCACTTTCAGAAAAATAAGAAAAAAGGCAATTGCAATTACTTGATTGCAGGTACCCATCTGGTACAGATTGTGTGTCCTCAAGACTCACTCTTTGTCTTTTTATGGGTATAAAATGCTTTAATTCTGCACAAAGTTCTCACCAGAGCTCTGGTGTCCCTTTGTAAGGGTATGGTGCTGAGGAAGTTGGAGAATGCAGTCAATCTTTCTTCAGACCATTATCATAGGAGAGGACCTCCTACTTTTAAAGCTGATTTATTTTAACTGCAATGTAAGATTATATCAATCCTTGAAAGTAATGCTTATCGATAACTCATATGAAGATAACACACATGCTGTACAGTGTACCAATTTCAGTGCTGAAGTATCTTTTATCACTGTTTCTTAAAAGCACGGAGGTGGAACTAGTTGCTTGAGGCAGACGTCATTGGGGTCTTTAGTTTAGCAAGGCACAAATTTACCCTAAAATTAAAACTCAGTGCACTATTTATTTCTGCTGTTCATGAAGCTGTCAATAAATTCACAACAACATGGTCTCTCTAGTAATGTTCCAATGTCAGCTGCTCTTGTGGCCAACTTTAACCTACTGTGAATAGGTTTCATTTAGTTTCCCCATCCTCTGTATACAGTAGGCTGACTATCTGGGAACCATATTTTATTTTCAGCTTCAGTTTCTTTTCCACTGAAAATAAAAACCAAAATTGTATTCATCCCTCTGGGTTCCAGTGTTAGCATGCTTTAAAATAATATATTTGCATTTATATAATATCTGCCAGAGGCTTTGCAGAATCTAATACAGAGGTACCTCTTTACACTTCTCTGAAGAACCAATAAGTTGAAAACTAAGAACTGTTTAACTGGGCACAGAAATACTATACAATAGTTCCACTCATTGCATCCTGCATTAATGGGGGGAGTATGAAGTCTTAAAAAAATGAGTCATATGGAAAACTACTGTATCCTCTGGGGGGTGCTAAATCTACAGGGCTCTGAATAAACGGCAAGGTGCTGTGGCAGCAGCATGTACAACATACTTCAGTCTTGTACCTCAGAGTCCTTCCCTGTGAGCCGCATTCCTGCTGGCTTCCTCCTTTCACTGTGCATCATTTAAGCATTTCCTGGTACTGGTTCTTTCAACTTTACACAGCCACGTCTCTATAGCCTATTTTATGTAGGGCTGGTTCCTGGCTCCTAATGCTCCCTTTGAGCTAATAAGAATTAATATTTACATAAAGAATTCCCTCCCTTATAGGTTTAAGAGAGCTTTGTTCTCATAACAGGTCTGATTCTTGCTCAGATTATGAAAAATAAATACAGAAATTAGAACAATAGCTTGAGAGAGCTGAGGTAGGAAACAGTATAAATTTTCCCTATAAAACCTGTCTCAAATGACAGCTACAAACAGCAGTCTCAGATGAGTAAATATAGAGCATACATGGAAAATAAGATCATATCTCTAATGCAGATGTGCACAACTCCCATATTTTGCTGGTTTTTTCCTCAGTTGTATCATGACTATTGTATCTTTTCAACACGAACAACTGAGAACTTCAGCTTATGCCCATACCTCGCATCACATTCTAATCAGCAGATGGTTTTCTTAGTGTCAATGGAAGGAAGTTTACAAATCAAAGAAACAGTAGATGCTCTGTGGTTTCTAGTGTTTACAGAGAGATACTTGGTGGGCAGGCTTATGCTGTCAGCAGACACAGGAGCTGTTAGAGCTGGCATGGGAAGGGTGCATGAGCTTATGATAGGATGTGAAAGGCTGAGACCTAGGGTGACTGGGGAAAGGTCTTCACCATGCAGGGTTGTCTGCAAAGTTGCTAAGGCAGAGTAAGATTTCTAAGGATGACTTCTGCTAACAGTGACTCCTTACCTAGGCATCTGTTCATCACCATCCTTACCGTTCTGTGTCCCAACAGGCAGAGAATGGAAAGAAGAGACAGAGGAAAAGAAACTGTGGCTTCCAGGGCAAATTCCATTCCAGTCTTTCATGGCCATAAGGTGCAACGGCAGAAATGCCTGCTGTGTGCATGACAGGGTAAGTAGGATGTAAGAAAAAGGAGGAGTTGCCAGATTATTGCTGTTGTGCAAGCACTTGGAAACTCTGCACATGTTACAGAGGCAAGTTGTGGTTTAGGAAGATGAGCTGTTGCTGATACTGGAACAGGGCTTCTGATCAGGAGAGTGAACTATGGCCATGGCAACAAATCCAGTGTCAGGGGAGTACAAGAAACTCCTTCCTTAGTGATTAGCATGTGTGTCTGAAAGATAAGACATTGCTATATTGATCCTTAATAACCGTTTTCCCCTGGCTATGACAGAAAGTATCTTCAACTGCAGAAACGCAAGTGCAGGTCATATGTGTCCAATACCATAGAAAGCCACAGCTTCCTTATTGATTTAAAGAACACAGTGCTGCCCGCAGTCACTTATGACACCTCCTGCAGTTCCCTCCGACACTCATGTGTACCTAAATATGGCATGTTTTCTATGTGCATCTAATGCACATCACCTCTTGCCTGAGAAACCTTGTCCTCTCTATTTATACTCAGTTTCATCCTTGCATTAGAAAACCTATTACATTGCACCTTGGCATTAACACTCACAGATCTAAATGATCTTGGATCCCAGTGTCCACCAAAATATCTACTGAATGCAAGAGGAAATCCAGGCAATCAGCAGGCCTAATTCTTAAAAAAAATGAGAAATATAAACCCACATGACTAATTTAGACAAGCAGTATCAGAAATGAAACTTTTATTGTTAGGGAGAAGGTGGTGATACATATGACTGTCTCTAAATCTTATAGACATTTTATTAAGAGCAGTTTTGCCCTACACACTAGCATCAATATGCTGACTGACTTTGTTGACTTTGAAACAAATGCCTCCAGGGTTTTCTTTACCTATCACAGTGTAGTACAACAGGCGTTTGTTGACCTAAATTTACCAAGCTAAATGCACATTTCTATGTATTATAATTTGTATTGCCTATATATTTGGATCATTAATATGGTGGCTAAGGATAACAGCAAGATCCTATAGACAAAACCAATGCTTATCTCTCATTGATATGATAGATGGGAAAAATAGTATGTGCTTCAATAGAATAAACAAAGTCTTTCAGAAAAGACACAATTTAAAATTGCTTCTATTGCATTAAAAAGTCCTGTCTAGAGGTTTTGTTCGAAATCAAATTGATGTGTTTTACATGGAAGTAAGGATTCTCTGAAGGTGGCGTTTTTTGGCTCCCTCTGCTTGGGGATGTCTAGTGATGCACCTGTTATAAAAGGGAGAGGGGAGAAAAATGCAGTATGTTTGGATGTAACATAAAAATTAAGCTGAGAAAAAGTTCTGCCAAAATCTCTGATGGAAAATGATAAATCAAAATAACAGTAAAAATCTTTTTTTCCCCAAAATTTTCATTAAAACTTATATACCTGACTTTCAAAATGAAATTTATATGGTAAAAATGTTAGAAATTTCAGTTTTTAACTTTGGATTCCAGAAATAAATTTACCCTGCCTTTTACTATGAAAAAGGTGACTCATTGTCTGTCCATTCCAGACCCTTCTGATACAGTATCTAATAGTGGCATATCATGGTGAAAACCTGTGTTTAGCAAGCCAGCTTGCATTACATTTGCGAATGACCATGGCTAAGATTAGGAATGGTATATCTGGTATTCTGGGAAGACACATAAGGCATAGGTCTGAGTTTTTTTAAACTTCTCCTTTTTGTATTGCTCAAAGTGACTCTAAAAAAACATTTATATGTAAAAATATCCTCCATTTGGTGGCTGAATTTCCTCTCTCCTTTTTCTTCCGTCACAGAAATATGTTGTCCTACATAGGCAATTTACATCTTAATTCCTAGTGTTATTTCCTTACACCAGGAAATATTAGAATCATAGAGTCATAGAATAGTTAGGGTTAGAAAGGACCTTAAGATCATCTAGTTCCAACCCCCCTGCCATGGGCAGGGACACCTCATACTAAACCATCTCACCCAAGGCTTTGTCCAACCTGGCCTTGGACACTGCCAGGGATGGAGCATTCACAACCTCCCTGGGCAACACATTCCAGTGCCTCACCACCCTAACAGGAAAGAATTTCTTCCTTATATCCAATCTAAACTTTCCGCTGTTTAAGATTTAACCCGTTACCCTTTGCCCTGTCACTACAGTCCCTAATGAAGAGTCCCTCCCCAGCATCCCTATAGGCCCCCTTCAGATACAGGAAGGCTGCTATGAGGTCTCCACGCAGCCTTCTCTTCTCCAGGCTGAACAGCCCCAACTTTCTCAGCCTATCTTCATATGGGAGGTGCTCCAGTCCCCTGATCATCCTCGTGGCCCTTCTCTGGACTTGTTCCAACAGTTCCATGTCCTTTTTATGTTGAGGACACCAGAACTGCACACAATACTCCAAGTGAGGTCTCACGAGAGCAGAGTAGAGGAGCAGGATCACCTCCTTTGACCTGCTGGTCACACTCCTTTTGATGCAGCCAGGGATACTGATACGGTTGGCTTTCTGGGCTGCAAGCACACACTGCCGGCTCATGTTCATTTTCTCACTGACCAGCACCCTCAAGTCCTTCTCCGCAGGGCTGCTCTGAATCTCTTCTCTGCCCAACCTGTAGCTGTGCTTGGGATTGCTCCGACCCAGGTGTAGGACCTTGCACTTGTCATGGTTAAACTTCATGAGGTTGCCATCAGCCCACCTCACAAGCATGTCAAGGTCCCTCTGGATGGCATTCCTTCCCTCAAGCTTATCAACTGAACCACTCAGCTTGGTGTCATCGGCAAACTTGCTGAGGGTGCACTCGATCCTACTGTCCATGTCAGCAACAAAATTAAAGCAGTTTTGATTGTTTTTTTTTTTGTTAATTCATTTTGAATGATTTCAGAAAAGTGTCGCAGTAAGAAGAAATGCTAGTTCTTTGGTATATTTTTATTTTATTCTGAATAATTCTTTTTCAATTTTTATCCATCTATTTCTATTTCTTTTGTTAAAAAATCATATGATAAGGCAATGAAGCTTGGTGATCTATTTATTTATCTATATTTTAACATTAAAAAACCCCAACCTTTTAGAAAAGATCTCAGTTATTAAAAACTCAGATCATTATGGAAAATTCTTTTATTTTGAGCTGCGTTTCCATCATTTGTAATACAAAATTCTTAGGCAGAATGGCACTGAAAAAGCTTCTGCTAAATTTTGTAAATACATCTAGTGACTTCAGATTTGATTCTTTACAGAGTGCCTGTTGCTGAAGATAAAGTGAAAGAAAAAAAAAAGAAAACAGGAAAATTATTTCTAATGCTTACCAATATTCAGTGTAAATTCAGGAGATAAAAATGTTTTTTTGTTTACCTTGGGAAAATTTTAATATCTTAAAGGTAAATGCTAAAGCTCTGTTAAATTCTTTTCTGTGTTTTGAATTGGTATGTCTGAGATTAAATTTTCATAGCTAAAGGGATAGTAAAATTTACAATGGGAACATTGGGTTGGACATGTAATATGGGGATAGCAAAAGCTTATGCAGAGTTCTGGATTGTAGAGAAATTGAAACACAAATTAAACTTTAAATTAGATTTTTTTTTTTTTTTAAGATACATGTAAAATGTTGACTAACCTAAACTCTTGAGTATTTTAACTGCATCTATAAATGTAATCCTCACAAAATATTGCCTACCCTGTAAGTCTGGTCATTGGTTAAAATTCAGAACTGTTGTTTCCAAGAAGAAATGGGGCTCCTGAGACTTACTTCTCGAATGACTCACTGTGCAATTCACTCCTCTCTTCCTGTGGCAGTATAATTTTGACTTGAAGAGTGCATCATTAACTCAGCCTTGAACAGCCTACAGATGGACAGTGACAGGAGTGCTTCACTGGGCATCAGCGATGTGAGTGGATTTCACACACATCCTGAGGTAAATATGATGTGGTGAAGGCCAAAAACCTCCATAGCATTTCTTCTACTCAGATTTTAAAGAAAGTGGGAAGGAGCATTTCATTAGGCAAGGAATTCATTCTTATTCCTTAGTTTAATTTTTCTCCAGAGGATACGCAAACCATTCAGGGTAGTTGGGGGGGGGGCAGTTTTATTTTTGGGCTGCAGCTAAGCTTAGCCCTCTGAGAAAAACTGCAGAACTGCACCACTCTTTTCAAAGTGGATGCTTGTAGATTCAGGGTTAACTCCACAAGAATGTATAGTGAAAGTTTGTTATGTTTTGAATTTTTAAATTGGTGGATGGAAGATAGACCTCCTATACAGCGACATTTTGGGGGTTCTAAGAATTTTGAACAGGTGAAAGATCATGTTAAAATACATAATCTTGAAACTCATGAATGGGAAGGCCTGTTCCCTTTAATAACCTGGGGACAAGTGTATGCTTGTTTCTTCACAGATAAGGGCCCTGTTGGGTCCCTGCACGATGGGCTCGTCCTGCCTTGTCTTCTGTCTGTTCATCACAAGAGGACTGACCCTACTGCTGTTTCTTGCCCAGCCAAAAGGGAATATCTGTAGCCAATGTGACAGTACAAGACACCTTGTGCCTGCTGGTTGCCACACCTATGCATCCTTTCAGACTGCTGTTGGAAGCCTCAAATCCTGTGGGCATGTGGGATAGCTGGGGGGTATAACAACACAGTTGCAAGAAATTAATTTGTGAAGGTCTGTAAAAATGGATATGTATCTGTATTTTCATTATATAGTTTGAAACCAATTGTTAGCACAAAATGTTAACTTTATTTGATAGCCTAGGAGCATGAGTGAAAAAAAATGCATTAAGAATGTTCGTTTTGTTAGTTTTTATTAGCTTATACAGTTTCTTATTAATCGAGCCTTAAGCAGGTGTTGATAGTGAATATACAAAACAAAGAAGGGGGAGATGTGGGGAGGGAAGGCAATAAGATTGCATGAAAAAGATTTTGGGAATGAGCTCTGAGGTCTTGGTGCTTGACAAGCCCTGGGGTGATGAGTTGGAACCTTGAAGGACAGGAAAGGTAAACAAGCAAGCCGTGGGAGGATGGGCCAGAATGTAGTTGTGGCTGGAATCTCAGTTGTAAGGCCAGATGATGTGGGGGTTGTGAGAGGGTCTGCAATATTGTGATTGGACTATTTACCTGGAGAGTTTTACAGGGGCCAGTGAGATTGAACGTTGTATGTACGTGCAGGTTGGGGAAGTACCGAACAAGGGGATAAAAAGGGCTTGGTGATAATAAATGAGGATTTGAGTCTGCGTCAACTTGAGTCCGTGTCATGATATGCCACAGTAGTTGTTCATAGTTGTAGGCACACGGGAAATATGAAACATTTCCATAGGTCCAGGTAGTCTGAAAAGAGATTTTCTGATCAGAGTTTGGATTTAGACACATTGGAGACCTCTGGGCCATATCCTTACTCGCTGCCACCAAGTCTCACAGACTATGGCTGAGCAGGGAAACAAATGCTGCCCCTGGGCTGGCATCCTCAGCCAGTACATAACTGACAACTACACAGTAAGCTGCAGTAGGATAAAAGGATAAGGAGTATAAAAAGTCTTGATTTGTATTTAAGATCTCAGGGTAAATCTGCAAGGATCTAGTTGTGAAAATACATCTCTTATGCAAAATTTTTTTTCCTGCTCTAAAAGCTTCCTATAGAAGACAAAGATATTTCATCAGAGGGAAGGATTTCATGCTCTATGAGATCATTCTTCTGAGATATGTGTATTTTTCTATCAACATTCAGCATTTTCTCTAGCCTCTACCTGCCAGATGGTCTTTGTTTTCTAACCTGTTTAATCATGTATGACAATTTATTGGATGAATGCTTTTGCCTTTCCAATAAGGTGCTCTGACTTCATATTTCTATCTTCATATCTCTTGTAAGTTCTTCCCAATGATTGATTAAAACAGCTATATATTTATGGCCTACATCTCAAGCATGCAGAAACCAAGGGTGAAATTCTGGCCTCACAACAGCAAAACTCATCATTTCTAAGGGGTTGAGATTTCACCCCAAGGATGAAGGGAAATTATTTATGGTGGCACATTCATATAACTATGAATAATTTGATGAAATTAAGATGGAATAAATTCCTATCAGTGAGATATACTATGTCAGGGATCAGTATATTAAAGGAAATAATAGAAGATCTGTATATTCAGACTTTTCAAACTAGCTTTGAAGAAGGACTAGGCAGTAATGCAGTGGGAAACTTAATGGATTGCCTCTCCAGTTCTTGTAGCTGAAAAGAGCTCCTATCGTTGCTTGCTTACGCCATTTCAGTTAATTTTGCAAAGGAAAATGAAACTCATAGTCTTCATGATGCATTTTTGTATGTATCTGTTTGGAATTAAGTGATCATATTGAATCCTATTTGACAGAGGGTTAAGGTTTTAGAAGCTCAAGGCTTAACTATAGGCATTGTGGAAAAAATGCTGTTAGAAAGAAGATGACAGGCATAGTTAATAGCCTTGATGAAAACCTAGTAAGACATCAGAGAATCCATATGACAGAGAAATTCTGGTATCAAAGTTTCATTCATTCCATCATTATTTTTTTTTTTAATTCATTTGTGTTGCTAAATGCCTTTAAGTGCTGACATAATAAAAAGAGAAAGCAATTCAAGAATACAAATTAAGGTCAAGTATTTAAGGTTGCTAGGAAGAATTTATGCTGTCAACTGGGATCTTCTCTTTTAGAAACAATATAAGAAAGGCCCAGATGCATCAGCTGATACATCTACAAGAGATCAGTGTGGGATAGAAGGGAAATCTAATTCTGGGATATATTATTTAGCTTGGGTTTAGTAGAGAAACTTTCACCTTTCTCTTGTCACAAAATATCAAAAAGCTTTCAAACTTTTGTGGAGTCTGTGAAGGTCAGATCTCACTCAGACCTGCCAGAACTGAACAGTTTTTATGAATTACCAAAACCTAATCTAGTCTTGCATTGTTTCCCAGTGGTAGTCTTATAGTAGCTATTTTGAGCAAATAAAAACTAAATCTGCATTTTGCCGTTGCATTTTTTATGATTTCATATTGTATTGAATGTCCTTTCTTCGTAGTCTAAGACGCAAAGTTCAGAAGACTCAGCAATGCGAAGCAACTTCCTGTTCCAGATGAAATGCATTATTCTACTGAAGACACTTCTGAAGAGTGAGTTCGGCTTATACATTAGCTCAGAAAGGTTTTCAGCCTGCAGAAATTTAGTTTTGTCATGTACTGCCTAGTATGCATTAATGTAATGATATCAGAGGAGTGTGGGGGTAGAAATCAACAAAATCAACAAAAATGTAGAAAAATCTGCTAGAAACCAGATTTTTAATTATTCACAGTGTGCAGTGTGACTTGGAACAACTCAGGAAGACAGTTAATGCACTGATTCTCTGTGGTGTACATGTGCCCTATCATGGACAGAGGCCACTAGCTGAAGTAATCTGTTTCTCATTTCCTTCCCTGATTTCTCAAGAAGTGAAGTTCAGACTTACCTTTTCCATACATTTGCAGCCACAGATACCACACAGCCATGAGCTCAGGTTATGTATCTGACCTCTACCAGTTCTTGCAAATGTTTTTATAGTCTTCTTTTCCTCCCTTGCCATCTCTCCAGAAATGCTGCTGAAGATGTGTTTTATAATTATCTTAATATAGTCTCACCTCCATGAACACAAAATAAAACATTTTCCAAGAACACTGTGAGGCCTTTTCAGGAAAAGGTAAATAAATAAATAAGACAATATGAATCAAACTTCAGTCAGGAACTGGTAATTTACATTTGCCTGACGTCCAAAATTTCAGATATTGATCCTTAGAACAGTATCAGAAAAAAAAGAAAAAGATAAAAGCAGGAGATTTCTGGTTTCCAGATAATAAGGGCTATATAATTGATCAATACCAAATAAAAGTTGAAATTGTTTCTTTCTAAGATTCATCTTTGTTGGAAAAAAAATATTGAAAGATCAAGCAATTAGAATTGTGGAGGATCCCATCAAGGTCAAATATTATGCCAGCACTATAAAGCTCTCATCAATCATCAAAACCTAATTTCAAGCCAAGACATTTTTCAAACGCTAATCCTAGGCCAGCAAACTACAATAACTCAGCCCTTTGCCACTGAATTTTAATATGGACTTCTGATATGAAACATAAACATATGCTTTCTTTGCAGTCTTTGACAATTTTATATAATAGACTTGGCATTTTTTTTTTAAAGAAGGAAATTCCCATTTTTCATTGAAGAAACAATTGTGTGTTGGTCAGGTCTCCACTTGTACACCTGTCCCACAAGCAGCCTTTCAGCCTCCAGAAATTCTCCAGAGCACAGATTGCACAGCCCATTATGCACTGATACAAGGAAGGTCACTGGAGAATCTGAATCATTGAAGACACAGAGCAAGCTATGAAAGTAAAGTTTTATACCCCTCAGAGTAATTTTGTTTTAAAAGGTGCAAACAGGACCCTATTTTAAAATGCTTTTAGACAAAATGGACAGGAAAAGGGTTATTCTCAGCAAATCCATACTGATACAAACATGACCTTTTACAAGCAGTAGAGATGCTGGAGTATTTCTCTTCATACCTTTCTCCCTGGATTCACAGATTCCTTCTCCTTTAAAATCCCCTCAAAAAGATGTTTCTAGCATATAGACTGATCTAACCCACATGGTTCTCCATGGAAGTCAGATGAAGTCTCATAGCCCAGGAGCAATGAAAAAATGTCTAGAACAGTACATCGTTTGATGTCAGAAGGAATTAGATCCTTAATCTCTCTACTGGTTCAACACATTAGTCCTTTCTGATGTCCAGGATTTGTCAAGTCCTTCCGACAATGAACCACTGAAATTTCTTTCATGTTCTTTCTTTGTTCCAGTTTCAAACATCAGACAGTTGTTCTCTTTTGGGTGGGTTTCTTGCACACTGCAATTTCTCAAGGTCAACTTTTTTGCATGTAGAGTAGTCTTGGTCATAATACAAAAATTGAATGGTGTAGATTCTACTTCTAATCTGCAGTATGTCTGTTCTCTTTAATGACTTCTAGTGTTTGAGCATATCTTTGAACTGTAAGACTTGCACTGCAGAATTTGCAGACTCAGCATCAAGAACATACTCTGGAGTATTTCTGATTTCAATATTTCTTTGCTGAGAATTATGTCTGGCGTGCATACAATCTAGACAAAGGCTGGAAGTGGAAGGGAAGAAAGGAAATTATAAAGTAACCAACACTTGAAAAATCTGCAGAAGTCTGGATTTTTTTATACCACACACCGAAAATATGTGTTCCTTCACTTCATTGCTGTATTAGTACCTCTGACAACAATAACTACAGAAACCTCAGAAAATAAATGGCAAGTCTAGAATTTCGATGAATAAACTTAGAAAAAAAAAAGCAAACACCAAAACCCAAAACAAAAAGCCCCAAACCAATTAACAGTGCGGGTACAAATGTCTGTGAGTGTGTACATATAGTCGTGTTGGAGAGTTACTTTGATCTTAAAGATGGGAGTATTACTAGACTATGTGTACCTTACCATACTGGCATATAAGATAATTGAACTTTAACTGAAAGACAATCTTGATGAAAACTGGTATTTCCCTTACAGAGTGACTCCCCTGAGAGCTGGGGCTTATTTGAGGGCTTTAAATTCCAGATGAGGAATATTTTACTTTGACCTATTAGAGCTGTATGTTGAAAATAATTTCCTTCCTCTACTACTATGTTTCACATAAAACAGGCAGTGCTGCCTGTTTTTAAACTTTTTCAGGACTGATTTCAGAGTTTGTGTTTTAATAAACTATCAATACATTAAACCATCATTATTATTACTACACTAGTGACAGTTGCCATTGTCTGACTTCACCCAAAAAATTTATCTGGGGAAAAAAGATGTCTGCCTGTTTAGGGATTGAAGGATTTTGCTTCTGTTTTTAAAAAGTCATTTAAAAACAGTTGTAAGTATACGCATCCTTTTACAAATGTGGTATGAGTTCCATTCCTTGCCTTGAAGTGATTAGAGACTAAGACAGGGAAAAAAATGAAGACCAGACTCAAGAAAACAATTTATAGAGTGTGGTGTGAGGAATAAGAATGAGGTGGGTAGGAAGGGAAAATTTTTAGAGCTCTTCCTTATTAAAGGCCAGATCATACGGAAAACAGAGAGGGTGATAAAGATTTTGAGACCAACTTGGTGCACTATCTGACCAGTGGCAAGTATTTTTATTGAGTAAAAGAGAGAACAAAAGTGGAAACCGGAGATGGAGACAGGAGTATAAAGTAAAAGGCCTGGGAAGACACAGACAGTAAGCGAGAATGGTAGATGTTGGGGTTTTGGTCAGCTCATTTTATGCTGCCTTGTACCCATGATTACATCACATAGGGTTTTTTTCTGAATACTAACTAGGCAGGCGTCAAAGCATTTTTCCAGCTTGACTCTAGGAATTGAGGTGAAAGTGCACCTTATAACAGCGCTGCTTATTTCTTTGCCAGACAATTTATTTCAATTGGTGTGACTTAATTTTTCCAAAAGACACAGACTAATCATTCTAATCATGTATGTGTCTTCCCATCGTTGCTGGCTCTGCCTTTAAAACCCACTGATGAAGTTCATCTTTAATGAGGCTGAAGTCAGAAAATCAGGGTTCAAACTTCACTTCTTAAATCCTAAAATCATAGAATCATAGAATAGTTAGGGTTGGAAAGGACCTTAAGATCATCTAATTCCAACCCCCCTGCCATGGGCAGGGACACCTCACACTAAACCATATCACCCAAGGCCTCGTCCAACCTCGTCTTGAACACTGCCAGGGATGGAGCATTCACAGCCTCCCATGGCTTCTAACCTTTCTTCCTGTCTGTTAACCTCTGTCTTTGGGTCCAGAAATGAATCCAGAATGATTCAAAATGTCAATACTATATTTTCTCAGTGGCACTCTTTGCCCCAATTCTGGTGCAAGTATTGGCACCTCATTCCCAAAATCTCTTATGCTCCTTCTGGAAGCACCACATGGGGACTCCTTGGGCTGTGTCCACATGTGGCATTCAGCTGTGACTGTGCTGAAGAGGTGTCTGTCTAGCGTAGTACTACTAGGAGTACTCTGAGCATATTGTGCTCTCTGCCATCATTGCTGTCCAAGTATTAATCTGTATGTTGCATATCAGATACCTAAATGTAGGCCCCTTATATAGTCCACAAAGTACCACAGGCACTTTCTCATAATCTTGCTTTCCTGGGACTATGTCTGGAGTTGAGGCTCCCTGATTTTGACACATACCCCAAATGCAGATTGCCTGTTGGCATGAATACCCTGCTGCTGTGTGAAACAGTCATATCTGTCATGGTGTTCTCTTCAGCCTGCTTGTAATAACTGGTTGTGTAGTTATTAAGTCATTATTGCTCTACATTATTAGTGTTATTACAGTTTTATGAACTTATGAATGAAATATTTACTGATAATGTAGAAGATTTAACATTCCTAGATGCTTAATCTGCTAGAAAAGTTTAGATTTAAGCAAAAAAATGTGCTTATTCATGTATCTGGAACACAAGAAGGATATTTGAAATATTAAGTCTAGACATTTTTGCAAACTGTTAAAGAAATGTACAAGTAAAAATATTGACTTTGGAATGCAAATGGCCTTAGGAGAAAGTTAACCTGGAAATTATCTTAAGGAACAAAATTGTAATCTGCAGCCACAAATAGTGATTTTTATTTTTTTAACCCGTTCAAACAATACTTGTTACCTGCTGTACAAAGTTAAGAATGATAATCAGGAAAGGAATGTTTATAACTTGTTTTCCTTTTCAAACTGATATTCAAGACTCTGTTTTCCTTTTCCTTTTTGGAAACAATAGTTTGACACAATGTCTAAAACGGTGTTCCAGTCTCATTTTCCAGACTTGCAACTTGGCAAATAAGAACCTGATCAAAATCTATGAGAATCCATCACTGATTTTGAATATGTAAGTTCTTTAAATCAGGCTTTTTGGGTTTTTCAAAAAACAGTGTTTTGAAAGGTAACAATATTTCCGTTTACTTTCTTTCCTATATGCGTATTTTACTTTTTCAGCTATCAAAGGCTACTGAATTTTTGAGAAGCTGGACTGAACAATATAGGTTTCTAATTTTATTGGAGCTACTAATAAAGAATATTCATTTTTTCAAGTACAGAACCTTTGAGGTGTTTTCTTCCTGGCATCTGATTTGTGTTTTAAATTTGCTTTGCTAAAGAAAACTAAATTATAAAATGAAGAGAAACGATTTTTTAAAAAGATAGACAGTACTGTTTAACCTGGCTATATTTCTCACTAGCAAGTAAATACTATTATGAGGAATTACTTTTTATATAGTCGACTCCAAAATGAAAACAAATCAACTCTTATGAAACTGGCTGGGACATTAGTTACAGAGTGACTATGACTTGAAAACACACAGAGTCTGTTTTTTCTCAAGCAATTGACTTTGAATTAACTTTATTTACTCTTTTTGTCTCCAGTGCTTATCAGGTAATTCAGCATGGATTTTCTGTAGTTTGCTATTTAGTTGTTAACAAAACATCTTCAAACACAGTATCTTAATGTTTGCATGATTTGCAGGGTCTTCATAAAAAATGCTGGATCACACAAATTAACTCACAAACTGAATTCTACTTCTAGAAAATTGGTGAAACTATTATCTCAGCTGTGATTATAAAAGCAAACATCACAACCATCCCATCAAGATAATTGCATGCAGTATGCTTTCCCCAGATCTAATTCTGATGGCAGGACTACACATATTGTCTGAAAGATTCAGATGCTAAAGGGTTACAGGCTGTGCTGTATTAGCATAACTTGATCTCTTATCCAGAGACTAATCCTGGACACACCCAGGCCAAACTGTAGCATACAATAAAACAGACAAAGGCAATCTGTGTGAGCATGTGTTTGCATTAAGGTAATCATTCCCCAGTAACAAACATTATATTGGAGGTAAGAGTAGCCCAAATCATGAATTTGCCTGCAAACTGGACCCTTTGATACATCTGGAAACCACACTGGTATATATTATAAGCACTGAAGAATATGAGAACAAGTTTCAATTTTTATATCAGTCACTGGGGAGGCAAATCTGCAGAGACCTGCTTTCTTATTGCCTATGATATTCATATGCCGTTGTTTTAACTTTGGAAGAAATTGGAGAGGATGACTCTAAAACAATCATTGAATCATATACAGACAGCACAAGAACTGGGGAGTAGGCAGTTAGGCAAACCTCAGAAAAAGAATATATTTTTCCAGTATGTGTAGTTATCATCTGTAATCATGGTTTAAAAAGTGTAAATAACAATGACTTACTAAAGTATAACTACAAATCAAATAATGGATGTTTTCAAATTATATAGTTGTGGATGTTTACATATTTTCTAATTGAGTAGTAATTAGTAGAACAGCAATGTTATTTTGTCTACAGGATCCTGATCTGTATTCGGAAGAGCTATATAAAATGATATATATATATAAAATAATATATATAATATATGGGCTGCATACAGCACTTAGGGTAGTGAGTTTAAGCTAGTTTCCAACTAAAAGCTTAAAGTAAAAAAAGCTTTAAATGTGGTCCATGTGAAGTAAAACTGAAATTTACTGAAAATAGAAAACATCATATTTTAGAGGCCTGTGTTCCAGGTGCTGTACTTTAGCAGTTTTTATGTTGACAGTTTAGTTCTCATATGCTATTTCATAGTCATACAGAAAGTTTTAATATTTAAGTTAGCTTAAGATGGAGAAAACCACAGTTGAATCTAAAATTTTATGTCTAACTGAATCTAAAACTAAAAGAAAAGACCTGAAATCTTTATGTGTGAATATGCTCTGATGTTTTCAGTTTTGGGTATAGAAAATAAAGATTTCATATACAGTGAAATGCAGAGTGCAAATAATCCATATTAGTATAATATTTTAATTGATTTCACTTGAAATATTTTTTTGCTCCAAGTGGAAAGTCATATTGTCTGACAGATTCCTGTGTTATATTTCACATTTTGTGATTTAAATTAGTTTGCCAAAAGAAAGATTTATAAAACTATTCATCTCATGTATTTTGTTTCCTTTATTTATCCTTTATAACGGAAAAAAAAAAAAGAAGGAAGCAAAACATTACAGCATTGTGCCTTGTATTCTAGATGTAAAAAATTCATTTTGCCATATAAGTTCTTTTGGAAAACTTTATGAGATTGAATTTTTTCTCAGGCACACCAATGATACTTGCTACACTACTTGATTAACCAAGCTTTCACTCATTCATTCACTCTGGTTTTACTCTAATTATGATAAGCAGTTACCCTAAGTTTTAACTAGGCAAGAATTTAATCCATTTTTTTTCTAAGGATAAGGTCTAAGCACAATTCGTTTTTCCATCCCTTTCCAGGTCAGACACAGTCACTTGAAGAAAAACAAAAAACAAACAACTTCCCTCCCAGCTACCATAGAGGCAGACTCCCACAGAGGCAGACTCTTTTCTTCCATGTAAGTTCCCAGTGGCATTTTAAGTATCAGCTACCAGGAGCAAAATTTTATTCTGTTTGTTTTCTTTGTTTGTTTTTTTTTTCTCACTGTTTTTGCAGTTGTTTCAGTCTCTGTGGGAGCGCTGCATTCCTAGTTTACTGGGCTGCCTGTGGAATATATGTGCAACTGAAGCATAAGAAAGGAATTTGTGTTATGTTCCTTCTTCCTTTAGAAGCTGCAGGAGAAAATACCTGCAAAATCCCAAGTACCTAGGTGTGGCTGTTGCCCACCTACAGTACCAGGGCACAAAACTGGCTGATGTTCCACTGTTTCCCAGAATCCTCTGCAGATACAAGGGGCTTTTCCTTGATTACACACTCTATTCTGAGTTTGTATCAAATCACATTGGTTGAACGTGAGTTGTGAAGTACAGAGTTGGTAATTTGGGGGTGTTATTTCGGACTAAGTTCATTTGGTTAACAGAATGCAAGACTTTTCAATAAATGTCTTTGAAGAGGATGGGAAAACTGATGCCTAACTTAATGCTATTGAAAAGAATGATGCAGGCAAGACTTCTGCAAAGTTTTTCTTTAAGTGGTGGGAATACTGGCATCCCCCGTGGTATGAAGAAATCAAGACCATTCTAAGAAGCTCTGAGCTTTGCTGTGCATATTTAAGCACTCAGCCAGATTTCCTCCTGTCATGCAGGTTAAGTTTATTGAGAATTTAGCTGTTTATAACTTTACTATATCATTAGAAAAACCCATGCTAAGGAATATGTTAGCACAGACAGGCTATGTGTAGATAAACTAACCTAACTTAGGAGGATGGGACAATTCGGATAAAAGGTTCCTTGTTCCTTTGGCAAGGCAATTCAGAGAAGGAGCCTAATACCCTTCATTATAGACAACTTGCTCTCCTTCTAATTTAAGTAATTTCTTTTAATTAATTTTTTTTTTTTTTTTAAAGAAAACTTCTTTGCCAGACAATGGCCAAAGTGATAATATAATATTTTCCTGGTGTGGCTACTGTGTTTACAAGACAACCAGATTTTGGGAAGTCGTGGGTAGTCAGCACAGGTCTGCCATGACCATGCAATTTTTGTCAAAAATGCCTAATACCCTTCAAATTATCAAGAACGAAGACAACTTGCTCTCCTTCTAATTTAAGTAAACCATAAGTTCACCTAATATGCACTATCAGAATACTGGCTTGCTAGGAATAGACTGCAATAACTGTAAGTCTTAGAGATATCTGTTCACCACTGAATGCAACATGCTATAAACTACATCCAGTATTGTTCCATATGAATTACTTTATCTATCTCACACAATATAATACTACACAGTCATGGAGGCTCAGGAGCTGGACATACTGAGCACAGGCTAATGAATACTGTGACTTTGGTGTGTGGGGGTCTTGTTTTGTTATCTCTTCATTTTCCTTCCCAGGCACCAATTTGGTTTCAGAGTGCTGGGTAAAAAAAAAAATAATAAAAGAAATGGAGAACCTCCACCTGGGTGCAGATGTGGAGTGCCTCCCATGATGTAGAGCCGCAGACTGACAGATGTTTTGGGTTGTGTGTGTGTGTGTGCACATAAGGCTTTGAAGGGATGATGTACAAGATTGCTTATGAAAGAGATAAAAGTCAAAAATAGGCACAGCATGCTCTTGATTTTAGACTCTGATTTAGTGAGAAATTACCAGGAAATTAATAGGGAGTTCATTCTGCAATAGATGTGATTTGTTTGTGTTTGCAAATGTTAAGCTCTTTGTGGCAATAATATACCTTTCACAGTTATCAGAAAAGTCAGTTATAATTAAAAAAAAAACAAAACACTATAAAGCAGATAGCATGCACTGTATTTTTTTTTTTCAGTTTCATACTGGTTTAATAATAATTTTGGAGGGTTGTATTTAATATCGTCGTTCAAACAGATATACAGAAAGGTGGCATAATAATGAAGAAAAGAGAAAAAAATTATTCAAGTTCTGAATGGTGAGTCAAAAGTCAATAGTTAATGAACTTTATTAATTAACTTTAATCATCTAAAGTTAAATATATTTGAAGATTCAAAGTCAATACTGAGGAATTATACTCAAAATGAGAATTTAAATTACAAAATATTCAGGTTGATTTTGAAAGTCTTTTGTATTTGGAGAGATCCTGAGTTACTGCAGTCTGACTCATGTAATGTTATTAGTTGAGAAAGAGCCTGAGGATAGAGAAGATAAAAAAAAGACTGCTTAGCTGAGGAGAAAAGTCTCCAAAACTTTTCATAGCATCAAGCAGACAAATACCTTATAGGAACTATTATAGTCAAAATATTTAGCTGGTAAGAAAAAATGAGAATAGTATTATAAAATTGAAATTCTACTTTTGCAATTAGTAAGGAAAACATAATTGAGAAAACAGATAAATATTCAGAAATATTCAGAAAGCACCTAACATACAACTAGAGATAGTGTAGCACCAGAGATTAATATTTTAAAAAACAATGTCAAAGCAAAAGTTATCTCAAGGAGATGTAGATTGTTTAAAAGGCAATGACCATAAGCCTAGCTTCTTTCCCTTAGATTGAAAAAAAACAAGGAAATACCACTGATACCTGGGCTAAGCAGTAAGATACTAAGCCTTTTTTTTTTTTTTTTTGTTAAAAGAAAATTGCAGAAAAGAAATTTAATAGAAAGGAATGATGGAATGGGAATTGGACCAGACACGTAAAGGTAATTAAGAAAGAGTCAAATTTTTTTCAGATTAAGACTGAAGGTTAGAAATTACTATGATTGTTATAATTTCATTAGTGATTAAATCTATTTTTAGTCAATATGGAGCTCTCTTTAAGAGATGAGTTGATGTTAAAACATGGACAATACTTGTAACTCCAGAGGCAGACCAACTGAGACTGCAGATAGAGTTCTGTTAATGCAAGGAATTTGCCTGTAGCACCAAGGAGCAGTTGAATTAAAATCCAGTAAAATCCAGTTCCATCACTGATACTTCCCATACTTTTCTGCATCTAAAAGGAGATTCTTCTTTATATGGTATATTTTCCACCCTACTGTCTTTACAACATCCAATACAAGGAACTTATGCTGCAGAGAAGATGAAACTATTTTCTCAGTCACAGTGTTATGAAAAAAGATGTATTTTTTGCTACAGACTGAAGCAAATTCTCATGAAAATTGGGATGGATCAGGATATGTTTTAAAAACAAATGTTTGATGAAATTAAAACGAACTCAGAATTACTCTGATTTACACTGAGAGTTGCTTCAGACTCTGGCATCCTAAAAGCAAAAGGGGTTTGTCCCTAACCCTTCATGTGCGTCTACCTCTGCCACGTGTGCTTTCTCCATAAAATTGATACAAAATCAATTTACTTTTCTTCTGATAGGTAGAATTTCCCTGAATTACTATTTTTGTATTTTGATTCCTAGTGTCTTCTTCCAGTATCCCAGAGCTCTTTCCATTGAGAACTCTGAAGCCCAGAGCTAGGCCTCAAGTCTTTCTCAGTCATACTGGGCATGCTTTCAGAGACTAGAGACCCCAACATCATCTTGCATTATGTCAGTTATGGTTTTTGTCCTTTCTCTGTCATGAACACAAACCTGTAACAAGACCCAGACCCTTGTATTTACAGTGAGCAGGTGAAAGCCTTTCAGAGAGGCTTGTTCCATGATGGCATGCAGGCAGTATTTGGGAAATGAAATAAAAATATCACCTGTTTCATTTACATCTTATTTCAAAGACAATTCAAAGAGGCTATGTCATATCTGACCCTGTTACTCAGCATAATGGAAAAAAATACTTTCAGTTACTTGGAATTCAATGGCCCAAACTGACATATGTGCATAGCAAGTTTTCAGCAAAAAAAAATAATATCACATATTACAAATAGTTTAGAGAAGAGGAGACTGAGGGGTGACCTTATAAGTGTCTATAAATATATAAAGGGGGAGTGTCATGGAGCCAGGCTCTAAGTGGCAAACAATGATAGGACAAGGGGTAATGGGTGCAAACTGGAACACAAGAGGTTCCACTTAAACTTGAGAAGGAACTTCTTCTCAGTGAGGGTAAAAAGGGAGGTTGTGGAGTCTCCTTCCCTGGAGACATTCAAAGCCCGCCTGGACACATTCCTGTGTAACGTTATCTAGGTGTTCCTGCTCTGGCAGGGGGATTGGACTAGATGATCTTTTGAGGTCCCTTCCAATCTCCAGCATACTGTGATACTGTGATACTGTGAAATCCAAACAGATTTTGCTTCCATTAAAAATTTGTTGGAATACATCTCTCACTGACAAGTTTCTTTAATTTACCTTTGAGATGCCTTTCTTGATATGCTTGTGTCTCATTTCTGTAAAGTATAATACCTGGAATTAGGATTTTTGTTTCCTGTTTCAGTTATTTTATAAAGCCTTGATTCCAGTATTGATAGCCTAGAATACCTTCTCAGATTAAGGACAAAAGACATGAGCTGCAAAGCCCTAATCACTCAAATTAAATGAGGTATAATTACTTCATTCTCAGTGGCATCCAAACAAAAAGACCTCAACACATTGAAGCCTGAGGGACTAGATAATCTTTCTTTTTTTCTGTAAAGCAAAAGGAAGAACCATGCATATTAAAAATAAGTTCTAATAGAGATGTTTTTAATTAGTCTAGTTAGAGAAAGGACAGTAAATGTGGAATAGAAATCTGTGCAAGAAAAATTTACCAAAAGTAGGTCATACCAAGGCTGTATGGCTCTCTGATAAAATTTCACTTTTTTTAAAAGGACAATGCAGACAGTCTAGGCTCTCTGAACTTCACATAAAATATTCTATGGAATTATATTAACTAGAGAAATTGGGGATTACTCTAAAAACTGTAAAAATAACCTTGAACCATCAGAAAGTGTATCTGAAAGGTTGCGTGCAGTACTGAGATATTTTCAAGGTATTTCCAGTACAACCAGTGTGCAAAGCATAAGAGGCAGACATCTAGAGTTCTTTTTATAGTTCTAATCACTGATGTTCAGAAAGATGAGCCTGGGTTTAAATAGATGCAGAGAGGAGATGCGTAATCAGGTACTTGGGGGTGCTGGTCAATGAGAAACTTAACATGAGCCGGCAGTGTGCAGTTGCAGCCCAGAAAGCCAACCGTATCCTGGGCTGCATCAAAAGGAGCGTGACCAGCAGGTTGAAGGAGGTGATCCTGCCCCTCTACTCTGCTCTTGTGAGACCTCACTTGGAGTATTGTGTACAGTTCTGGTGTCCTCAACACAAAAAAGGGCATGGAACTGTTGGAACAAGTCCAGAGGAGGGCCACGAGGATGATCAGGGGACTGGAGCACCTCCCATATGAAGACAGGCTGAGAAAGTTGGGGCTGTTCAGCCTGGAGAAGAGAAGGCTGCGTGGAGACCTCATAGCAGCCTTCCAGTATCTGAAGGGGACCTGTAAGGATGCTGGGGAGGGACTCTTCATTAGGGACTGTAGTGACAGGACAAGGGGTAACAAGTTAAAACTTAAACAGGGGAAGTTTATATTGGATATAAGGAAGAAGTTCTTTACTGTAAGGGTGGTGAGGCACTGGAATGTGTTGCCCAGGGAGGCTGTGAATGCTCCATCCCTGGCAGTGTTCAAGGCCGGGTTGGACAGAGCCTTAGGTGACATGGTGTCCTGTGAGGTATTCCTGCCCATGGCAGGGGGTGTGGAATTAGATGATCTTAAGGTCCTTTCCAGCCCTAACTATTCTATGATTCTTTGATTATGTGATGCTTTTGCCTGCAGCAGGAAAGAAGCAAAGAAGTGGACAAAGAACATTCCAGAAAGCACTGGATGATACTGTGTCCCTGTTCAGGGTACAGTAAATTCAAAGACAGTATATGGGCATAAAAAGCTTCTATTTTTAAGAGAAATGCCTGCATAAGAGTATTCCCAGATCATTGCAAGAATCTTTGTCCTGTTGTCCAGTCTTGTTGGGTTAGTGATCTGTAACCAAAAGAAGCACACTATGAATCAGAATGCAGAACAAGACCATCTCCTTAGCTGAAATATTTGGTGGTACGAGTAGGGGACAATGAGCTTCCCATGACAGAATCATATATCAAGTTTTTATGGCTCAAGTTGAAACAATAAAGATAAATAGGCTCTCTGCTCATAATGGTGGTTAGTTCCAAGTAGACCAAATTGTACCTGTCATTGAATTATTACCATCTCTGCCCTGGAGCAAAGAGGTAAACGTTTTTGCTGATTATTGCAGGGAGACATATCATTATTAGGTTATTAAGCAGAATGCTTAAGCTATGATCAGAATGTTTCTTAGTTATCAAAAATCCTTATGCGATGAACCTTAGAATGTTATCGACCAGTATGGGACCTGTGAATAAACTTGTTATTATAAAAAAAAAAAAAAGTAGAAGCTTTCTAGGATCTACACATTACCTTCAGTACTCCGTGTTATTGGGAGGCTTCAGTGGACATAAGTTTATTCTAGATTAGAACTACATGATACCTGGAAGCACTATTAGGCAAGACCTCTGAAAAAAAGTAAGAGAAACTCTCAGAAATCACATCTTACCTCATGCCTCTGTACAGGTAAGGCATGGTGCTCAGCCCTGCTCTTTGAGGGAAGAACTTGTCATGTCCAAGGGCTCTTGATCAGGCACAGGAGCTGTTTTGGTACTTCTGTCAAGAAAAGATGTTCCAATGGTTGATACGGTAGAATATTTACCCCAAATGCATTTTTATAGTTCAAACCTTAATATCATATGTTCACTTATTTTGAGGGTAGCAGAAAGAGGCATTACTTTCTAGCACATTATTTTAAACTGCTAGAATGGCTACTACCATAGTATTTATTACTTTTCTCCTAAAACACTATTAGCCAGTATTGCTTCTGAACTTAAATTTAGTAGACTTATATGAAGTGTATCCTGTTATTTGTGTAGATAATATAAACATTGTTACTGGAACATAGCAAGCTTCACCATTTCCAATAGGAAACTGAAGCCAGGGACATGGAAATTGCACCATAAATAATCCTCATAGAGTATTTTTATCTGTGGCTAACTCATCTTCTTAATTATTCATTTAAATTTGTATTTCTGCGACAATAAAAGCAAATTAAATAGTTGTCATCACACTGACTGGTAAATAAATTTTAATCCTTTCATAAAAACCTCAAAACAACATACAGCCCAGGAGATTTCCATTTACAAGAACAAAACAAAAAAAAACCAAACAAAAATCTGGCATCCCAGTGTTGACTTAAGGCAGCCATCAAAACCAGTTACTTGGTTTGGTAAAATATTGTGTATAGGCATAAAAGCCTTTCTTTCATAGTTCTTACTTGCAGCAGCATCTGTGAGCATCAATGGGCTGACCTAGTTTTATATCAGTCACAAGCATTTACGTTTTTTCTGTATTTGATACCTCTTATCTATATAGCTGCTTTCTAGACAACCTGCAGATAACCTGTCTAAGCATAACTAATAGTTTGTTAAAACCTCAAAGCACTCTCAGGTGCATCAACTCCCATGTGCCTCCAGCGTATTCCACATTCACCCCTAAAAGAAAGACTGATCAGAGTGCAACAGAAAATGGAGGAGAGATTGTAAGATGTAACAGAACACTGATCTCCTAGAGATGGTGTCGTGGTTTAAACCCGGTCAGGTAATTCGTTCGCTCACTTCCCCCCCTTTCTTGCCCTCCCCCTGCTCTCGGAGGGACGGAGAGGAGAATCAAAAAGAATGCAACTCCCACGGGTTGAGATAAGAACAGTTTAGTAACTAAGGTATAACACAAATCACTACTGCTACCACCAATGATAATAATGATAAAGGAAATAACAAGGGAAGAGAATACATCATCTCACCAGCAGCCGACCGATAACTCGCCCCCCCAGCCCGACCAAGCTCTGACCGATACCTCCTCCAACCCTGCAGTCTCCCAGCCCTTCCGGCTAACTCCCAGTTACATCCTGGGCATGACGTGCTGTGGTATGGAATACCTCTTTGGTCAGTTTGGGTCAGGTGTCCTGTCTCTACTTCCTCCTGGCTTCCCCTCCTCCCTGGCAGAGCATGAGGCTCACAAAGTCCTTGGCCAAACCTAAACATCACTATCAGCTCTGTTCCCAAGCTGAAAGTCAAAACACTGCACTGCACCAGCTACCAAGAAGGGGAAAAATGAGTGCTACTGCTGAACCCAGGACAGATGGAAAATGGAGCATAACATATAAACAGAAAAAAAATGGAAGCTAAAGCATAAAGTAGGTATCAGGTGGCTTGTTAAAGGTAATTAGGTACTAATAGTGAAAATGGGGTAAGGCGCTGGGGGAATATTCATTAGAAGGCATTGAATAGCACTTGATACCCTGTGATGTGATCTATCCCCTCAATATTCTAGCCATCAACAAATGACTATTGAGCAGTTTGCAGACTTTCAGCCAGTTGTTGGGCCTTAACAGACACCAGAGTGCAAGGATGAGCAGCACTTGCAGTATTTTTTCCACATACTTTCTCAATTCCTAGAAATGATAGATGAATTGGTGTCAAATGGAATGAGAAGCTGAAGCATGGGCCACCATAGCTGGACTTGAAAGACTCTTGAATGTTTCTATGCTGCAGGATATAGAGACTACAGGTGGTGTCCAGATTCATTTTAGTCCATCTTTCCCATAGGAAGAGTTAATTTGATAAACAGTCATATATTCTGAAGAAGAATGATCAGGTTTTTTTAGAGTCTCCATAAACCAGTTCCTGCTCTACTTACATCAGCATTACTGCCAGCATTGATAGTAGAGTTACCCACCCCAGCATTAATTGTCAGTGTGCTGGACTGCTCATGCACAATTTCTATGCTGTCATATGTAATAAGGGGTATGCTATTAGTTTCTCTTTTGATAGTGTGACAGATGTGTGTATATTTATAATTGTATTGGTTCAGCACTGAGTTCTTAACCAGTTTATTTTATTTGCATACCTTCTGGTACTTTTTATTTGCTTCTATAGATGTACCTCGAGCTGAGATATGGTGTGCATGGATCCAGAAGGAATTTTATCCTAACAGCAGTTGTCTTGTTGCACTAATGTTTAGCACAATTCACAATATCATCCAGAAGGGATAAGAGATCAAGACTGGAAGATTTTAGACCTTCTGAAAAAATGGATGAATAGATACCAGATTTATTCAGAACAGGCAGTATTAATTAAATAATTAAAATCATAGAAATACATAGTTGCCTGAGGAAGCTTCAGTAAAACCTGCTATGCTATAGAAACAGCTTAGGCATTCAGACCAGACAGCTTACTGCCTCTAAAAGACTGAGTTTTGGAGGATAGCTGGCGTTTGGATAGTTGGCAGTAAAATTTACGTTAAGTGTAAAGTGGAATTTTATGCACAATAACTCATCATATGGGAAAACTCATAGATGCAAGAAATATGCTTTAGGAGGGGAGAGGATGTAATTAAGGTGCAGGCAAGCTGCCTGCAGGGTTTTTCATGAAAATAACACTTCAGATCTCAGGAAGACTTGGAAACCCACATAGCTCTAATGCATGATGCAGTCATATTCTCTGAATATATACTTCCTCCTGTCACCAAGGAAGGTGGGCCATTGAATGTGGAAAATCCTATGGCTGTTTTTATCCTGCTGTGTTTTCTTTCTCTCTGGCAACATATTGATCGCATGTTTGATTCCTGAGCTCTGGATTTGTAGTAATGAAGATGTGGAAGAAAAAAGATGCAGAAGAAAGAAAAAGCTGAGATCACCAGCTATGCAAGATTGTGTTGAGCTGCAAAAGGATTTTAGCATAGTAATTCCTCAAGAGGAAACAAACTGCATTTCATTTAAGTTTGAAGGTCACTTTAAGCCCAAATAACTTGAAGATGTGCTTTAGCACAGGAGAAATTCAGATTCTCTCTTACACTATGCATTATTGTCTGATAGGACAGGTGGTATCTAAAATCATGAATTCTTAGATTTATCATCTTTAAAGGGGTACTGAATATGAATACAGAAAACAGATGTCTGTGTATACATTTGTGTTTGTGTGTGTGTATATATATATGTATTTCTACAGATGTATAAGAACTGCTGTCTTATGATGTGTAGACTGAAAAGAAACAAAATATTCTTTAGGGGAGAACTGTATTATATACAGTTTGTGAGGTTTTAACATTGTTTACAAAGTGAGGTCTCTCCTCTTGAGTGATTTTGGCCACAAGAAGCACATTGCTATGGAGCAGATTAGTTCAGTGTTTCATGTGTTCAGAGTGGGCAAGGTTGTTTTCAAATATGAAAAAGATCACTAAGACAGCCCTAGGGCAAAGGCATATAACTTAGGAAAATATCTGTGGTCCCAGCTACCTTCCAGCCTGGCAGATACCATACCTAAAACCAGGGAATCAGTATGCATTCCCATTTCCAACACTTTATTTTCTTGCAAACCTAACTACAGGTGGTTAAATCATAACTCAGACTAATCAGAGGAGTGATAAATACTTAAAAGAAAAAGCCCTCTTACCCCTTTCCACTTTTTCAGAGTTAGGGTACTAGAATTTGCAGTATAGATATATGACAATTGATAAACTGAAATGAGAACAAGGCAAGATGCAATAGCTGAATTTCATGGCTGTTAAAAGGATGCAGAAGCAAAGGAAGGGTGGGAAACTATAGTCTTTAGGAGTTGGAACTCCAGAATTTTAGAAGTCTTTGTAGCTCAAACCTTATTTATACATGCTAATTCTCAGATATTAATGGTAATCTGCTAACAATTACTGCACTTTTGAAGATAAGACCTAGCACATGCCTAAGTTACAGGAATTCTTGAATTCTTATCTATGACTTGTAAAAACAATCTATTTGTTGAAGTTCTTTAAATTTTCATATGTATAAAATGAGAGTAATGGTTAGAACTATGTAGGCATATATAAAGCATAATGTGACACTGTGTGATGATGACCCTACTTCTCATCTTTCAACACTGTAGCTACTTATAGAGAAACTGTGCTGTGATGCTGCACATACCCTGTTCCCTTACCATCAGCCTCCTCAGCACTGCAATGTGCCATATAAACATTAGGGGTATCTAAAGTCTTGAAACAAATTCTAACTATTCTGGTGCTGAATTTTACATGTTAAGGGATAAGATAGCTTTCCCTCAAGCTTTGTAAGAACCTTATTTCTGATTGTTGTATATGAGATGTTCATGTTTTATTTGAGATATGTAATTTTCTCTATATTTTGTCATTCCTTTGAGAAAGTAGAACATTTTTAATTGGAAATGTAGCCACAGATTATCTACCCTTAAAGACCTTGGAACATGAATCTCAGCATTGAGGGCACTATTTCATAAAAAGGTGCTAGGCAACACTAAGACTTCAAAAGATTCAGGAAAGAGTTTTTTCCTTCCAAGCAGCCCATCCAACCATAATGAAGTCCCACTGTTTGCTGGGACAGAATTTTTGCAATGTGTGGCTTGTGTAATATAGACTGCCTGCGTGCAAGGGCATGTTTGTTAGTTACCTTAGTGCTGAGTCTTAGTGTCTTCTTTCCAGTTCTCAGCAACATGAAAAACTATAAAGTTATTTTGAAGTATCTCTGCCTGAACTACATTTAGAACTTGAATGCTGAGGAAGTAACTTTACCCCTGTAAAATCTGAGATCTGTGGATGCCTTGTATTCAAGCAGGAAAATGAAAGGTTTTGTCTAAATCAGCAGGACTGTTTCTAATCACTGCCCAAAGGTAACACTAGAGGATTTTTATTTTTTTTTTAACTTGTGTTCAGCAACAAAACATAAACCAGTGTTGCCTGTAAAATTTATGTTGAAAATCTTACGTCAGTATCTAGAAATAAAAACTTTTTGTGTTTCTTGAAAATAACATTTTTTAATTCTTCTTGTATCCTGACCTGTCAATCCTAATGTCAGTCATACTTCCTGCCTCTGAGTGCCAAAATACATTGCTTTTATGTTGTTTGGCTTGTAGTCAGTCCTCACAAGCAGAAAACTGATGTGAAGTAAATGATCAATTTTTTTTTAAGAAGCCTTTTACCTTTATTCCAGATAGTTACAATATCACAGGGGGTTAACAAGCAAGGTCATTAATTCCAGAACCTTTGCAATTTTTTCTTGCACATGATGCACACCTCTAAATATAACACCAGATTTGGCATGACAAACACAGGAATGTTCCAGTTTCAATACTCCTAAACTTCTCTGACCACTCAAATATCCAAGAAGTGCTGATCTATGACATATCCATCAACACCACCTACTATGTGAGAATTGAATGCATTGCACAAGAAAACATCAGCTGCAGCCCTGTGTAGCTTGATTAACTTCAGCTTGGATTGCTTTTAATCTGTAAATCTTGTTTTAAAATGTACTCTCATAAAGCCAAAGTATGCAAACAAATGTAGTTTAAGGGGCCTCACTGGTGAATTCGGGGTTATTTTTTTCCTGACTTCATCATTTCTGCAAGGCACATGTTAAATCAGCATGAAATTAAATGAATATTTTGCCCAACTTTGGCTTTAAAAAATTGATTTTAGTACATGTAAATGGGCCTCAGCTAGGGCATAGCTAGGAGAATGAAAAACACATTAATGCAAGACTTGCCCCGAAGTGAAATCTCAGAGACAGACTTAAAAAAACCCACAGAGTTGGGGGGGTAGGGGAGGGTTGATTGTTTTGAGTTGGGTTTTTTTCTTCCAACTGTAACTGGTAAGTTACTCCTACTGCAGTAAAGAAATTTCTATGTGGCCAAACCCAAGTTTTCAGGATAAAGCTGACATTAAAACAATTGTTATGATAAAAGCATTTTTAGAGCAGTTTTAATAAATAAATATTGTGTTGTGTTTTAGAGTAGCTGCAATTCCAATATTTCCCATAAAAATCTCTGAATGTTATCTCAGAAGTCAAGTTTCTTGAAACATGGTTAAACACCTTGGTTAAGCTACCAGTTTTCAGAAAAACTATACAAATAATTCTCACTCAGTGAAAAGTTTTGAAAGCTCTGAAAATTGATGATACAGTGAATTGACTTTACACACAAAGACTTGCTAATAAAGACATCGCAATATGACAAGCTTGTACAATATCTTGTGCTTAGCTTCCTATGTCTCTCATATTTTGCTTAAATTTATTAATACAATTGGATAAAGTTTCCAAATATTAAAGTAGGTTGAAAACATCACCTTTTTTTAATTAAAATTTTATTTTCATACTGACAACCTTCCTCATTCCTACCTGTGTTGTTAATTATGGCTAAGTTTCAAAGAGGAGTTTCTAAGAGTTTCTAAGTTTCTAGGTGCGTGCAGATAAATATAATGAGCAATTTTTTCTATGTATTCAGGTTCTTAAACGAAACTCTCCAAGTGGTTTCTATTCGCACAACTGAGAACATGGTCAAACGAATTTATTTTTCATTTAACATATGTAAATTACATTATGGAGTTCTAAAAGGTGCTAAAAGCTGTACTGTTTCAAGAAACTCATGCAGAGTGGGTTTTCATCAAAGAGTCAGAAATGTTCTCCCAAAGTCATAAAGCCATATACTATGTACTTTAGAAAGTAAAACACTTGCAAAAAGGATGTCTCCTAGTGCACAAGACACGACAACAAATTATGGTTTCTGGAAATACACACTTAGTCTTCATAGGTAGCCATTGAAGAAAGATATATTATTAGCTAAATTTAAAGAGCAATACAGAGATGATGTCCTACTGTATGTGGAGCACAATTTGGTAGCTTTTTCTTATATATCTTCATTTATCTTATCTTTGGAACACCTTATTTTGTAAGAGTACATTATAATTTCAAAATAAATGTGTTGTAAATGTGGAATAAATAAGTTAGTAAAATGATATGCCAAAGTGATTATTTAAGTTAAGCTGAGCCTATTTTACTTCTTTGGGAAAAAATAAAGTGAACTCTATAACACATATCAGCCCTGACAATTTGCTATAAGAATTTTCCTCTTCAGTGAGAAAGAGGTGAAAAAGATTAAGAGTGTGTCTACATTACATCGAGCAGGAGAGTGTAAAGGTGTGCCTTTTATTTGAAAATTAGTTCAAGCGAAATCTATGCTACCATGCTGCTTCCAACACACAACTGTATTGTAATGTTACCTTGGATATTTCAGTGCAGCTCTTCAATGTAGACTTACACTCTGTAACTTCTGCAGATGCCATCTGTATTCCCAGTCCTTTCAATATATCCTAAGGTCTCCCAACCCAATTAAATTCTGTAAGCAGGATGAGTGATTGACTACAGAATATTCTACATCTCCTCTTTGAGTGTCATTCTGTAAAAATACTTGAAAAGCCTCACGCCCCAATCTGTCAAATGAAATAAATGTGACCTCTGTCAGCTTGCTCTTATCCATGCAGATGAATTAACTTGAAATTTATCAAGTCAAAGTGATCAAGCTTCATGTAGTCATAAAATCTAGATTCAGAGAATTCAAATGTATTCCTGAACTTTATACTGATGTGCATCCGTTATAGTGGGACACTGAACTGAATTCTCTTATGGAAAAATACATTGCTAAAGACACAAGATATGTAACATGATGAATGTGCTTGATAAGGGTAGTTGGTGACATATTTGCACTTGTAGGAGACATGCAATAAAAAATGTACTATACAAAATCAATGAAGCAAAAATTAAATAGGTTAAAAGCTGGTTAGCTGGTAAATTTCAAAAAACAATTTTCCATAACAAATCATCATTCTGTGAGGACTGTTTCCAGTGAACTTCCACACAGATCTGATCCTCGTTTGCTGCTATGTAACATGCATCTACCAGTGACTTGGAGACATCCTTGTCTCTAAATGGGAGAGACATCAATTCAATAGGTGGACATTCGGTGAATAAAGAACTGGCTGGATGGCCTCATGCAAAGAGTTGTGGTCAATG
The DNA here is from genome assembly GCF_034315485.1 of Pezoporus occidentalis. Classification (NCBI taxonomy): domain Eukaryota; kingdom Metazoa; phylum Chordata; class Aves; order Psittaciformes; family Psittacidae; genus Pezoporus; species Pezoporus occidentalis. The sequence continues at coordinate 1,243,150 of NW_026915724.1, read as the reverse complement.
GCTCAATGTCCAGCCGGAGACCAGTAATGAGTGGTGTCCCTCAGGGGTCGGTGTTGGGACCGGTCTTGTTCGACATCTTTGTCAGTGACATGGACCGTGGGATTGAGTGCACCCTCAGCAAGTTTGCTGATGACACCAAGCTGTGTGGTTCGGTTGATACCCTGGAGGGAAGGAATGCCATCCAGCGGCACCTTGACATGCTTGTGAGGTGGGCTGATGCCAACCTTATGAAGTTTAACCATGACAAGTGCAAGGTCCTACACCTGGGTCGGAGCAGTCCCAGGCACAGCTACAGGTTGGGCAGAGAAGAGATTCAGAGCAGCCCTGCGGAGAAGGACTTGGGGGTGTTGGTTGATAAGAAAATGAATGTGAGCCGGCAGTGTGTGTTTGCAGCCCAGAAAGCCAACCGTATCAGTTTCCCTGGCTGCATCAAAAGGAGTGTGACCAGCAGGTCGAAGGAGGTGATCCTGCCCCTTTACTCTGCTCTCGTGAGACCTCACTTGGAGTATTGTGTACAGTTCTGGTGTCCTCAACACAAAAAGAACAGGGAGCTGTTGGAACAAGTCCAGAGAAGGGCCACGAGGATGATCAGGGCACTGAAGCACCTCCCGTATGGAGATGATAGGTTGAGAAAGTTGGGGTTGTTCAGCCTGGAGAAGAGAAGGCTGCGTGGAGACCTCAAAGCAGCCTTCCAGTATCTGAAGGGGAGCTATAAAGATTCTGGGTGTGAACTATTCATTAGGGACTGTAGTGACAGGACAAGGGGTAATGGGTTAAAACTTAAAAAGGGGAAGTTTATACTGGATATAAGGAAGAAGTTCTTTACTGTAAGGGTGGTGAGGCACTGGAATGGGTTGCCTCTGCTCCTGGAGGGATGGGGAGGAGGATCGAAAGAATGTAACTGCCACGGGTTGAGATAAGAACAGTCCAGTAGCTCAGGTATAACACAAACCACTACTGCTACCACCAATAACAATAGTGATAAGGGAAATAACAAGGGAAGAGAATACAACTGCTCACTACCCGCTGATCAATACCCAGCCCGACCCGAGCAGTGATCTAGCCCTTCCGGGTAACTGCCCCCAGTCTATATACCAGGCATGACATGCTGTGGTATGGAATACCTCTTTGTCTAGTTTGGGTCAGGTGTCCTGTCTCTGCTTCCTCCCGGCTTCCCCTCCTCCCTGGCAGAGCATGAGACTCAGAAAGTCCTTAGTCAGAGTAAACATTGCTGAGCAGCAATTAAAAACACCTGTGTTATCAGTGCTGTTCCCAGGCTGAGAGCCAAAAACACAGCACTGCAGCAGATACTAAGAAGGAGAAAAAAATGACTGCCACTGCTGAACCCAGGACACCCTTCCCATGGCAGGGGGGTTGGAACTAGATGATCTTAAGGTCCTTTCCAGCCCTAACTATTCTATGATTCTATATGCACTAAATTGATTAGGTACGACTTACATCAATGAAGGTATGTACATGTAAAATTTGAAAGGAACTCAAAAGCTGTTATGGAAGTAAATTAGATGAAAAGCAAATTCAGGGAAGGATGTAGCTCTGAACGGTGCTATCAGGACATATGTGTGTGATATATTACATGCATCACTCATATACCTGCTATGTATGTTGCATTAATTTGGGGCAAAGGCATTCCCTCCCTCTGTTTTTCTCAACATGTTATATGATCACAGTCTTAGTGCACAGTTACCTGTGCCCATGGTGCTGTCCTAAAATGGTATGTACCCCTGGGCACGTGGTTTGATCCTGCTTGTGTGTAGAGACAGTAAACTGGTACTGACAACATTCATATTCATGACAATAAGATTAAAATTATAATCTTATACAATAAGATTAAACTTTATATACATGAAAATGCAATTAAACTTCTAGGAACATTTAAGCAACATAGTGTATTTTGGTTGCAGTTTGAAAAGTAGTGAAAGTATTTAATAAATGATGAATAATTATTTGAATATGAGCTCCCTGTTGTAAACTTCGAAGAACGAGATTATGAGAGTGTCAGCAAGGAAATATTGAGTGGCAGAAAATAGAAGCTGTTGTATGCTATCTAAATGATCACAGTTATGTTGCATGGAAGCCTTTTGCTCTGACCTTAGATCCAAGACAATTAAAAAAACACTTAAGGTCTGGAATTTTTAGCTCATATGAGAACACTAAAGACCCATGAATAAATAGAGAATAAGATCAATCATGTCTGGAAGAATTAGGATTCTGATAGGAGCATTTCAGTATAGTGAATATATTAATGGTTGGTGACAAACTACATAACTTAAGGTTAGAGTTAGTAGCAGGTATTTTACAGAAAAGTATCAGACATTAGGATAAGTTAGTGAAGAATGAAAAAAAAATCAAGAGTTTGATACAGGAGCTATTGGAAATGTTTGAAGTAAGTGGCGGTTCAGATGGTATAATCATGATTTTTTCATGTTCTAGAGCCAATTAATACTCTACTTTTGTCTATATTTTGACCTTTGCCTTTCTGCATAAGATCCATGGGCATAAATCATCATGTTTAAAAATAGATTTCTTTTCTTGATGTGCCCATCAATGCATTACATTTTATCTTTGTATTTTAAAATTTGAATTATATTATTTTATGGCTCTGGAAGAAACTTAACCACTCTGGTTTACACCTCAGAGAGACAATGACAAATCAGGAAAATATTCCAGGCAACAGTTTGGAGATGAGGAAGAGGTTTTTTTTTTCCCAAATATTATATGGACCTCACAGGTAATTAATGCTTCTGAGCATTACAATGCAGTGTATCAGTTATCAATAGAAACTATTCAGAGAAAGGGATGGAAAAATAAAATCTCAGCAAGTACAAATGAATCCCTACATGCTTCGCTATATATCGCTGACATTTTTTGCCACAATCATTTTTCATAAAATTAATTTCCATGAAATCAGAATCTTCTATGACAAAATTGCAATTTTTACTTCAAAATGTTTGGAAAAAAACCCAAAACATTTCAGGTAGTTTTGACTTGGATTGCATCACTTTTCTGATTGAGTTACAGACAATCAAACAAAAAAAATCCCTGTGGGAAAAAGCTTTGAGTACCCCAATATCATTTTGGTCAGTAAATTAAGTACAAAGACATTCACAAATTATTAGAGGAAATCTGTATTTTAAAGAAAAATGTTAAAGAAAAATTAACCCATGACGTTCACTCATGGGCCTTTAATTCTGTATTGATAATTCCTATGATGACCAGTAGTAAAAGAAAGGAAATAACTGGTAGTCCAGTGGCAATCTGACAATTGAGAAAATCCATAGGAGCAGTCAGATGAGTTTGATAATTTCCAACACATGCATGCATTGATCAGAATATGGTGACAATTAGCATGACACACACACAAAAAAGAAAGACAGGCTGCATATTAGTAAGTCTATTTTACTGATGATGTTACAAAGAAAGTTGCTGGGGGATGTCAAGCTGTATGAAACACCCACAGTAGCATATTAAAGAATGCTATATAGACTATTAGATTTATATCTTTTCACTTAATGATTCTTTTCACTGTAGAAGACAGAATCGGTTCTTCCCTTGTAGAGACTTTTAAAAGAAATACTAGTGTTACTATGAATGAAGTATGAACAGAAATGCCTGTGTGTTTAAGCACTAGAACAGGAGAAAAGGGTTAAAAGAAATGGCTTACATTTATCATGAAAAACACCATCCCCAGGCCATTGCTTCCAGGACACTCTTCCCAGCAGTAAAATTGAGGAATGAGATGCTTGCATGAAGACCAAAAGGCCTGCACACTGATAAGACACAGTTGACTTATCAGTGGAAAACCTGCATCCATAAACTAGGACCATGGCAACAAGACTGCAAGGTCACATACACCATTTATTTTCTTGTTAGCTCACCGGAAAAAGAGATTGTCGACATATACAGCAAACACACATTCCAAACAAGTAAAAACAGGGGCAGCAAAATCATCAAAGATTTTTAGAGGCTGAGACAAGCAGTACCCTGAGGACCTTGCCAGGAAGTCCAAAACTAGTTTGTTACCACCCATCAAAAAGAATCCCAGAGAGTGGTGGGGCATTGATAGCCACTGTCCTTCATCCCCTGAGCGGCCAGATCACTGGGTATATGGCATTCTGGTGATGATGAGAAAGCATATGTGTGTGTGTGAGTACATGAATTATATGAAAAAAAAGACTGCAAGAAACTGAAATAAAATTGGAGATCTTCTAAATAACTGTCACCTTCCCCTTCCATAAGTTCTTTCACTGAATTTTGCTTGAGTTAGGATGACACTTTGGCATTCTTTTCATCTGTGCCAGAAGGCAGGCTATGCCAGGAACTGTGAATAGTGTGACAGACCACTTAAAATAAAAGAAAGAAACTCATCAACACTGGTATGTTGCTATTTGCAGAACAAGGATGTTTAATTTGCAAGAAAAGTGTTTTGCACTTAAAATTTTCAAAAACAGTCTAAAGTTGTAAAAATCTTTTTTGCTATGCAAATATGTCTACTTTAGGTGAGACAAGAAAGGATAACTATTTTATCTATCTCTCTATGCATAAATCAAGGTAAATGTCCTCTAAAAAATCCACGTAGTTTTGAACAGTGACCATCACATTATTGTTGCACTTTGTATAGTGCTTAACACAAGAGAACAGAGCTCTCAGTAGCTACCATAAATACAAATAAAAGAAAATTATGTTAATGTACAGCTTAAAATGTGGGATTGTCAGAATAGCTATTTACAATTATTTCAAAGACAAAACCAATGAAAAGAGTTGGGAATTTTACGAGGAAGCTAAATGTGTTTAACAGGATAAAACAGGTGATTTACAGGAACAAAAGTCTTTAGTATACAGGTCTATAACATTATGTGATATTAAATATCAAATTCTGATTTTTAATTTAAATCTAAATTTTTTTTATCTCAACAGTTCTATGGCATTTAGCTATTATTTTGACAGATGTCTTTGAAATGCAAATAATAAAGAATACATTAGTATGGATGTTCTAAGGACTCTGTCTCAAACAGTTAATTTTTTATTTCCATACTTTAAATGTGCCTCCTCATCTTATTTCTATTGAATCCAAAGATTCTTTTGGGGAACAGCAATAATAAGCAAATGCCCTTCTTGGGAGTAGATGTCTGAAGAACTAGGTCTAAAAAATTTAACCCTGTGAGCATTTTTCCACAGAAATTATTAAGTCAAGATGTCTGACTGATGTGCTATGTGAAATAATTTGAAGGGGTATGGTTGGGGTGCTAGCTGTCTATATCATTATAGAAGTTGCTTTTTATATACATTGCATAAAATAAATCATGCTTTTACAGGTGAAAGTGTTGTGTACTTTCTTGCTTAGATTTAGAAACTAAATATTTTTAATTCAACTTCCTCATTTAAGCATTTATAGTTTTATTTTTCCCAAGAATGACACTATAGATATTTCAGAAAAATGTTCTAAAGAATTGCTTTTGCCTTCAAAAGACTCTTTCTATTTGTAGGATTTGGAATATAATGTTCTACTATTTCAAGTTTTAATGGCATGAGATGAGCACTGTAATGATGACAAAGACTGTGATATTTCCAATAGTTTAATTGATTTATTATAATCCAGGATTGCCTTAATAAACTCACTAATACACTAAAAATGCAACAGTAAAGAATGTCTTCTCACATAGGTTCTAAACATAGAATTTAATTTTTATTTAATGAGCTTTATGTACACCTGTTTTGAATCAGAGCTACTGTGAGTAACTCATTGCAGTTTGTCACTTCTACCATCTGACAATCTAGCCTTGTAAGTGTTCTTATACAAGTGGGGCTGGTAAATCCATTTATAATTTGGTTTCCATACTGATTGCATTGCAAGACCCTGTTTATAGTTGTTTACAATTTTGCCAGAGTTTAAATATTTGGGCTGAAATTGGTAATCAGGGTATGTGCTTTACCCTGGCTATTTTGGCAGTGAAGGGAGTGTTTAAATCTATTTGCCACCAGCTTGAAAATTGACCCATGTGGTGTCATGTTATAAGCATTTGCAAGATTGCAATCCATTCAGCCTCAATTTATAGTTAATTTAGCAGCTAAATTCTTACTAGATTCTGCTCACAAAGGATTAAACAAGGGTCTCCCTAAAATGGAAGTTCTACAGAGTTCTGCCAGGAGCAATTTTGTATAACTTATCTGAAGCTGCAATTGTCACATGGATTCATCATCTGGAGGAAGAAGACACTGCCTAATTGAAATCCAAAAGGCACAAGAGTTACAATCATGGTTGCAGTGCACTGAATCAATGCAAGTGTCAAGGGAACCTCAGAAAACTGAGACTTCAAGCTGGGTAAGTAGATAGAGGGATGAGAAATTGAGATTTTTCTTAGAACAGACAAGACTGGCAGTGCAGTGGGAGCTGTCCATTGGCTGCACTCTGGGTATCTGCTCCAGTGTGGACCTTTCCACAGGCTGGAGGAGAATCTGTCCTCCACCATGGTCTCTTCCACAGGCTGGAGGGGAATACCAGATCTGACACCTGGAGAACTTCCCTTCTTTCCTTCTTCTCTGACTTTGGTATTTGCAGGGGTGTTTCTCACCCATTTTTCTCCTGGCTCTCCATACTGCCATGTGATGTTTTGCCTTGCATTAAATGTTTTCCCAAAGGTGACACCAGCTTGGTTGATGGGCATAACTGTGTCCTGCAGTGGGTTCTTTGGAACCATCTGTGTTCAGCACAGGGCAGCTCCAGCCTTTTCTCACAGAGGCCACCCCTGCAGCCCCCCTGCTGCCAAGACTATGCCATGAACATCCAACATACATGTCATGAAAAGCACATTTCAGAACCAACATAAAATCTAAGATTCCTGGGTTTTGATATCACTATGAATGTTTTCCTAATTACCTCATTGGTGCATCCAAATTTACATGCTGGTGTAAAACTCAGTGCATGCCATGGTCCTAGTGTCAGTACAACCCAGCTTGGAGCAGGGTTGGAGGCCACTCAATCTCACATCCAACACAATTACCTGGATAACCTCCTGCAAACCAGAATGTGGAGAAGGAAAGAACAAAGAAAAGGAAGAGCTGCAGAAGTGTATCTTTCAACCATGTTTGAAGCAGTCTATTATAAAACAAAAGACCAACACTTCTGGAAAAAAAAGTGGCACTCCTTTTTTTTCCTAGGTCTTTTTACATTGAAAGGATGTTTTCACTTAATTTCTCCATGTTACTAAGACAAAAATATTGTTTTTTCTTCCAAAAATGAGTTTTTACACATCTGAATTCCAATGCTAACAGTGTCATTGGAGTGATCAGTATCATTATTTGGTTATAAAACTACCTTAACTCTGCATACACAGTAATTTAATTTCCCTGAATTCCCTTATTATTTTCCCTTATTATTTTCCCTTATTATTTTCCACATTATTTTCCACAACCCTTTCATCTAAAAATTTTCACTATTTACACTAACTATATCCATTTTGCTCTAATTCAAGCAACTATGAACAGTACAATCTGGGGGGTGCTCGATGGCAAAGCATCTTTGAAGGAGAGAACCTGCTGGACCAAATTGAACATCAACCAACAAAGTGCCCTTGAAGCAAAGAAGGCTACTGGTATACCGAGCTGCAGTAGGAGGAGAGCTCCCAGTAGTTGATCCTATGAGAATACAATCTATCCATGCAAAACCATAAGTGTCAAGCTGATTGTGCTGTTGATCTGCAATTCCTTCATCTGTGTTGCCTTTCTGTTTGCAGGATTATTTTCTAGCAGGACCCTTCTTACTGAAGTTCAGAGAAGATCACAGCTTGTGCTTCTTGTTAAACTTCTTGACTTAGTAAGTATCACTCATCTTCTTTGTTAACTTTGGTAAATTATGATTATACCTGCATTCAACAAGCAATTAACTGAAGTCAAGCAACATAAAAAAGAACATCTATTATTCCATTCCTAATTTCAGGTACATAAAGGAAAACCAATCCTTCTCCTTCTTACAAAGATGAAAATTTTTGATGGACATTCATGCCAGTAAGTCCAAGACTTGACCTCGTGCAATTGAATGCATTTTAAAACAAAAGAACTAAATTTCACAGTGAATGGAGGAAACTATACTCAGCAATTTGGGATCACAATGTCTTGGGCAGACCAATGGAGAAAAAGCAGTGGACAGGCTGGACAGGCCTGACTTCTCCAAGCAGAGGTGCTTTTGCTGGAGTTCTCTGAAGTGAGCTATGAATTGTAAACTTTGTTATAAATCCAGAATAAATTCCACTTGTGAAAATGAAGTAAGCTTTACACAGAGTTAAGCAATAGTAAGTAGACATCTTATTGACAAAAACAAATTAGGCTCAGAAAGAAACATTTGTTAAATATAAATTAGGGGTTCTCTGAAACAACCTCCATAAAATACAGGAAAGTATGCCTCCACAAGCATAATAGGAAACAAAGGACATACATCATATGTGGCAAAATAATTATGGAATGCAACTTTATCACATGTGGCCAATGTTTCCAATTATTTCTGTAAAATAAAGCCATTTTTTTCCATTAATGATGTTGCATATAACTCACTCAGAGGATCATTACTGGTAGGAGAACTCTCCATCTCTTTAATGAGGAACTCAAGGCCTTGAATTGATACTGACGTAATTATAAGATTGACTCAAAAGTGGGAGCGAAAACTTCCATGGAGACATATACCAAGCTAACATGGAATTGAAGAGTCCTGCAGAAAGTGAACAAATGTAGGATGTCCTTAATGTTCTTTCACTTCTTACTGAATATTTAATTGTAAGGATATGTTAACAAACTGTTGCCAGTTTCTTTACTGGAAAGCACATTTTTTTCTCACCCCTGGGAAAAAATTAAAAATGAGTACAAATATGCAGGGAGAAGTGAAAAGGTTCACACTTTGAAAGCAAGATAATAAAAAGAGTGCATTTAATTTGTTTATTGCAATTCACAAATGTTAACTGAAAATAGGAGAACCTGAGTGAAAAGACATGTCAGCATGCTTCCTGTAATCTAGAATGCTTTCAGGTCATTTCAGGTCAGCAGAATAATTCACAGTGCCAACCTATTGTTTTAATTAGTTTACTGCTTCTGTGTCTTTATACATAATCTTGAAGTGAAGCTTGCAACATTCTAAGGTATAAAGCAACAGATGAAGCCATGTCAAAGGTTTCACATGAATGCTGTGTTCATTTATGATAATCATAACCCAAAAAGATGGAAGTGAAAGAGAAAATAGTGAAAGCAATGAAAATTTTTAAAATAATGCTACTTAATTTATTCAGTAAATGCATGAGAGAACAGAAAATATGGCACTGGTGTACCAACAGTTCAGACACATCAGTAAACAAACGTGTACATAGAAGTGTGTTTGAAAGGCAGACTGCAACTTCGTTTCTAACTATGGGTATATAAACATACAACAGACACAAAACAACCTCCCTGCTGCAGTTTATGTAGCCATATCTCTTGACCCCATTAGAGGTCATGTTGGTAAAATGGGAGCATACTTAGTCTTCGCTAATCTAAGCATTTCTACACTTTTCTGCACAAGTACCAGGCTTACAGGAGGTTCCTTGTCCTTGTCCTTGTGTCTGAATACACTGAGCACAAGGTACAGGTTTCCAGCTTGGCTGTGTGTGTTGTGACTGCTTGGGAAGTCAGTTCCCTACCCCATGCTGAGAAGAAAATAAAACAAATATTTTGGAAAAAGAAGTCCTATCTGAAACCCAGGGAATGGATGGTGTAATGTCAAATCCTTAAGGGTAACCATAACCTTAACCACTGTTCCATCTTGGACATGGCATTATCACATTAAGAATGTAAGTTTAGAGACTTTTCCTATAAAGAAACTGTGATTTAAATGAGAAAAACATTTCATTGGACTGTCTCATATCCTTTATAACAAAGAAGAGCAAGGATCCTGATTGTGACCTAATGTAAAATTTTAGCAATCTTAGAGCTTCCGAGATAGCCCAAGCTCTGTGCACATGAACTGCCCACATAGTTCAAAGCTCTCATAGTGTAACTCTGTATCAGAGCTATAATGTCTCATTGTAGGAATCAAATGAAGTGAATATCCATTCATTTTTATGAGAATACTGGAAGTGTTAGTCTTGGAAGGATAAGTTTGAAATAGTATGCTAGTAAGTGGTACTGCAATGACTACACTTTCTGGTCAACAAAGCAGGACAGTGATAGCTGGGGAGATTTTCCTCTTCAATCAAGAATTTGCAAGCCAAGCAATGCATGCATGAGAAAAAAATAAGCGTACAGACACATTGTATATGACCCCTTGGTAGCTCTAAGAGTCAATGCTGAGCAACAGACAGCTTGGGCCTAATTTACTGGGAATATTATTACTAGCTAAAATAGTGTCATGGGAAAGCTGAGGTGTCTGGTCCTTTGTAATAAAGACTGCTCTTATAAATCAGTGATAGTATCAGACATCTTATACTCTCATGGATTTAAAAAAATGCAATAAAAAGTATGTTTGAAAGAGTTAATGAGGGAATTCAAGAGCAATAAAAGATCACAAGGCTAGCTGCTTAGCCCAGCCAAAGAAAATGGTGGTAAATTGTTACCAGGTGTTTTTATTTCCTGATTCACAAAGTATTGCAAACTCAGCACTCTATGCTAGAATGGGCAAAATGCAGACTTACATACATAGAACATTTACTAGATTCACATGTCCCTTAGAAAATTTCAGATTTACCAGCTTAATTTCATCAGTTACAATTGATATATGCCCCAAGACTCTTGGAAGTTGTGTGACTAATAAAGAGAAGCTGTGATGACACGAGTGATCAGGTAAATATAGCAGAATTTGTTTATTTATCAGTTACTTAGTTTTGCATATGTTACTACTTAGTCAAATGAATAACTAAATTTTACTTCAGCCACTGAATCAGAATATCACTGTACAGTGTGCCTCCCTAGCACCAGCCTGGGTACTGTGCTGCAGTATCAATTCTAAAACTCCAGTATACTTTTTAATAGCCTCTGACATGAGAGATAAAAGGATTTCAAACCATGGTTGATAAACATTTCTTTTAGATAAACTGCAAGAGTTTCTAAAAAAAAAATAAAAATCTGAGCTTTTAAAATGTTCTTAAGCTAACACTTCTCCTTATTTAGATATTACACTAAAGACTTTTCCTTTTCAACATGGTGGGTGTTTTCTTGCCTGTTTACTTGCTTAAGAATTAAACCCAATTCTGATTTAAAGACACTTATTTTTGGAACCCTACCTTGTTGCCTGCTGGAAGACTGGGTAGACACAGTTCTCGTATACACCCTGTGTTATATTTGACAGGCTTGTGTTTATGCCGTGGCTAACCTATGGCATCTCAGTAAACATCACATACCTATGTTATGATCAGTGGTTATCTACTACAATCAGGTAGACATCTGATTATAATGGAAGTTTAGACACCTGAAGCTTGATTCAGTCAGGCCTTTACAGCCCGTGTAGCTATATAGATAATAATTATACATGTCTTAAGTGTGAACTGACTCCTCAGTCATATACACAATAGGTGCCTACTGATTTCTTAGAAGCTCAAAGTTTTCCAAGATATCTTCATAAGTCTGGCAGATATGGTATGGCATTTGCAGGGTATCTATAGTATTCTGAAGCACTAACTGGAAACCATGGCATCCTGCAGCATCTTACATAGTGCTAGAAAGCACTATATGAGCAGTGTGAGCAACTGAATCAAACCTTTAATTGCTGTATCTCAGTGGGGTATTTAACTGAGCTGCCCAGCCCTATCAAGAGGCAACGTTTCTGGGAGGTCTAATTTCTCTATGCTGTGCACAAATCCTTATGGACTTCAAGGCTTTGCACTTGAAAATTCATGTTATGTCAGGCAATCCACTGTATTTTTTCTTTCTCCTAACATTACAAGCATTGTTCGAATTTGTCTGCATGATATGCCTTAAGTACACTGCTAAATACTGCTGGGTTTATGGTTTTGTGTCTTCTTTTTTTTTTTTCCTTAACGTCTCTCTTCTTGAGGTATTTGTAATATTTTAATCACATTTCCTTTGTTCACCATCTGTAAACTTCTTTCACTAGAGAGGCTTCCACTGCATGCAGTGGTCTTCATTGAGATTAATTCTGGATCCCCCAAGGGTCTCTGCCTGGAATGAAAACTAAAAGCTTTTAATATATCCCACTTCTTTCCAAGAAGTGGAGTTTCTAGAAGCATGGATCTTTGAGGCGATGTGCATATCCAGTTCTATATCATACTGCAGGTGCCTGATCTCTATTTCTCTTACAGAGATACAGCTCAAGACTTGTTTGCTGAAATGAATCACAAACATTCCTATAGCTTTGCTTCTCTTTGGTACATATGCCATCAAATACAAGTGTCATATTTAAATTTTATGAGGGATATCAACATTATCTATCCATATTTTGTTATGGAGTTTCCAAGCTAAGGTAAAGGTTTTAATTCAATTAAGTATATTACGGCATGCTATGTCCTTCCCATAATTTTTCTTTTCCTTAGGACCCATTATTGAAAGTTCCATTTTAATATATTTGTTGTCTTTCATGTTTTCAGAGATCTTGAGCTCTGACTCTTCTCTGACCTGTTTGCATTTTGATGAGGTATTTATTTTTGCTGGGTCATCAATCAGAGTGCCTGAAATAAGCATTCTTTATTCTGTGACATCATTCCTTTGATTTTGCTTAACAAAAAGATGTTGTTCTTTCATTGCCTTACTTCCAGACTTCTTTTGTGTAAGAGGTTGTATTGCTTAAAAGTACAGTTCTTTAATTAGTTTACTGCTTCTGTAAACGACTTTCATAAGACTTTCCACCACATGGTGTTATTTTGTGATTAAACTACACTAATACTATGAGTAAATGGCTGAAAATGACAATATGTATGTATAAGCATGGCATTTTCAGGTGTATGTCCCAGCTTTGTTCCAGTGTTTTGTGGGAGCAAGATTTGGGTTCTTAACTAGCATGCCCTGCTGTCTAATAATGAGCTGCATTGCTTAATCTGGACAAGAGAAAGATGAGGCAAGGGCTGTTGTTCTTGGGAAGTCAAAGCAGGGAAGGCTGTTATGGTTTACACTACTCATGAATTCAAGCCTATGGTCCTTGCCACTTATGTTCTTATTGCTCTGAACATCTCCAAGTATGTCTCTATTCTCTCTTTACCATAACCTTCTTGTTTCCAGGTGGAAATATGAAATTATATGCAAAATGACAGAATACTGGGGAAGACAAGGGATAACTAGTGCAGTGGTTTATTCTTTTTATTGCTGAACCAAAAGGCCTGAGGAGAGCTACTTTCCAAGACTACAGAAAAATTAACTCCTCCTGGGTGGAAAATAACCACAGTAATACTGCATTTACTTAGTGCGTGGGAATCTGTTATGGCAAATATGTTGAGAAGGAATAAAAATTCTCCTCACCATGCTGCAAGAAATTTTTCTGTTTCATTTTTTATAATTAATTGTGACTGGAATTATGTGGTTTATAAGTCCCAGCTTTATTTTATTGGTTGTTACTACTACTGTCTGTGGGTGGATATCTTTCATGATAAAGGATATATTTTCTGCTTGGCTACAGTTCTATTTCAGCTTTCAGGTGCCCTTGCCATATTACATTATTTATTCCAGAGAAAAAGATCCAGATTTTCCCTTGAAGAGTTGTAAATAACTGGTTAGAAACTGAGTTATTTTCTTTCTTTGCCCTTATTGTTTTGCTTCATACTGCTTTTTTTGGAAGTATTTTGCTCTATAGAGGTTTCTCTATGATAAATTGTAATTCAATTTTGGTATACACTCTTCCATTTAATCATTACCTTAGGAATTCACGTTTATATAATTTACATTGTTATATATTCAAATCTAGGCTTTCTCTTTTCTCTTGAGCCCAATTACCAATGAAGGAAAATGTAACTGTTAGGAAGTGGGGCCTTTTGAAAGTGTCCTGTCAGCTATATGGAGAGGGGCCAATCCACTGAAGGTGTTTTTTACATTTAAATAAATACACATAAGTGCATGTATATGTATATGTACATGTGTATGTAAAAGGAATGTAAGAGGGTGTAGAAGAGTGAAAACAAGAATTAGTAAAGACAAATGACAGGAAATCACATGTATGTCTCTGTGGGGGGAAGAGAATGAGTACCAGAGAGGGTAAGAGGATAATATTTCGGCCTTTGGTTCCGGAAGTTTCTTCTGAGCAAGCAGATGCTCTTCGTCTTGCCCTCAAGAGGGATCTGAGTACATACAAAGTGCAGACCTGATCTGATAGACCGGGGATGATGTTGTATAGCTGAATTAAGTGATGATAATGGAGAGGAAAAGGTACTTTATCTTCATTCATAAATCTATTTCCATACAAAGCAGCTAGTTGCAGGAGCTCCCTTCAGCTGTCTTTGCTATTTGCAGCTTGTCCTGGGTTCAGCAGTAGCAGTCATTTTTCCCCTTCTTGGTAGCTGGTGCAGTGCAGTGTTTTGACTTTCAGCTCGGGAACAGAGCTGATAACAAGCGATGTTTTGGTTTGGCCAAGGACTTTGTGAGCCTCATGCTCTGCCAGGGAGGAGGGGAAGCCGGGAGGAAGCAGAGACAGGACACCTGACCCAAACTGACCAAAGAAGTATTCCAGACCACAGCACGTCATGCCCAGGATGTAACTGGGAGTTAGCCGGAAGGGCTGGGAGACTGCAGGGTTGGAGGAGGTATCGGTCAGAGCTTGGTCGGGCTGGGGGGGCGAGTTATCGGTCGGCTGGTGGTGAGATGATGTATTCTCTTCCCTTGTTATTTCCTGTATCATTATTATCATTGGTGGTAGCAGTAGTGATCTGTGTTATACCTTAGTTACTAAACTGTTCTTATCTCAACCTGTGGGAGTTGCATTCTTTTCGATTTTCCTCTCCGTCCCTCCGAGAGCAGGGGGAGGGCAAGAAAGGGGGGGAAGTGAGCGAACGAATTACCTGACTGGGTTTAAACCACGACAGTTCTTTTTGGCGCCCAACGTGGGGCACGAGGGGGTGAGATAACGACAGATCTGACTGGATTAATAGTAGCTCGTCACAATGCTGATTTATTGGCTCTCAGAGTTGTTCTTGTTGATCTCACAGCTTCAGAATGTTGTAACTTACGTAGAGCCGGTATTTGCTGTGATAGTGTTTATCAAGTATGGGGCCTGGGCTAAGGTTCTTGTCTCACTGTGCTTTATGGCAATGGCTTGTAATACGGGCGGGCTCCAGCAGCAGGGCGGGACGGACGTGGCCGTGGACTTGCACCTGGCCGTCCGGCTGCTCTTCACCGTCCTGGCCCTCACCCTACTCTTCATCTTCGTGAGGCTGCGGGGAGCCGAGGGGGAGCGGCCCCGGGAGCCGGCGGCAGCCGAAGCGGCCCGGGAGAGCGGCCCCGGCGACCAAGCGGCGGCGGGAGCGGGGCCGGAGGCCGCGAGGGGACGGCTGCCGGTGGAGGAGGTCGGGGCGGTCGAGGAGAGGAAGGAAGGAGCTGCCGAGCAGCGGGAGAAGGCGGCGGAGGAGCCGAGCCCCGCGGAGGAGTCGAGCCCCGCGGCCGAGCCGAGCCCCGCGGCCGAGCCCAGCCCCGCGACGGCCGAGAGCGTTTCCCGGAAGCCGCCCGCCGAGCCCCAGGAGGATGCAGGAGACCAGGCAGCATTTCCCAGCAAGGCAGAGGAGGAAGATCTGGACTCGGGAAAAGAGAAGGTGGCGGTGGGAGAGCCGGCAAGCACAGCGGCTACACCAGCCCCAGTGACAAGTACAGCAGCTACAGCACAGCAGCTACACCAGCCCCAGTGACAAGTACAGCAGCTACACCAGCCCCAGTGACAAGCACAGCAGCTACACCAGCCCCAGTGACAAGTACAGCAGCTACACCAGCCCCAGTGACAAGCACAGCAGCTACACCAGCCCCAGTGACAAGTACAGCAGCATCAACTGAGAGTTCTGAAGGTTTTGAATGGCCTTTGGGCATCCTTGGGATCTGCCTGCTGATTGTGATGGGGATCAGCATGTTGGCACACACACAGACTGTGTTCTACCCACAACCATTTTGTCTGATCTCAAAAGTTAAGCAGAGTCAGGTTTGGGTCTTGTCTGGGGTTAGACAACAATATAGGGGGACCAAGAGGTTTTCCCCAAGGCTGGACAGTCATGAGTGGCAGGGTGTGTGGGACAGTATGGGCAAGTATCTAGTCCACTGGGCCCCTCCAGTGCTTTGGAAGCGTCGGAGATGGAAGGCAGCTGTATGGAGTCCCCAGCAACAAGGTGCAGAAACTGCTTAAGGGGACAGTGAATTATTTTAAGCCTGGTGGGCCCATGGCACTTCAGGCCATCAGAGCAGAGATGCAACATAGAGATGGACTCATGATCAAGGGGTGGACTTAGCAATGGACACTATTGCCCAGGTTATTCACGAGTGTGAACACTGCACACAGTCTCTCCTGCTCTGGAAGACTATTACAAGAGATGGAGCCTGACATCATGGACCAGATGGACTCAGCAGCTTTATAGGGACTGGTCTATGCACTAAGATAAGAGTGTATTGAAAATATGGGATCTGAGCATGACGTGAATGGTATGGAATAAGGGGTGGATAATGTCCTGGGTTCAGCAGTAGCAGTCATTTTTCCCCTTCTTGGTAGCTGGTGCAGTGCAGTGTTTTGACTTTCAGCTCGGGAACAGAGCTGATAACAAGCGATGTTTTGGTTTGGCCAAGGACTTTGTGAGCCTCATGCTCTGCCAGGGAGGAGGGGAAGCCGGGAGGAAGCAGAGACAGGACACCTGACCCAAACTGACCAAAGAGGTATTCCATACCACAGCACGTCATGCCCAGGATGTAACTGGGAGTTAGCCGGAAGGGCTGGGAGACTGCAGGGTTGGAGGAGGTATCGGTCAGAGCTTGGTCGGGCTGGGGGGGCGAGTTATCGGTCGGCTGGTGGTGAGATGATGTATTCTCTTCCCTTGTTATTTCCTGTATCATTATTATCATTGGTGGTAGCAGTAGTGATCTGTGTTATACCTTAGTTACTAAACTGTTCTTATCTCAACCTGTGGGAGTTGCATTCTTTTCGATTTTCCTCTCCGTCCCTCCGAGAGCAGGGGGAGGGCAAGAAAAGGGGGGGAAGTGAGCGAACGAATTACCTGACTGGGTTTAAACCACGACACAGCTCAAGTTAGCATTTCCTCACTAACACTGGAGTTAGGAATGTGAAGGTTCCTAGTGTAAAGCACTTTCATAGAGCACAGTACCTATGCTAGAAATAAATGCTTATTTACATGACAGCATGGAAATTTTAATATATGGCACAAGCATTCTACAAAGTGCTCATACTTAGCAGAACACCCTACATTATACCTCAGTAAAATTTATAAAAGACTACTCTTCATGCCAGAATGATTGTATTTTAAAATGCTAACAACCTACCAGCTTACGTACTCTGGGCAGAAGTTTATATAACTATCAAACACTATTTTTCCTTAGCTTTCTTGTTAAAAAAAAATGAAATTCAGAACACTCTGCTGAAGGCAAACAATGCTATGGCTCAGGCTTTTAAGACAAAAAAAAAAAAGAAAGAAAATTTAATACTATTAATTTTCATAGCAGTTTTAACATTGTATAGGCACCTTAACTGAGAAACAAAGTTGGCATTATATACAGGGACACACATAAAAGACAGAAGAATTAAGGTTGCTGTGAGAATTATAATTAAATTCTCCAAGGCTTATGCAAAGCACCATTTTCGATTGTAGCAGTTTTACTACACTAATATAGAATTATTTATTTTTTATACATAAATTCCAGTCCAAGAACACACTAAACTCAGGATTCACTAGTAAGCTGTTCAAGGTAGAAGTATTGCTACACAGTAAATTGTCAAAGCCTAAAAAGTGCAATTGAAACTTCAGTAAGGATGGCAGGTAGTTCCCAAATTGGGCTGAGATCATGGAGGAGCAAATAAACTTATGATTATGACTTCACAATCGGGGTGACCATTAGAAAATTTGTAATCTACTGCTTTAGCTGTGTGCTCTTCATCTGTAGTCATCTATCCTTCATATATTTGAAAAGAATTAATCATTCTTCTTACTATGTCAATGTCCCAGAGATGTAAGAAATGCTATTCTCACTCTAACTAATGCAATCTGCCCAGTATCACTCAGAGCTCCTTCAGTGAAGGCAGGAATCTGCTGTATTTCTGAATTCATTCTTAGGGCACAAACACAGAATTTTTTAAGCTTTATGTAATGCAACATACAAAGGAAGACCATGACCTACCACTCAAATACTGCTAACAACTCCTTTGCCCATAGATAGTCATAGTTGGCTAGATACAAGCCAGCTGAGGGCCCAATCACAATGTTTTCATGGTGACAGTTCCACCTTTGGCTTTGTGAATGTGCAGCTGTGCAGCATGCACATGCAATGGTTCCTTCTGAAAGCTGTTGTACCTTGACAGAACTTCTATGTCTCAGCCACATTGTATTCCTCCACTCAGAACTAGATAGGAAACCAGTTCTACAGTATGCTACCAACACTTGCAGAATATATTTATTTCTTGTGCACAATGTGAATTTTAATTAATCCAGATAATGATTTTTTTAATATCTTTCAGAGCAGTGCAGGTTGGAGAGATGCTTAAATGTCATCAAATAAGAATATATAGCAATTACTAAGGACACAAAATAACTTTAAAATGGCAAGGTTCAAGGATTCAGTCCTATAGCTTTCTCAAAGAAGCCATCCCTGAGTCATAGCTTTGGGACTGAATATTCAGAATAAATGTTGTCTGGGTGGTTATATGGCAATATATATTTGGTAGAGAGCAATTTATGCATCCCTTGAAAAAAAGCCTACATTTTTGAAGAAGGAACAATGCTTCTTAGAAATATGGATGTGAACCTGAAAGAAAATGAGATCTTCTTCTCAGCTCTTTCCTCATCAGATTTCTTAGACCCTCATTCAGGCAAAGTCATCTCACCTTCAGTTAGGTGCTTTGGGGAGAAGTTGGATAGAGACATATACTTCCCTTTAGATGGGCCAATGATAGCCCAGAGAAACACAAACCTGGAGAGAAGAACTTTATAACTGATACCATATGACATCTACCCCAATGACCTCTGGAAGTTGGCAAATCCACAGTTATTTCAGTTTTATTATTCACAAAAATATTTCAGTCTTCAACTATGCCTACAACTACCTGCTGTGGGAAAAGCTGTCACAATCTAATGGTGTGAAGAACCAAGTGATACACCATATTTCTACTGACTAGTGGGATGTGAATTTCCCATGGATAGCCTGACATTTTCAGGGTTGGTTCTGAAAGAGAGCAGAAGTGTTGTCTTTGACTGACCACTTCTGAGTTTTAAGCTTATAACAATTGAACCAGATAGCATCAAATAATTTTTTTCTGAAGTCCTGAAGGAGGTAGCAAATGAAGTTGCTAAGCCACTGTCCATCATATTTGAGAAATCATGGCAGTCAGGTGAAGTTCCCGATGAGTGGAAAAAGGGAAATATAACCCCCATTTTCAAGAAGGGGCAAATGGATGACCCAGGGTATTACAGACCAGTCAGTCTCACCTCTGTGCCTGGCAAAATCTTGGAGCAGATTCTCCTGGAAGGCATGCTAAGGCACATGAAAAATAACAAGGTGCTTGGTGACAGCCAGCATGGCTTCACTGAGGGGAAATCCTGCCTGACCAATTTGCTGGCCTTCTGTGATGGGTCTACAGAAATGATGGACAGGGGTAAAGCAGTTGAGTAGTCATCTACCTGTTGTCTAGCAGATTTAAATTTAGTTTCAGTAACTGTAGTTCTTTGAGACATTTCCCACATTAAAAATATTAAACTTTAAATAGGCTTGTAGGAAAATCACTCCTTGAACAGTTAAATGGCTGAACTCTGAACACTATTGAATTGCTTCAGTTTGTAAGCACCACTATCCACAGTTATGTGTAGTTTGCATCCAGTAATGTCCTCAAGCAAAGCAAACAGACAAAAAGAGGTTTTTCCTAAGCAAATAAATGATTTAGGTATATCTCCTCATTCTCATTTGTGGCTTTTTTCCTGCACAATGAAATTTCCTGTTAAAAATCATTTCATTTTTGCACAGTGAAAAAATGGAAGGTCACTCTCCCAAGTTGAGAGACTTACAGTTTGATTTCAAAATGGAAGTTGAGGATTCAACATAGACCTTGGAAGTTCACAGGTGAAAGAGTAATCGAGCTTAACTTAAATGAGTAAAATTTATGCTAATCATCCACAGCCACTGGCTCACCACTCCTTCATTTTGCTTCAAAGTGAAGCAAGGGAGAAAGAGAAGAAGAAAAGTAATCTGTTACAAAGAATTTAATGAAAATCATAACAATTCAGAAATTATTTATGAAATTTGCAGGAAGTGCAAGTGTTAAGAGGAAGTTCATGGTGAGAAAGGAGGCCGGGGAACGGTGAAGATGTCAGGTAGCACCCTCCAGTTGTTCATCAGTAACATTAGGAGGAAAGATGCTGTGACTCTTTTTCCAATGTGGGAATGAAATCAGTCCCCTTCTGACTGCATAAACAGGTTAGACACAAGCAGAGTGAAAATAGCAGGTTTATTGATCTGCTCATCTGAAGGGCTGTCAAACATGGGCCCCCAAACAGCCCTATGATTTGGTTGGTGACCCCTTATGTTCTCTTTTTAGCCTCTCCCAGAGTCTTCATTTTTAACATTAAAAATAAACATCCACCCCAATTACTTTTTCCCCATTGGTCTTATGTGAGTGACAATTGTTTTGTATTTCTGATATCCAACCTGTACCTGCTCCCTGAAAAGCCCCTGATATTTCCCTTTAGCTAACTGTAAAGTCTGTTCTTCACATACCATCCCTTAACAACCTCTACAATCCAGCTATTCTTTTTAAGCTCCTTGCACTGTTTGTTACACACAGCAGTTTTCCTATGTCATGTCCAGTAGTTTCTTAGATAGTGCTCAGCTGGTTTTAGCCTTAGGCTAGAGCCTAGTCAGTGACCTACTCATCTGCCCACAACCTTAACACATGAGTTAAAAAAAGCTTTTACTAATCCACATTCCATGGAAAAACTTAAAGAAAAACAAACATTTCGTTCCAGAAATGTTCATTTTAGTACCTTGGTTGAACTTTCAGGTATACAGTGCATTGTTTTAAATGCATGCATTTCTGGTACTTTTTGTGGACAAGGGTAATTTTTCTATACTGAAAATTTTCCTTCAATTCACTTAAAACTGGTTTTACCAATTAGAAACACATTTTTCATAAAGGAATATGAAAGGGTAAGAAATGAAAAAGTAGAAGTATGGATTTGGAAAGCATCACAACTTGAAAGACATCATCAACAGTAAATCGGGAAAGATGGACCTATGGACATGAGAGGAAGGTATTTTCTGCCCCACATGACCCTTCCTTGACCTTCGACAAGGATCCTGTGAAGTTTTACCAAATGTTTATCAAAGTAAAATTTGTGCATTTGCTTCTAAACCTGAATGGTCAATGAGCATTTCTGAAACTTTAATAAGCAAAATAAAATGTGAGGCCACAACCATTGATATGGGGTATAGCAGGAACAAATTATTTGAAAGAGTTAGGAGTTTTCTGCAAAATTTGATGTAAGAAGGAACATAGGTAAAAACTGTTTAAAAACAGCCATGCCTTTGAGTAAAAAGTGAGCATTTAACAGCACATAAACATTAAAAAAAAAAAAATCATTTTCATTACCTACGGTTTGTCAGTGAAGGAATTACAAATTCAGGAGCATAGAAAAAGCTAAAGAAATAGTTAAGGAGATTCATAAATTTGTTGGCTGTTATTTGAAGCTGAAACTTCAAAATAACCAGAGCAAAAAAAACCCAAGCTGCTTCTCAGTTATGCTATGTGGGTAAGAATTAAATTATACTTTTTATTCACTGCCTAATAAAACACCTGGCAGAGATGGAGATCATGAAAATCCCTTTTTGTTCTGACTGACAGCTTTCCTTTGTAAAAATGAACCATTTATCTTTAGGAAATTGAAACAGGAAGCTGGTGAAATACTGTCCTGTTGCTTTTCTATATTACCTCAACTAACACCTAAATGTGATTTTTCTCACTTGAATGACAATATTAAACTTCAAACAGTATAACATGATTCCCCAGTCAATCTTCAGCTTTGTAGTATACTTTGAGAGCCAAAGCTTAACCTGGATGAAGTTTTGGACATAAAACAAGAAATGTAAATGGATTTTACAAGCTTTATATTTGTTAGACAGTACATTATCTGAGTGCATGTTAAAAACATTCAAACTGTCTTGAAGTACTAAAGGAAATAACACACACTGAATTCTCATTATGCATATTTTTAGTGCGTCACCCATTTTTAAGTTATAAGTCAGACTCATAGCCAAGATATAGATTTTTCAAGCTGTGACAGGAACTTAAGGCATCTTTTTGAAAGGAAGTTTAATAATAGTTTGTAATTGTTTCAGTGGTCTGAAAGTAGTTTTGAAGAGACAAAAGCAAAGAAGAATAATACAGCAAAGGAAAAAACACTCAAAATAATTTATTGAAATATGCTCAGTTCAGAAAGGGTTTGCTAAAATGGGGTCCTTGATGATCGTAGCAACCAAAGTGAAGAATTACAGAAAAAATAATCTAAAAAAGACTTTGGGAGGTCACTAAGTCCATCTTTCCTCACTGAAATTTAAGACTAGAAGTGAAGAATATATTGACACTGAAATAACAAGTTGGGTTCTGCTGCTGAAGTGACAGACACATTTGTGAATACATTTTGGATGTTCTCTTTAGGTAGAGTTCAAACTTCATCCTGTCCTCCACCCATCAAAGTATTTTTGTGTAACTTTGTGTGGGATTCACTTCAAGATTAAGAAACCTTCGATGCTTGTAGAAAAATGTCTACATGTACATTGTGTCTAAGCTTCCCTGGTGATCGGTGGAAAGGCAGGATAAGCTGCACATACACATTTATCAAGCGCTATTTTATATATCAAATGGACAACAGCTGCCTCAGCAAAAAAAGACTGCAAGGGTTTTTTAGGTCTTTTGGCATCTGAAATGGCAAATGACAAAGATATGTAGATTTCTCAAATACCCTAGTAAGGAATACTAGGCATCTGTGCATGGTCAACTGACTCAAACCCTGAAAGACGTTGATGCCTCTACCATTCTGACAAATTTAGGTCCAACTTAAAATTTAAATTTTTTTAAAAATTAAAAATTTTAAATACATTTTGGCTAACAAGCTATTCAAACACATACAATTACAGTCAGTGAATTCCCTAGGGAAGCATACTAAAAAATAGACACATTGCTTATGGAAGAATGAGTTTCTTGAAACTGCCAAGCAATTAATGAAGAACAGATTTATAATAGGCTTTTCAGTTCATGTGTATCTACTGCATAACAACTTTTAAGAACAGGTCTTGCCAATTTTATTTGGAGTATTTTTTTCATATAAGAAAAAACTGAAGGAGCTGGGCTTGTTCAGCCTAAAGAGAAGACTCAGGGGGATCAGATCAATATGTGTAAGTATCTGAAGGCAGGATCAAGAGAATGGGGCTAGACTCTTCTCATTGCTACCAGGCAATAGGACAAGAGACAATGGGCACAAACTAAAACATGGGAAGTTCCACCTGAACATGAAGAACTTCTTTATTGTGAGGATGACTGAGCGCTGAGGTTGTGGAGTTTCTTCCCCTGGAGATATTGAATAGCCGTCTGGATAAAATCCTGAGTAATGTGCTCAAGGTGACCTTGCGTGAGCAGAGAGGTTGGACAAGATGGCCTTTGGTGGTCCCTTCTAGTCTCAACCATTCTGTGCTTCTGTGATTTCCAGCAAAAGACAGTCCATCCTTATAATCTCATTATGTTAATGGAAAGAGCATGAGCGAAAGTTTATATAACTGTAAAAGCCAATATTGATTTCTGTTTATTAGTCTTTGTTAGGTTTAGAGAATTCACAGAAGTGCACTAATATATTTATGTAAGGCTCTTAGGGCAGGCAACCTGAGAACCAGTGAGAGAGCTGCTCTAGTAAGCAGCTGATAGGGCCTGGAGCAAAGTGCTGGGGCAGGAACTCTGGTCATAAAAGAGATAATGGAAATACTTTAATATGTGAATATGTTTCTGAAAGATATGGCACTTTCATGTAGCATTTACTGACTTAGAATTAAAAAAAAAGCTTTTCTTGAGTTATGTGTGTGTTTCTTCTAAGTCAGAGATAACAATTTTCAAAGATACAATATCTTATTATGAACTTCTGGCACACTGAAATAGGAGTAATCACTGTTCCAAGCAGCTTGCAGTCTAACAGTGATACTATTTTCTTGAAAACCTGATAGCTTAATATAAACTACTTGAATGAGGGAAGATTTTCGCTAACAATTATGTCAAGGTCAAGACCTAATTATTTTTCAATGCAAAGACATAAAGCCAGATCAGAAGGTAGAAAGATATGAGTGTAAAAAGGGTACTGAAGGGTACAGGCTGATAAACAAGCAATACTACAGCATTAAGTGTTTAGTCCCAGATCAAAGTAAGGAAGTACTATTTTCCAGAAGTTTCACTGATTTAGACAGGTGAAAAAGAAGTCTTTGAACTCATACTGTTATTTTTCTTTTTTGTTTGTTGGTTAGGTCTGTACTAGTGTTGAATTTGCCCCTTAAATTTTCATCAAAAGAATCAAAAGGGGATATAGGAACTGTAATTCCCACCCAAATCCTTACAGTATCGAAATAACATACAACATTATGCTAGATGCTACACCATTTGGCACTTCTACACAGTTACAATATGATGTCAAGGATTGTAACATAGAGAGGGAAAAACACTGGCCAATATAAACACCAACTAAGA
Organism: Pezoporus occidentalis; assembly: GCF_034315485.1. Classification (NCBI taxonomy): domain Eukaryota; kingdom Metazoa; phylum Chordata; class Aves; order Psittaciformes; family Psittacidae; genus Pezoporus; species Pezoporus occidentalis. Next base: position 1,218,273 of record NW_026915724.1, on the reverse strand, counting down.
AAAAAAAAAAAAGATTACATTGCACATTGTGTCAACCTAACATGTATCCAAAATGTGATTTAATTTCTGTGGAAAAATAAAAGGTGGAAAATGTATCAAATCCCACATAAACCCTTGCAACCAGGATGGCTTAATTGTCTTAATTTTATTTTTAATGATAATTCTTAAATATATATTAAGAATTTTGCATATGTGAGTATCTTGATTTTTCTTATGAGAAACTAATAAGGTTACTCCTGCTCTCCTGTTGATCCTGGTAACTCTGGCAGCAATTACCAGAAGAACTTTTTGATTCCAGGAGAGATACATCTTGTAAAAATTTGAAGAAAGAATAGAGCATGCTAAACCCTTGGTAATGAAATAAATCAGTATGGATTAGCAGAGGTAATACTTAACGTCTACATTAAAAAGCCCTAATAAACCCCACATGAGACTTAAGAAGAATATATCAGAAAATGCCTTATATTGGTATTCTAGAAACAGTGGCCCATTTAAGGCAGATATATTTGAGTAGAAAAGGAGAGAAAATGGACTACCTACATGATTCACCACTGCTATTTTTTTACATTTTACCACTGTATTTAATAAAAAGGAGAAATATTGAAGGAGTCAAGTCAGATAAGTTAAGAAGAATTTCTTCTTGCATTCTATAAAGAAAACCTCCAAATTAAATAAACAGGGAAGTCCCTATTAGTAAGATTAAAAGTCATGCAATTTTAGAAAATCTCTTAATTAAATAAAGTTAACAAATGAGAAAAAGAAAATTACTAAGTAAAAATGTAATTTCATGAACTGTGAGATTAGATACTCTAACACCCACCTGGTGTTTTCTCCAGCTTGACTGAACTAAATACTTACAATATAATAAGCATCCTTATAATATAATGAGCATCCTTTCACCTGTTTAATTTCTATATAAATCTCTTGCAAGTCAGAAAAAAATGTGCAAGTGCAGAACTGAATTACGTAGTAATCCACCATTAGTCCAGTTACTAATGGGATTCCACAATACAATTAAGATCCACGCTCCAGGATAAAATTTACTTGGGTTCCAGCAAGCTACGCTCATGAGTAGAGTTAGGATTTGTCCTTTACTACAGTAAACTGAACTTCTCACTGACTGATAATTTCTCCCTGCAGCCGAACTCTAGTGCCTTGGGTGCACACTGTTTAACAAGCAAAAAAAGAGCGTCTGTGGTAAGCCTCCAGGCAGTGAAATATTTGAGTGGAGATTGTACATCTGAGTGAGTAGTTTCTGCCCTGGCATAGGGATTCGCTTTCCTTTGAATGCTGAAAGGAGCTATATGACTTTTAACCTGGACTGAACTTTAAAGAGCTGCTGACGACTACTGGAAAACCTTACTAACCTTACACAGAAACAGTTCTCTTTGTGTCTTATTGTCTCTTTAAATGTATCATTAAACAGAATAGTTCTGTTATGAACTAATAGTTCTGAACTATGTAGAACAGAGTTTTTCCAGTCAGAAAAGTAAAACATCAGGCACTTTAAATGATGCATATGTAAGCATTAGTAGGAAGTGATCATTGTTTTCATTTTTGCACAGGCTTCCAAAAAAACCTTTCCTTGTTGATGAAACCTGCATTAAATGAAATTTACAGCACAAAAATATCTCTTCATTGCTTCAAATCCCTCCCATTTTGTCCCAGTACCTATAAAAACTTGGCAGCTCAAGCACTGAGAGCATTGTCTACAAGGCTGACTAATTTCTATCCCACTGTTTCACTGTATTTTCCATCTTCCTTGTTCCTAATAGCTCACTTTATTCATATTTAGACCATAAAGTCTTGGGACAAAGGCCATATTTTTATACTGTGTTTGTCTTGATCCAGATATCTGAAGTTTCATTGAAAAAAAAAAAATTAGAAGTGTGCAATAATCAGAAGCAGAATATCACAATTTTCACCTAACAAATGGTAGAATTAATTTTCTTCAGATACTTTTGTGAACCTGCTGGCTTTTTTTAAGTCTGTGAGCTGTACACAGAAGCCTTCACTTATTTTAAATCTGTATGTCTGAACAGTAACATTACAATTGCTTTCACATCCAGAGGACTAGGGCAGAAACCTAATGCTCTGCATTTTTCTTTCTAGTGGTAAGATGCATATTTACTCAGATAAGAGGAAGTAAGAAAGCTGATATCATCAATGAGTGTGGCATTTGCTCGAGTCATCCGATTATGCAAGTGCACAGATGCTTTTTTTATTTCCTCTCTAAATGTAAGAGTGTATTGTTTAAGTTCTGGCTCTTGTCCCACTATAATTAGGGAACCTGCCATAAAGCCCTGTCTGTGGGGTACACATATATCCCCTAACAGATTTGAATCAAAATTCAGTGACGGAGTTGCACAAACCAGTCCTCCATCCATTTAAGCTAACTGGGGAGACACTAGCATAAAAGGTAAGTTTTAATCTTGTGCCTCTGTTTCTTTAAAAATACTCCATAGCATATGAATTTCTCCCCACGGAAAGACACTACTTTAATTTCTTTAAAGACAATCCTTAAATTTTCCCTCCACAAAATTGAGTAGTAATCACAATATAAGAGCTGTCACAGAATTCCTTCCCCGAAGATACAGTTGTTAGATTAAAGTAGTTCTGATTATTTTTTGAAAAAAATTTTTGAGGAAATCTTTAGGTAATATATGAATGGATTTCAAATATGAAAAGAAATTAGGAGATGTAGGAGAAATTAGGATGTAATGGCATTTAGCATGAGGCCTCATTGAAAGATGGATGTCTAAAACTGAAACATCTCAAAGCTCTTTGCCTGTTGCACTAAGATAGAAAAAAATATTCTTGTGGCAGCTTTAGAAGTTTAGAGCTTTGCAAATAAAGCATTGTCTATGTAACAGGGTCATTTTAATAATCCAGTTTTGAAAATGTTGGCTTTAGCCAAAAGATAGATTAGGGTAATTAGTGTATTACGAACTATTAAGTAATTGTAATTTGGAAAGCAGGAAAGGAATAATTTTTTTAAATCAGTACATTTTCAGACAAAGATGCACATCAATGTATTATATTGTAGAACACAATATTGTATTGTTTGAAAGTTACTGTATGGTCAGGTAATTCAAGAGAAACATGTTGCCTAGATGTGTTGGATTATTCGTAGGATCTAAATTCTGGCGTATATATTAGAGCTTAACTCTGTGACATTCTTCTGTATGGAATATACACAAATACAGATGGCCTTAATACTGTAACATGGTTTTGTATGCTGGAATGAGTGATTTAGCAAATTTAGCAAACATATTCTTTCAATTATATGGAAACAAGGAAAAAAAGTTACTAAAACAAACAAAAAAATAAATTGTGAGGTATTTGACCTCTATTGAATTACATGATTGATACTCCTGCATAAATATATTTCAGAATTTGGGGCCCACTCCAGCAGAAAAAAATCCATGGCCTTCTGGGTCTCTGAAACCCTGCTGCAGCAGGGGAAGCCAAGGGCGTGGGAGGAAAGAATGTTAATGGTTAGAGGCTGCAAGACTCTTTGTGAAGGGAAAGCTTATCTCCACCTCTAAGTCAGTATCTTTAGCCCCCTGTTTTGATTAGTTCAGATTATTTGCCTATACCATGTCCTCCACATTAGACATAGAGAACCTGTGCATGTCTAAACATGCCCCAGGATGCAGCAATTCTTCTGGACTGTGTTGGGGGAATAAAGGGAATGGGAGAAAGAAAGGATGTCTACTGGAAATGAGATGCGTGAAAATACTCAAAGTTTATTTTCAGGCTTTTTTGATTTGTTTTGTTCTTTTGTCAGACATTAAATGTGAAGCATGAACTGCTAGGCCAGAACACTGAGGCTTGCTTCCATGGGCAATTTATCCTAATCTTACCTGACATTGATGTAAGAAAAGCTTCAGTACTCTGTTGAACTGGGGCCTAGGCTTTGGTTTGATAGAAAGGAAACACAAAAGTCTTTAAACAAAAGGTTTAATTACTATTTTTTCTGTTCCTTATATGTCAGAAGCAAATAGTAGCTGTAAACTTATCTAGCCAAGGCATCCAGAAGGCTGACCACCTTCTATTGGACTGTTAGCTGGAGCAAAGTTAGAGAATGCAGACTACTGCAAAACCTTGCTTCGGTGTGGGTCTTCACCCTTTTCATTCTAAGAATACATGGAGGTGTATTCAGCTCAGTGCTACTACTAAACTTCTTATTGAAGCATTTCTGATTTCAAGTCAGGAAAGACTAATAGAGACTGCATCTCCAAATTTTCCCGCCTCTGCCAAGCCTATCACTTTTGTTCGGTTTATTAACTTCCTTAGCAGCAGCATTCTTAAATATTCAGCTCAAGATCATGTGTCCTCTTCTTACAGTTCATTTAAATCACTGTCTTGAAATAAAAATGACTGCCTAGCAGTCATGTTGGAGAAGTCACATTGAAAAGAAAATAAACGCTTATCTTTATGAATGCATTCAGCAATGTTTACAGAGAAAAAGAAATGTTGGTTTTACTGAATTCCCTGGAACAATGACAGAGGACGGGTGACATTTATAATGCAGATGTTTTATAATATGAGTTAAATGAAAACCTAATAACTTAGTATGTTTATTTCTTTAGGACCTGGTTCAGGAAAAAAAAAGGTCTTTGATTTGTGTGCTACAGACTTAGAGTAGCAAATAATCACTTTTCTGTGAACCTTATGCAGTGTAAAAACCCAAAACTTCTTTGAAAACTGTATTACAGATATTGGCCACCTGCTATTTTATCAAACAAAATGGTTCAAAATTGACCATATGCTGAATAATTACAGTTTTGTTAGTAATTTCTAGTAATATCATGGAAAAGATTTATTCGGAGATCTTCCCATTAGTTATAGATGTTATTGTCATATGGCAAAAGCTATCAAAGGGTAAAGATATGTGGCTCTGCTTTTCTATTAGTAGGTCTAATTCTCAATTATTTTTGTTGAGAGAGCAAGCGAAGAAAAATAGGTCTGGGGGGAGTTAGAAATAACAGAAATCTCAGAACAAAGACTGTTCTTATAAAATCTTCACTCAAAACAAACTTGGGAGTTTTTTAGATTTGCTGATTGATGTCCTACCATTATGATATGACTACTTGCTTATCACTAATATGACTAATTATTACCACCGTTATTCAGTGCTACTGTTACAGTAGTCACAAGAAATTTAATTTCTTTACAATACAAATAAAAGGACCTCAGATCTTAGTCAAATTGGAGATGTATCAATGAGACCCAAGTAACTCCACTGAAGTCACTTGGGGTTGCACACAGCCACATACAGAAGTTTTACATACACTAGCTGTGCCAGCTAAAGACTAAGACTTCTGGCTCCCTGCCACTGTCCTGGAGGCTACTGCCCTTACTTCTCTGCCAGCAGGCAGAAACTGCTCCCTTTAGAAAACTCCTGGCAAAGTTGGCCAGGTGAACTCAAGTGACTTTTTGCAGATGGCTTTGCCAGAAGTGAATTAGTGACCAACATGGTGCTTCAGGGTCATTAATTTCCTACAGAAAAGTAGTGCTAACATTTGCAATGACTATGACTCGATTAAATAAGAGATAGCAAGTAAATGAGTGAGAGCAGACCATACTGAACAAATTGCTGAGTGAGGGTGAGAGTAAGCAAAGTCTCTCATTCCATTTTTGAATACTTTAAAATAGCCTGTTTCTACCTAAAAATAAAAACTCTATCATGAACAGAAAACTAACACCCAGATATCAGAAAATACATTCTAATTTATTTTGCAACTCTTCCTTAAAATAAAATCTCTCACTTTATCCTATTGCATTCATAATCTAATACTATACTGAAGAGGAAAGACTGGAGTGCTCTTCTACTGACTTAGTCTCGTGTAGTCATTCCGTTCTGAAGTCCTACTATAGCTCAACTTGGAAAATTTATTAACTTCCACTTTTGCATGGTCCTATAAGAAAATGTGGTGCAGAAATTAAAAACTGCCAAGAAGCTTAACACTTACAGTTTCTCAGACAAATCAGTGGATCTGGCAAAGGAAATAGAAGCAAATTCACATTGTTTGAATAAGAGTGGTATGTTACTTTGGATTGGATTCAGTAGCCATGGAACTGTCCAGTGGAAGTAGAAGTTAACTATATGCAAGAAGGAGAATTTAAAATTATATGTAAAGCTCTGGAAAATAGCTCCAGTTCTTGCTATTCTCAGTGGTACTTGTTATGCTCGTTGGTAGTGACTGACTTTCTTAGAATTGTAGGAACATGCTCTACTTCACCCAAGACAGTGCTCATAGGTAAATATTATTGTTCATACAGTGATGCCAGCACTGTCATTCTGGCTGTTATGAGCAAGCTGACACCTGATCACATAATAAGAACGTGGAAGGTGTCACTCAGTGGTCTCCAGAACAGGAAGTAATCTGCTGCCAGGGCAGATGCGAGATGAAAATATGTTAGAGATACCAGCATGGAAAAAATGACAGACCCAAAGCTCTAGAGAGGTAAGCATTGCATTTTTCTCATCTAATACAGCTTTCACAAGAATTTTCCTGGGACTGTTTCTGCTGCATTTATTTTTTGAGCAATTTCTCTTTCTTTCGTTACTAAAAAATAAAAAAAAAAAATTAAAAAAATTACATTATAACAGGACAAGAAAAAAAGTATCTGTATCTAAGTTTTAGAAAACAGTATGTAGCATAGTACTGTGTCTCTGTTCAGAGCTGTCTAGAATTGTTAAAATTGAGAGATAGGAAACAACTTAAGCCTCTGATAAAAGGGAATTTGAAGAGGATGAAATATTTCAAAAGCTATAAAACAAGTCAAAAGTGATGTAATTCAGTAGTCTAAGTATAAAAATATTTTATTACTGATTAACTGAAAGATGAAGACACCTCAGTGCATTGAGACCAGTCTTGAATCAATTTAACAACCTTACGTAAAAGACAGTAACAGGAAAACTGACAACCAGCACCTTGACAGGCATATCACAGGCTGAAACAGGGATCTGTAGAGTTGTGGGTGAACTATTACATTAAAGAGACAAGATCCTGAGGATTGAGCGTGGGAACTACTCATGCAATCTCTGAACTGGCAGAGAAGGGGCCATCACATATTTTCACACCCTAATGACATGCATTTTCTGACTATATGTTCATCATTTAAACCACTGAACTGTACTCTTTATAGTGAATAACCTCAAACAGAAGCTGTGTTGCCACTGATACTCTTGAATGAAGCTTTCCAGTAACATTAATCCTGATAAACCCCACAGATTTACTAGTACTTGGCTATGAGACATTATTAGTCATTCCAGCACAAATCTGATTCAATAGCACTTGCTTTTCCAAGTGAAAAAAACAAAAAAAAAAAACAAATGAAAAAAACCCAGCTAAACAAAAGCCTTCCCTCCCTAGAAGTTTAGCTCTTTTGACATTGATTATGTTCATGTGGCACATTTCACCCTGCATTCCAAAACCCAGTCTAGTGTTCGGTTTTCACAGAGCATGGTGGTTACAGACAGTTAGTAGAAGGTCTGCTAAGGCAAGATTTGGTTAACATGACATAGAATTGAATTTCATTAAAATTATAGTAAAATATTCCAAACCCAGTATGTTTTTTCTTGATCCAATTTATATTTTTTAACATTTAAAAAACTCCATTAAGTTTGTCTTAATAAATGACATGTTTATGTAAAACTTAGATAAGTTTTAAGATAAGACTATAATACCCTCAATTGCAATTCTGTATTACAATGATATAATATATAACTCAATTCTTTTTATTTGGAAGTTCCTGCAAGGAGATTTTTACGAGTTTCTATGAAGACTGTATCAGTATATCTTAGGACATAACACACCTTGGGACACAGCACTTGGTATAGAATCAGTATCACATAACTCCCGTGTACAGCAGCACTGAAACCTTTTGCTTTCAACAGCTAAGAAAGATAAGCTATTGAAAATCTCCTGGGATTTCATCTCAGCAAAAAAGTTCATAGCCACTACATATGGATAGTTAATTTAATACACATTTACAGATTTTGAAGTTAAACAAAAAGAAATCTTCTATTTTTTATTCACATTTCTCCAACTTCACCTGACAGTAACTGGTGACTTGGATTAGTATTGTTATTCGGTCAGGTTTGGGGTATTTCCCCTAATGGCTTTATTATTCAGTGAATACAAATTAGATTCAGTATAGCTGGTTTGGATTTGATATGTTTTTTGATACAAGCATGTGTGCTAATCTGTCAAGTAAACATGAAGCGTATGCTGGTTTGGCCAGGAACTGACATACTTTGAGCTTGATCCATGTCACCTCACTGTTTCTATTTCCATGTGATTACTGAGGACTGAGAAAACATGTTCATGTGCTATTTTCTGTAAGGCTGTTGCAAACTCATTTTTTACCCTAACCTAATTAGCAATAACTGATGTCAACAATCTAAGAAGACTGTAAAAATGGTTCACTAGTAATTTTTCATGCTTCTAATGGGGAAAAATAATCCTTCCAATATGCTTTCTGCTCTCATGAGCCTGGTGCTGTGTGTTGCGTTCCACTATTCAATAAGGTAAAGTAGGCTAATTTCCTCACTCTGTTTGCACCCTTGGGAAGCCTGTGGGTCATGACTACATTATACGCTTGGACTATATTCAAGTCCATGACGTTATCTTGGAAAGACCCTGATCATTTATATCTGTGTGGCTAAATACTAGAGGCCTTCTACTTCCATGTCCACACAGTTTAAGAAACAGCTTCAAGCTATTGAGTTTTTAGATTACTAAAAGTTTCAATACATCCTTCTCATCAGACAAGGATGCCTTCACAGATGTTCAAGGCACACATTGGTGATTGCAGCCATAGAAATACTGCCTGGCCCTGTGCTGCTTCTTACTTTTTTAAGCTGGAACTTAGCTGTCACAGAAGAGGTCTCAGGGGCACTGCTGGCCCATTTTAGTGCAATGGCAACCAGATGCTCGTTGGCAACAGTTAGCTGAGATAAACCAGGTCCACTGAAATTAAACAAGCGCTGCCTCTCCACAGCCATGACCCCAGTTCAGGAACTATTATATTGCTGTTCTTCATCCTTTTATATCATCATCACATTCCAGCTGTCACCTACTGCCCAGTCTACCTGTTAGAAGGCATTTTGGCTCACTCAGCACTGCTTCAAGCTATGGTCATAGAAAACAGTGTAACTTGTTCATACGAGGCTGGCAAGAGGTTCATAGTTTAGTTAGGGCACAAATTTGAAGACTCATGTGCACAGAAGTACAATCATCGAGTCACAGAATGGTTAGTGTTGGAAAAGACATTAAGACCTTCTAATTCCAACCCCTTTGCCATGGGCAGGGACACCTCCCACCAGACCAGGGCTCAAAGTCCCATCCAACCTGCCCTTGAGGACTTCCAGGGATGGGGGACCCACAACTTCTTTGGGCAACTTTTTCCACTGCCTCACCATTCTCACAGTAGAGAACTTTTTTTCTAATATCTAACCTAAATCTTCCCTGTTTAAGTTTAAACCCATTCTGTCTCTACAGTCCCTCATGAAGAGCCCTTCTCTGGCATCTTTGTAGGCCCCCTTGAAGAAACTTAGTAAAAAAATCAAGAAAAATTAGAACAAGCTTTGACATTTGATTCTAGTTTGTATGTAGATATACCATGTCATGGGAATCAGTATCTTGAATAAAGCATTAGGAAAGAATTGGAATTTGCTGGGTACTCTTCTTTTGCTCTTCTTATCTTTGCTTTCTTCCACCTACGCAACATTTGCCTTTGAAGATGGTAGAAGAGTTTCACTCCAGCACCATACAACTGAGTTTTACTAGGTCAGTAGCTTCTTCTGGTGTGTAAAGATACAAGGCCAGCTCATAGGTAAAACCAGCTTACTACAGCAAAAGAAATTATGCTATTTTACATGTACTAGATGGTATAGGTCCTCCTCAGTGGAAGTTCTAGGGGAATCTTAAATTTCCATCTTCAACCAAAATTACAAAGTCTGGAGGGGAAAGTTCTTGTGTGCTATTGTTGTTATCTTTGGTTGCTTCTAGAACTCCATATAGAAATGTGTTTTTTCACCTTGAATAATGAATATTTTTCATTGCTGCTCTCTGGGGAGACCTCTGGATGAACACACACTCCTGCACTACTTTGTCCAGTAACTGTATTGTGATACTCTGATGACCTGGCAATGATGTTTCACTTCTTTCAAACTTCAGGTTTGAAAAGGTCTAATGAGGTTTGAATTTTAAAATTTTTGAAGACTCTTGGAAATCATTTACTTGAAACTGCGTGGCACTGACTTAATCTGCAAAACAAAGCAGTGTGGCTGCAGTGTGCTTTATGCAGGCTGCATGTGGAGGAGGAAACTTGTTGTGAAGAGCAGTATTCCACCAAAAAAACACCAAACAAACAGAAAATAAGAAAAAAAGAAATAAAAGAAAAAGAAAGACGATAACACAAGAAAATTTAAAAACTGTGGTTTTCACTGGTTTAAATTAATTTTCAAAGCAGCAAACATTACTCCCCAAGATTTCATTCTTCCCCCTAAGTGGTTCATATGGGTAGGAGAACTGAGTACTTTCCATAAAGCCACTCGTAAATAAATGGGCTTTTATCTCTGGCTTAGATGAGCTTAACAAATCAGCAGAGGGAGAACAACAGAAGTCTGACCCAGTCAACTTTTTCTACATAACTCCTTTGCACTGAAAAATTCAGTGAAAATTACTAAAAATTCATTCTAATGCTTTTATAAAATGTGTTAATCTTAGCAACAGTGCCTATCGAATTTTTAAAATCTGTCTGCTATATAATCAGTGCTTTATTTTAATTTTGTATGTGCTCTGTGCAAAGATGCTTTGGTCTCCATGGCAAGAAATCTTAATTCACACTAGGTTCCATGACTGGCTATTAGAGGAAAAATTATCCCTAAGGCAACCTATAGAATGCATATGTAGTGCAAGCAAGGTGCAGATTCTCTGCAGAGTTCACCTTCTCATAATTGGGGCTGGTATGAGGTTGATGGGAAAAAGCCCTTGAAAACCGCTGTTAGAGGGAGCAAATCTGATGCTGTTAAAACATAGCCAACTGGTCTGTGGTGTAGAGGGTGGCACTCTCGTTTCCTTTCAAACTGAAATAATTTACTAGTCTCTCCACATCAACCTCATTACAAATCACTGTTGTTACACTTTTTCCTTTTGCTGTTCTTCATGAAATAGTTCTTTATTTGAGATACAATTGCCTATTTCTTATTCTTTTTTTCTAAAATTCTCTTTACAATTATCATGAACCCCTTTAAAACAGCTGATTAATCTGATTTCTGCAGTGGCAATGGGGACAGTGAGATGTAACTCACTGGATATTTAAACATCAAGGAACAAAAGAGAAACAAAGTGAAATATTGATTCCCAGTGTCAGTTGAAATATATATTCCACATGGAAGAAAAAATTGATCAGTGTTCAGTGCTACAATAGCACTGATGGAGTGCATAGAAAATAAGCAGAAAAGGTGATGAGAACCATGATCTCATTTTACTTTTGTTTGTTCTTCTAGGCACCAATAACAGAAGGTTTTGTTGAAGTTTTTCTTCTACACTTTCTCTGAAATAAGATAGGACATCAGTCCAAAAACAAAAACCCAAATCTCCCCTCAAAGTTACAAAGCAACAAAAGCAGGCTTCAGATAAAACTATGTGAAAGAATTTAAGGGTATTATGGAAGGAAATTCAGAAGTAAGGCTGACTTCCTCCATGTTCTCACTGTATTTTCACTGAAGTATTTGTGTTTAATGCCAAAGGGATAAGTAGAAGACCTGACAAAAACCTGCTATATCAATCTCTTGCATATGCAGCACAGCTTGTTTCTTCACATAAACCCTTTTCAACATTGCAGCATAGGAGGGTACACAAGGGCACATGTGCATTGGTACAGCTCCAGGAGAGAGCTCATGTTATGATTTACTTAAGACCAAATCTTTACTAAGCTGTTAGTATCATCTGTGCACATATTATAGTAACATTTATGCTGTCTGTCATACAAATAAGTTTCAAATATTTTACAGATATGTGTATATTTTAAATTAAGAAATTGTGAATAATATCTTCATTGAGATTACACTGTGTTGTTGAATAATAGTATGTAGGATAGCCATGGGAATGCAACCCTACTTCATATCAAGGGTTTGATTTAGCACAGCAGTCAGTGAGATTTTTCTGGTACTTGAAATGTATAAGTTCCTTGTCTAAGGTAAGATGAACAGGAAAATGGTTTGCTCAGTTGAAAAATACTGATCAAAACTAAACAAAAACATTTTCTTTCATCAGTTGCATAATTTATGAATCTAAAAAACTAAAACCTTTAACAAAAATGTAAAAAAAAAGTTAATTCTAATAAGTATGAATAAATTCAACTGATTCTAAGTTTTCTTCAGCAATAACCATAAACAGGAAGCTAAGGCTCCCTAGTATGAAAAATTCCAAACCCATGCACGAATTTATTGGACTTGGTAACAAGACTGTGGTCTTCCATATCAGTGCTAACCAGTTCAGCACACTGCCATGTAAGCAGATGTTACTGATCAGCCTTTAGTAATCACCATGGCAGTGGCTTTCAGTCTTGACAGATTTGTTTCCAGCTCTTTGTACAACTTCAAGAAGTGACCCAGACAATTCTCAGATGCCCAGCTGTCTTCATGTAAACTAAGCACTATCTTCTTTTTACTGAAGCCATCTTTACGTCCACTTGTTGTCTGCTTTTTGATTTGGCCTTAAAACCTCCTAGAAAAACAACAAAAACAAAAAACAACAAAAAAAGAAAACCAACCAAACACAAACCCAACCAACCAACAACCAAACAAACCCACAAAACCCCACAACTAATACCAAAGTATTATGTCTAATTTCCAGCTCGTTAAATTTTATCTCTTGACACTAATATATGATGAAACCACCTAAGAGATATTGCTATACCTACAGGTGCTCCTTCATACAAGTGTATTAGGTGCAGGCTGGTAAGAGAAGCAGACTAATGACTGGCATCTTCCTTTTCACAGTTAAAAAATGGGTTACAAATTGTATGAGTAAATGTGGGGAAAACATTCTACTCTGATGTGTTTGTATTTTATGTTCCCTTTGGACAAGCACAAAGCAGCAAAGAATAGTGCCCTCAGCTAAAGGTAGCACTCACTAGTTGCCCTGCCAATTTATTCTCATTAAAGAAATACTCCAAGAGAGGGAAATATTGTATTCTCTGTAGAGGACTATGTAGAGAGTACACCTTATATAAAGAAATGAGTGTCGGAATCATCTTTAATTGTCCTCTGGTTGACTATAGAAACTGCCTCTATGTTCCTGCTACTGATATGTATTTTCTATGTATGTTATTATCAGTCAGAAGAAAGATAATGCTGAGTATTCCAAGGTACTAGAATTACTGTCTGAACATTTCACATAGATCTTGTTGCTATTTGTTTTTATTCTGAATTTCCTGTTCAATTTAGTGCTTTGGCATCTTAGTACATCGAACCCTGGGGTGCCTCCAGGCTATATCCTTAGCCCATTCTGCACAAGAAATTAAATGAAATGAAGAAAATGATTGCTCTCAGCCAGCTTGTGCTATCTGGGAAATGGGATTTCCACCACCCTGCTGGTAGGAAAGATGAAAACAAAAGGTTCACCAATATGAAAGCTAAAGCTTGAATATATTTTCAGCTCAACTCTTTTTGTGGAACAAAATGTTCTTTTAGAATTTCTTCTACATATTGACTTATCTGAATAAACAGCCCCTAGTTAATAATGCAGAACACATGGTCCTGTTTTGATAAGCACATCCCCAGGGATTTGTGCCATTCAGTTTGAACAGAGGTGCTAGAAATATTTTTTTGTACCAAAACCTGGGCAGCTCATGTTAATTTATGGTCAACAAAGACTTTTTCTGAGTCCTTTGCTCATTGCTATTGAAATGAAATGCGAAGTACAGTGATTTTAAGGACTACAAGAGGCCTGCTCTATCAGATAGTGTTTAAAGCTGCTGTTTAGGTTTGGGGATAGAAATAAGAAAGCTACAACAGCAATTCTCTTGGTCTTATTTGGCTAAAAGGACAGAGCACACTGTTTCACACTGTATGTTTCAGTTTCATAGTCCTTAGTGCCAAGATACAGATCAGTGTCTTAACCTGGAGATGGGAGCTGCAATTTCTTTGAACACAAAACTACCATTTGGCCAGCTAAAAAGTGAACTTAAAGGGTGTGGCTGCCATAGAAGAGTCCAATGATATTTAAAGTGCACTCACATACATTAAATAGCAAAATGGGCTCTAGTTATATGGCCTATTACAATATTCTTTCTGAAATCATTCAAGATTTCACAACTGATGGACAATGCACCTGATTCACTGCCACTGTGTCATTGCAAATCATTACCTTAGAAACGTGATTAAAGGATTTTTCTTTTTTTTTCCTTTTTTTTTTTTTAATGAACAGGAAAAGTCTAGTAGAAAATGGTAGAGGTGAAGCATTTTAAGTCAAAGAAATATTCGCATTGATGCTGCTGGAACTGAAAACTCTTAAAGCATATTTGCTGTATCAAAAACTGTCAACAGACTACTGTATGTTTCAATACAAGCTATGTTTTATTTCTGTGAGCTTTTGCCTAAGTGACACAGCAGAATAGGAATGCAAATCCCTCTAACTTAACTCTTGGTTATGAGAATAATTATTTTCTTTCTTTCTGATAAATGGGAAGAAAAAAACATGAGCTGGTGATGAAAAGGAATGAATAATAGAAGGGAAGGTGTCAATTTAAAAATAAAAATAAAAGTGGGACCATGTGGAGAGTGGCAACAGCAATAATTATTTGTATAAAGGAGTTTATCTATCTTGCTGTGCAAGAATACAAGGTTACAGAACCCTTCTGTCAAAAAAGAAGTACTCCCATAATTCTCACTTTAATGTTCATCACTGCAAAAAATAGGAAAAAAAAATAGTTTAGTCCATGTATTCCCATTTGAGTTTGTTCATTTGTGGTTTTTTTCTCCAGATGTTTTTATTATTCTTATTTATTCCCTTCTACGTAGTGATTAATAACATTTTCTAAGGAAAAGATATATGGAATCAGTGGACTAAATTCTAATATAATTTATTAAGTTCATCTGCAAAAAAAAATTCCTAATCAACATCAGGGAAAATATCAGAATACTACCTAATCTTCAGATTTTCATTTGTTTGTAGTGCTAGTTGCACAGTCTCTTTTTTTTCTTAGCAATAAAATTGAGAGTTTTGTTTTTCAATTTGGTAGTATGATTAGTTCATCTAAGCTCTGAAAGCACAAATGCATTTTCAATATACAGATAATTTTCTAGGAGAAAAATTAGAACCTACTCATAATCTGCAGTTACCACAGCTGCACTGGTTTAGAAGCAATTTGAGAGTAAAATACATGATATTACTTCTGTGGGGCAAAAGAAATAAATTTTTATCATTGTACCATAAGCAGTAGCCAAAGAGTTTAAAATGGTGGTAAGGACATTTCAGTTTAAGAAAGAATGCAGTTTCACACTAAGCCCCTAATTCTTGTTTCACAGCAGTTTTAATAAACAGTGTTCTTCCTTATACTGTGCTCTTCTGCACCTACTGTGAGAGACAATAGACATTTGGGACTGAAATGAACACTAAGCTGCAGGTCAGCTTGTATATGCTGATTCTTAGGATTATAACAAGAACTATTCCTGAATTTCAGATTGAAACACCCACTGAGATCTCATAAAGAACTGTTTAAAGCCTCCACAATAACTTTGCAACAAAAAGGTCAAATAAGAATTGCAAGCAGAGAAGCTGCTGGGTATCAGCGACGAGACTGAAAGTAAGGAAACTGAAACAAGACAAAGATGACAAGCATGTTATCAGCCTCCCATCTACTCTGAGATATTTGATAACTACTTTGAAGGTCCTCTGGTTATCATGAAGGTTTGTCCTTTAATATCTACAGGCTATATATGTTTAGATGATTTAAGGTTAAAGCAAGTATTTTGCAAAGTATATAAATTATCTGTTGGTTTTTAGTAGACAAAATTATTATTAGTTGATAATATGTCACATAGACTCTGCTTATAGAAACACCCCAAAAACAGATTTGGCAAATCACCAGGTACTTTAGGAAGCATCCAGCCTCCTTTCTTCATTCACCTGCTGTCTGCTGTTAAGTTTTGATTCACCAAGCTGTCCATCCCTCTGTTGTCTCTTTGTGCACGTGCTGCCCTAACTGTTTCCAGGGAAGCTGCTATTTTCATTCAGTGATAGGTGAGATCTGACACAGATTTGTGGACATGCAAGGCTAAAAAATAAAGACTAAATGGTCTTTGTGAACTCTGTTTAAAGGGAAGCAAGGGGCTACTGTGAGGTATTAGAGAGGTATACAATGCCGCGGTGCTTAGATGAGGCAGCCCTCGCTCTTCAGAAGCCTGTGATGAAGTGGTAGATTCATTCTCTGTTAAGATACAAGCTTTCTTTATGAATGATGCAAGTTTTACACTAGGAAAGAACTAAGAGCTACTAGAGCTAGAAGGACTAGAAATCATACTTAATAAAAGGATGCTACAAAAGAAAAAAAAAATAATCCTGACTTTTAAGCAATTATCACCACATTTCCTGGCTTATGCTCACATGCAGACAGTGAATCTAGTTTTAGCTAAAGCCATAAAGTAGAACTGGAATTTCTTTAGTAATTTTAATTCCTTTAATGAACAATTTTAATATTTATTTGTCTGGCTTCTTTCTGTCTTGTCCAGAATATCTGTATGTGGATAACTGTATTGCTCTAACTTATTAATATGCAAAACTGAGCAAGCCTTTAACTTTATGAGGCCATGGGGAGACACATAACTCATGGTGTTTCTTGAAATAAGCAATAAAATGAGCAAATTCATTTTGATTTAATTCAGGATGCAGTGTGGAGTGTTAGCAGTAGCTTTAGTAACTCACTAATTAGGGGATCAATCATTTCTTTTTGATTTTCCATTACGCAAAAGATTCAAGGAGGGAAAATTTTTGCAGTTCATGTGAAAACTTAAACAGCAAAACCCCTTTCAAAAGCAATGACAGCTAATGCAATTTTACTAGAATCCAGTAGGCTATGCTCATGCTCTGATTTTCTGGCTGAGACATACCTAGTCGTCATTTGCTCTGCATGCAAACAGATGGGTCACTTCGTTTCAATGATTCAGACAGTTCTACACAGCTTATCCTCTCAATATGAAACATTCCTTGGTCCAGAGAACCCATTTAATAACATTTATTTCTAACACAATTTCCAACATCCATTTTCCTAGAGACAGTGGCTGGAAAGTACTGCTTCCTGACTGAATATTAAAATATACATAATTATTGCTGGGATACTAAAAGCAGGATGGCTTTCTCACTTCCAATTGTCCAAATAAGAAAATTCTTCTTTGTCAAGATAATTAAGTTGTCTGTCAGACTTATCACCTCAGAGACAGGTTCTTCTCATTTCAGCTGGTGTTTGTTAGGCTAGATAAGAATATCAAAGAGCAGAAGCCTTCTGTGCAAGCGCAGAACATAATTTATACCTCAGTGTCATTTTATTAATAAATTGTAATCAATTTTTCTGTGAGATCAACTGTATATGGAATCATTCAAGAAAATAAAGAGAATTCAGCAAAGGATTTTATTTCTGTGTGCCTATGTTTAACTTAATGTTTTAAATATCTTGTGGATAAAAGCAAGTGTGAAGTAATGAGAAGCTGGAGTGATCCAGGTTGGTTTATTCCCAGTGCATGCATCTATGTAGTTTTAATCCCTTTTAACTGACTTCATATTGCCAGACAATTTAGAGTAACTTTTTGTGTTATTTCCTTACTGTCATTATTGGTAAGAAACTCAGACTCATACCCACAAATGGGTCTTTGGAATTTCCTTTGGAAGAATAAACTTCTGCAATAGGCTTTCAGTTAAGAGGTATCCTAAAGGAGGGATCAATTCTTATATGCTTCTCTGAAAGAGCATTTGATTGAATTTCTGCCTGCTGGTTTTACTCCTTTCAGACATGTGAAAGAAGTATGATACTTCATGCTTGCAGATTTTATGAGGAAATATAGGGAATAACATAAATATGGCTGTTTTCATGATTGGATAGAGGGATGAGGTGGTCTTGTAGTCTTATGTTCAACCACTGTTTATTGTCTTATTCCATAATGAAATAGAGCAAAAGCTGAAGCCTTATCCTTCCCAGACAGGACATCTGCCTTGAAGTAGCAATACAAAAACAACACACACGTTTTTGTAGAGCTGTGATGCAAAACACCAAATAAAGTCTGCATTTCTATTGCAGGATCACTAAAGCCAGTGCTGCTCATTGCCCAGAAGCCCTCTGCACAGAGGGGTCTGGCCCTGCACAGCACTGCCCAGCACCTCCCTCTGCTTTCTGATTCCCAGAGATTGGATCACATGCATAATATCAGAGAAGAGAGATTGAGGGTGAGCCATATTTGTCCATCCTTCTCCCTGTCTCCTCTCTTCCCTCCACTTTAGAAGAGGCCAGCGTAGTGTTATTGTGAGATATCAGTGGCTGAAGGGCAGATGTGTTGCTGGGGATTTTATATGCTAATGTATGGAGAGGAGAGATGCAGTGTCAACTTGTCTTTCACACCTCCCAGACAGGTTGTAGCCCTCCTGTATTAGATAAGAGGAAGTTCTTTACTGTAAGGGTGGTGAGACACTGGAATGGGTTGCCCAAGGAAGTTGTGAATGCATCCCTGGCGGTGTTCAAGACCAGGTTGGACAAAGCCTTGGGTGACATGGTTTATTGTGAGGCATCCCTGCCCATAGCAGGAGTGTTGGAACTAGATGATCTTAAGGTCCTTTCTAACCCTAACTATTCTATGATTCTATGATTTGGGCAGTAGGGACAAAAAGGTTTGGTGGTAGCACATTTTGGGATGTTTACTGTGTAGGATTCAAATGGCATTCTCTATCACCTATGTCAAGGAAAGAAAACGTATTGGGACACACAATTCCTGACAGATGCAGGCTGAGGCTAATGTGTGGCAGAGTAGGTGAGGTAAGACAAAGCTCAGCTGTCTCCATGGGCAAGACCCATCTGCCACTGCTAAAGATTAAGTGGCAAATGGTTTTGTTCAGATTCAAGGGAAGTGTCAGGCAAAAGAGGTCACCCTTCACACAGTGATGTTCTGACAGAGCAGCAAAGCTGAGCCCTGCAAAAGGACAAACCAGCCATCTACACTCTCACATCATGAGATGACTGCATAGGGTGCTTTCAAGAACTTGGGAAGATTTTTATTTATTGCTCTTTAAAGAATAGAAAGGAGTTCTGTCAGCATGTGCAGCACTGCTTGCCACCAGTCTTAGGCTAAGATAACCTGTGTTTATATCTCACAGGAGGACAGATCTTTGATGCAGGGGGAATTCCAACCTGTCTCACTCCAGGGAGCTGAGACAGTCCAAAACCATCACCTCATCTCTCTGATTTGCTGTCTGCTATAAGCTCAGCGTTGTCTTTGTGATGTATCAGGATGCAGATTCACATTTAATGCCTAATTTATGGGAAAGAACAAGGCTAAGCAAATAAAGCATGCACAGCAAACTGAAGCATTTACTTCTTGAAAAGCCTTCAATGTAAACTGACAACACATCTCATTCAGTAGCTTTCCAGGCAATACTATCTAGCAACTAGGTAAAAGGTTTCAATAACAGAGTGTATTGACTGTTTGTCATTGCACCAAGATGACTTCACAAATATCTGTACTCATATCAGAACAAGCCACAAATTGTTGAGGAAATCAATAGGTCACTTACACACCTTGAGAGCCAGCTGTATTATGAGAGTCACACTGAACTGATAGTTATTAACCCTGCTAAATTAAAAACTCACTTGAGTTCAGCACTTTTGGTGCATCAAGGGAGGTAAACATAACCCAAGGAAATAAGTTTATAGCAATTTAAGGATTTGTAGTCCTTCTGCTTATCTGAAGCTGATGCTTCTGAAAGGTAGAGGAAAAATAGCTTCCTAGAGATAACTGTTAGGTTGTTTATCATGAAAGCTGTAAAAGGAACTTTACAACATCCTTTTTTTTCTAATTATATTAGATGCCCTAGATAATTAGGGACAAGTAAAACCTAAATGACTCACAGTTAAATAAGGCTACTTTATAGGATATAATAGAGAATATGTTGATGACAAAAAACGTAAAAAATTTAAAACTCTCTGCTGCCTGCCAGTTTTACAGAGGACAGTGGTAACATATGAGTTCCAAACTGAGGAACTGGAAGTGCCAAGGTGTCAGTAAAATTTTCATATGTAGAAGGCTACAAACTCTTGCTCTTCTCTCATTTCATTTAACATACCAGTGCAACTTTTGTGGGGAGGCTGTCATACTCAATAGACAGAAATGCTAGGGATATGTTGTGACATTCAGCTCTACATCACTTTCCCATCGAGTAAACTAACTTTGTACTTATTGCCATCCAATAAAACAAATTGCAATAAGCTACCCCTCCCCACCTGTCCAGGAACCTAAGAGGAATTAGTGCTATGACTAAGAACAGCTGGCTGAACTAAACTTGGGCACAATAAAAGCAACACTGATAGTCAGAGGAAAACATTTTGGACAAGTAACCAACACTAATAAAATTTTTCCTTGAGGGACAGCTGCTCTCATTTCTCATTTCTTAAAATGGCAGGCAGCTTCAGCATCTTTCTGCATTTCTCATTACACCATATGACAAAACTTGCCAAAACCAACTTCTTTCATTTATGGCCAGCCATGAGGTTGGACCTTCTCATGACAGAATCTGACCTGGACACAGTTATTAAAACTTCTGTGGCTTGGTTTGCAATGACCTGAATTTAAATGCACTGCACTGAAATTAATATGGTGGGCTTCAGACAGTAGTCTGAAGAAAGCTCTACCGGAAATCACAGGGATCCACAGATTTAAGTGGACTCAGTGGCTTGTTTTGTTTCATCAGACTGTGCAAATTCTTTTTCAACCCATCACAACTTTCAGCATCCGTAATATTACCTTATGGCAAGGAATTCCACAGTTTAAGCAAGCGTTATCGGAAGAACTCTTACTGTTTTACCTGTCTTGTATTTTTTCTTTCATGTTCCTAGATTTTTTACTGTAACACAATTATATGTTACCCTCTATTCCCCTTTACAATGCTATTCATGATTTTACAGAACCTCATCAGTTATCCCTGATATCTTTTCAAGCTGGAAAGGCAAAGTATGCTGGTTGACCATTCTTATGAAAACCATTACATAATTTTGACCATCCTTTATTGCCCCCTTTCTGTACCTTTTTCAGTTCTATTATATTCTTTTTCACTATGGGATGAGTGGAATTATACCTGTTATTCAAGATGTGAGCTCCCCATGGATTTGCAGAGTGTTTCAATGGTGTCCTCCATTTATTCTTTACTTCTTCTCTAGTAATTTTCAAGGCTCGATTTGCTTCTTCACAGTTTCTGAGCACTGAACTAATATTTTCCTGGAAATATCTATTATAACCACAAGGTCTCTTTCCTAAATGGTAATGATCAGTGCAGACCATATCAAAGGGATTTTTTTATTTCAGTGAACTGAAGTTTTGATTCCACATATTTACATGTTGGGAAAAACTGGACTGGTGTCATTAACATTTAAATTCAATTTTTTAAATGAAAATACATTTGGGTTTGATTTAGTGGAAATAACCAAGATTTCCAACCCTCTTTAAAAAAAAAAATCAACAATCATCCATGGTCAAATGTAAACTAATGAAAGCATTCAAGAGCTGAAAATGCAGTTTCTTCTCAGTTCAGAGGTAGAATTTCAGGACAGTAGACACAGGACAGTGGATTTCCAACCACCCACAGAGAGAAAGTGTATAATTTGAGTGGGTCATAACAGCTGTCCAGCCTTTCCATGTCAGCTTGCTGCTCATTGTGAAGCCTACATTATAAAAAAGAAGTAGGGGAAGAAACTAAATATTAGATTAAGTCTTAGCATCTAACACTGATTGGCTGTTTAGATAAAGAACTGGCTGGATGGCCTGATCCTGCCCCTCTACTCTGCTCTTGTGAGACCCCGCCTGGAGTATTGTGTGCAGTTCTGGTGTCCTCAATATAAAAAGGACATGGAACTGTTGGAACAAGTCCAGAGGAGGGCCATGAGGATGATCAAGGGACTGGAGCACCTCCCATATGAAGATAGGCTGAGAAAGTTGGGGCTGTTTAGCCCAGAGAAGAGAAGGCTGCGTGGAGACCTCATAGCAGGCTTCCAATATCTGAAGGGGGCCTGCAAGAATGCTGGAGAGGAACTCTTCACTAGGGACTGTAGTGATAAGACAAGGGGTAATGGGTTCAAACTTAAACAGGGGAAGTTTAGATTGGATATAAGGAAGTTCTTTACTGTGAGGGTGGTGAGGTACTGGAATGGGTTGCCCAGCGAGGTTGTGAATGCTCCATCCATGGAGGTGTTCAAGGCCAGGTTGGGCAGAGCCTTGGGTGACATAGTTTAGTGTGAGGTGTCCCTGCCAATGGCAGGGGTGTTGGAACTAGATGATCTTAAGGTGCTTTTCAACCCTAACTATTCTATGATTCTATGATTCTATGACTTGACCAGTTTCTAAACAAAAACTCTTGACTTTGGTACTACAAGACTGTTTTGCAGAAAGGGAGACCTTCATTAACTTCATTAACCCACAGAGGTTTTGCTCCTGCTTTCAGCACTCTTTTCAGAGCAAGTTTTAATTAGCTTTAAATTCATATGAATGCCTGTATCTTCGCAGCAACATTCAAATTATTCAGGGCTTACTATTTAGAAATATCCTCACCATTATATTGAATGGTGATTTATCATTATTGCAAGGAGTTTCTGATTAGAACAGAACTGCAGGCCTCTGTCCTGGGTTCAGCAGTAGCAGTCATTTTTTCTCCTTCTTGGTAGCTGGTGCAGTGCTGTGTTTTTGACTTTTGGCCTGGGAAAGGTGCTGATAGCACCGATGTTTTTAGTTACTGCTCAAATGTTTGGTCTGAACAAGGACTTTCTGAGCCTCATGCTCTGCCAGGGAGGAGGGGAAGCCAGGAGGAAGCAGAGACAGAACACCTGACCCAAACTGACCAAAGAAGTATTCCATACCACAGCACATCTTGTCCAGGATGTAACTGAGAGTTACCCGGAAGGGCTGGAGGACTGTGTGGTTGGACGAGGTATCGGTCGGTGCTTGGACAGGCTGGGGTGGGGGGGCGAGTTATTGGTTGGTGGGTAGTGAGGTGTTGTATTCTCTTCCCTTGTTATCTCTCATCATTATTATCATTGGTGGTAGCAGTAGTGATTTGTGTTATACCTTAGTTACTAAACTGTTCTTATCTCAACCTGTGGGAGTTGCATTCTTTTGATTCTCCTCTCCATCCCTCTGGGAGTAGGGGGAGGGAAAGAAGGGGGGAGTGAGAGAGCGACTGTGTGATTTATGGCTGATTTTGTTTAAACCAGGATAGTTCTTTTTAAAAGCCTACAGCACCCAGAATTCCCAGGTGGTCTCCCATCCAAGTACTAACCGAGCCCGACCCTGCTTATCCTCCCAGTATAATCATATTTTAATGGGGTTTTAAGTACTACTAAAAATATTTCCAAAAAAATGCTTGGTGATAGACTGATGTAATCAAACTGATGCCTCAGTTTTTCCAGCTTTGAAGGGTAGCCAGTTACAAGCAATGTTTCAAAATCAAATCTCATTTTATAACACTTTGTACCATAATTATGGATGAATAATGGAAATCAATACAGAGGCAGAAACAGAAGCTGTAAAAAAATTATTCTGGCTGAATCATTCATTCATTGGTATAACCTTATGTAGAATGCAAAAATGAGCAACAGCTAAGATTTCTTTTGCTCATATTTTCTTAAAAGAAAACCTTTAATGAAGCTGCATCCAAGATTGTATTTTCATAACTGTGACCTGAGATATTGTATTTCTTTAAGTACATATCAATTTCAAACCCAGAACTGCTTGGCAGGATAAATAGAGCTCTCCTAATAAATCATCCGTCCTTTCCACTCATGCATGAAATCAGTATAACATGCATGACAAAAGATAACAGATTATTACAGCAAATCAAAAAAGAATAATGTATGCCTATATTTTTCAGGAAATATGTTCAAGTAGGATTGCTGTGTCTTAACTCTTCTTGCTTCATGCTTTCAATGTTGAAAGTTTTATGGAATAAAATACAGTTCAAGTAACAGAAAAATCTGAGCTGTCTTAACATGGCGTTTGCTCTGACATCATAGCTAACACACAGAAAACACCATGATTGCCATGTTGCTTGTCTACCAAATTCCGAAAATTAGGAAAGGAGGAAATGGAACGAAGATAATTTAAAAAATGAACAAACAAACAAAAGCACTAAACAAACCACCCCCGAAAAAGCGCCCCAACTTGGTTCAAAAGTATTAGAAATGAAAGAGCACACATTTCAATGCATTTTTTGCTAATTACACAGTCGTCACTGAGTCACTTAATTGTTATCTGTGGGACTGCGCTGACACCTAGTGGTGCATGTTGGGCTACAGTGGTACCCTTGGGTGGACCCTCAGGTGATGGTTATATGCCAAAGAAGCCAGCAGCTACTCATCTTTAAAAAATCTGTTTCAAAACCTGCATGAAATACTCTTGGAATTGATATGTTCACCACCTCCAGTCACCCAGTGGTGTGCTTTCATATGGAACATGAAGATGCATTTTCATATTGAGAAAAGTAAAAAAAGTGTTGGAAGAAAAAATAGGAAAGCTTACATGGAGAGATGTAGCAGTGCCAAAGGGACTAAAAACCAACAAGAAAGCCCACCAGTCGAACACAAAATGTTTTCTTTCAGCTGGGCACATATTCATTCACATAGAGAAAATAGCCTGAGTTTATCACCTCTTACCAAAATTATGGTCTAACAAAATTAAGGAAAAAATACTGACCCAACCCACACATACCCCATTTAGTTTGAAATCCCTCTCAGATACTTAATTGTGGTGGATGCAAATAAATAATGACTTTTCTGTTTTTACCAGATTGCAGAGCTTTACACAGTGAAATGTATTTGGAGTTTTTAGTGACATGTGCATTACATTCAGGATTCCAATATAGGAAATGCTTAATAGTGTCAGCCTTTAATCAGTTTCAAATATTGAAAAAAACCTCCAACTGCTCTAACGTGTTTTCTTCTTTCCATTAAGTCTTGCCTATAGAATCAATTACTTTACTTGTCATTTTCTGACATGACTTTTTAGATGAATAACATTTGGTGAAATTGATAAGTATGGATTATGGATGAAATCCAGGGACCCATTGAATTTGAAGGGTATTTTGCCTTTGAGTTAAAGAGGGTCAAACCTAAGCTTTAATCTAATTATCTGGCAGAAGTAATTCAATGATGCTATCTTCAAATACTTCCCCATAAAATGCACAGGGTCTGATTCTGTTCTTACTGATTATTACATATTCATTGAATCATATGGAAGTAGTGCCTTATATATGCTGGAACACGTGAGATCAGAACCAACTCTGCTTAATACCAGCAACCAAAGGACAGATGCCCCAGTCAGAAAACTGGGTTTGGAGAAAGTCATTTATGTATTATTGTTTGTAGATCTACATCTTTATGCGATGAACGCAGCAATTAATTACGGTAATGTCCCTCTAGGATATTTAGAATACTATATAAGCTTATCATGCAGCTCCTATTCAGACAGGACATTATTGAGCAGACCTACCCAGCAGCATATGTGGAGGT
This sequence comes from Pezoporus occidentalis, assembly GCF_034315485.1. Lineage (NCBI taxonomy): Eukaryota > Metazoa > Chordata > Aves > Psittaciformes > Psittacidae > Pezoporus > Pezoporus occidentalis. Next base: position 1,192,500 of record NW_026915724.1, on the reverse strand, counting down.
TGGTTATGATGCCTGAGGAATTACCTATTACGCATACTGAGGAATTAAAGAGGACTTACAGGAGCATTGTACCACTGAATCAAACCTGGATAGACATATGTCATGTCCTTGAGAGGGCGTCTAAACACATTCAGTATTTTCAGACAATTTTTTAGCAGGACAAAACTGCCAAAAACATTAATCTCAAATAATTCTTCTGAAAATTTGAATATTTTAGTGCTTCCTCCTGCCTTTCCCTAAGGGAGGTGCTGGCAAACTTCAGCCCTGCTTGAGCGTGTCTGGGAAATAGGGCTGGGCTGGCTCCAGAAAGACACCGTGCAGACTGGCCGTCAAAACAGAGGTAAGCAGGGATGGAAGAGGAGGAGGAGGCAAAGCAGAGATTATGAGGAACTTTTGGGAGTAGTGGTAAAGCAGGCTCAAGATGGCTATAGAAAAGGTTTAAAGATCCTGAAAAAAATATTTGTAAACCTTTTGGTTTTTCCTTACAGGTTTTATAAGGCCTGTTCATTTCCAGAGAAACTTAGTTTGTGACTTCAGATGTAAATTTTTTTCACTATTAAAAAAAAAAGAGAGAGAAAAAGAAATGGCTTTGGTCCTTCAGGTTAACAAATGCAAGTGGTGGACGTGTCAGTAACTAGAAACTCATGATTTAAAGGAAAAGAAACAACTACTGGATACAGTATAGGAGCATAGGATTAGACAGGAAACTTGGGGGAGACACTTTGCTCTCACTCTAACTAGAAAATATCCACAGATTTTAATGTCTTATGATCATGTCTTACAGAAAAATCTTCAGAGATTGAAATATTTACTACAGCATATTAAGCTCAGTGCTCAAATAGCTTATCCAAAACAATAGTCATTTTACATTTATTCACTGAGAAATTGGATCTATAGAACAGGAGTCTTTTAGTGCTGATCAAATGTATTGCAACTTTGCTGGTTTAAGCTGATGAAACTACAGGTCTTACAGAAGTACTGTGAAAATATGAAATGCCATATAAAGTCTGGGGGTGTTTTTTTCTTTTAAAATTAAAATATACTTTCAGGAGAAAAATAATTTGTAGCAATGAAGATGGTAAAAATTTATCTCTAGTTGGAAGGATATAAAAGAAATAACAAGGCAAAGGTGCTTTTGAAATAACGGAGGCCACATCTTATGAGAAATAACAATGGGGTGCAAAGTGAAAGACTTTGATGTGAAGTAAGAGCCCTTCCTAAGCTGTTTTCCATTTTACATTGTGTTTGGGGCAGATTCATAGAAGTGGGAAAAAAAATGAAGAGAATATATATTTATTGTTTTGTTAATACTGAAAGTGTTTGCACCTGTATTTTAGTAGTTTGAACAAAATTTGTAATATCTGACTATGGGAATGAATTTACAGATTTGTAGAATACATTTTTGTAACTGACTTTCTATTTGAATAACCCCTATTTTTACAAAAGCTTCTTTCCCCTTCCTTTTTTTCCAAGTTAAATTTAGTGTTGTTAATGAAAAAGTTACAGCTCCTTAAGCAGAGAAGAGACAATTAAAAGTAGCTATGTTTTTCTTTGATGATTTCTCTTTTGTTATTGGTCTCTTTACAAGTGCATGAAGAGGCTCACCTTCTCCCACCTTCTTTTGACCAACGTTTGCAAAATCTTCTAAAACACTGGAGAAGCAAATGTATTGCTTTGTTCGTGTACAATACCAACCTAACATTCACTGAAATCACAGTTGAAAAAGTCTGCATTATATCTACCAAGACAGACCAACTCAGAGGTTTTTCTGAGATGAACAGAATGCATCACATCCCTGTGTTGTTTTATTGTTCCTACCAAGATAATTTCTGGAGTAATATGTAGATGTACTGTCCTGGGATATTTTACTGCTGAAAGCACTTTTAGTTTACATTCAAAATAGCTGCCCTGAAGGCCTTAATATCACTCTAAACACACAAATATTTTCTTTCCTGATTCAATTTTGTAGATCCAGTATGATGCAATAATTCTCCTATATGAAGACAGGCTAAGAACACTGGGGCTGTTCAGCCTGGAGAAGAGAAGGCTGTGTGGAGGCCTCATAGCAGCCTTCCAGTATCTGAAGGAGGTCTCTAAGGATTCTGGGGAGGGACTCTTCATTGGGGACTGTAGTGATAGGACAAAGTGTAATGGGTTTAAACTTAAAAAGCGGAAGTTCAGGTTAGATATACGGAAGAAATTCTTTACTGTGAGGGTGGTGAGGCACTGGAATAGGTTGCCCAAGGAAGCTGTAAATGCTCCATCCCTGGCAGTGTTCAGGGTCAGGTTGGACAGGGCCTTGGGTGACATGGTCTAGTGGGAGGTGTCCCTGCTCATGGTAGGAGGGTTGGAACTAGATGATCTTAAGGTCCTTTCCAACCCTAACTATTCTATGATTCTGTGATTCTATAATACTGCTCCTGGTGCAGAGTGTGAATGGTGGTTTCATCCCAGGTGACAACTAAGCACCACACAGCCATTTGCTCACTCACCTACAGTGGGATATTGGAGAGAATTAGGAGGGTAAAAATGAGAAAATAAGAAACTGTTGTTTAATACTTAAAGCAAAAGCTGTGCACACCAACAAAGCAAAACTAGGAATTCATTCACTACTTCCCATCAGCAGGCAGCTGTTCAGTCATCTCCAGGAAAGAAGGGCTCCATCATGCATAATAGTTACTTGGGAAGACAAACACTATTACTCTGAACATCCACCCTTTTCTTCTTTTTCACACAGCTTTACATGCTGAGCATGACATCATATGGTCTGGAATATCTCCTTGGTCAGTTGGAGTCAGCTGTCTCAGCTGTGTCCCCTCCCAGCTCCTTGTGCACCCCCAGCCTGCTTGCTGGTGCGGTAGTGTGAGGAGCAGAAAAGGCTTTGGCTCTGTGTTAAGCACAGCTCAGCAGTAACTAAAATATCCCTGTGTTATCAACACTGTTTTCATCATAAATCCAAAACACAGACCCATATCAGCTACAATGAAGAAGAATAACTCCATCCCAGCCAAAACCAGCAAAGTGGAGAAACAGTGGAATAATTTGTTCAGACAAGCAGACTGAAGGCCAGATCTGGAAGCTCTTTTTGTGCTGAATATGGTAAAGCCCAGACTCTGTTTTGATTTCAAACATACCAGGGGTTATGTACTGTGGTACTAGGGATTTGGTTTTGGTGTTTGTTTTTTGTTTTGTTTTGATTTGATTTAGAAGGGTATGTCTATGAGGATTTTTGCTCATTGCCTTTCCTTTTTGTTCCTTTTTACCAGTTCCTTGGAACAAAGATATTAAAGTGAACGCATAGATTAGCAATGATACTCATTGATCCTTTAAAAAAAGGATTTATGGAGGTATGGAGATTTCTACTTTTCTTTCCATTTTCTCTCTGCTACCTGCTAAATCCTGTGAATATCTGTCTTAAGCTGTCTTCTATGTTCTGTGTATTTTTCTCCCAGGAAAAAACTACAGCCATTGTGAAAGGGCACTGTCATCCAAATATGCCATATTTCTGCATATAGTCCATGCCAAAATGATTTTAAGTTATACTTCAACTAAAGAATAAATAAACAACTTGGATTTTCTTTCAGCAACCTAGCTCCTAAAACTGAAAGACACTTTCTGAAGCAGCATTTGTGATTGGTTATGATAACTAGCTGTGAAAACAGTCCCTCATATGTTTCTATGAATATTTTCATTTTCGAATTATTCTGCTTGGACTCCTTTCCTAACCTTACTCTGCTCACTATTCAGCAGTACCTTAGTATATGGGTTTACTTGTAGGAATGTCAACAGAAACAGATAATTTACAATACAGTCACAGGTACTGCCAGGGCTGATATATTGAAAGAGTGATAACAAAAATCTGATGTGCTAATTTTCAAAAGTAATCAGCTCATGTAGTATAAATTAAACTCACTGAAGTGTTTTGCTTCTCTTGAGTTTCCTAATTGATTTTGAGAAATATCTAGTATATCAAATAGTTCTTGCTCCCAATAATAAATACAAAAATGATCTAAAACTTGATCACGTTTTTTATATATGCAAATGAGAGCCATCTCTTTAAGAGCAGGTTATTAAGAGCAATTATTTAGGTTCCTGAATAAAGTACAGAATTCCTTTAGATTGACAGCTTGCGGCCTTTGTACTTAATGAGAGAATATATTGAGAACTATAAAGCACCATTTATGTATTAGATGTGAAATTCAGAGTTTTTGAGTCAATGTTATGTGAGAGACAAAAAAATGTTTAAAAAATCAAATAAAATTCTAGACAAAATTATTGAGCTGGGTATATGAAAAAGTGAACATTGCAACAAAGCAGTTCTTACGTGATGATATAATGCTGAGTTTTGGTGTCAGTCCTTTTATGCTGACACATATGCTGGACACAAATACTTGTGGCTCTAGAAGCCTTTTTTCTCTAGTTCAGGTTCACACTGTCTCAGGCACATAACTTGTAACTGCTGCCATGATGAAATCCATCCTAGTGTTTTCCAGGCACTTCGGTCTCTTCCCATAGAGTGACTTTGAAGGAGCGGGTGATCCTCTCCCCAGTCCTTAACCATATTTGAAGGCATCTTTACATAACTGAATGTAATTCATTCTAATTTCATTCAAAACCTGAAAAGGAAGCTCAGATTGTTCCTGGGCTTCCTGTAGGCACAAGTTCAACCTTTTCATCTCTATGTTTAACTTAAATATTTATGCGGCAAAAATAAATCCCGACTGGTTTCACTCTGTTTTCTGGAAACTTGAAATATGAGGTTTACATTTTCCTTGATTTTCTTTTCTTTTCCTTATGACTTGAGGCGGCTAGGACTAATATGTTCCTTGGTTGGAAACCACTGGTTGATGGCCAACCACAAGTGGTATTCTCCAAGTCTCAGTATTTGGGCTTTCTGTAGAACATTTGTCAATGTTGCAAAAAATATCAAAGGGTTGGTCTTTTCTCCCAGGTAATCAGCAATAGAACAAGAGGAAACGGCCTCAGGTTGCACCCTGGGCCATTTAGATTGATTATTAGGAAAGATTTCTTCACTGAAAGGGTTGTCAAGCACTGAAACAGGCTGCCCAGGGAACAGGCTGGGTTCCCATCCCTGGAGGTATTTAAAAGGTGTGTAGATAAGCACTTAGAGATGTGGTTTAGAGGTGGACTTGGCAGCACTAGGTTAAGGGTTGGATTCAATAACCTTAAAGGTCTTTTCCAACCTAAATGATTCTATGGTTCTAAAATATGTTCATGAAAATGTGAAAAACTTTTGCTTTTACAAAATTCATATAAAAAGATTTTTTTTTTAACATTAGCTAAAAACAGTTTTTATTTTACTGAAAGGAAGTCTTCAGTGTAGTTTCCAAATATTTTTAAAAGAATGTATTTCACCAAATTGCTCTCATTTTTCATTCTATCCTAGAATGAATAAATTTGAAAACTGTAAGATTATGTAGAAAACTGAAAATACAGTTTTGACTCAGATCATGAAGAAAGGAAGAGCAAGAATATTAATCACATGCAGTTTTTAATATTTTTTCTAAAGCTGTTTTATTTTCATTGATTAATAATCCAATATCAATAAGGAAAACTTCTCTATAACGCCCCAAATTATCTGTTATTTTCAACGTAGGAAAATGAAGGAATCAAAAATGAGATACAGAATTTGCATAAAAGAGCTCACCAGTGCTTGATGCTTCATATTTGGGATGCTCTATATTCTCTTAAGATCTGTAGTTCTGAGGCCTTTTCAAAAGGCTGACCTGAATTACTAACTTCAACTTTAACAGCAAGGGAGAAATCGTGGGTCTTTAGAAGTTAATAGGAAAACTCTCAAGGTTTTCAAGGGAGCTAGTTTTTCATCACGAATCTATCTAATGTAATAAAATCTAGATCGTCTAATTGCTAGTCCTGGAATTTAAGCAGTGGACTTCCTTTTTACATTTACCACTGAATAGTTCAAAATTGTAAAGAGAATTTTTTTTTTTTCCTATTGATGCAACATCTCAGGGATTGGCAAATCTAGGTGGTCCTACCACCCCTAAGAGAACTGAACATTTTTAATGGAAATTAGAGCACAGATGAATGAGCTAACAGCAGGGTTCAATTTTAATGACAGCAACAAGGAATTCTATAATTAAGCACATTAAGGCTGAACAACCTCTTTGAATTTCAGAACATCTCCAGTTCATGCTCTAACATCTGTTTTTCTTACACTGCTTTAATCTGCATCCTCCCTTCAGGCATCTTACACTAAGGGTTTGACAGACTCCTAGCTGACAGTAGCTGGCATCCTTTTAATTGACGAGGGAGACCACTGTTAAAAGAGATTGGGAAGAGCATTCTCTCTTCCCTGAGGGTCTAAATGCTCTGCTTTTGCAGAGCTCCTGCAGAACCTGCTAGCTATAAACTCAACCTGAAAATACCATGTTTGCAGAATCCAAGGAAGAGCTCACCTGAGCTTTTCACATGCTCTAATCTCTTTTACTTTGGATTTCTGCCCAGTGTCCCACGGGAAAGAGGTTTTATGATTTATTCTCCACATGTCTGTTATTTTAGCAGGAAGTGGGATAATCTTAATTTTCACAAAACACCGAAGCACATGCTTATGGCCCATTGAAATCAGATGCAAATGAGAGTTTATCTAAAATTATTGTGTACATGGTTCTGAGATGTAAACACACATCCATATTTTTTGCTGCATCAGGCCCACTAAATGTACCTTTGAGAAACATGAGCCTTATACAGAAAATTGTTATGCATTGAAAATCATAAGCAATCACAAGAAAATTATTTGCACCCCATTATATCAAACGCATTCATAAATTTGCTATCCAGTTGCACTGGTTTTCTTGGACTAACTTGCATCATATACATAAAAACTCTTTAGATTGCATGCTTTTGAGCAAGAAATCTTACTTCTGTGCTAGTATTTAATGCATCTGGTGCCATTGGTTTTCTTGGACTAACTTGCATTATATACATAAAAGCTCTGTTTAGATTGCATGCTTTTGGGCAAGAAATCTTACTTCTGTGCTAGTATTTAATGCATCTGGTGCCATTGGTTTTCTTGGACTAACTTGCATCATATACATAAAAGCTCTGTTTAGATTGCATGCTTTTGGGCAAGAAATCTTACTTCTGTGCTAGCATTTAATGCAGCTGGTGCCATGTCAGAAAAAGCAGTGGTTTTAATCACTTCTTCTCTCATTTCTGTACTACTAGTTATTTTGCTTGGCCTGCTGCCTACTATTTATCATTCCTGATTGTATTCCTCTTGTTGAATCATCACTAACTGGTGATCTGCTCAGAGTAATAGTACAGAATGTTTCCAAGTACTGTTTGATATGTATTGCCAATGTATTACACTTTTGGTGATCATAACCACTATTCACGCTTATGTGCTGCAGCTACATTCATATACATGGATTTCAAGAGTGAACTTCAACTCATCAGGACTATTGCAATGATGGTGGAATGATTATGATTAAAACTGAGGTCATATTTCCAATTCTGCAGCCAGTGCTCATGATTTTATTATTTTAGTCTTCCAAAGAATGAAAATGGATTGTCCAGAAGATTTTTTTTTCCCTTTCTCCTTTTCCTTTTTCCTTTTTAAACAATGCTCTAGATCCATCAATCTAGTCTTTCTTCACTTCTAAAACAAACCAGCTCCTCTGGATAAAATTCTAGACAAAGTAATGTGGTTAAAAATGCAAACTGGTAAAGACATACCGCATATATTTAGCCTTGTTATTAACAGAGTTTTGAAAACAGAAGCCTTGCTGAGATCTTCAAAAGCTGTTAATGGCACAGTATTTCTCACTATTGGTTCAACTTTATATCTTGTTTGGTAGTAGTCATTTTAAATTCAAATACCTCCCTCAATCCAGTGTGGGTTTTGAGCTTATTACAGATTAAAAATATACACCAGAGAAACTTCTGAAACAGCCGTAATTATTATTAGGTACAATCATAGCTCTGTTTTACTTCTTCACTGTGCCTGTTGATTTTGGTTGCTGAAAATAAAAAAGCAGACCATACATTCAAAGAATTGCATTTTCATTAGGAAGATATGCTCTCAGGTACTATATTCTATTAGGAAGTGGAAGCCCTAGGCTTAATACCATAGAAAAATACACACAGTGTAGTGACAAAAACTAAATAAATGTTACAAATCATTTTCAAGATGAGATGCATCTACACAGGAAGAACCTGCTCAAAGGAAAGTGTCTTTAGTGGCTAATATGGAAAATACGGTGTCCAGCACATGCCTGACATACTGTCCCCCAGCAGAGGACTCCCCAGCACTGATGGACGGTCTGTGCTGCATCCCCCCACCCTCTTGCCACCCCCCCCCCCCCGACAATATTTGTTTCATCAACCTACAGGGAGCTGAACACACAGATAAACCACACTATTTTGTACACCTGTGTTTTGAAGAGCTGTCCAGGATAAGTAATGTTGGCCAGTGCTGTGAGAGTCCCTAATTATTCTTTTTTGCTCCAAAACCACATGCAAACTAGTTGGCCCTTGCTGTCTCTTGTCACCTGATGTTACAAAGCAATCTACGCTGTCTGTGAGCTTCAGAATACATACTGACAAAAGAAGTAGTTTCCCTGGTAACAAGGACCATATGAAAGCTCTCAGAACATATCCTCCCCAGGAGTTAATTTGTTTCAGATGGGAAAGGTGATTACTTATAAGAATAAAGGGAAAACAGCTGAGCTGTTTAAGGAAGAAATAGCAAAGATTAAGCAGTGTTATTTGTTCCACTTCCACTGTTTTCATTTATATGCATGATATATGTATTTATACGTGAAATATATAAATTTTTGTATGAACTATTGTTGTGTAAGTGCTAATAAAAGCGTGCAATGGACTTGGCAGGAAAGAACTCTGAAGGTTTCATTACATCACCAAAAGATGAAAAATCATTTCTCAAATGAAAAGCTTGAATGTTTCACAAAGATTCCAACGATACAAAAAGATGAAAACACTACAGGATGCATGAATACAGGTCTAGGCAAAAGATTAGGAAATACAGTATGATTGGATGACCAAAAGTAAAGCAATAAAAAGCAGAATAAATAGTGGAAAAAGTCACAATAACATTTAAAAATAAAGCTATGTAAGCAGGTATAATGTTCACATGCAGATTTTTTAGGAAAAGTTAACTGTTTTTCCTCTGGAATAATTGGAATTATTATGATGTGATTGATCTACATAGTCTTCTACATGTGGAGTGTGCGCTACTAACAATTTATGGCTCACTAGATTTTTCAAACAAGTGCTGTGTGACTGTGATGGAAAGGGAAAGCTGTCTGTGGGTTCATGAGCTGGAGAGCAAATGGTGTCCATGACCAGGCATGGCAGTGGCAAGGAATGATGCACGATTCATGTTGTTAAATGCAATCAGTGCAATGAATATTTGGAGTCATCACTGATTCAAGAATGGGTATTTCTTGAACTGTTTAATCATTATATCAAGAGAGATCCTTTGTCATGACATTTCAGTGAATAAGGATCCCCGTGTGCTTTAAGAAGACCCATCTCTTTGAAAATAAATAAATTGAAAGTCCAAGACATCACTGGGAAGAGGAGCAGCAAATTAGTCAAATACCTTTAACATGAGAATTTTAACTACCTAAATGTGATTATTGAAACCCAGAGTTTTCTTTTTTGGAACTTCAGAGTGTTTCATCAGCTTGTTTTTTTTTCTGTGGTTTGTTGGTTTGTTGGCTGGTTGCAACCCAGAAAGCCAACCTTATCCTGGGCTGCATCAAAAGGAGCGTGACCAGCAGGTTGAAGGAGGTGATCCTGCCCCTCTACTCTGCTTTCATGAGACCTTACTTGGAGTATTGTGTGCAGTTCTGGTGTCCTCAACATAAAAAGGACATGGAACTGCTAGAACAAGTCCAGAGGAGGGTCATGAGGATGATCAGGGGACTGGAGCACCTCCCATATGAAGACAGGCTGAGAAAGTTGGGGCTGTTCAGCCTGGAGAAGAGAAGGCTTCATGAAGACCTCATAGCAGCCTTCCAGTATCTGAAGAGGGGCTACAAGAATGCTGGAGAGGAACTCTTCACTAGGGACTGTAGTGATAAGACAAGGGGTAGTGGGTTCAAACTTAAACAGGGGAAGTTTAGATTGGATATAAGGAAGAAGTTCTTTACTGTGAGGGTGGTGAGGCACTGGAATGGGTTGCCCAGGGAGGTTGTGAATGCTCCATCCCTGGCATTGTTCAAGACCAGCTTGGACGAAGCCTTGGGCGATATGGTTTAGTGTGAGGTGTCCCTACCAATGGCAGGGGGGTTGGAACTAGATGATCTTAAGGTCCTTTTCAACCCTAACTATTCTATGATTCTATGATTATATGGTTAGTTGATTTTTTATTTCTTTTTTTTTTTTTTTTTTTGATTTGTTTGTATAGACCTGTGGGGAAAATCAATGCAAAAATTACAAATCTGCTTTGGCCTTCACAGAACACTATAACTATCAAAGTTGATGTAAGAGCAAATAGAAAGGTCTTGGGCTCTATACGCTTGTCATAACTGCAATTATTTATCTTTTTTTTTTTCCAAGAGACTATGGCAGTTGCAGTTCCTTCATGAAATGAAATATCTTTCTTTTTCCTTTAGTTCTTAACAACAGTAATTCATTCAAGTTTTTAAAGACAGTGCATTTTTTTTCTTTTTAGCTGAAGGAGGTATTAAAATTAATTGCTTGAGAAAGTTACAAATAAGCAGTTAATGTTAATGGATGAAATCATTTTACTGGGGGGGGGAAGACATGACAGTGCCCCTTTATCGGTTTTGTGCCCGAAAGAGAAGACATGAGTTAACTGTTCCTACAATTCAGTCATATATTTAAAATGTATGAAGGAATTATTATAAATCTTACTTTTTGCAGTGTGCCACACCTCAAGTTATTTGGAAACCTGAGTTGAGCTCTGGCGGGAGTCTGCGGTTTTCTTGCTGAAGAGTTCTGCTTTCGGGGAGTATGTGTATTCCAGAATTTCCTCTTGCTCTCAAAATGTTTCTGGTTACAAATCAAGAGATTCCTTTAGTTTTTAAAAGACATGACTGACTTGGAGCAAAACTTTGAGGAATGTCTGAATGCCTTCTAGGTTAAGTCTCAGTTTTAAATGTGATTTAGACACACTACCTAGGGACCAATCGGTTCACAAAAAGATTTCCAATGTGTCTACGAAGCTAAATACTCTCTATGGGATAGGCTCTTACTGTATGGACCTGTTCTAAGGATCAGCTGTTCTATAATCTAACTCTCCTATAGCTCAAAGTGAGTGAGGAGATGTCTCAAACTTTCCCACTAACTTTTCTTTCCAACCCTATCACACTGGTGATTTCTCACCCACCTGTGACTGGGTTTGCTTTTATACTAACCACTGGAGAACATTTTAAAGTTTAAAATATTTCTTTACTTATCTTTTTTTATTTTTCCTTTTCTTTAGATAATATAAGTATAGAAAGTGTATTTGCTAAAGTACATAAAAAGAGAGACCTGAGTTTGGTCTCCTCAGGCTTTCCTACTATAAAAACTCTTTGCATTCTGCCAGTTTTTTCTAGGGAAGACAAAATCTTCCACATTGCTAAAAGTTTGTGGGCTGAGGAGCCCAGTCTTCTTCAAAGAAGACAGTAGATAAAATCACTCACACTCTCATTTTACTGCTATGCTTTCTTTTTCTGAAGGTCTTCACACATTATAGAGATGACCTCTCTCCTCTAAAATAATTCATGACATCTCTTTCACTTTTGTTCTTTGGCTGGTAATTTCTATTCTGCAGCCTTCTTTCCCCTATTACTTTTGGATAAAGAGTTGTTAAAAGACAATGACCAAATTCGTAGCAATCTTACTGCCCTGCCATTTACCAATGATGATCTCCTTCCTTCATTCTTTGACCTTCGATTTTTCAACAAAGTAGGGGTTCTAAAATATAGAGGACACCAGCATAAACGAAGATGGCAAATAACAATTAAAATTAAGTACTACCTTCCAATATTAGTACATAAATACTAATTATTAGTATTTCACACTAAATACTAATTATTATTGTTGATTTTGAGGATTTGTTCTGTCCTACCTATGTATCTTTCGGGTTTGTCACATAGTCAAAACAGAACCAAGACATACTATTGAATTGAAAAGTTAATTCGTACTCTGATATGAAATAATGAAATCTCATCATGAAGAAAATCCTTTCTGGTAATACCTAAGCATAGCATTTATTTTTTTCCAAAATTGGTCCAAGATGCATTTTATTCAATTTCTCTGAAGAGCAAGAATATATTCCAGTATAATAGCTGCTGATACCATAAAGCCATGAAATAAAGAACATAATTTCAATCCGAACACTGGAATCCTGTCACAAAATGAACACTCCATCTGGTGCCATTTAACTGAAAAAACTTCTTCAAGGCACCACTCCCATGAAACATACAAACTTCAAACAACATTATTTTACTACAAATGTGGGCTATAAAACTTGATAGAAAAAAGGGAAACCATAAAGTCCTCAAGTTCCCTCTGAGCCTGAGCTAGAATCCAGATCTTCCTGAATTAAGTCACTTTCAACATGTTGCAACAGATCTTCAGATGACTGAGGGTCCCTGTAGATGTAAGTTTTATTTTCATAATTCATCCTAAACTTGGCTGGGAACAAAGTAGCCACCTCCACATTTTTGGCAAGAAAACTTTCTTTACTGGAATAAAGGTCTGCCTCTTCAACAGGGTGTTTGGCAAGAGATCAGGAAAAAATAATATCTGATTTCCTTTACACTTGACTTCCTTCTTCTTTTTTTCTTTCAAGATTTAGTAAGAACTCTCTCTGCATCCTTCAAATCCTCCAGCCAAACTATAATTGCTTTATTTTTTGATCCACTCACATACCCAGCCTTTTATATCTGCTTTACTAATATTGTATTTTTAATGACACTGAAACCTGTGAGCTTTGGAAATATTTCTTTTCCTCGACTTCACAGTATGCTAGAAGATGATATTTTTTTACTGTCTGGAAGATTATTATGCCAATATCATAAAGCTGTACTTTATTTTCAAGTGTAACAATGAGTTGTCTTTTCTTTTACAATGCTTTAAACATCCATCAAGTGCTTCTGCTCAGTGTATAACTTTTGTCCCTACAATGTCTTTTCCTTGGGTATTTTTCCACTCTAATTGTATACTAATTCACGCTGTGGATCTTCTCTTCCTGCTAACCAAATCTGACCTCACCAGAGTCAGCATGATATTCTTTCCATAGTAATTTCCCACATATATATTAGTATTATAAAGAAATGTGAGGGGATTACTACAATAATTCAGCCTTCATAAGCTAAACCTGAGTGATGTTCCTGAACTAAACTGAAAGAAAGCACTATATTTTTGCTGCTAGTTCATAAGTGCAAAAATTATTCTGTGTAAATACGTTCTTACACTAGACTGAGCAAAAATGAGAAATCGTTAACTAATTGCATAGTAAAGCCCACAGCTCAAGAACATGGGATCTCTGTAGTTTTGTACAGAACACCATATACATATTGCTATGTACAACAAATTTCCCCTGACACAGATCATCTGCCTCATTTCCCTCTGAAATAGAAACTGCACAAAAAACTGATAGAAATTCTCTGGTTTAGGAGACTAAACCAGGGAGTTGATGGCCTGTTTGGAGCTTGAAAGAAGCCATGTTTTACTTGAAAGTTGTGAAAGACAATTGACTTGAAGAGAACAATTTACATAAGGTGCTGGAAAACTTCATGCTTTGGAGCTGAATGAGACAAAGTAGCCATTATGCAGCAAAAGTGCATCTATTACATATGATACAGGACAAGGTAAAAATTTAAGAAAAACTAACAAATAAAAAGGAAAAAAAAGTTACAAACAAGTGAACAGAGAATTTTACATCACATTACTGTTCCCAACTTTATCCCATATAAACTATAACAGAGAAGAGTAAATTTGTTATTAGACAACTCTATGGTGCTATAGGGGAATTACATATAATAAAAAACTAATAGAAATTTTAATAGTGGTGATGTAGCAAGGCCAATTTTAAAATGCTTATAACTGTATTTTAAATTCCATAGTACTTGCAGGGGTACATCTAAGGTTTTAACAGAATGAGATGCTGGGGGAAGCTCTCAAGAGATCCGGGAAGGAACTTGTTAAAATTCTGTCACCAAATTGAAGGGAAACTGAGATTAATTTTAAAGCCTCTAATGCAACTCCTGCTTTCTCTGGGTAGAAAAAACATCCCCACTAGAAAATACTGGTCCCTGGTAATCACGAAAACAACAAAGAGTAATTTAATTTTCTTTTGGAATACACGACTGGCCCAAATTACATTATCAAAAATGTCTTGGGGATAATATAATCCAGCACCTACAAGGTCTTCATGCCCACCCCCTTCTCAATTAAATGAGCTGAAGATTGTGTCACTAGACAGCATATGTTTTTGCTTCATTGTCAAAGGAAGGCTTGTGGGATTTGTTTGTTTGTTTTTAATGGGTAACTTATATTTTCTGGTCTCTTCTTGAAGTATAAGGATCGTGAGTAACTTTAACACAAACTATAGGAGAAAACGTATGTCGGTGCCTGATGGTAGTAGAGTGAAGAGAATTAATTGTTATAGTATTGTCCCCTTGATGTACCTGAATATGCAGTGTCTTGCATATGATCTTAAAGACTTTGTAATTGACATTGAAACAGCTACGTGTTTTCATTCCATTTTATTGTGAATTCTACTGTGCCTCTTAACAACTTGGAAGCTTTTGTGTGAAAGTTTAGGCTCCAGTCCTGTAAACACAAAAGCACATAAGCCTTTTTTTTTTTCTGAGAAATTTCATTTTTGAGTACGAGCTTGACAGATTTTAATTCCACAAGCAAATGATAGAAAATAATAGAACATTCTTATTGGGATTATCCCTTTGTCACACCACAATTAGAGACTAGGCATATTTAATTGATAATATTGGAGTACTAGCACTGTCTGATACATATATGATATACTAGCACTGTAAAATGATTACTTTTTTTCAAGTAAATGGAACAATTATTTGTAAAACAGGAGTTTCCAGTGTCTGGGTAAGTTTGTGCCCGTTAAAATCAACAAGACACCTGTAAGAGTTAACTAGAAAATATTATGCACTTCTGACTATCTCACCTTTAATTCTGCAAATATTTTTAGTTGTACAACTAGAACATTGTATTTCAATCAATCTGCATTTTTTTTCAACAAACCAATCATGTTCCAAAGCATTGGCATCGTCTCCAAATAATGTAATGCGTAGAATGGAATGAAATTATAGTAACATTTGTTCAATTACAGTTTCAAGTGATAACACTGTGTCATACCTCACCACAATACCTCTCTCTTTTTCCTATTTCAAAGAAGGCTAAACTATGTAAAGACAAAGTTCAGATGTTCACCACACTCAAAAAAAACCCTTCTAAGTAAATGATGTAAGGGTAGTGGTCAGTCCCAAAGAGAACTCAATCTGTAAACATCAGCTGGACAGGCCAAGTTTTAATTTTACTGGTTAAAGTAGCTATGACAATAGAAACAGAAGATATTTTGTGCAAGTTCTCAAACAGAACACTCTAGTCTTGAAGCCATGCTTCTGAGAGACATTCTGAGGCATCCTTGGCCTTAACTGACAAAATGCAAGTCATAAATATAACTGACCCATGTGATCTTTTCTTCTGTTAAGTTAAAATTCCACCTTTTACCAACATCTTTGTATATCTTTAAATTTTCTCCACAACAGGCAACAAACTTAATATTCTTCTTAAGGAAATTTCACACACATGGACTGTCAAATGCCAGCTAGAATTGAAGGACCAATACAGATGGGTTTACTAGAAGTTAATAAATATTATATATTTTGTTACAATCTACAGCCAACTGCAGGTTTTTAACTAACGTCTATGATCAGTGACCACAGAGCACACCACGGAATGTGGGTTATGGCAACAAAGATGTATAATATAAGCATCCTGTCTCCAGAAAGAGGAGCAAACTATTGGTGAAATGGTTCCTCAGAGCTATCAATCTCCATTGTTATCAATATCCACCTCAAATCTTAACAACTGTAAATTAGAAGAATGAAAATCAACTAATCAAATGAACATACTACAACTATCCTAGCATCCTGTAGCTCAAAACTCTTTTGAAAGAATACGGATATTTCAAATATGTGCATGCATGCTTTTATACATGCAAACCCAGGCTATGACGTTCATACAATACAGCTAACCTGGTATAACTCTTTTGTTGTTGCTCAGGCCAGAACACGTTCCTGTTTCATCCTAATATAACTGAGATAATTTCCTTAGTCTGAGAATTTAAGGCTGTCCTGCAGCTGAAATTGTCCAAGAACTAGAAAGTAGGCTCTAAAACTGGCGTTGCAAATCTTGTGTATGGGTGGATGTGTAGAGTTCTAGGATTAATGTCACTCTCCATTACATTTAAAATGTATGTCTTCATCAAACTGACACAGGTTCTAAGAATGAGTCCTTCGACAAATCACAGCCCTGTCAAAAGAATTGAGAGAATGAAGGTGAGCTGCTTTGGACTTTAAATTTGGCAAAATGCTCTTAAGATCACCCTTAGGAGCACGTGTGGTGGTGTTACTCCATGTGGCCCCAAGCAACTGCTGAGAGATTTGTTATTTCATTTTAGGCTATGGGGTTTTTTTTGGTTTTTTTGGTTTTTTTTTTTTCAGGAGATTGAATTTTAAAGATGAAAACATTATAGTTAAAGGACAAAGGTTCAATCTGAACATCCAGTTTCCCTGTGGGTTTCAGTGAAATTGTTTTTGTGATCTTGTGCCTAAAAGTGAATTGAATGTAACACAGCAGGCATTGGGTAACACTATACTGACATTCAAAAACAATTAAAGTGGCCCCAGCTTTATTAATAACCAGGGAATATTCTGTTTTCTAAAACAGATGCTTTAGTTATACCACAGAAATTTAATACATGACAGTTGTTACAGAATCAAGCCATATAGTTTAAAACAGTGAGAGTTACAGATCATTGTCTTAATTTAATTGGCTGTACTTGACCATTCACCCATACTGTTTCAAAGGCTATATTAATTATCTAAGCCTGAGATATCTGATAATAGATAATTACTCATTAGTATGAGACAGCAGAACATATTTTTTAATTGGAAGAATAGCTTTCATCTCATGTACCAAAGTGAGAAATGAAATTTAAACTAGGTTGAGCTACAACACTTCAAGGCATTTGGGAGTAAAAGACCAACAAAGCTTTAGGAAACAGAAGGCCATAAGAAAATAAGCTAAACAAGAAAAAAATTCTTCTGTATTTTTTAAAATTGTTTAAGTAAGATTGTGTTTGGAAGTTGGTATTCCTGGTATGTTTCCCCAGATACATTCTGCAAATATATTCTTACTTTGTCGAAAGCACATTTCACCTACCAACATATTGACAACTACATTCTTCTGTCATACTTCCTTAGATAAGTTGGTATTTTCAAGAGACAATCAAAGCATATTGGAAGTTTTGCTATAAATTAATTGAACAGTCTGTATCTCAGTCTATGCAAGTCTTTTATTTGCACAAGATCCATATCACTCTCCTTTCTGTTTCTCTTCCTTGGCTTTTTGATCTTTCATATCAAGCCTAAACTTCTGTCCTTGGCCTTCAACTTGTCCTTCTTTGCCATCCTATTATAGCTTGTTTCAGCCTCTGGGTTACTTTTGCATAGCTTCTATGTACCTGTTTGTCCTGGAATCAGCCCCATGTGATATTTATGTTAATTAAAAGAACTTTTTTTACTTAACTTATTCTGTCCACTGATTAATTCAACAAAGACATTATTATCTACCCAAATGAAAACACAGCAACATGCTTTTGTAGGTCTCTTCCATAGATCTTTCTATGCATTTTGAGATGGATTTACCTGATCTGCCTATTTAGAGTGCAAAATCCTCATGGCAGGAGTAATGTCTCCTTCTCTTCCTGATTCTATGAAGCAGCACAATGCTGGCACTTAGCAAATAATTTGTAATAAGAATAATAAGCTGTGTTGTGCCAGGCATGATCTAATATTGTCCTTTCTAAGGTTATGTGGCAAGCATCAGAGAAACAAGGTACGTTTTTTTCTTGAATGAGGATGGTTTCTCAGAAATATTCACATTTTAAAGAGTAAAAATGTAATCTTTTCTTTTTCAGACTGAAGCTGTTTAAACAATACCTCTGACCCGATTCTCACCTCAGATAACTGGCAGAAAAGGTACTTTCAAATCTGGGAATTCAAAGTGTTCCAGAAAAATCTCACAAGGATTGCTGCTCACATCTGAAAGTAAATTAGACCATTAAAATGGATACAAATAACCTCTAAAGACATGGAATTCTGAGCTTAAAGTTAAGATAATGATAATTATATCATAATAATAGTAAAATTCTTCCTCCTGGGTTCTCAGGCTTTGTACCCTTTGACTGCCTAGGATTGTTCAAAGTAATAAAGTTAAGTACATCCATACAAATTTGGAAAACTTAAGTCTAATTTTATGTTGTGTTTTACAGCACGATGGGGTTCCTTTCAGTGTTGAAAAAACTCCTTTTTCCTCCCCAGAACCCAAACTCTCTATGTGTACACAAATGTTAAAAAGTATTATTTTCCGTAATTCAGCATTAACATAATCCAAACTTTTAAAAGTTTGCCCTGAAAAATATTCCACGTATCAATGCTGGAGACACACAATACCTGAGGAAAAGGCTTCTAGTCAAGTATTCTTGCCTTCTCTTTGAAAGTGAGACTTTGCTGGTTCTGTCAGCCAGAAATCTAACACACAGCAAAACCCACCCTTCCCTGCCAGCCAGAGAATCCATGCCATGAGGTATGTTCTGGGAGACTTTCCATGTCTGTGATAACATTTACTAAAAGAGGTTACATGGCTGATAGCATAAGCAGGGGAAAACACAGATGCCGCTTTGTTTGACCAAGGATTTTGTCAACATTCATATCAGTTGCAACAGCTTTTGTACTGTTTGTAAGCAGCTAATGACAGCTCCCATTGGTATGTTCATTTGTACATAGCCCCTGAAACATAAACGAGTACCAGTGTCGTGGTTTAAACCCAGTCAGGTAATACTTCCCCCCTTTCTTGCCCTCCCCCTGCTCTCGGAGGGACGGAGAGGAGAATCGAAAAGAATGCAACTCCCATGGGTTGAGATAAGAACAGTTTAGTAACTAAGGTATAACACAAATCACTACTGCTACCACCAATGATAATAATGATAAAGGAAATAACAAGTACATCATCTCACCACCAGCCGACCGATAAAGCAGCTCCCCGGCCCTTCCGGCTAACTCCCAGTTACATCCTGGGCATGACTGCTGTGGTATGGAATACCTCTTTGGTCAGTTTGGGTCAGGTGTCCTGTCTCTGCTTCCTCCCGGCTTCCCCTCCTCCCTGGCAGAGCATGAGGCTCACAAAGTCCTTGGCCAAACCTAAACATCACTATCAGCTCTGTTCCCAAGCTGAAAGTCAAAACACTGCACTGCACCAGCTACCAAGGAGGAGAAAAATGACTGCTACTGCTGAACCCAGGACAACCAGGTAAATACTTTAAGAATAAAGACATAGGGACTGTCCAGACAAACAACAGGCTTTCTCTTGTTTTTTAAAAATTGCTGGGTCAGTGAAAGAGCATGTTAAAAATCCCTTTCTAAAAATTTTAGCTTATTGCTTCAGAAGATAGTAATAATCATAGAAAGTCTAGAGCTACCAACCACCATTATCATCTCAGCATTTCAGCTAGCTTCATAAGGAACGATTTAATAAAACTAAGTTTATCAGAAGTATTTTTAAGGAAAGCATTGGCCAGACATGTGTTTTCAGTTAATGCTTCCCATACACACACAAACTTTTCCTTCATCATGAAAGGAATTTTTATACAGCTAGCCATTTGTATATATTTTAGTTTTCATACATATGTATGGGTATAGATATAGATTTTACACATAGCCTCAGAAATTTTTCTGCAGATGGAAGAAAGCACATCTTTTCTACCAGAAGCTGTGAAGTATTAAATAAAACACTCAAACAGGTGAGCCTTGGCTCACTCACAAATATGTGAAGGATGAGCCTGATACTGGAATTTACATGAAGCTTACTGAAGGCAATGGAAAATCGTCTATTTATTTTTCAGTGGGCTTACCACAAGACTTTTAACAATTCCAGCACTTTGTCCTTAGACCCATAATGAAATAATTATGGTGCTAAGCATACTTTTGGGTTTGCTCTGATTTTATCAAGATGTGAAGAAGTCAGGAGAGAAAATTATTCAGAATTATTAAACACCACTAAGGTGTGATCATTTTTTTCTATTTACATTCAGAATTCTATACCTCCACATATAAACACTCACAATAAATTCCAATTTCAGGATCTGATTATGAATATTAAGTTAATGCAATAGATTTTGGATTAGGCCCAAAGTCTAAATCAATAGTTGGCTATTGACATACCATATCATATCATGTGTCATGGATATGACACTGACATACATGTGCAGCAGATCTTTTTTTTTTTTTTAGTTACCAATGATATTTCTTACAGTAATATGCTAAATAACTGTCTAGAAAGCATCTACACTATAGCGGTTTACTCAGACATTTAACTGGAATTTTATCTGTTTCAGAGATAATGAGTTTTCAGATAAGCTAACTACCAACCGCCTTCTGACAGAATTTTTCTAGGGCAGGTGGAGCAAAAAGAGCCTGTGAAGTGCTACAACTGGAAAGGACAGCAATTGTCCATGATTGGTTTATGTAATGAAAACATGTAGAACTGTAGAGTGTTGCTTGGCCCTGTTCCTGGCCCTGGTCACTTGGGCTCCCCCTGCAATCCCTGCAGATCCCTTCTTTGCAGGACATAGAAACAAAGTATGCAGAAATTCTGGTGAGGAGGGTGTCCTTTGTGAAGTTTGTGTTCAGTAGTTTCCTTGCTTCACCAAGCCACTGACTACGCGGAGACTTCTAACATCCAACTCAAGAACCCAAAACAGGGGTGAAGGGTAAAATTATTTGGGCTACCATGGACAGATAGGAACAGTCAACCTGATCTGTTCTCAAATCACACAGACGTCTTTAAAACTGAACCTGCACTGTCTTGCGCCTGAACACTTTGAAAAGCAGGCAGGGTTTATATGGAGAAAGAGCTTCCAGATATAGAAATATTTTATTTTTTTATGAGCATTATTAATTTCAGTGAGAATCTCATAAAGGTGGAGCTACTTCAGGCTTTGAATTAGACAGGTGCAATAATGAGAAAATACAGAAGAAAATGAATGGAGACAACAGAAAGAAAAGACTGCAGCACACAAAGTAGAGAAAGCTACATTAGGAAAAGCATTATCTGCAAAGTACTATTTTTTAAAAAATAATATTCAATAAGAACCAGTTAAAAGTGGACAAAAGAGAGCTGAACAAGATCTTTGAAATACTGTAGGAAGATGAATGACTCAAAAATGAAAAAACGGGCTCTGATTAGTATGAGGCAGCACGAGCCAAGATAAAAATGAGAGGTCTAAAGGGTAGACAACAGAACACAAATGATAAAAAAGGGGAGTAACACAAAGGAGGGATGAAAGGGTGGTTGTGATGGCTTGAACTCTGTGTACAAGGACTGGGAGTAACTAGACTACCTCCTGAGGGAAGAAGGTGGACATCCAATGCAGTGAAAATATCTTATAGAAAAGTAGTTTGCATAAAAGGAAGAGATAAGAACAGAGATGACGATAAAAAGGAAATATAAGGAAGAGATTACTTAGGAATTTAATGGATCACAACGTACCTCAAAATTTTGTACTTTTTTTCTCAGATATTTAGTGAGAAGGACAGATCTACATAAACTAAGTGTATCACAAAATTAGTTCCTATCACAATATTTCTCTCAAGGTTGCTTAAGTAAAGACTTTTTTTCATGCTTGACAATATAAAAATAAAAATGAAGGTTGTCCAAGCAAGATGAATTTCAGAAATTCCATAGATCTCCAAAAAATAAAAGCTATTATCAAGACAGTGTTTACAAAATAAATCCAGAAAACAGCCACTGTTTTGTAACTTTAGAAAAAAAAAAAAAAAAAGAAAAAACCTAACTCCATCTACAGTTTTTTTTTTTCTAAGAAAATTGTCCTTTAAAAAAAATCAAAGAAAAAAGTCTCCTCTTTATGTCTTTATAAATGTAAAGAAAATATCAGATCCTCATATTGCTAGCTTTAGGAATATTACATGACCTAATGACTCACATTATTAATTTGAAAAGGTTTTCATTATTCAGGAAAGCCAAGTCTTTGTGTAAAGCTTTAAAAATGGGAATTTATTTTATCATGATTGGAAGGATGCTCTAAATAGAAAAACTATCACTGTCATGGCCTTCCCTTTCTGTAAAATAGGACTAGATTATTTTGGCCTGCTTTGTCTATCTTTGCTACTCAAACTGCAAGTTCCGTGATGAAGTGACAAGAAGAGTGAGGATTTAGCCTCTCCTGGAGCTTCTAAAATAAATAAAAATTATTGAAAAGAAAACCATGGAGTTGATGTTCAAAGTTCCTCGAAAGAGCTATAAATGGCAAATATTTACTTAGTGTATTCCAGATAAAGCAGAATAAACTCATTGTGCTATGTAACATTAGGATCAAGAAAACCTTCTGCTTCTGGGTCCATAGTAGGATCCATTATTTTTCTTCACTGTTATAGCCTGGAATCATTCATAATCATAAACTTTTATTATTGGCATATTTTTAGATGTTAGCAACCTCAGCATGTTTTCAACATAATTATTAGTTGTGAGATTGATATTTTAACATACAGTACCTGTATAATTGTAATCTATACCTCAGAGCTCACTTTTCAGCTCCTAAATCAAACACAAACCTCTGCAGCATTGTTTATGGAAAATTCCATATGGTTTTAAGACCTATTTTCCATAATGTTTTCTGACAAGAATTTACCAGACTTTATCAGGAGACTTAGGAAAAAAACAGGAAATGAAAACATACATTTCACTGTTTTGTTTTCTGAAGTTAATGTTCTCATAATACAGAGGGAAATAAATTTCTACCAAAACATTGTCACTGTAAAGAGCAGCAATTTGTAAGTTGATAGGTGCCAGTATCTCTTGTTATAAAAGTAACACATCAACTCAAATAAACAGCAATTGCAGCTGAACGAAATGAGGAAGCTACCAACAAATTAACTGAGCTATATGAATAATTTTATATAGTGATGGCAGTGAAGATGTGCACTCACAAGGAAGACCTAATAGTTTATGGAATTTCTTTATTTTGCTGAAATCCTCAAAAATATTTTTCTGCAAAGGACAAACAGAGTAAAACCAAGGGCATAGTATGAGAAATTCATATTAATTTACAATGTACTGTCTAATGGTTTCAGTCAACGGCAACAGCAGGGCTTAGAGCCTTGTGAATTATTATCAAAATGAGTCAGATTTTCCTGCTGAAAATGTACATGAATATGCAGTGGTACAAAGCTGAAGAAAAGTCTGGAAGTCTCTGATCTCAGGTTACTACAGTCCTTTTCTTTAAAGACTTACTTGACCTTATGGTTGCATGTCAGCAAATTAGATTTAGGTAATGCTGTTCCCAAGAGCTCTAATTATCGCTCATATGTATATTCTGCAATTCATTAAAAAAACATGCATTATAACAGCCTACTGTATACTCATTAGCATACACATTAAAATAGAATCTGAACAACCAGAATTTGCAGAATGGCTTTAATTTTTCTGAAGCATTTAGATGTTTCATAAATGCTCGTAACTATTATTCATTGTTGACGTGCATTTCTTGAACTGTCTGAGCAAGGATAATTTACATTTGGTTTTGGAAGTGGCTGGCACAGATAAGTGGTCTGCTCAAGAACATCTAGTAATATGAAATATAATTCTTTAAATAAAATAACTGTACAGATTTCCCTGGGTGTGATATCTATGGAGGACAATGAGAATACAGTCATGAGAATGGCTTATGCTTGCTATTGCTCATTCAAACTGGTAACTTGTCATAAAAATGGATTACTTGCAGTTCTGTGTTGTCTGCAATTCTTGTCTTCTTGGGGTAATAAGACATGAGAAGTTTGATGTTCAATATACCCTGTGAAATACAATAGCATATACACATAGGTGGATGTCAAAATATTTTCTACCTCAACCTCTTACCTTTTATTGTGTATATACCAGGCTGAGAAATCACTATCACTTGTGATGCTGCCTACTGCTTTCTAATTTCTGGGAATAACATTACATGCTTGCAAGGATCACAGATGTTTTCCTCAACACATGAAAAGAGCCCCACAGAAAGTGTTTAACACCTTGGGCTGCCAACAATCCCCAGACCTGGGGCTACCTACCTAATGTTGGCCTAGCTGCACTTCACATTTATTAACTCAAAAGAAAAATCTGCAAGCTGCTGCGTGTCTCTCATAATGTGACATCAGCTACTGGCTTCCAGTGACCACAAGGAGACCCTTGGCATCTTGTCAAGACAGACTTGTATTTGGCTAATTTTGTAAGGGAGTTTGTTATTCAGGACTGAACCCAATCAAACCAAGGAATTTGAGGATATAAACTAAAAACATTAAAGAGAGATGCTGCACCATTACATCTTCATTCACATGGAATTTGACTTAACTTGCCATACCTTACTAGGTACTTCAAAGCTAAGGGAAAGACCAACACCCTCTTTTCCCCACCCCCCCATACTGACCAAGGTTTGCAAGTTAGGAAGCTATGGCTTCTCTCACTTTTAGTGTATTGCCTGTGGGTTCCTTAACAGAGACTGTTTACAGACTCACACTGTATTTACTTGAAAGTCTGTTGAATTAATGTTAGTGAGAGTGGTACTGAGCCCATAACTATCAACATTTACATTTTCTGTGTCTTCAAAATGCCTTATAGTTTTTAAGTTTTCTGAGATTCTCAGTTCAAATGTAACTTGCCTAAATAACCTCAAACTGTTTTTTAAAAAATAAAAAACAAAAAAAAGAAAGAAAAAAAGACATGAGTAAGGACAAAAAAAGTCAGAACAAAAGAAGCAGTTAAACAAAAGCAGTGGAAGTTTATGTTAATAGAAACAGTGCCACATTATTTTATAGAACTATTGCCCTAATGTAGGAGCATGTGTAATCCTTCTAAAAATGTCATTAGAAGAGAATTTGTCACACCAAACTGAAGTTACATTTACAGTAGAATATTTGTACAACCTGGTTCCTGTAATACGGCTGTTTTGATTCCTCAGTAAAGAGAGGAAAGGCAAGAAGCTCTAACCTATATTTACCGTGGCACAGACTCAAGATAAGCCTTAAAATTACTTTGTGGTGTCCAAACAGTGCGGTTTCCCCATCAAAAGGTTATTTGTCATAAAAGAGCTTTATTTGGCAAAACATTGGGAAAATTCACTTTTTAATTAGAGCAGCAAACTTTTGAGAATTATGCCATTTTATAATGTGTCTTTTCCTGATTATAAAAGAAACAACAAGTGCAGCAGAATCTATTTCATCCCCTGGGAATTCTCTATAGGTCAGTTACACTAGGAAAAAATAAACCAGCAACTGTAACACTGAGTATACTTTCTCAATGTCTTGAGAACTTGTCTAAAACATGTGGAGCTTAGCTCCTGGTGTTTTTATCTTGTTTACCCACATAGGGCTAGAAATTCTAAAGACCTTTCATTAATTTCCTTTTCCTATATACACATATTCTTATTTTTCACTCCATTTTTATTGGGAGTGGTTTTGCATTTAATGTTATTAGTTAAGTGCAAGTGGGTCAAATGCAAGTTAAAATGCATTTTTTGCTCTGTCTTTGAGAAATGGGAGCTTTAGTTTTACTGAATATTTTTAATAATTCTTGCTGCTCCCACAATATCCCTGGATATTTTTCTGAGTGATTGCAAGTCACTTTATGAAGTAAAATGAATTCATATCTAGTTGATTGACTGTGAAAATTGTATCCAAACCTCCCCAAAATAATATAGGATTGAATGAAACCTTTAACAGTTTTTGAAAAAAAAAAACAACAAACAACAAAAAACCCCAACCAAATAAACAAAACCCAAAACCCTAAATTAATATAGATTTACTTTCTAAAAAAAAAGAAACCCCCCAAAAAACAAAACAAGTGAAACTACCTCCAGTTTTTAGATACAACAAATTACATTCTGCTTATCATTTCATGAGAGAAGACCCAGTAAGCCCATTAATTAAAACAGCCACAGAGCATCTGCAGCAGTTTTGAATGATTGTAAGGTCACAACTGTCTTTTTGCATTAATATTTTTTGTGATTAGGTTGAGGGGCTTGTTACCTGCCCTGGAGTCCTCTGCAGCTTGAGAGTTCGCACTCTTGTAGTGGGATTAGATGAGATGGTGTTTGTCCAAACTGTGTTTAGTTTTAGATATTGAGGGTAATAAAAGTTCTGCTTTAAACATTCCCATACCTGAGAGTGTAACATTCTGAAAACCATGTAGGGCAGGTTCAATTGTAATGCTTCAACTTCTGAGAGGTGCATCTGTCTAAAAACTACCAATAGGTCACTGTAGGCTGGGCTACTAGGCAAGATTTGTTTCCCTGGAAGCAGTATGGCTAAGAGTTAGAGGGCCTTCACAGTGTGACTGAAGAACCTTTATCTTAGCTTTAGTTTTTACCAGCTTTCTAAGAGATATCTTAGTTCTGGGCTAGCTCTGGGCATTTCTGGAATAAAATACTGTAAAACTACCAAACATCAGATTTGTTTTGCAGTATGAGGAAAATATTGAAGTTTCATGAAATTAATCTCAGGTAGCATGGAAGAAATTAAAAGACAAAATTCTATGAAAAACCTGACACACCTATTTCCTAGAATAACTGAGACAGAAATAAATTTAAACAAGGTTTTGAAAATAATAGGATAGATTGACCAATCCACATGGAATCATCCATCATGCCTAAGCAGTTTTGCTTATCAAACTGAAAGCAAGTTTTGGAAGAGGCACACAACGTGGCAGAAATAATAGAATTCATCAAAGCAGTTTGCAAAGGAACAAACCTGAAACACTACTGGAAGGGAAAAATATATCTTAGCATTCTTCAGCTGAGGAGAGTTCTAAGGTTCTCTTGTCAAGAAAGATGTGTAACTGAGCTCTTCATCAACCCTTAAAAACAGAAATATAACAAAGAATATTCTTATACCATTGTTTAGGTCTGCATTAGACTAACATATTGAATACTGTGTTCCACTGTGAACAGATTCCAACAGAATTAGAAAAAATGGAAAGAAAAGATAATCAGTACTGTCAGCCAGCTGAGCAGAAATGGTGTAAACTAGGACTCTTCAGTGAGGAAAAGACAGTTGGGCAAGGCTGTGACAGAGGTCCATAAAAATGAATGATGACTAAAACTTTTTGTCGTGGTTTAAACCCAGTCAGGCAATTCATTCACTCACTTCCCCCCCTTCTTGCCCTCCCCCTGCTCCCGGAGGGACGGAGAGGAGAGTCAAAAAGAATGCAACTCCCACAGGTTGAGATAAGAACAGTTTAGTAACTAAGGTATAACACAAATCACTACTGCTACCACCAATGATAATAATGATAAAGGAAATAAGGGAAGAGAATACGACATCTCACCACCAGCCGACCAATAACTTGGCCCCCCAAGGCCTGACCAAGCACCAACCCATACCTCCTCCAACCCTGCAGTCTCACAGCCCTTCCGGGTAACTCCCAGTTACATCCCGGGCATGACGTGCTGTGGTATGGAATACCTCTTTGGTCAGTTTGGGTCAGGTGTCCTGTCTCTGCCTCCTCCCGGCTTCCCCTCCTCCCTGGCAGAGCATGAGCCTCACAAAGTCCTTGGCCAAACCAAAACATCGTTATCAGCTCTGTTTCCAGGCCGAAAGTCAAAACACTGCACTGCACCAGCTACCAAGAAGGAGAAACATGACTGCTGCTGCTGAACCCAGGACACTTTTACAGGCAAAGAGGAAGTATCATGCAAAGAATTTATTTTACAAACAAAAGGAAATTCTTGCATAAAGAAGACAATCAAACCATGGAACTCAATACCACAGGATGTTGTGGAGGCCAAAATTATAAACAGCTTCGAAAAAGGAATCAACCACTTTCATGAAGGATAGCTCCGTTCATAACTATTAAGTCTGATGGTCTGTGCCCACTCTCACACAAGATTTCCTTAAAATACTTACTGCCAGAAGCTCAGAAACAGTAGAAAGGGACCATTTTAGAAAGACTGAAGAGGCAATGCATGGAAAAACAGGTCAGCTAAAGTCATAAATACAAAATCAGGATAGTGTATGGCAATATCAAAAGCTCAGGCAGTGTCCACTGACATATAAAGGCAGTTAAAATTATATGATAACCCAAGCTAACAGAAATACAGTCATATGCTGCTACTCATAGAATCATAGAATGGTTTTGGTTGGAAGGTACCTTAAAGATCATCTGCCATGGGCAGGGACATCTTCCACTAGACCAGGTTGCTCAAAGCCCCAGTCATCATGGAAGCATTCCTGCAAAGTGTGATAGTTACAGATATGAGAGACTGCAAAGCAAATCTACCATAAAAAATGCAAAGATCATCCTCTGCAGCACAAGAACTTTCCCACTCCTTTTCTCCAAACCTGTTTTTATGAAGATTATGACATTCTCAGAAATGCTCAAGGCAGTGATGCCTTTCTGTAAAAGTCTCCTCCATAACAGGACTCTCAATCTCCATCTGCCTCTAATCCATAGCTGTTTAGACCTTTCCCTTCTGCTAAACTGAAACAGTAGCATATTCTTACTCAGTTCTTCAGTCCTGCCCAATATCAAATGTTTCATTTTGCCCCTGACAGAATTTTTTTTGACATGTAATTTGCTTTGACAACAGCATATAGCATGGTTAGAGGGTGGTCATCGTGCCTTAGGAGAAGGGATTCTTCCCTTCAGGTGATCCTAATAGCATTCTTACCACATGTACAAAGAGATCAAACAAGAAGATGGAGCAAGGCCCTTTTCAGCACTGCATAACTGGAGCATGACAGATAATGAGCACGAGCTGAAACAGGAAAGTCACAGACTGGCCATAAGGGGAAAATAATTCACTGTTTGGACAAACAAGCTATGAAGCAGGTTGCTCAGCAGTGCTGCGCAGGTTTTCAAGACCAAAACATTTAAAGCCTTTTTCTGATCTCACAGCTGACCTTATTTTGACCTAGAGACTCGACTAGAGGCCTCCTGAGGTTCCTTCCAGCCTGAACTTTCCCAGCTCCTATGTTTGGCACTCTGATGAATTTGATCCATGCTCATAATCCATAATAATTAATTTAACAAAGACAGGAAACACACAAGATATAAAACCAACACGCAGAGAGATAGTACATTGTTTTTTGGGTATACTTCAGAATGAGTAGGTGGCTCATGGATATTTTCAATTTTAGATGGTTTCAAGATGTAAAGGATGGAAAGACAAATAATTGAGGCGGAAACAGCAAAATTAATAAGGCAAGAGATACAGTGTGATGCTACTGTAGTCCTTTCCCTCCAGTGCTCCTCCTACTCTGAAGGTAGGTTTGATTGTGGCTCATTTATGAATGTCTTAGTCTCTGGATGACAAATGAGGAAATTCTGCAACTCTAGAGACCCCAAAGGAAGAATGCCTGAATCTGAAGGTACAGAAAAAAGCATAGGTAGATTTTTTTTCTGGTAGAAATAGTCTTCAATTTGGCATAAATAATAATTTTAAAGTTTAGATCCAGTATAAATAATGAATGCAGTTTCCTTTACTGCTGACAGTTGTACCAGAAAAGGACCGAGGACAGGACCTTTGAAGAAGAAAATGTTTATGAAAAACTTGCTTCCTAGAGAAGTAGGATACAGTGGGTAAGACAGGTATATGATGCAGTGTTGCTTTGTTCCTTATTTTGTATCTATATGCTTCCTACTAGAAATGACTAGGTATGAACTTACATCGATGTATGATTACAGTCTTTTGGACCTTAATTTGCCACAGCTAAAAAAGCTGCTATTTTTCCACAGGAGAAGATGGAGTTTCTATTTTTTACATGATAATAACTGACAAATATCATGACCTCTAAAAAATAGCAACATAAACTAGATTGTTTTTAAGGTGAATACTACAATCGGCAATAGACCATAAAATTAACTGACAAATTTTAACGTTAAACACTGAATGGGGAAATGTAATCTGAATGTAGAGACTTTCCACACTGATAAAATGAACATGATTCAGCATTTTAAGTAGAATCTTACTACTTAAAAGAATTTTTTTTATTATTATTTATGGTATATTATAATCTTTGGATGTAAAACAGATGACAACATATTGTCATGCAATGCTTGTAGTAACTAGCTGGTAACATGCAATTAAAACTAAGAAGTAGTCTGCCAGCCCTGCCCACAGGGTACTTCTCTGGGACAACAGTGCATACCATGGTGCATATCTTCAGATGACTCTTGGAGAGTGCAGCAGGAAAATTTAATTTACTTCCAAGATTTAAGGAACACAGATCGTAATCAAGAAAGCAAAGAAGACAGTCTATAATAAGTTCTCAGAACTAGTTTGAGAGTTAATTTGATAAAGATTATTTAAACTGAGAAAGTAATTTCAAATCATGCCTCAAACATTTCAGAATATCAAGAATTACATTAATTTATGTAGGAATTTGGACACACATTGAGCAAAAAGAAGTTTCCCAACCTCTTTAGTGATATAATAGTTATGGCTGGATCTTCTCAGGTTTTATAATCACAAGAATATGGGTTTGCCACACTGGTTCATTCAAACCCGTCACCATCAGTTCAGGCAACCTCTCAGGCAGATGATTTTTCTTACCTAAGTAAAACTATTTCCTCAGGATATTTTACCATTTAAAATATTTTTTTTACAGCAAAAGTGAAATCCCACACACAAACACAAAAGGCAGTGGGAAAGTATATACACTGTACTGTATCAGCTTAGACTAGAGGAATATATAACAAACTGGGATGGATTTCAGACTCAAGAGATTTATTTTCCTGCCTTGGCACAGGAGTGTGGAATTCTTACCTTCCTATTTTTATATGGAAGATGATGCTTGTTTTATATCTTAGTTTCTAACCTATCAACTTTAAATTTTCATCTGGCATCATCACTACTGAAGTGGTGTAATACTTATTAAGAATATCCAAAAGGTGTTTTGTGTGCTCAGTGATTTCAAACTATGTGGTTATAACATAGAAAATTGATAACAGTGGAACATTCACAAAGTCCCTCAGCTAAGACAGGATAATAAATCTGTCACAATACATCCTGAAGTGGAATATAGACCATATGGTGAGATACTGAAAAAAGTGGGGGGAAAAAATACAAATGTGAGGTGTCAGTGATCACAAAAACGTTGATTTCCTGATGCTTCAGAAAACTCAGCTAAGGCTGTCACTTCAGGATGAACATATACATTCTAATACCACCAAGTGCTCCCTTTCACTACAGAATAGTGAAACAATTGCAATCTCAGGAAACCTGCCCAAGTAATCCATTTTATGGAATTAAAAATTATTGTCTTATAACCTGTGACCTCCATGTGGGGAACACCTGTAAGACATTCCATGTGGAATCAATGGCTACAACACTGAGTTTTTTCAAACCATCTACTGCAATGTCAGTGATTTAAAAAGCCACCATTGTACACAAAACATGGAAATATCACCCATGATGAAATAAGTATGTTTAAGGACTTTCCAGAAAAACAATACCTTTTTATTTTGGTGCTAACCAAGGAACATTTTAGGTTAGCACCTGGAAATGTGTTATAATTTTACTTTATGTTGCGTATTGATCTATGCATGATCTGTTTTCTACTACCCCTGGTCCAACTACCAGACCCTGGGGGCTAGAATGACTTCTATTCTACACCCAGCCCCACTGTTCTTAGAAGAGCTCTATGCATCAATTTACTACAAAGCCAGTGCCTAAAGCTAGCATTTCTGTCAGTTTACACATTCTGATTCCTAAGTAAGTGGGAAATGTAGATTAAGAACATTCTAAGGATATAACTGAAAAACTGACTCCTGTTTCTTCTGAAGACTTGTGTTAGGCTTCATTTCATTCCTGTAAGTTAGCAAAAAGAGGAGTCTAATCCAAATAGGAACTTGACCACAGCAAAACCTGCTGATAAACATGGTGGGAAAACATAGCAAAGGTCACCAGTTCTGCAATGTCAGCATAACCTTCCACCTATTGATTCTGCAAATCAAGACACTCACAAGCTGCTGCAAGTAAATCCAAATCCTATAAATATCAGGAACCTGAAGGTTCCAGTAAATAGTTACACTCAAAATCATGTCTATAAACAACTTACTGAAACATGTCAAACTGTCAGACAGTCTTTATATCTTCAGTACCTTTCCTGGTATATGAGATAAAACAAGAGCTTCCTGATATTACCCTACAGAAGGCTGCTGGATGTGCTGGTACCTTTCCAAAGGTCCTTAAGAATTTTGAACCAAAATGAAGAATCTTGCAAAATTTCTTTACAACTTCTCATCTGTCTGGTGAGCTACCCAATGAACATGAAGTTGAAAAAGTTATGATCTTGTAAGCAAGCAAGCAAGCAAGCAAGCAGTCAGTTCTACCATGTAGCAGTCAACAGATTTGAATGTAGAGTGCTTCTTAGACAGCTTCCTCCTCAAGCAACATAAAGCAGCCTTGGAAACACCTGTCCTAATAGAGCAAGCAGACATCAGATTTAATAACAATAGTTCTAGTAAGGTTCTGAGCTTTATTTAAGTGCCCTAGGTTCATGACATGAAGTCATCTACTGTAAGATATATAATAAACAGTTATATGTGTTATGTTCAATCAGCAATATTTCCAGGGAGACCTATCTGTCAGACAAGCTTATTTCTATGTTATTGAACATCCTTAACTTCCACACAACTCTTATACTATTGAACAAAGTATCCAGCAGTAGAAAATCTGCATACTTAATCAAATTTCTAAATGAACAGTTCCCACAAGACTCACTACTTCTCAATCAGTGAAACTCAGCTTACAATCTCCTACAAATTTATGTCTGCAAATGACTTTGCACTTACAGTCAAGTCTGGTGCCTGATCTGAGGTCAGCAGACATTTCACTATGATCCTCAAAACATAAGAATTTATCTATCCTAATAGTAAATTAGACTGGGGAAGGTTAGCCCCAAAGAGAACTCACATTGTCCAGTTCACATTTCTATGGAAAATCCTCTTTCGCTCCAGGAACAGGATGGCTACATCCCCTCTACTTTTTTGGGAATGGCCATCTGTGCAAAATATCCAGCCATCTGTCTGCTAGCTGGAAAGCAAAGCCCAAGTTGGGAGGGGCTAAACTATGTCAATGGGTTTACTAAAAATTAAATAGCCAGGGCAGTTTTGATCCACTGCTCAACTCTATGCTCCAAACTTGGTTTATTCCACAGGATAAGTGTAAGCTTAGATACCAACTTCATAGTTTAGAAATTAAAGCCACCATAACTTCTGCTTTCTCCCAAGAAAGGCAGAAAATCATAAACAGTATATACTTTATAAAGTAGGAACTGGTAGGAAGTAATAAAAAGCCTCAAAATGTTTCTCAGGAACACAAATTAAATTCTGGAATCAGAAAATAATTCAGGTTGGAAAGGACTTCATGAGGCCATCTAGGCCAGCCTCCTGCTGTAAGCAGGGTCAGCACTGAACAAGGAGCAGGTTAGGTTTGCCTGCTGAAGTGCACTGGAATCTGACTGAAAGCTTACAGCTGCCAAATGCGTTTTGAGAACAAGCAAAACCCCAGAGCCGAGACCTACCTGTTAGAAGGTAATGGCATCTACCTGGGGTAGCACTGTATGTGCCCTGAAGATTTTAAAACAAGGATTTCTCCTATCTACAGAAGAGAACTGCTCATCTGTTTGATATAACAGCTTTCATACGTAGTTGATCCGCCTGAAATAAATAGCTCTTTGAGAGTAATAAGCAGTGCATTAAACTCAAATCTAATTCCTTGGCTTTCAATACAATTGAGTATTCTGCCATCCAAATATTAAAAGTGAAGCATCTGCACTACATGAGTGCCAGAAATTTATGGTCAATAAAGATCTGCCACTCGAGGCTAACATAAAAGAAGAACAAGACATCAGCCTAAAATAAAATAAAAAAATGCTTTAAATATGCATCTCAAATCTTTGGGAAGAACATAAAGATCTTACATCTTAATGGCATTTAGTATAGGTATCCAGTAGTATCCTAAGAAAGAAATGAATCTTTCATCCCAGAAAGTAATGCCAGGATTGACCTTACTTTGGCAATAAAGGTCTATCTAATTTGCAGCCAAAGAAGTCACGGATGGTGTACACATCTTCTCCATAAGCAAGGATAACTTTTTGAAGAGAATTTCATAGAACTTAATAATTCACATTATTAAAAAGCTATGGAATGTGCAGTGATGAAGGGAACATCAAAGAAATTTGTCAGGCCTTCCCAGAGTCTACAGTATGTTTCTGTGAATAAGTAGCCTGTTGTTGATTTTTTGAATGCCTATGTAAGAAAGAAAGAAATTGTCAATACATAATTCCTGTATAACTTATTTTATGACTTATCAGGTATTTCCAATTTATATATAAGACTTTTTTTTTACCATTTCTTCTTTTAAAGGCCAGGAGTTCTCTGGGCAACGGATCTACCATTTTCATAAAGTTTCCCTCTTACTCTAAAATGAACCAAAACCAGATGATGGAAAATTTCTATCAGAGGTAATGAAAGCATGGGTTGAAAAAAGAATCTGCAAGAATGGTATTCAACCTGTGGAAGTCAAAGGCCCTGTTAAAAACAGAAGGACTTAGTGTTCCATTTTGTTACTAGGAATTTTGGAACAATATTGCCTTTTCAGTGAAAGAATACTTTAGCACTTCTACAGAAACATGAGTAGGATAATAATTTCCATCAAATCCTTCTTAATGATTCAAGTTTTACAAATAAATCTCAAGAAGTTACAGTTGCAGAAAACCAGGCAGGTATGACAGAAAGGATAAAGTGAACTTCATCCTAGAGTAATGTGTGAGGGTGCTGAACTCTTTTGTTTGCTATAACTTTCCTTCTCAAAGATGCCTATGCTTTTGGAATGCAAACTGTCATATATTTTTATAGACTGATAACTATAGGTCTTAATTTAGGGGTTAGCAATATATAGATATGTGAACGTTCACCCATACCAATCAATTTTCCTTCGTGAAAATAAGCTATGTTAAAATACAGCAAGTTACAAACACGTATCTTGAAAAGTTACTTGGGAACTCTTCTACATAAAAAGATTTTTTTTAAGTTGTTTTTTTTACTGAATCGCATAGAAAACAGTATGTACTTATCAGGTACTGTATACAATTGTGTAGTTCTGACTCTGATGCAATCAGTCTAACACGGGCTAAATTTTCTAGAGAAATTTCCTAATGTGATAATATTTATAGTCATCAAGAGCACCACAGGGGCTTTTTCGTAATTAAGTTTTAACACGGCAAGAAGAAAAAGGCCACATGGCCATCTAGTGTTTACTTTGAGAAATGCAAGTGATCAAAACCATTTGCAAATGATTTCACAAACCTTTAACAGCGAAAATGTTTTAAGGGTGCACGTTATTTCTGCAAAGGTGAAACCTGAAATTCTGGATGTAACACTGGAAACCGTATTAAACAGGCTGATTTCTCAGTTTCACTTGCTCCTGTTAACAGTATCCTTGCCTAGACTTTCATAGCACTCTCATCTGTGTACAGCATGGATACTGGGGCACGCAGCTAGGATTTTCAGAGTGTCCCTCAGGAGCTGACAAAAACACATTGAACTTTGGTAGCAGTCAACTTCCTAAGACCATAAATAATACCAGCTGATATTCTGATACCCAAAATTACTATTCAAAGCCAGATAAATTTCCTGCCTTCTCACAGTCACAGGCTCTCTGAAACCCAGGACTACATACAGTCTGCTCTGAAAGGAGGGTTATGTCGAGCAGCCTGGCAGCTCTCCACCACGCAAACACACCATTCACACCTTGGCATGCGGGGTCCAAGAACGTGCTGCAGGTCTCAGGTCTGGTCTTGCTCTGAGGACAGATTCAAACCCATAGCAAGAAAGATAAAGACAAATGTAATAGGATTCTTTGTCTGCAATATGACCTGGTGCTGAACCAGAGCAAGTATTTACAGAAGATCCGTAAGTTGAAGCATGCTTATGGCTGTCAGTATGTGTCAGGGTGGAGTTATGGTAAACAATTACTGCAATTGTATGGTCATGTTTACCTGTACATACTATAATGCATTCAGTATAAAAAAAAAATCATGTTCCACTACAAAAGCAAATTTGTTTCCATTGAGGCAAAAGGAATTTTACCTTCGACTTCATCATTATTAAATTTCTTATGAAATTAACTAACTAGCTCATATAGATTTATCGCTATTAGTCGTCCTTCACAGAAATGCAGAAATGATCATAAATTCATAGAGTACATGAGATTGGAAGAGACCTTCAGCAGCCATCTCTTCTGATCCCTATGATCACATGAAAAAAAGGGAGAAGCTATTCTCATGTTTCCAGAGTACCTCCTGACAACATTACTCAGAAACTCAGGCTGAATAGTTTTTGCAAAATTATGATATTTTTAATAGACATGTTATACTTTGGCATGCTCTGCCTGTCACTGTATGTGGTTCCACATAGAAAGCAATGGTGCAGATCAAAATCCTTCAGGAAAATTCACAACCCTTTCTGGGAAAAGAAATCTCTCATGCTACTTTTAATGTATCTGAAGATCCAAAAGGCACAGCTAACCATCAGTACATACTCATTAGGAATGGCCCTTTTGTGCATAATGGATTTTAATTAACACTACCTTTGTCCCTGCAGGGGGTACTGCCAGCTGAGTTCACTAGCTTGCTGGTACTGGGTAAACACTGCAATGTCTACCGCTGATACGGATCTCTTCTGCGCTCATATGTGGGTTCTCGTCCTACCTCTGCCTTGTTTGTTAATTATGGCCACCGAGAATTATGCCATCAAGCTTTATTTGAAGGTACTTCCAACATAAAGATGGAAGAAATTAAATTAGATTATAGCTGATGAGGGACCACCTGAGCCCTATAGCAATTTCTGCAGGCATATGGGATGTGGTGGGCCATTGAAGACGTAGAAGAAATATCTGAGGTGATTCAAATCATTAAATAATTCCCTAGGTTCTCACTAAGTACTACATGTACACAGGTCACAGTGTTCTCCTTCTCTTTTTTCCAGTGTACAATTAATGAGATGCCATACTGAGCAGTGGTTGGATTTAAATCTAAGAAGAGATGACACATATGCAAATGTCCTGAAGGAAGCCCAGACAGGCAGTCCACAGGAAAAACATCAGTGTAACCTGGCACAACAGCATTCTGCAATCTGGGTAACTGGATTTACCCAGATAAGCCAAGGTGAAATGTTTTAAAAGCTATCTCAAGGGTTGGAAATACATCCTCCAATATATTTTGTGAAAGGTATGACTAAGTCCCTGCAACATAGTAAAAAATCCCATCATCCTATCCTCAAAATATTTACTCCTGTCACATTTCAAAAGACCAGATTCAGTCCTTAAGAGAGCTGCAAAGAGCAGGTCACTGTAAAGAAAACAGTAGGGCTTGAGTATGATGGAAAGCACTTCTGGCTATGTGCAGTATGTTCAATATATCCTCTAGCTCTTGTTGCTTCAGTGTCTAGATAAGGGATGGTGTAGAAAGCATAGATATCCCCATAGGTCATTTCCAGCCTAACCTCTTGCGTTTGATTCCCATAAAACCATAGAAAAAAAAAGGACTTTTGACTCATATCATACCCAGATCTCTTGGTATATAGTCCAAGGACCTAAACTTGTTCCTGCTAAAAAATGCATTGGTTGTACCTTTTTTCAGAGAAGGTTGAAATGGGAGACAAAATCCTTACTTTCCACGTAAAAGTAGATGTGCTGGTTTTGGCTGGGATAGAGTTAATTTTCTTCATAGTAGTTGGTATGGGGCTATGTTTTGGATTTGTGCTGAATACAGTGTTGATAACACAGGGATGTTTCAGTTATGGCTGAGCAGTGCTTACACAGAGCCATGGCCTTTTCTGCTCCTCACACCTCCCCACCAGTGAGCACACTGGGGATGCACAAGCAATTGGGAGGGGACACAGCTGGGACAGCTGACCCCAAGTGACTAAAGGGATAGTCCACACCTTATGATGTCATGGTCAGTATATAAAGCTGGTGGAAGAAGGAGGAAGAGGCGGGGACATCTGGAGTCATCATGTTTATCTTCTCAAGTTAACATTACATGTGATGGAGCCCTGCTTTCCTGGAGATGGCTGAACTCATGCCTGCTGATGGGAAATCGTGAATTCATTCCTTGTTTTGCTTTGCTTTACTTGCATATGTGGCTTTTGTTTTACTTATTAAACTGTCTTTATCTCAACCCATAAGTTTTCTCACTTTTCCAATTCTCTCACCCATCCTGATGCAAGGGGGCAACTGTGTGGTGCTTCGCTGCTGGCTGGGTTTAAACCACAGCAGTAGAAGACAATGTTCATGGCAAAAGTCTTTGGGGCAGAAAGCAGAGGAGAAGCCCTTTGCTGGCTGCAACTACATCACTGACTAATGGAGGACAAAAGAGCAGATTGTTTTGTTTTGTGCAGTCTGAGATGGTTCTAGGACCATACGGCCACATTGCATGAGCACTGGCAGTCAAGATCACACCAGCTGCCAGTCCTATGTGTGTCTATACATCTAAACTTAAAAGGCAATGCAGTGAAGATCTCTGTACCAACACCCCAAAGTGCTTTGCTGCTGCTGCCAAAATTCCCTGTACATGTCAAATGCAAGCTCCTGGGGTTCCTCATGTCCACACTGCCACTGGGGCATAGGGGTTGGTGTCCTGGCAAGACACTGAGAAGAAAACTCCTTTGAATTTGTCCTCACTGCACTAGAGTGTGTACATGTGAACCCAAGTACAGAGATGTCAAGTTCTCACCCGAAAAACAACCACACCAACACACCAGATCACTACCATAGATGCAGCTCCGGTTCTCCTCCTCTACACTTTGATGAGAATAGCTCCATGTTCACAAAGAAATGCAGAAGTACACCTATTAAGAGATCAATCAGAGCCAGGTGTGATTTTAATTGTTCTTCAAATGTTTCCCTGCAAATGTATTTAAAGAAAGAAAGACACTTCAACCATTGAAGAGTGAATCCTAGCATGGTCTTACCTCAGCTTCATATCTGACTCCCTTAATGCCACTATATCAGAACAATTCATAACCTCTCTATATTTGTTTGTACCCTACAAAACCCTTTTTGCATATTTTCCTTGTAGACAGGAGAGAGAGGCACAGAGACATTCCTCTGTTTGGTTGAGACCCATAGCAGAGAGGACAACTGAGTAAAAATCTTTGCAGTAGCAAGGCCCACAGTGCCATTACCTTTCAGACTTCTGGTAAATACACACAGACTTGATTAGCACTATACTATAGTATAAAATTCATACATGAAAATATACTTGTGAGAGTAATTCAATTATCTTCCACTTGTCTGTTTGCTGAATTTTCTCAATTTTCCTCAGTAAGCATAAAAGCTTTCAAAATTTTATTATCAGCTTAACAGGTTATTCCATTGCATTTAACATCCTTAGTTGTTTCAAGGATTTCCTGATGCCTTCTGAACTGCTATTTGATGCCATTTTGCAAATAAAACAGCTTAGGGGATTGGTAACAGGATACAGGGCCTACGCTTGCAGGTCTGTGATGGTCATCTACCTTCTGTCAATACCGATTACAGTAATGTGTGGTTGCTTGTTGAAAATAGATTGGAATTCCAACTCTTGTTGGCTAATTGACAGCAACTGCATCAGAAACTACCCTGACAACTGACATCTAACTTGTGATGCCTCAATGAAATGGGTAAAAGAGGAAGTACTAGACTCCATTTTATCCTTCTGGGACAGGGTTGGATCACTAGATAATTTGTGGAATTACATACTACCCATAGTCAATGACCAAATAAGGAACTTCACTTTACAGGATTGTCAATCTATCACCCTTCAGGAGCATTAAGTTCACTTAAAAAAATTAACTTTAGAAGAAAAGGATGTTATTGCTTTTACTGAGGTCACTGAAAGGGTAAGACCATTCTCAGTGATGCTAATGTGAAGGCACAGGGGTGACATGAGTTAATTGCAGTTACCACTCTATTATTGATTTATACTCTCCTGACATTTACAGAGAAATAAAATAGTTTACATTTTATACACTCTCACAAAATATAAGCCACAGAAACTACTGCAGAGAGTTGGACTTCAAATTGCTGAAATTGTTACATGCTGTCACAGTTTAATTCCAGCCAGTGACTAAGCACCTCACAGCCACTCACTCACTCCCCACCCCCCTGGTGGGAGTGGGAGGAGAATCCGAAAAAAGTAAAACCCATGGCTTGAGATAAGAAACTCAGCCTGGTTCAGTTTTAATTGTTCAGAAACAATTTAACAATTAAAATAGTAAAATTAATAGTAATAAATAATATATAATGAATAACTATTGGACAGTAAATAGTAAACAATAATAATAATCATAATAATAAAAGACAGGAATAAAAACCAAGAAAGACAAGTGATGCACCATACAATTGCCTACCACTTGCTGACTGATGCTCATCTGATCCCCAAGCAGCAACCAATGGCTCCTGACCACCTACCCCCAGCTTACATACTGGGCATGATATGCTGTGGTATGGAACACCCCTTTGTCTAGTTCAGGTCAAGTATCCTGTCTGCTCTCTCCTGGATTCTTGCGTCCCTCCTCACTGGCAGAGCATGAGAGACTGAAAAGTCCTTGATTAGTTTAAGTGCTACTTATCAACAACTAAAACACCTCGGTGTGTTAGCAGCATTATTCTTATACTAAATTCAAAAAACAGCACTGCATAAGCTTGTCCTGTTTTCAGCTGTAACAGTTATTTTTCTTCCTATTAGCTGTCTAACACTTTTTAAGGAAATAAAACTGTAATTTTATCCTGGCCAAAATCAGGATGCATGCAAAGGAACTAAATTATGAAAATACGTAATTTCTTCTCTATATTTCCTTCCATGAAGCATTATAACTACAATTAGGGATTTTGAATGAAAGCAAGGAGAGGGGATCTCTCTACAGAAAGACTTATATGAAGTTATGTTCATATAGAAATATTCTGCCTCTGTGACTAGCACAAGCCTTGTAATTGAGGTCCAGAAGAGGGCTGCATAAAAGTATTTCAGCAAGTGTTTTACTTTACATATATTTGAGTTTCCAAAAGTAACATGAAACATGGATATAGCTGAATTGGTGTAAATTTATCTGTTTGAACTCTGACAGTAACTCTAAAACATGTAAATAGCTGTTCTATTGCTTCTTTTTCCAGCCTGGTAATGGTTTGGTCACTTTCCTTCATTCACAAGTCAGTTTAAGAGACTTTTTGAGAGCAAGATTTCTCAAGAAGCTTCATCTGAAATTTTCTGCAGCCCTAGGGCTCATTCGAGATTCATGTTTCTGAATACCCTTCCCTGTTTCATACAGTATAGTATGATGAAGGGTATACAGAAGCGATGCTCCAGAAGAGAAGCAAGTCTGAAATTCACCTCATAGTACAAATCTCCCGCCCTGAGGTTCAAATGCAGTGACAAAATATGAATCTGGTGCACACCAATAGTTCAGATGCAACACAGGTCCTGGAAAAGTAGGTTCTTGTGCGCATGGTTTCTATCAAGCACCTGAAAAATGTATCTTGGGTCTACTTACACACGTGTGCTAGACCTGTGTGGAGCATGCAGCTTCCTCTTCAGTGAGTCTGGGGCCTCTTTTGTTTATTGTGTGAGTATGGCCTTCTCCCCAGAACTTCTCTTTGTCCCAGTGCGAGAAACATCTCATTATACCAGACACATGAATCAGGAACTAGAACACAAAAAAGCCTAAAAACTTGGCAAAATATCACACAGTAAGTCTACTGATAAAGCAGAGGAAGTAATGCATCTATACAAATGTATAAACATATACAGAGATCATCTCTCAATGACAAATCAGCTGTTCCATGATGATGGTAGCATAGACAACAAAGAAGCAGCTGTTCCCCAAGGACATCATTTCAGAGAATCCACTGTATTCCACACTAGGGAGAGAATTTCCTTTCAATGTATCCATTTTCATGTTCCCAGCATGCCTCTTTTGGTTTACATCTTTTTTATTACAGAGGCAAACTGATAACTCTTAAACCAGCTATTTTGTGATAAGTTTGATGCATTCAATTTCTTCTAACCAATACATCATCCTGATTTAAATGGTCTTTTTGTTTCCTTCTCTCAGGGAAAGGTGGACACTTGCAAATTCACTCATGTTAGCATGCTATCAAACTGCACATAGAAACTTTCTAGGAAAAAAACAATCTGAGCACTTCAGTAAAACATCCTGCTGTCAAGCTGGCAAAAATGTGCATCTATCTCTCCCATTCCTTGAGAGAAAATGCTTGTTTGCATGAATCAGTATGAGAAACTACACTGAAAGCTAGGAATTATTTATTTATATAGTGTGATGTGATTTATGGGGTGTGGGTTTTTTTTTATTGTGACCTCAACATTTTTCCTGGGCTTAGTCACTGAAGTTTACAAATTATTTTACAGGTAAATATATTGTCTCTCAGCAATGATAAGTGATGTTTGCTTTTACACATTCTTTATTAAGCTTTTAGTTTCATGAAAAAAAAATAAATAAATCACAACTTTAGGTTCATCATCTAGAATATAAGAATGCCCATACTGTAATTAGGTTTTAGGTTAGACGTAAGGGAGACTGCATTGTATCACACAGTTCTTACTGAAAACGTAAATGTGGAGTTCTGGATCTATAGCTATGTTCAATAGCAGTATTAAGAAAAACTTACTAAAATGACATTCTTTTATTACTATAGAAATAAAAAAATACTTACTAGTATAAATATTAACATAGGGTTTGATCTGAATGTTGCTGTGCTGTGTACAGAGTATGGGGAATATAAAAGAATCACAGCTGTAGCTGCATTCTTACTAACTTTGGTAATTATATGAGTACATAGAAGGCTGAGGTACATGTAAAACAGCCTACTCCTGAATTTGGTCACTTCAGAACTTGAAGATAGACAGCAGCTCTCCGTCTCACAGATGATTTAGAAAAATTCTTTACTCTAGTGAGGGCGGTGAGGCACTGGAACAGGTTGCCCAGAGAAGTTGTGGGTTCCTCAAAAACAGGCAAGGCCAGGTTGGATGGTGCTTTGAGCAACCTGGTCTGGCAGAAGGTGTTCCTGCCCATGGTATGGGTCTGGAACTAGATGATCATGACTAGAAGGTCCCTTTCAACCTAAACCATTCTATGATTCTATCATGACTTTACGATTAAAGTTATACCTTCAGGAACTCCAATACCGTAATTAACTGTCGTAGTTTAAGCCCAGCCAGCAACTCAGAACCCAGGGCATTAACCCAAAACACAACTACTCACCTTCTGCTGCAATCTTCCAGTCCTCTTTTGATCTGTATTTTGAAGGTAATATCCCCTCTTAGAATCACAGAATAGTTAGGGTTGGAAAGGACCTTAAGATCATCTAGTTCCAGCCTCCTTGCCATGGGCAGGGACACCTCATACTAAACCATGGTACCCAAGGCTCTGTCCAACCTGGCTTTAACACTGCCAGGGATGGAGCATTCACAATTTCCTTGGGCAACCCATACCAGGGCCTCGCCACCCTTACAGTAAAGAACTTCTTCCTTATAAGATTCCATATTCTTAGATCTCCTGTCTGTCATGGTTTAAGTCCAGTCAGTAATTCAGAACCACATAGTCGCTCTCTCACTCCCCCTTCCCTTCCTCCCCCCAGCTCCCGGAGGCACGGGGAGGAAAATCGAAAGAATGTAACTCCCACGGGTTGAGATAAGAACAGTCCAGTAACTAAGGTATAACACAAACCACTACTGCTGCCACCAATAATAATAATGATAAGCGAAATAACAGGGGAAAAGAATAAAAATGCTCATCACCTGCAGACCAATACCCAGCCTGACTGAGCAGTGATCTACCCCTTTTGGGTAACTGCCCCCAGTTTATATACTGGGTATGACATGCTGTGGTATGGAATACCTCTTTGGCTAGTTTGGGTCAGGTGTCCTGTCTCTGCTTCCTCCTGGCTTCTCCTCCTCCCTGGCAGAGCATAAGACTCAGAAAGTCCCTGGTCAGAGTAAACATTACTGAGCAGCAACTGAAAACATTGGTGTTATCAGCGCTGTTCCCAGGCTGAAAGTCAAAACCACAGCACTGCACCAGCCACAAAGAGAAACGACTGCCACCACTGAACCCCAAACACTATTGTAACTGCATACCTACCCAGTACTATTAGAATCACCTGATTAAAAAGCAAACAAGTCAACATAATTAAAGTTAAGCTGGATCATTGTGATACGGTTGGTGGCAGCTTTCAGCTAGACAGTGGACAACCTAGGAAGAAGTCCTTGGAGCAAAGGTGGAACTGTCATGGCTCTTCAGCACTCGCCCCTGTCAAGCCCTTTGGCCTCATTTGCTGTGGCCAACACTCAGGCCTTCTTCTGCACTAGACATCCGAGCCATGAGCTGACTGTGTTGGAGCAACTAAAATGCACCCAGTTCCACTGAAACCAGCTGGGAGGAGTTGGCTTGCATTTTCCAAAAGCAG
The DNA here is from genome assembly GCF_034315485.1 of Pezoporus occidentalis. Lineage (NCBI taxonomy): Eukaryota > Metazoa > Chordata > Aves > Psittaciformes > Psittacidae > Pezoporus > Pezoporus occidentalis. The sequence continues at coordinate 1,147,697 of NW_026915724.1, read as the reverse complement.
CACTGCCCAGCTGCTGATCTGTGAATTGCCGTGGTATGGACGGATGAAGAAGAATTTAAGAGGTAACTAAGAAAAGTAAATAAAACTACAAACATTGACATGAGTCTGCACCTCCATCAAAAAGGTGGTGATCTAAAACTGGAATAAGTTAAAAAACATTCTTTTAAACAATTTAGCACCCAAAATGTGCTCCTAAGCTGTTCTGTAGATTTTTTAATTCAGTGCCAAGCACAAGGCATTCTGGGGGGCTATAAAAATACCTGGTACACTTTAACACTTAAGCAGAGTTGAACTGTCTCATCTTCTTTGCTTCTATGTGAGCATAAAAATAGCCCAGACAGACCACTTATTTTAAGACATCATTATTAACCCAGACAAATGGAATTTGTTAAATGGTTCATTACACTTCTAGGGTGCTTGCTATCCACCGAGCCCAGCTGAAAATATTGAGGAAGTTTTCATCAACTGATGTCATGGAAACTGGATTATCCCAATTCTCAGCAAAAGATGATTTTCATATGCCATGTTTACACTGTCAATATCAATGTATACACTCTGTTTATCAGTGTGCACAGTGTGAATTATGCCCACTTATCAGTAAAAGATCATCTTCTTTTGCCCCGCCTACATTTTGAATTCAATCATCCCTAACTAAATCTACTTCGTGTATCAGATGCATGTTAATCTCTGTTCCAACCTGTTGCAGTTTTGCTGTGTACTCATATTGTTCAAATCTCTTCCAGCAGCAATGTTCTCTGTTTACCTATGCTACAGTTCCCAAGGTATCTCCTAAGACCTGGGATGCAGTCTAAGGCCACTAGTGCATGCCCAGACATAAAGGGAGATGTCTCCACTTGAGTAAGGATCATTTCAGAATAGCCCATACTGAACAGAGCATGTAGACTAGCAGATTTGTATCCACGGAAATTGCCATGCATAGAAACCTTCTGATCACTTTTACAGATAAGCATGAGGTACATTCTAAATCATGTTAATGACATAAAATAATGATAGAACTATACACTTCCCAAGCACAGACCAAGCAACAAATCTTTACAACGTTGATCTGCTATGACCACTGCTTTTAGATATGGTATATTGAAGTTCTCACAATAGCTACAAAGTATTTTTCATTTTATCTTTTGCTCATGCATGCATCTCCCATATTTTGGGAGGAAAATAATAGCAGTTTGCATAAAGCATATCATGAACATGGCCTGCATTAAACAAGATCAAAATAGTGTCTCCAAATATGCACTTACTGTTTTCATCTGGAGAATCATTTTCATTATATTCTCATTATATCAGTAACTGTGTTTGTGCTTCTGAGCCCTTATTTCAGCTTTAGCCTGGCAGGATTTTTAATCAGAAAAACAAACACAGCGAAGCATGATTTGCACCTCCACATGCTCACTACCGTTACGTTAATGACAATGTCCTTGATGATGACGTGTCCCCACCCATAATTTGCATGATCAGAAAATGTGCTTTTTCCGGGGAAGAAGTTAACAGTATCACTGGCATGGGTTAGGTGGAACAAACAGGACGGAGACTGGGTTCTTACACTTTATTTAGCAGTCTATCTACATGATGAACATTTGTGGGGTAAAAGGGTCAAGATGGGTGCGTGGGCATGAAGGAAGTACTCGGGAAGCATGAAGTCTTTCGGCTGCCGATCATTTCCTTTTCCTCTGCGATACATTGGAGGCCTCGTGTGGAACACTTCGGCAGGCGGCACGATTTTGCTGTTTCTCGCTTACAAGCAGCCGTTCCCAGCTAGGGCTGCAGCTCCGCTTCGCTCCAGCTGCGGGCACGCTGCAGTTCTGCTGCGCTCGTCCGCGGTGGTGGAGGCGGCGGGGGCCGAGGGCAGCAGCAGCAGGAGGCGGGCAGCAGCGGGGGGTCTGCGGGCAGCAGCAGGGGGTCTGCGGGCAGCAGCAGGGGTCTGCGGGCAGCAGCGCAGCGGCGGTGGATAGGGCGGTTCGGCGCCGCTAGGTGGCACGGCTGGGTCTCCCACGCCGCACGCGCCCCGCTGCAGCCGCCGCTGCCCTGTCCGTCCCGGCGCTCCCCCCCCCGCCTCCTCAAAAGCGCAGCCCCCCTTCATACCGTCAGACACAGAGGGGCAGCGGGAGCCCCCCCTCGCCTCCCTCCTCACTCCACCGCTAATGAGGGGAACGGCCGCGGGGAGGGCGCCGCAAATCATTTTAAAAGAGAGGCGGAAAATTACCATGGGCGAGCGCCACGAGGCTGGTTTTGTTTCTCCGCTCTCGCAGTAAACTCTTGTAATCTGCAGTCATTAGCATAATCTTCAAAGATCTTTAGGGGGATAATCTTTAAAATGCCTGGGGTGCTCGCTTGTGAGACTTCTAAATAGAATATCATTGGAGGAGCGTCAATACCCTCTGAGGAGTCTTTCTTCCCATTCGAGGGGTACCTCTCCGCCTTCTGCAGTGGTGGACAGTAATGTAATCTCCGCCTTGACGGGGGTCAGGAGAGCACTGCAGCTCTGAATACTCAAATCTGCTCTCTCGCGGGCTTTTAATTTATGAGGGGGAAAGGCATAGATTTCCCTCGAAGTTTACTTTTCGTCAAGGGTAATTATCTCACTTGCATTTGAACTCTTCGGGCGACTACAGTTAGTTTCTAAGCAGTTGATTCCTCTGCCTGAAATCTATAGCTCTTTTGTGTGAACCTTCAGAGCTCTGGAAATGAACAACCCAACCCGCGGTTTACAGAAATGTTCATTGCAGTGAAGGGCGTGTTCGGAGAATACAAACAGCACCCACAGATAGTTGCCAAGGGCACCTAATACATCTTTGCATTACACCTTGAACCAGTCTGCCCATATCAACGAGTTTTTATTGCACGGATCATAAGTGATTGTAAAGTCTGAAAATCTTTCATGAAATCCTGGCAATTAATAGTTTAGCCAGAGAATCTCTAAAGAAAGCAGAGTCTCTTAATGTTTCAGCTCTTGAAATCGGTTCCTAGCCGAGTGGTGCCGGTGTAATCTCAAGATTCGGACTTTAAAGGGGTTTATAGCTTCTCATTTTCTTTTGAAAAACGCACTTTCTCTCTGACCCTGTTTTTCGAAGCAAGGAAACACGGAGACATTAGTACCAGAATGCTAGGTGCTGTCTGATCAGGGGGAGGGGAAAGGGCTCTGCAGAAGCCAGCTCTAACTCTCCCTGCCAGAACCTGTAAAATTAGACCGCGTTTCCCATGTACGGTTTCAGGTAACCACATGAAACTAGCTGTTTCTTTAAACCAGTTTGGTCCTGATCGTTTCCTGTATTGTGCTTTTAAAGCCAGAAGCAGCCCGTGACCCTAAGTGACTATGGTTCGCGGCGGCCGTTTAGATGCTTTTTGAAGGCACGTCGGGGTCCTTTATCAGTCGTGTTAACAAAGAAAACGCGCTTGCCTGAAGATGGGAAAGTTTTTCAAGAGAAGCTCCTGCTAGGAGACAAGTGCCTGGTTCCCCATAAATGATTTACAAGAGATGGATCAGTAACAGGGAAAAAGCAGCCCAGGGGAGGAAGAGCGAGAAAGGGAGGGAGGGCACACAAACAGTTGCTTCACCGGCTGGTTAATGATACCGGAATGAAGCGAGCGGAGTCCGGGCGGATTGCCGCGATGAGCGGCTGCACGCCCCGGCCCCGCCGCCAACAAGGTCAGCCCCGACAGGTCCCCTTCTCTCTCCGAATAATCTGTCGGGCGAGGGAGGACAAACGCTGGTTGGAGCAGGTCGGTGAAGGGCAGACCCGGGCAGAGGTGGCAGAGCGTTGCGCTGCGGGAGCGTACCGCACTGGGCGCCCGCGGGGACGAAGGGGCTGCGGCCACAGCCAGAAGCAGCCAGGTGCTTAAAGGGGCTTCTCCAAATTGACACAGAAACTGTACTGTCTGGAACTTCCCCCTTGAGGTTAACGCCTGGAAATATTCGTTACCTCCCCTGCAGAAGGCAACGTAGGTTTCTGCCCCTAACTTCAGTCCTCTCTCCTAGCCCTGCCTTCCGGGACGTAGTTAGAAATGTGCTAAGCAAAAAGGGCATCTCCTCTCCCTGATGGCCCAGCCAGTGATTTCAGGAATCCTGGGCAGAAGGTCCCCGCCGCTGCCCCAGTGCCTTGATGCTCCACCCTCAGCGGATGAAGGGGGGGAGCAGGACTGGATGGGGCGGGAGCCCCCAACCCTGGGGGAAGAAGGAAGGACCCCCGGGGACGGGCGCCCGGGCAATTCACAGCTCTTCGGGCTGTCGCATGATTTCGTCGTGGAGGTGACACGTGAAAATGCTGCTTCAGAGGTAGTAGTGGCAGCGAGGTGACCGTCAGGGGACTCTATGCTGCCCCCCACTCTTCCTCAAAAACGTTGATAACTAAAAGAGGCAACCACTTCATAAAAAACATTTAAGAAACGCCGAAGTCGAAATGAAAACCACTAGTTACATTAAGGTTAAATCAAATGTGGCCTTATGTGATGAGAAATAGGCTCAAATATTCTCGCACATGAAAGAAATTCCATTTACTATTCTGCAAGCTATTTGCTTTTGGCACGAAGCAGTACCTTTCCCACAGAAATAATAATAATAACGTTTCTATACGCTTGAGGTGATTGGAATATTGGGCGGCCCCCCTCCAGACGCAAGTGTAGAAATACAGTGGCTGCAGATGACCGCATGGCTTTAGCATGCTAACTTTATTCTAATTAAAACAGCAAATAAACTCTCACCAGTTCTCTGTAGTCACCCAAGAAAACTGGTTATTAGCCCACGGCATATGGCCGAGATGCTCAGAAGAGGGGTAAAAACCAGCCCCCGTGTAAGTGACGGTCGCTTTTTACAGCGGGTATTTGCGCCTGCGGATTGCTCCGAGGCGCGCTGTAGCCAGCAGCAGTAACGTTTATTTCACTGTCAGCGCTGCCCTTGCCTGCAGTATTTTATCTGCGGCGGGAGATGGGCAAGAACTCCTCAGGAAGAAGTATTCCTCGCGACTTTTATTGGTCTTTTAAAAACACCTTTGAAATAACACTGGAGGGCTTTGGTTATATTTACATCTTCCCTGTGGCTACCTGGGCAGTTATTTCCAGTGGTTATTAATGGTTCGTAATTGGGGGGGGGGGGGGGGGGAGGGGGAATTGTGAAGCAAATTTCCCTTTGTTTCTTCCAAATGACAATCGAAAGCACCTAGGAACTGGATCCAGAGTTTCCACTGTCAAACTCTGGCAATGAGGAATTGGCCAGCTTAACGAGATACTGCAACATGGCGAGGTACAACCGGTACGAAAGTAGAGGAAATTCGCTGATCTCCACACTGGGGAAACCAGTCAGTCACCGGCCGCGTTCAGAGACTGGAGAAAGGGAACATTTTTCATATTTTTTTTTTTCTTTCAATTTCCTTCCTGTGTAGAGCTCTCCTGTGAGAGTGTCGTTAAATCACTGCCACGGGCGTGCCATGGAGCCAGGCACGTTCACGCACCCACGCGAGGCAGTTCCTTTTCACAGGGACTTTCTTTAGGCGTTCTTACATGGGAACTTCTTCCAAATAGCCTGCTCTCACGCCTCCGAGAAGGGCCCCCCCCCCCCCCCGGGATTATATTTGGAGTGACAACACCACACCTTCAGTGCCTTGAATTATTTTCTTTCTTCCTAATGCCTCCGTGGGTGTAAGCTGGTGATACCATAGGCGAGGCGTTATTGTTTCGAGTCTGTGAATGTTCAATATCGGAGGACAGTGACAATTACTATTTTATGAATACTTCCTTGTGTCACGACCTTCCCTAAGAGGCCGACGAATTGTCTTTAGCTCAGGGAGCCCAGAGTGTGCAGCGATCCCCGTATTTGGTCTTGTTTCTCTATACCACCGGGTGCCTAACTAAAATAGGGGCTCTCCCCCTCCTCCCAACAGCTTCAGTGCAGCGAAGGGAGCGACATCCTTGAGGTCTGGGTGTAAATCTGTGGCTACCGAACAGGGCGGAGAGCTGAGGACAGCTGAGGACGGCCGGGGGTCACGATTAGCTGGGGCCCCTGCGGGGCGGCTGGTTTTGCCCCCCCGGGGGCAGCGCAGGGCAGCCCTGGGGGGTGTTTCCCGCCCCCGGGGAAACAGCGGGGCAGGGGCAGCCCGGTGCGGGAGGCCCAGGAACCGGCAGCTCCGCGTCCCGGCAGCCGGGGGCGCTGCTTTGGAGTCGGGGCACTGGGCCTGCGGGGCAAAGCCCCTCCGCGACACCGTGGGCTCCGCCAGCCGCAGGCTAGAGGGGGCGGGTTGAGCTTGGCCGGGCCGGGAGAGCCTGTCCCGCCTCTTGGCGGGACTCGAGCTGCTTGCAGGGCCAGTCGGTGTCGGCAGGAGCGGCTTTCAGTTTTCATTGAGGCTGCTGGTTACTGGTTAACATCCCCACCCACGTTTCAGTTTGTTTAGTAAATCGATCTGATGCTTGGGCTGAGGCTGCTGCACTGTCGCCATTGAGCAAAGTTAATTCCCCCCTCCCCGCTCTCCACATACACACGATCTCTCCTCCTCCTTCCCTCTACAGCATATGGTAAAGACGGTGCCAGCCGCACCAAACAAGTCACGCAGCCCAGCGCCGGGACGCCCGAGGGGAGCCGGGGGGTGCGGGGAGGCAGGAAGCCCGGGGGATGCCGCCTCCCTGAGCCGCAACCGCGCCGCCGGAGGCCGAGGGACGGGGCGGCCCCGCCGGTAAGTTCCCGGGAGCTGGAGGCGCCGGCGGCCGCCAAGTGACACCGCCCCGCGCAGCCCGCCGCGCCGGAGGGGGCAAGCGTGCAATGTGGGGAAAGTCGACCGTGCCCGTGGGAAAGCGTTCAGGAGCCGCCCTGGTGACATTCCATGTTATACATATTTTACTTTTTAATGTATATATAATATATACTTTTTCCCTCCCCAATACTCCTGGTCACGTGCCCCTGTTGTCAGCGCCCCCGGCGCTCCAGAAGAAACGCACCACTTTGGGCGCAGCCGCGGGCCCCGGGGCGGGGGTCACGGGTGCGTGTCCCGGACGCGGCCGCCCAGCGCAGCACAGTTGCGCTGCGCACTGCCCTGGTGCGCGCTACTGCGCCCGTGCGAGCCGCCCCGGCCCCGGCCCGCGGCTCGAGGACCGGTTGCGGTGCAGGCTGGGGCTGTGCTCTGTCATTTGTGACTCCTTGGAGGCTGAAGTCACGACTTTGCACCGGGTTTAGGAGGATTTTCTAATGTCTTTTTTAGTTTTGCCTCCCTGATTTATTTCTTCGCCCTAAGAATGAACTGTGCAGATTTGTTATTGAAGGGCTGCCTGTAGTAATAGCGCTTGGCTGGTGATGGATGCCTTGATAGAGAATCCTGAAATACTTACTATATACATAATTATATAATTATCAGGGAGAAAATGTCTAACAGGGGGAAAGCAAGCAAAGGATGGGGTTTGCAGGTGGACACAGCAGTGTTTCCAGTGTTTTTTTGCATTGTTGCAGGTGCACTGTTTACAGGGTACCTTTGATGAAGGCCAGCTTTCAGATGTCACTCGCACCTGTGAGTTGAACATCTGTTCCTGTACACTGAAATAGAAGGTACAGTCAAGCATTTTGGGAAGTGGACAGGAGGTTGCAACAATAACACTATTCAAAGCCAGTTTTCACATTTGCAACAATGAATACCGTTCCATAGTAAACTATGGGTGTGTTAAATTGGACCTTCCTTTATGTAGGCCTTTTCTTGTACAGTGCTGCACATGCATTTATTTACTGTGATTTTTTATCAAGGACAGTAGGGTACTTTGTAGTACCATCTTTGTTGACTGAGTTAGTGGACAAGACTGACTATGCTACACAGCTGTCAAAGTCCCCGAGTTGCTTAAGTGCTGAAGAAAACTATAAAGTGCTATGTAATTCCCCATATTCCTTAAGAACAGAAGTTCTTACAACTTAGGTAGGAGGCTTATAAAACATTTATATACATGCAGGTGATTTTCAAATGTTATGAACAATATTTTGGTAATTTCATTCTTTTCCTTTTTTTCTAGTCATATGATAAGGGAAAAAGGGATAAAATGCTCAGTAGTCACACAGTTCACACTTCTCATTATCTTCCAGTCTTTGAAGCACTGACAGGAAAAAAGAATTTTAAAAGCACAATTTCCATTGCCCAGCACTCATCTCCCTGACCTTCTCTTCATATTGAAGTGCACCAGGCTGCCTAAGGCTCACTTCATACACATATTTTAAATAAATAAATAAATAAATATGCTGTTACATTTGTTCATGGTGTTACTGTTTAATTTTAGTAGCTTACACATTTAGACCTATTTCCAATAAACACAAATTTTGTGTTTCCTTAATATGGATCATAACTTTCTTGGCAGCTTCTCTCATAAAACTAGGGGAAAATCTCTGTTTCAAAATTTTATCCTTAGTAGCAGTAGTGTGGAACTAGAGCATTTCAGAGGTCCAGTTTGCATTTACAAGACAGCTATTTTAAGTACCCTTAGGCAGTGTATTGGGGAAAGCTTCAGGTGGCTTGGAGTTACCACTGCCCTCTGTCCTGCATCCCAACAGAGAAGAATACAGGAGGTACAATGAGGAAAATGGAATTCCTGTGGCCTGGCTATAATAGCCAGTTCCTTGGATGGCCAGTTGAAGTTTGTTGCTAATTTGCGCATTAAATCCTCTCCAGGCCAGCTTCCTAACAAAAGCATTCTACTATAAACACATCTTTGCTACACCCATTCCTCGAGGCATAGCCTAGTATTGCTTGGTCAAATTTGAGTCTCTGAATCAAGTCCTGTTTGATTCCACAGACTTTACCAAACAGCTACGGTAGTGCAAGAACAGAACTCGATCCATGTGGTTGACACAGCTTCTGCTTCAAACTTTGTGGCAGAATTTATATTGTGCATATGGACTTAATACTACAAGAGACTGAACATATTGTCTCTTCAAGCTTTTTTTTTCGTGTGGGGTGGAAAAATGGTGTCCAGCACATGTCATCGGTGTTATGTAGAAATCTGCATCATGCACATCAATTTCCACTGGCTACTAGAAACATTACTTTAGAAAATAACTGATTCTTCTTAGCAGGTCACTAATTGAAAGAGACTTTCTGGGAAAAAGTAGAAATCAAACCTAGTAGTGTGGTAACCCATGTGATGTTAAAAAACAACTTTTGTCTGATTGCTTTTGTTTATTTGGGAATTGAGCATTACAACAACAATAATCACAACTGATTTAATACGGTATATTGGTGGCGTATATGGTATAATGGGGTTCTGAGCTGAGCAGATTGTGCTTTTATATCTGTTAAGTAGCAGGGGCAATGTAGTTTATATATATTAATTGATAAACGGACTCTTTCAGTGCGGGGATCTCTCTCTGTCTTACTCCTCAGTGATTTCAGGGTTCATCTCTTGCTTGCGATTTTTGAAATTTTCTCTGATTTTTTTCTTCTCATTTTTTATTTAATGAAGTATGTCAGCTGTTTTAAAGTCTTTCATTTGTGTCTTTAAAAGTGAATATAAAGCGTAAAAATTAGTTTGGTTTGCCTATGTTGAGTCCTGTTGCTACAGAGTACGTAATATTAAATAATTCTGGTAATGTAGACTGGTAATGTAGACTGCTTTAGAATATAAAGAAAATCTTTATTTCTGTGGTAGTTACCTGTTGTACATGGTAATGTGTTCTAATAAAATTTAATTTCTCAGTGAAAGTATCACTGTAACACAAAATAATGTTGTGGGAAGGCATGGCTCTTAGATTCTGATGTATCTTAATGAATGATGCATTATATAATGTATCATGATGAAAAAACATGGAAACACATTTCTAACGATTAAGGCATTTGAATGTCTTGCAACAGCTTTGATTGAGTCAAATATTTTTCATTTCAAATCCTCAACTTTAAAACAGCACCCCCTGAAAATCAGGTCAGAATGCTGTGTGTAATGTCAGAGCTGAAATCTATCAAACTGAAGGGCTCCAACAACATTTTCAAACCTTTCTCAATTGTCAATTTAAGTTAATTGAAAATGAAAGGTCTCGCTTTCAGGATTGGGCCGTTTAAATAGAAGCCTGCTGCTTTCATTTTGTAGAAGGGCAATCTCCCTCCACATACGTGTTTTTAAAAGGTTCATTCATAATTCTCCCTTCACACTTCTATTGGAAATGACAGAATTCATTATTTTGAGTTCTCAAACTATTTTTCTGCAACTTGGGTGATGAATTGTATGAGATTTACTTCATAACATGGCATGGCAACCCACAAGATTTAAAATTCTCAAGGCTTGATCTGTCTCTTTCTGGCATTCAGCTGGCACAGCCGCAGGAAGCCTCCCTGTGCATCTTCTGCCTGTTACAGAGTAGGATGTTGGGATTTTTTTATTTAATACTTACCAGGAAAAAGACTCGTACCCTTGCTCGGTAATTCACTAGAGGTATCCAGGCAACAAGGACATACATTACAGTCAGCAGTATACAAGATGTTGTGTGGATTTTTCTTGCCTTCTGTTTAGCTGGGATTCCAACTGCAACAGACATATACAAATAGCACTATTTCCTGTATCCCTAGCATGGTGAAGTTTTCCCCTAGACTTTTATTTTTATCTTACTTGTATTTAGTTCTGTGGTGGAAGAGGATTTCTTGATGTGTATGTATGACAATACCTGCCCAAACACAGGGATTTAGCTCAGGCGGGAGAGGGGAGATCTAGCCTCCTTGAAATGACAGATACGATTCAGCTTGCAATTGATAGTGCATCTGTGGCAATGTTGCAATGAGAATCCCCTTTCTGAGAATAATTTTTGCATGAGGTTGCTAGGCTACCCTAGCCTGGTTTGTACTTGTCTGAGACAGCAATGTCCATCAGTAACCAGCTACTTGCTAACCAAACTAGGCCTCATTGGCATAAAGTTATGCAGATTCAATTTCCCTTTTTCTTTGTTAAATAAGTTGGTTGGTTTGTTGTTTTTTTTTCCCATTAACTGCTGAGATGTAGAGTCTCAACACTGGGCACAAGTGGACCAGTTCATGCTCTTAGAGGTGGTCCAGAGGCTTCGAGATTGCTCAATGAGACCACCGTTGGGTCATGTATCTCAGGCACTTTTTGTGCCTTCTGCAGCTACACAGTTTCTTCTTCCTTTTTTTTTTTGTTTTGTTTTGTTGCAAATCGATGACTATGATGAGAACAATGATTTTTACTGATACCACTGTTTCTGTCATCTGTTTCAGAATCACACCCCAAAGTGTCTTGCAGACAGTATATTTTGCTATGTTCTTCAGGATAATTATGCTTAATTCCTTTTGCAAGGAAATGTCAGACTGACATTAGATTAGCAGACAAAATTCTCCCTGTAGAGGTCTAGACCCTGCTCAGGCAAGTGAGGCAACTACCACACTGTGATTGCACATTAATACACACTAATTGTCTTCTTTCTAAACCTCATGCATGTAGTCAGTTGTTGGCTTGCACCTGCTATTGTATTTCCAAGGGAGAAATTATGATTTTAAAAATGGGCAGGATTTTGTTCACCAAACTGCTGACTTCACCTGTTTATTAGTCCCCTGCTCCCAACTGCTAGAGAAGTTGAAAACAGTCTTTTCTGCTGGACCGTTTGGTAGCCACGCTATGACCCTTTTAGGTGGTATAGAGATCCTTCCTGTATGTTGTTGGCTGTATATGTAGATTCATAATCATTTCTGGGCAGTTACACTTTGATTCCTATTTCTTCCTTAGTCCTCACAAAAATGGAAATAGGCTTTTTATGTGCAAACAGTGAAAACAATGTATAGCTTTTACTGCTGGTTCTGATTTTGGGGGTAGACACGATCTACATAACAGGTATGTATTATTCTTATTTAATATCCTTTTTGACGTTTGGGAGAACAGTGATATCCCTGACTTTAATGTGCAAATCCAAAACATTTCAAAAAGATTTACATTTTTAAAGAGGCTTTAATGTCTTCTGAGCCTCTTGTCTCAGTTCATGTTTTACAGTGTCTTACCCTATATTATTGCTTCTAACTTTTTTTCTTTTTATCTGACTTTCTGAGCTCAGTGACTTTTTATATTGATATTAAACATGTAATTTTAACAAATGGTTTAGGGACACTTAGAGGCAGTGCTTTTTAATTTACTTAAGTTTTGAAGTGCCAGAACTTGGTCTGACATAAGTTTAAGGCAAAATTTTTGATTTAATCATAGTAATATGAATAACTTCAGCCATGATAGTAAGAGGGAAAAAAAAACACAGAGGAAGGCAGTTTTGAAATCAGATTTTTCTTGCTGTGTTTCATTTTAAAATTTTCTAGATAAATTACAGGGATACAAGCAAGTCCCTTTTAAGAGTTTGGCATTGATATCTAAGCTTTCATGGAAAACCAGACAATTTTTTAAAAGAAAAAACAATATCTGCAAAAGTAAAAAATAAAAGGAAGTCTCCACTGGAATTTCCCCAAAGAACAAAAAGTAGCTTCAGGATTAGGGGGAAGAAGCTTAGTTGTAAAAATGTAAAATGCATTAAGCTAATTGTGGGTGTATTAGGCTAACTTTGTGGGTGATTTTTGTTTGTTTGTTTGTTATGGCTTGTTTTTGGTTTAAAGTGAGTCAAGATGAAAAGAACTTATCTCACATAAAAAGTGCTTTAAAGGGTCTGTATCTCCTTAAGTACTGTTATTCAGCACTGGGAATAAAACATAATTGGGAAGAATCAGAACCCCAGCTCCCAGGAATCTATAATCCATACTACATTTAAGAATCTAGATTCTGTACTTCACAGGAACACAAGTCTGGTTTGACCCTTTGGATAACTTGGGGTCCATCTTCTTAGATTTTTCAGGATTCATGCAGATGCTCTTTTGCAGATAAGTAAGAGTGGAGAAGGACAGTACAAGTTCCCTGCCACAGGCTGATGCATTTCACGTCCATTTTCAGGCTCAGCTGAGATGCGGCAGCTCAAGGCATTAGCACTGCTGGCATGTCCACTTAATCTCCCACCTTTCCTGAAGGGCATTGTCCCCATAACAAAAGTGTCAGGATTGATACATACCTTGTCTGTGGCTGAGACAGGTGCTTAAAATGCCAGATAACGGGAACGCTTGCATTGATATGGTGGATGTTGAACTTCCGTGGCTGAGGTAGGGGTGGGCGGCTATCTCTGCTGTCCCCTTTGAAAGGAATGGTCAGTTCTGAGGAGAACTGAGGCTGAAGTTTTAGAATATTGAAGCTGTGCCTCAACAAATTGTTCTGTCATCAAACTATCTTTTATTTTCCTGACAAAAAGAGTAAGCTGACTAGGGCATAAAAATAGGGATATTTGCCTGCTCAAAAAACTGACTGAGGTTAACTCATTTCTCATGTTTAATAATTGATTAGTGGTTAATAGGAGAACAAGTAACTCCACTATAGTAATGTTTCCAATAGCAAGACTGTAAAGGCCTTTTAAATAATGGAGCAAAAGTGTGAAACTTTCAATTAATAGGTTTATATTCCAAGGGCAAGGAAATGGTAAGTAGTTTGCTGGCTCTGGCTGAGAAAGGGATTGAAATTTTAACAGAAATTTGACCATGAATTTTGTTAGTACAGAGCTTAGCAGTGCGTTTTTTACTTATTTTAATCCAATAGGTCAAGTAATTTATTTGCCAAGATGTATTTGAAGCTGAAAAAAGGTAGATATTGAAAAGCACTCCCAGTGATCATTCCCAAAATCCTGTGGTACCAGAGGGCTTAAATGAGCACTCTGAAATTAGGATACATGTATGAATTGCAAAAGCCTTGGCAGGTAGAAAATGAGCACAGCTGTGAACAGCCTGAAGAACACATCAATGAGGTTGCAGCAAACTTTTTAACGCCTTATGTTCGCCTTTTGCATTTGGTAGCCTTGAATTTCTAAGGCAGAGCTGTTGCTGTCCACAAGAGGATGAAAGCCACATTGCACAGCCTGTCAAGCCAACAGAGTGCTTGTTAAACCTCAGCTGTATAAGGAAGGTCACGAAGGAAAACTCCTCCTGGTACACAATATCAGTTGGACAAAGTAATGTAGTTAAATAGTTGTGGGGAAGCTGCTCTAGGAAGTAACTGTGAAAACAGCTTCTCTGTCTTCCTTGTCTTGTAATTTTAGGTAGTCAAAGTAGTAGATTTCTAGTTTTCGGTTTAAGAACTCTGTTCTACGTCAGGCCAGTACAACTCAAAACAGAAACTTTAGGGAGCTCTGGCCTGAACCCTCTAATGCTTTAAAAATTTTAAAATGGATTGTGTGGTGCACTTCTCTGGAAAGGTTATATCTACCCACCACAAGTGCAGGCTGTGATCCTGGAAAATTAAAGATGCTCCATTTCTCTTAGCTAGATAAAGAATTCGGTGTTTCCTGTAATGCTTGGGAAGTCAAGATGTACTTCTTTGGATGCAAGAAAAATCTGTGGCTTGTCAGCTGCTGTTTGCAGGAATCTCTTTCAGCTGAAATGCTTTCCATAGGCAGTTTGGATTTGGTGTGACAAAGAACACAAGCATCCTCATCTTTGCCTCTTTATCTGTGTCCTGATCCTAATACCACTGAATTCAAAATTCAAACACATTTTTTGGTCAGACCTAATGTGGCTATTTGAGATGACCTTGAACTTAGTGTAGTTATATCAGAACTGTAAGAGGAGCTTGTGTATGCACAAGCATATCTCCTTGCTGAGATCACTGGGACCTACTTACAGTGTATCTCAAGCTTTAGATGCAGCATTTGGATTTATATATATTTTCTATATTTGTGAATCATACAAGTCAGCAAGTTGCTTGCGTTCTTGCCCTGATACAAAACATTTAATGCTGTTATTACTATGTGACATATTTAGATTCCTGTTGAAAATCAATAACCTTCCTATAAAGCAAGTCTTACATCCTTTCTAAAATTAATTTAAAATCATTTTGTATGCCTCATTAGCTTTGTAATTCAAGAAAGAATAAAAGAAAAAGAAGACAAACCAGCCACCTAATATTAAACAGTGAATGTAATTTAATTTTTCCAACCAAAGGGGATGTTTATGACCCTAAACATATCTGTTAGTCTATAAATACCTGCGTTTATAGTTGAACAGAACAGTGTTTGTCAAACTGTGATTTGTCAGACACTTAGTGATGATACACAGTATGGTGTAGGTAGTATGAGGCCACTGCCACCTTCTTTCTTTCATGTGCTGTATTTCTTTCTTATATTTCTAAATGCATTCCTAAAGATTCTATGCAATCACCCATTAGAAAGTGGATGGTCCATGTGAATAAATATCGAAATTGTTTTAAAAACAGGCCCTATGCTTAGGTACAGTCAACATTTAAAGCAAAGGGGTTTAAGTTCCTAAAAGGCACCATATAACATAGAAGAATATTGTTGACTTTTATATAAAACTTCCAGTGAGTGTTTGGAGCTTCTTTGAGCAGATTATAGTGCGAGAAAGGGTCACTTTTATGCATAGCTGGCAACCTTTAATGATACTGAATCTTTGAAATTCTTTGAAGTAACCCTTTGAGAATTACTCCAAACGAAATAAGCGGGATGGGGTTGATGATGACCTGCAGAAAAACCTGAAGATAGGCATTATTTGAGTAAGAAAAATATTGAATGTCATATGTAATGAATGTGTGAAGAAATAAGATTTGCTATGCTTATAAGTACGGTGACACCTACTTTTTCATGTAGTAAAATGTGCAGCAATATCAAAACAGATGCAGCTATACTAGACATAGTTGTAAGAAAAAATTTTAACAGGTGCTTCGTTAAACAATTCTTACCTTTTATAAAGTATATATATTTTATATATATTTATATTTTCATATTTATTTATGTTTATTTCCAATATGCAGCTAATGTTTAGGA
This sequence comes from Pezoporus occidentalis, assembly GCF_034315485.1. Taxonomy (NCBI): domain Eukaryota; kingdom Metazoa; phylum Chordata; class Aves; order Psittaciformes; family Psittacidae; genus Pezoporus; species Pezoporus occidentalis. The sequence goes on along the minus strand of NW_026915724.1, from coordinate 1,131,877 downwards.
ATTTTAAATTAAGCAAACTGTTTATTTAAATTAATTTTTAAAAAATAATCTTGACCAAAATAAAGGCCAGAGCAATAAATATTTCAGTGTTTGTTTGTTGTTTTTGTTTTTGCTTGGTTATTTTTGTCAATAGATCCTCAAAATAAAAATCAAGATATAAAATTCAAATTAAAGTTGGAATAATTGTTTGGCTAGTCGAGGTCTTGACCAACATAGAATCATAGAATCATAGAATCGTTAGGGTTGGAAAGGACCTTAAGATCATCTAGTTACAACCCCCCTGCTGTGGGCAGGGACACCTTACACTAAACCATATCACCCAAGGCTTCGTCCAACCTGGTCTTGAACACTGCCAGGAATGGAGCATTCACAGCCTCCCTGGGCAGCCTATTCCAGTGCCTCACCACCCTCACAGGAAAGAATTTCCGTCTTATATCCAACCTAAACTTCCCCTGTTTAAGTTTTAACCCGTTGCCCCTTGTCCTATCACTACAGTCCCTAATGAATAGTCCCTCCCCAGCATCCCTATAGGCCCCCTTCAGATACTGGAAGGCTGCTATGAGGTCTCCATGCAGCCTTCTCTTCTCCAGGCTGAACAGCCCCAACTTTCTCAGCCTGTCTTCACACGGGAGGTGCTCCAATCCCCTGATCATCCTCGTGGCCCTTCTCTGGACTTGTTCCAACAGTTCCATGTCCTTTTTATGTTGAGGACACCAGAACTGCACACAATACTGCAGGTGAGGTCTCACAAGAGCAGAGTAGAGGGGCAGGATCACCTCCTTCGACCTGCTGGTCGCACTCCTTTTGATGCAGCCCAGAATATGGTTGATTTTCTGGCCTGCAAGCGCACACTGCCAGCTCATGTTCATTTTCTCATCAACCAACACCCCCAAGTCCTTCTCTGCAGGCATGCTTTGAATCTCTTCCCTGCCCTACCTGTAGCGCCTGGGATTGCTCCAACATGTTTTTCAGTTTCTAGGAACTTCACTTAGAACACCTTGGAATGATGTTCCACATGTAAGAACCTTACTGTGGACTGCTGCTTAAATAAATAATTAAGGTTTAGCAAGCTATGTTGAGAAACGGAGTTGGTTGAAGTGAAGGAAACCTACACATTTTTGATTCCCCAAGCAATTTCTTTATGCTTGTTTATTGAGCCTTAATACCTATTCTGTGTTGATAACTATCCAAACAGGTCATTTGACACTTCCCATGTGTCTCTAAAAAACAGTTATGCATATTTTTATTTAAGCAAAATTGTGATTTTTTTTTTAACCTATATGAAGGTAAAACTTGATTTTTCCCACTATATACATTTTCTTCTGTGTTTATGTTAGCTGTTCAATTCCATCTGAATTGCCTTGCCCTAGATAAATCAAGGTAAGTATGTGCAAGTTATAGACATAGTATTAATAAGTAAGGAAAGTGTTCAAAGGTGTTTTTTTTTTTTTGCTTCACAAATGCTGATCATATATGCCTGGGTTGTGTGTGTGTGACGGGAGCATCATTCAGTGTGTTAGAGGGTGGATTACAGTCTGTACATCTGTAGGACTGGAGAGCTTGGGTTTAGGGCAGAAAGAGATGTAGTTGAACTGAAAACAGATGGAAGTCAAGATGATGTATTTGGTGAAGATGTGTGTGGGGCATATTTCCAAAGTCTCTGCTCTTCCACTTTACATTTGGAAGGAATGAAATGAAGTGACTAGCTTCTAGCACCTAAATCGCTTTGGCCAGGACTATCACAGGTCAGACATCAGTCATAGCAACTACTGAACAGATTTGGACTTCTGCGTGGAGGTATCTTTGAAAAGGGACAAAATCTGCTAAACTTTCCATTGCTAGGTTTGGGTCTGAGTAAGCTGTTCCCCTCACAGTTTTGGGGGAAAAAAAAACCAAGTGAAAAACCAACCCACACTCTGGGTGTCTGCCAAGGAAATTTTAATATATAGAACATGTTTCAGGAATCAGCTGGCAGTTTCTAAACAGATGAGATGCACAAGCAGAAGAACCAGATTAGTGCTGGAATTATGAAATATGGAAGAAGTTGAGAAAGAGTAGAGAGAAGGTGTAAATAATGAAAGGGATGCTTTGTTTGGGCACATCTCGGGCTTTGGTTTTGTAAGATAAGAATTTACTTCAATAGCAGGGACAAAGGAGAAGGGGATATGCTAACGTTGTTAAAGTTAAGCACCACTGAAGCTGATGTGGTTGTTAAGATTATAGGTGACTGACCTCAGGTTCAGTTCTTAGGAAGAAGTAAGGTGATGACCTTGGAGAGAAGAGAAACAGAGCTTTCAGAACTGATCTTTGCAGGAGTCCGCAAAGGAAGGATTCTCTACTTAGACATAAACAAAATATTGAGACTTGCAAAATGAGTGTTTTCCAGGTATAGTAGCAATAGATTTATGTTACAATATTGCAGTGGGGAAGTTGAAGGAGTTAGAGAAATATGCATGTCTTGCAAGGTGTGTATACAGATACAGTGGCAAACAATGATAGGACAAGGGGTAATGGGTACAAACTGGAACACAAGAGGTTCCACTTAAACTTGAGAAGAAACTTCTTCTCAGTGAGGGTGACGGAACACTGGAACAGGCTGCCCAGGGAGGTTGTGGAGTCTCCTTCCCTGGAGACATTCAAAACCCCTCTGGACCCATTCCTGTGTAACATTATCTAGGTGTTCCTGCTCCGGCAGGGGGATTGGACTAGATGATCTTTCGAGGTCCCTTCCAATCTCTAGCATACTGTGATACTGTGATACTGTGATACATGTCAGAGACTTACTTTTAATATAGTGCAGCTTGTCAAGTTCATTTATGTCTCATTGTGTACCATATGCACACTTACGAAATCACATCAGGGTAAACCTGACAAGAAAGAGGTACCAACCTGAAAAGTCATCACGAATTTTTCACTGCAACCTAACTTTCTAAAATCTCTGCTGAATAATTAAAACCCAGCTTTATTAATAAGAATTCCTCTTTGCAGTTGAATTAAGAATTCTAAGTACATCTTTTCAACAATATGAAACTGTTTCAGTAGTCCCAAAGACTCTAGGAACATCATCAACAATATGCTATTATTAGTGTGTCACTGTTATCATGTGGCATGAGGGAATATTTGCGCCAATTCTGCATGCTCTCTTGTTAATTTCTCTGCTGATTGAAATTCAGTTCATTGAGTTACACCAATTTAAAAACCATTGTAAAATTAATTCCATTGTTTTCATTAAAACAGACTTTCATTGTGTGAAACTGATTTTTTAATTCTGTGCTAGCTGCCTTTGCATGTAGTTCCACTGAAGCAGTTGTATGGGCTTGCCTAGCTTGTATCTCAACAATAGCACAGTACGGATACAGACAGTTGCTTGCTCTTGATTGCAAGAATTGCTTAAGGCCACCATTATATGACAGAGAATTTTCTAACTGTAAAGAACCTTACTTGATTATTTGTTTAGCCTTTTTAAGTCACAATTTCACATCCAGTGGCTCAATTCCAGCATTTATAAATGTTTGCTATATAAGTGCTTCAGGGTTTTGTTTGTTTTTTTTTTTTCCAGATTTTTGTTTGAAGGAAAAGCTTCATAATATGAGTTACAGCTATCACAGCGTTCCTGGGGAGGCTTTAGCAGGTGGGGCTCCATACAAAGCTATTAAAGGCTTTGTATGAACAGGAGAAGAAAAACACATGCAGAGATTTAAAGACAGAAATTACAAAGCTTTTAACAGGTAGCATGAGAAAGTGCAATAAATGTCCTAAATTTTGAAACAAAAATAAGATTATCCCTAGCTAAAAGTTCTTTCAACTCTGACAGCCTCTGCACCTAAGTGCTTTGTGCAGAAGTATAGATGACATAAAGGTTTTTGTTGCCTTCCTGGTTACTTGGGCTGTTATATGTCTGAGAGAAAACTCAGATGAGCACAAAGAACTTCTAGGTGTTACCATTACAGTAAATAATTACTATTTATAGTTATCATAGTTTAGCAACAGTAATTCCACCAGATATGTGACAGTCTAGGTCCTCATTTACTTAAACAATAACATATCAGCTGTTTATATTTTATCTGGTAATCACTTTTAAGATCAAGAAGTGCATTTCAGCCAAATCAGTGGTTAACATTGACACTCCAATGTCCCTGGAAGGAGATCTTGTTTTTATTAACACTTTCTTATTCAGCAATGAGAGAGGAGATAATACCTTCCCCATAGTTCAGGTTTACTTGATGAAGCAAAATAACTTTCAGACCTTGTGGGAATGGGACCCATAGGATTGGTTGTGGTCCACTTTCTCATTCGTGATTTTCACTTTTTCATTTTGTTTGAGATTGGATTTGAGAGAGAGCTTTGTTCTGGGCAGTAGTTTATGGCAGTGGGCTGAAGAAATGAGATTTTATTGTATCATAGAACAAATACACAAAGAGAAAATATGTGAAAATTGAAATGACAGAGTAGCTTAGTTGTTGAGGTAGATAAAACAACTAGGTTCTCAAGGAAATGAGGTGGGAACTTTTTTATTCTTGAACTAGATTTAGTTTGAACAAAACCAGTTGAGATGGAAAATGTAGACAATATGAAAACTTGATAAAACAAACAAAAAAGACCTTCATCCTGTGTTTTCTCATAACTTTGTGTTGAAGGATAGTAACGGTGTGATCCCACAGTCCAAAGAAAGGAAACTGTCTTTTGTCCGTGTAATGCAGCTAAAGAAAGAATAGATTAATGTGGATTTCTTTTTACTTTATTTACTATGCAAAATTGCTTTCAGAGCACATTGAGATATTGGAATGCACAGGAAAATCGGTAGCACTCAAATCTGTGTGTTCTGCCAGTTGGCATTATATTTTTATTTTTTTTTAATCTAAAATAAGTTGGTGGGTTTTTTTTTGTTTGGTTGGTTTTTTTTTTTTTTTTTTTTTTTTTTTTTTTTTTTTTCCTTTAGAATCACTGGAGCAAGTTGTGACTGATCTAAGACATGTGAAGTACCCCTTTGTGAATAGGAGGATAAAGCTGGCTTGATGCAATCATGCCACACAGCACTGAGAGATGCACTATTTTGAGCTAAAAAAAGCCAGGAGTGCCAGGGCTCTCCTCTTTCCGAGTAACTGTCCCCTCCTCTCTGTGGCTGTAAGAGGGAGAATTATTTTGTCTTTGATTAATAAAGAGTTAATTTCAGTAAAACTGCCTTTAACTCTTTTACAAAGGCTCTGCAGTAGCCCTGGTGGCACACAAGGGAGTGAGCTGCACCTTAGGGAATGTGGAGCTTTGTAGAAAGCGGAACAAGCCTGGGCTGAACCCCCAAGCAGGACAGTGTTTCCAACTTTATTCTGTTCTTGTGTTTATTATCTGAAACAAATGTCCATTACAGTCAAATCTCTTTGAATTTACAAGAACTGTAACAAATTTGTCATTTTTTTTCAGTTTGCTAAGGTTTTCTTGGAGAAATATGTTTTTTCATATCTGTTTGTTTGCTTTGAAATTTCTGTGTTACTTGCCCTAGATTCCCATGCATCATGGCTTACAATGACCCTGGATAATGTTTTTTTTTTCATTCTACCAAAATGGTCAGTGTGGCACCTGGTAACCACATTCTCATCCTAGTAATTTCAGCTACCTATTACTTCACCAGTGATGAATGCTTAACATTATGTGACAACCAAGCTCTTAGTTCTCTTGCATAAGCAAATGGTGACATCTTAAACTATAGTTTCACTCTTCCATTTCGCTGCTGGATAAAGTCTTATGTCGACAGCTGTCTTAATTCACAAGTATCTATTGAGCTATACAAAAGTGTATGATAGGAAGGTTTAAAAGCTAGTAATTTAATTTGCTGAATTCTAATTGATCCTACATCTGAGTCTTCAGAGTAGACCCCAAACTGATCTGAACCATTACTATGTTTTTCATATATTACAGTGATTCTTGTGGGCCTCATGAGGCTGAAGGCCATTTGCTACCATAATAAAAAGGTAGCCTTTGCTCTAGGATCTTTAGCGCTTGCTAAAGTATTATCAGGAAAGTTAATGTTTCTACTGGAGACCTGACTTGCCCAGCCTCTTTCCTTCTTTATTTGCCAAAATAAATCAAATTGTTTTTATTTTCCACTGTAAAATTTTCTGGCAAAACTGGGTTAGATTTTGAAAAAGAGTTTACTCAATCTACTTGTTTGTCAGCATGACAATTTGCAAAGGAGGAAGAACTTTCAACTTTTTGAAGCTGTTTTAATTAGTTGTTTTTTACAACATACTGCACTATATTTTATTTGTTTTGTGTGTGTAAAATGAATTAGCTTGTCCTCCTTTGAAAGTACTGTTGCCTCTGTTTTGGGAAAGCTGATAAGATGGGTGTTTAGAGGTGTTAAGTAAATGTATTAGAGGAGGCTAAAGCATAAATTCTCATGTGCTATGATCAAGATGGACAGTGTCCAATGTAGGAATCACAGTCTGTATAATAAATTGACCAAAAATTACAAAATAATGTAAAATTCAGATTTTTTTATTTGCTGATGACAGATTCTGTACAGATTCTGTTGGCCCACTCCTTCTTGCTGCCATCTGCTGAGGTAGATTTTTGTTTGATGTTTATACCTGGCCCAAAAGAACTTGGCTAGAAGTGACTCCTTTGAGTCTTCTGGGGACAGCTGGTTGTTTGTTAAACAACCAACTGGGACTGCCAAGTTCCTTCCTTACAAACAGTGAAGTTAATTAGTCACCACAGTCAGAGGAAGATGGTGATGAGGCATATTTAATATACGTGAGAAGAGTGGTTGTAAGATACAGAGAGGTTGACTAGGATAATATTTTCATGAAGTTCACTTTCTAATTCTTACACAGTACAAACATCATAGATACAAACAGCTCTAGTAATTTCCCTAGGTCTTCCTGCCTTTACGAGAGCACTGCTACAGTTCAGGTTGTACTGGAGGGGCTAGAAGTAACGGCCAAGGTACTTTCAGACACAGAGCAGATGTGATCACTGGGAGGTATTAATGAAGGAGCATCACATTTCCAGTAAAGATACTCTTGCTTTCATCCCAGATAGCAGGTAATGAACTAGACCAGAACAGTATTTTCAGACATCAAATACCAGCACAACTTCATATCTACTTTTTTTTTTTTTTAAATGACATACTTTCTGTTGTGTTTGACAATCCCTTTAAAAGTAGAATTTTACTTCTTGGTTCAGTAACAAGTATCTCTAATATTTTAACCTGATTTTATATGTACATACGTGTATAAATATATATATATAAGTGTATTTTATGAGTGTGTGTATATAATGACGTATTTCAGGAGGATTTACACAATTCAGTGGAATTGAAAATTCAGTGATCATTGACCAATAATGAAGGAAGACACAGCCCTTGCCCACAAAATATTTGATGAATGTTTTCAACTGACTTAAGAAATTGTTTTCTACAGTTAGTTTGCCTATATTCTTATCAAAACTGTGGGACTTTCCAATGTCAGGACACTTGGTGGGTGGGTATTTCTCAGAAGAATAGAGGACTTATCAGTGTTTGCTTAGGATCTATTACATTCTCAACCATAAAAGTAGTTATGTGGCCCACAGCACTCATAAATCTTCACTTAGTCAAGGCTACTGTCTCTTTCTTCAGACAGTTTATGTTTAAAAAAAATGAGCATATAAGTAATTAGAATCTCAAAACATCTAACTACTTTAGTACTGGTTTGAAAAGTTATACCTTAATTCAGCTTGCAAAATTATCCAAATTATTTATCCACCACAAAAATCTCTCTTTACCCTTATAACGAAAGCATCTTGCTTGGGCACATACTCACCAGAGGGCACTGTTACACGTACTCTTACAGATAATTTACTTTGGTGAATGTAATGTTTTGTCTTGGAAGAAATAGTATGTTGGTGTTAGATTTTGATGCACACTTACTGGGCCTGTTGCTAATAAGGTAATTTGAATTGTTTTAGTCTCTTTATCTACATAAAGTACATTTTTCCTATTGAGGAGTGGTCATTGCTACCAAAGATGGCATGTCTATGGAGGGTCCATCTTTATGCATGTGAATTAACTACATAATATCAAACTCCATGTAATTTACAAAAGGTGAGTCTAAAAAGCTCTGAATCTTTAGATTTCTGGAAACAGGAGCAGAAGAGCAAAGAAATTCATCTTGTTCCTGTGTACTCTTGTAGAAGAGAATGGACAGGTAATATCATGTAAAACCAATAATTCAGCTTTAGATAATTATTATGTTTGCTGTTTATTAATTAAAAGCATATACTTAGATTACACTAGAGATCTCTGTAGCTACACAGTTACACAGATTTGTATTGCTGTTAGGTGAATAAAAATAGCTGAGAAAACTAAATAATGGAAAATTTATGCTTTGGGCTATATTTTATTGTGGAATTAGGCTAGTTTCACCTGATCTCTTAAGACAGATCTTATTCTAATATCTTTTCTGCCTCATTATATTTTCCTGAATTTTTATTTATATTTTTTATAGGAAAAGGTGTTTCAAGTTCCCTAGTATCGGTTTAGGTTTTTGCATGTGTATTTTTACTTCAGGTTGGTTCAGTGCTTCCCAAACCGTCTCAAACCGCACAAATTAAATCATATGCACTATATAAGAAAATGGATCTTCCACCACAAATGAATGCAGACATGCTGTGTTTCTGTTGACTGTGCTCCAGCCACTGTTATTTGTGACCTGTTTTTTTTTTATCACAGAGTGATTTTTTTTTGTTTTAGGTGAGTCCATTATCACTGGTCAGTTTGGCGGCAGCTGCAGAGTGAGAGCTGCTGTCTAGAGCCTAAGGTGTCTGGGCTGTGTTTGGGGTGATCAACAGTGAGGTTGTTTCCTATGGTAGTGTGAAGGCCATCTACAGGACAGCAGAAGGTGGGAAACCAGGACTCTTCTTGCTCTACCTGTCTCATATGTTCAGCTTTTCTACATTAGGTTCTTGCACATAATACTGGTAAATCAGGAGTTTCATGATGATCCCAAGTAGGAAGGTACCTGAAGATAGTTTTTTCAATTATCATGTTACAGAATTATTCATATTTACTAATATATCTTGCTAGGCTTTTGTTGTTTTGTCACCCTGCACTCCTGTATCGTAGGACCAGAATCTCACGGAGAATGGTAAATGCCATGCAATTTTTTTTATCTTTTTTTTTTTTCCTAAAAAGGGCTGCATCTGTGGTAATACAGGGTGAGCTTGATGAAAAATAAACCAAACAATTTTAAATGTCTAATAGAAAGCATTTTTTGCTGTGAGAATGCACACAGCAATAAGCTTGCAGTTTTTTCAAGGAATCACTAGGTATAGGCGAAGGATATGTTATTGGCATGGGTGTGCCTCAGTGGGCCTCCTGGTGTTGTGTGCTCCCCTTGTCCTGGTCTGTGATTGTCCTGTCTTGAAAGAGCAAGCATATGCCAAAGCTCTTCTCCTGCCAGGAAGGCTAGTGAGAGGGAAGCAAGGGGTGCCCTTCCAGACCTCATCCCAATAAAATATGTAGCAAAGATGTATTGCAGGCTCAGGAGATTTGAAATGCTTTTTGCTTGTGATTTTAGACGTTAACGTCTAAATTAACAAGATATCAAAGTATCATTAATTTTCCAAAAATACTTGGGCGAATTTCCTCAAAAATGCTTTTAAAGAAGCAAAGCTATCAAGGTTTAAGATGGAGGGATTTTTTCCTGGATTAATGATTGTTTAATAGAAAGCAAAGGGTAGGGCTAGGATTAGGTTTAAAGTTAGCTTTCATAATGAAAGGAAATTACTAACGAAGTCACACATAGACTCGTCCAGATAAACAGATATTTCTCAGACTTCTGTTGTTCCATGTCTTCATCAGGGCTTCTTGGAAAAGGTTGATTCACGAGGCTGCAAAATTTGTTGTTGCTGCAGACCTGCTGCCACAGGGCAACTCTAGTGTGCATCTGTGTCTTAGGTATCTAAGGATGCATCTGAGATGTGGATGTGGACCTGGAAACCCACTGAAAAAGTTGAAAGAGACATTCCATCGATGCCTTTTACACATCATTTTAATGTCACTCAAGATGGCAGACATCTCAGGGATACTGGAAAGGTTCTTGTAGCAGTTTCAATAGCTTTGGGTAAGGAGCAGGGTAATAACAAACACTGACACTTGAGTTCTTTTCTCCACAAACTCTACAGCATAAATCTTAATAAAGCAGGTGTGTTAAAATAGTTGAACAATGAGTTCATCAGACTTCTAAGCATGTCACTTTCTTTTTTATTAAGTGTTTTGTAATTTCTGCTGATTTTTCTGCAAGCCCATTTGATTACACTTAGTGCAGTTCGCTTGATGCAGTGCGCTTGAATTGCTGTATCAGTGAGATTTGCTAAAATAAGTCACACATGAATTGTAAGCCATTATCTATCATTAACTTATCTAGAATTTCATGACAAACTAAGTGCTATGTATAATGTGTTTTCTCAATTGCTACTGGCTGTGTTGTCTTAGTATAGTAGAATGTGGCTGATAGTCCAGTTACATGCAGTTCAGATACATGGAAACCAATTTTGGTGGAAAATGGGTTTTGTTAATAATTGTAAATATTTAAAATAATTTCAGTTATTTCAATTAATTTAAAGGTGTTTAAATTAAAATTTATGTATTTATTTTAGACTTCTTAGCTGCATACAGTGCCCATGAAATTCATATTAATGAAGAAAAAAAAAGAAACTTGGGCTCTTTATTTAGGACATGAGTTCTAACAAAAAAAAAAACATTTTAAGTTTATTCAGTTGATATTTGTACTTTCCAAGACTTTTCTTTGGTAAAACGGATTTCATTTTCACCTGGAACTGAGCAATAAGAATTGCCTGCTATCATTTATGGTTGCCTGAATAATTTAATGAATTGCAAACTGATGAACTAAAAAAAAAAAAGTCTAGCCAATACAAAGTCTTATCATTCTACTTCTGTAGGGAATACTTAGGGCTGAGGTCAGATTTTCAAAGGGGTTCATGCATCAAAAGATGGAAGTAGATGTTTAGTGAAATACAGCCTACGTTATCCTATGGGGAGTCCGTAAACTCATTATCCTCTCTGCCAGCAAAAAGAAAAGGGTGATCAAAACCAACGTAAATAGTTGTGATTGCTGGTTCTCTTTCCTCTTGAGAAGGGTGGTACAGTGAATATTGTGGCTGCATGCATGTACTTGTAAATGTAAGAGAGAATCCTCTTTGGAAAAGTCACTGTACAAATACCTGCTCTTACTCAGCCTCTTCTGAATACCAGCAATTCTGAATTCAGCCTCTTCTGAATACCAGTCCTTCCCTTTTTTTACTCTTTCAGTTGAGAATCACACTTTTCAGTGTGCTGGTTTCAAACAGGGTGAGGCCAGCTATTATCAAGAGCCATGGGTTCTCTCAGAGTGCATATTTGCATCTTAAGGTGCCCCAATACTTTGACAAATCTCTGCAACCTCTTTTTATGGGGATACTTGATCTTCTGTTGGTTTATGGTTTCAGGTTGCCCACAGATACTTTGTTGAGAATATGAGTTGTTGAGTTCTACCCAGGTCTAAGATCCTTTTGCTCACCACCTTCAGTGTTTGGAACTGGTGTCGAAAGAGTGTTCTCTATTAAAGAACATAGTTAGGCTAGTATTTCTCACTGTTTCTCCTTATTTTTATTTGTCTCCTCTCATCTAATCTTCTCTCATCTAATCTCCTCTCATCTCATAATTTTAGTCAGTTTTCTGAAGACTAGCTACTGCTTTTTACAGTATTTTCTATGCCATGTCTTCCAACAATTAATGGACTGTTTCAACTAAAATCAATAGCAGCCCATAACGTATGAAGAAATATTTTTGTGGTGTAAACAATTGCAAAGTTTCCCTTTTATGGCATAAAACAGCTGCACAATTTCTTTTAATGATCTTAGTAAAATGTAACTATCTTTTGTTGGACTTGCCATCAAGCTTTCATTTGAAGATCACCCTCAGACTCATATGAGCTTCTATTTCTAGGTTTACTTCTGTTTCTAGAAGTTTGCTTTTTTGCAATTTCTTGCAAAAAAAAAATCTGCTTTTCTATTTCTATGTCTTACTAAGAGTTTTACATAGCTTTCTCCACAGGCTTGTTTGAGCCAAATATCCCAAATGATACAACTTTTTTTGAGATTGAAAGGGATTGTGTACTTTGTCCCTTAGTACTGTCTACGAGATACAGCATGTTGCTATTGTTTCAGATGTAGTGCTGCTTTGCAATAATTTGCATGTTTTGTGTATGGATTTGGTTACTGAATGGTATACTTTATGACTACATTCAGTTAAATATTGGAAGTTTATTGTGTGATCATATTTGTTTAGCTTAATGCAGATATGTTGGAAAATCAAGAACAGTGGCTTGATACAGCACCTATCTACTAGCACTTGTGGTAGAATTAATGCCGTTTACTTTTACCTACCTCTTGCAATCAGTGGTTTTACCAGTGGACTTGTCAAAGTGAGTGTAAAAGTCTATGTTCATTGACATAGGAAAACAAAAGCCGAATAAGACTGAAAAGGATAAGGAGCATAAGGACTAACATGAAGGGGTTACAAAATGAAAAATTTCAGGGACTTGAGTGACTTGTAAGGTGAAACATGATCAATCTCATCCAGGGGTTGTAAAAAAGCTGGCTGATCATTCTGCTCCTCAGTAGTAACAAGTTCCCAAAGAGAAAAAAGATTAATCTTGTTAGCTAGGCTGGTGGACTGCACTGTGCTGCAACTCTAGACCTAATATATTCTTTTGTAGAGAAGAGGTCAAGAATTGACAGAAATGGATGTAAATATGAATCTGGGTTCAGTGTTGCATCTAACTATTGTTAAAGGTAGTTAGAAAAAAACAATTTGCAAAAGTTTTAAAGAACTTTTTTTAACTTTGCTGAATTGGATTTTTCATGATTGGATTAATGAAAATTTTTCTTGATTTGAGAACTAGCTTTCTCCCTCCTTTTTTTTTATTTTTCACTGCCATTATTTTGTGAATGCTTCTTCAGAAAATTTGTACATATTAACCAAATTTTTTACTTAGCCTAGTAGTTATCATTATTGTCAGGTCTTTCTGATGGTGTTATTCTAATGACCAGTGAATTAGTATGGGGAATGTTTACACAATTCTGAAAGTTTTCTTCCTTGAAAATCCAGATTTAAATCTGTTATATCTCTATATAACAGATTTTTATAAGTTTTTCAAATTTTTAACTTATAAGCACATTTCCTTAAAGATAACTGGCATTGCATTTAAACACGCAATAGAGTCCTTTCCAATCCTATCTTATGATTCTATGACTCTTTCATAAATTTGTCCCTAAGCCAAACAGCATAAAGTTGGCTTTTTTTCTCTCTGTATGAACAAAAAACATATATATGTGATGAAAATAAAATTGCAATATAAATCTGTTGACATTCAGTTTTGTGTATATTTTGTTGGCATCTATTTTCATTATGGAAACTGAATTTGTAACTATTAATGCAAATATATTTGCTTACCCAAGACTTCAGTGCCAACTTTTGCGATTAAGATTACTTAAAGTACATCGTCCACATTTTAACTGTGAGTTTTTACAGTATTTTAAACATGTAAGTAAACAAGCCACAGTATATATAGGCAGTGTAATTTTTTTTAAAAGGTCATCTGTATAAGTCAGCTACAAATCACTTCTTTTTTTTCATTGCTAGTCAAGTCTCATTGCCACTATTTATTTTATGAAAGTTCTATGTAAATATATTAAAAATGTTTTCATGGTTTTTATTGCTGGATAATTCAGACCCCATTATTGACACTGTTTCCTGATTTATTTTTAGTTTTTTTATTCAGAAAAGTCTTCAAAATTTAGGGAGGCATAAAGTTGACAAAAAGCTGCGTATGTTTTTCCTACCCTCTTCCAATTGCCTGACAGTTTGTCAAGAGTGTAAAATTATGTAGCAGAGCGTAAAATATGGATTAAACAAAATTCAATCATCTTGAAAGGGGCACGGGTTTGTTTTGGTTTTCTGCCATTATTTTCTTCTTTTTTTTTTCTTTCTCTATCTGTGCATGTTTTGTTCTCCCCTGCTCTTAAGCAAAATGATGTGATTTATCACAGTGCTTTACTTTAGTTCCTAGCTCAATGAAATAATTCAACACATAGCTCTTTTTTATTGTGTTTTTATTTCAGCAAGCCATTTTTTTGCACAATAGCACAGTGTTTGGGCACTTGAAAATTCAAATGAAAAGGGGAATTTTTCCCTCAGAGAAGTTTTTGACCAACTTTTCTAATCAGAGCATGCTATTTGAAGAATGTTGCCAAGCTATATGCTTTCTCTGTTTATTGTGTACATTTCTTTGCTTGTGCAAACACAACCTGTTGTATGTTTTGCAGACAATATTAATGAAATATATCACATGTTGTTTTGGTCATGTAATTTGTTTATTCTGAGCAGTTGGTAGTTTATGACTGGGCTTTCCCATTTGTGCATTTTGTTTCTCAAAAGAGAACAGGTTCTCAGAGCAAAAAGAAGAGGAACTGCTGAAATCTGTAGTAAAAAATATATATCTCTGACAAAAGGCTAACGAGAGTATCTCGGGAAAAGTCTAGAGAAAATGGAGAGAGCAAAAGACGATAGAGTAATACAACAGAAGTATCATACAGCAGGGGAAATGTAGTTTACCTCCTCCCCCCCCTTCCCCCCCCCCAAAAAAAAAAATCAAAACAATGAACCCAGGAAAGAATAAAAAATAGAAAATATATCCAGATTTTTTTTTTTTTTCAGATTAAAAAGTGATCCAAAGACCAGTCACATTCAAATTGTCACAGGAAATGTGTAACTGTACTCATGGGCATTTTATGAGCATCTGTTATGAAGGTTTCAAAGAAGAAAATCTGCTAACATTTTAGTGAATGTAATAAGAAATTCAACAATGTCCTCTTCCAGGTTCAGATGCATTTTTTTTTATACTACAAAATGTTTCCATTAAGGAATTTCTCTAATTTCAGTAGTAGTCTAGGGTCTTCATGATATATATATATATATATATATAAAAATTCTTTTACAGTTATTTTTGTACTTAGGTAATTAATTAAACTAAAAAAAATTCAAGGAGAGAAAAGATTAGCTGAAAAGGAGTAAGTGGGACAGGGAAAGGAGAGAAAAATGTTGGGAAAGAAAAACTGGAATATAGGCAGCACATGGGTGGGGTGGAAGTAAAGTAACTCTGCAGGCATTTTAAATGACATAAAGAGGCAACCCTAAAAATAGTAAAATGGGTTATTCTTCACAAATAGGAAAAAATCCAAACAATCAACCAGGAATGGTCAAAGGGTGTAAGTAGAAATAACTGAACTGGAAGTAATTTAATATATTTACACAATAGCATACTGTTTGACACTTGAAAATTCAAATGAAAAGAGGAAATTTTTCCTCGTAGTAGTTTTTGACCAACTTTTCTACTTAGAGCATATTATTTGAAAAACACTTCCAATGCCTGAAGGGGGTCTACAAGGATGCTGAGAGGGACTCTTCCTCAGGGACTGTAGTGATAAGACAAAGTGTAATGGGTTTAAATTTAAACAGGGGAAGTTCAGATTAGATATAAGGAAGTCCTTTACTGTGAGGGTGGTGGGGCACTGGAACAGGTTGCCCAGAGAAGTGGTAAATGCTCCATCCCTCACAGTATTCAAGGCTAGGTTGGACAGGGCCTTGGGCAATGTGGTGTACTGGCAGTCAGGGTGGAACAAAATGATCTTAGGTCCTTTCCAGCCCTAACTATTCTATGATTCTGTGATTTTGGCTGTGATTGCAGCTGTAACCAATCAGTAGGCTTTGATTGGTCCCTAGAGTTTGTTTGGGTTTTTTTTTGCATATTGTTATTGGCCATTTTTAAATCAAAATTGAAATGGATTCTTACATAGGACAACCACATATTTTCAATCCCCAGTAGGAATCACTGGATCAAATTACACCTTTCTGTGTTATTCAGAAGTCAGTGTAGATTATCAGTGTCCTCTCATGGGAGCTATGCTTCTTAAAGCTTCTCAGAAAGTAATGTAAATGGTAAAGACAGAGGAAACTCTACTTAAATACTAAATAAATAACTATAGCTCTTTCAGTTGAAAAGATCTGTTTTAAAGGAACAGATCAATGTAGTAATTATTATAAAAATGGTCACAATATGATATACTTCATACAGCTTAAATTTGACTGCTTGTCAGGAGGAGAGGAAAGTCTGATTTGCTGTCAGATTCAAAGGTTCATACTTGTCCACTTCCGCCATTCTGCCTCCCTTATTCAACTCTTTCAATGTTGCTCTAAAAGAAAATGGATTTTGACTGAATTTATAAAGTTAATCTTTTTTTCTGTGGTTTTTTTTTTTTACTTCACAGTTTGTGTGAAGCAGGCTTTAAAACATTGGCCAGAAGTCTGCGAGCAATGACAACCAGGGATTTGAGACAGGAGAATTAGTAGCAGTTCCAGGTATCAGTGGGTACGAAGGTCTCTGTCATTAAGGACCACGACTAAATAAACATGCTGGGATATGATTGCTTTATTGCTGTTTGCTCATTTTATGTCATTTTATTGCCTTACTAATGGCTATAGGATTAGGTGTGTAAGGGAGTTCTGAAAATGTAGAGCTAAAAGGTATATAAAAAAGTGTGTGCTTTCCATAGAGATTCTAACTTTTTCTCATCATGGATGGTGGAGAGACTAATTTACCTTGAATAGATAAGCACGGGTAGGGATAGAGGCACAGAGGGACCTAAATAACAGATCCATTTCAAGGCTTCATCCTCACTTCACTACACCTGATGGTTTCTATGTGTCTTTATAGTGGCCCCAGTGGGAGAGGCTGTGTCATTACAAGTAGTGCTTTTTCCTTCACAGTTAGTCAAACAGTATGTTTCTTAACCAGGGTCTAAATGTGAAAATATTCAGATAAGTATTAATTATATGTGCATTTAAGTATTAAATAAAACACTCTAATTTCTGATATTGCCAGCATCAATCTGGTATATTGGTGTAACTATCACTTCTGAGGACAGAAATTACTGATGGGCTAATAATTTTACTGCTTTCTATTTTGCATGCACTGCAGTTTCACAGGATTGATAAAGAATGTAGTTCCTCAGCAGACCTACAATTTAGACTGTAAGAATCTCTGTTCTTGACTAAAGTCCTGTTGTATCTAAATAAGGAAAGTTAGTTTCATTCCTGATGTCCAGAAATGATTTTCTGTGTTGTCAGTTTCTTCCAAGGGAAAGAACGATGTATGACCCAAAAGGTTTCTAGTGAAATAAAAAACAAAGCAAGGAATATTATCTTAGTTGAAGCTAGTGGATGTATATTTTTTAATAGGAAAACCTGAAAATAGCATGCTCTTTTTTTGGATCTTAACAGCATGAAGTTACATTTGGGATGCAGAAAAAAAATATTTCAGAATTTTATGAGTGACCAGTGTATATTTTGTTTGATTCAGTAATTACTTATAAATGTACAGAGGACACATACACAAGAATTGTTGTGGTTTAAACCCAGCTGGCAACCATGTACCATTCAGCCTCTCACCTAGGAAGAAAATTAACTCTATCCAGACAAAACCAGGGCAGTATCTATAGAATTAATAGGTAACACTGACATAAATATGCATAAAGTAAAAAAAGAAATATAGTTACTGCCCAGCTAAAGCTTAGCATTTAAAAGTGCAGTTTACCCAAGAAAAGTCAATGGGGCTGCAAGAGTTGTAAAGTAGTTCTCAAGGTTACTACAATGTCCCTTTGTTTCCTTTACGCCTTTATCCTTCATGAAACCCTCTCCACATAGTCAAATTAAATTTCTCTTTCAGTCTTTTCTACTACAAAACCTGGTTTACTATGCAGTTTACCCAGAACCTAAATATTAGAGTCATCCAAAGAGCTGGGAATCTTTTATTCATATGCTTCTATGTCAACACTTCTACACTCTTAAAAACCATTTTGTCTCTTATTCCCTCTATGTAATTCTTCCAGATAGTATTTTAAGACATTGTATAAATTCTATGCTTTTTAATTCTACAAGTGGAAGGAAATCTGGCATCAACATTGTCTGATGACTTAAGTGTTTTCTCAAAGTTTCTTTAATCTTCAGAATTGCCTTTGTACCTTGAGTGAAAGCACTGTGTCCTCAGCTCTTATAATCCAAATAAGAATTTTCTTTAGGAGTATAGTTGGTTTGCATTCCATTTATTTTACTCTTATTGGCTGCAGGTATTACCTAGAGGATGGAAAAACAGTCTAGGAAATCAGCCTTCCCTCACCTGTGTATGGAGAGCTGAAGATTCTATACAGTGTTGTGGTTTTTTTTGAATGTAAGTAAAGTTTTGCTGCATGCTTCACCAACCTCCTTTCTTGCTAGCTGTCCTATTTCCACATGCAACTCTCAGAAAAAGATGAACATTTGGAGATGCAACTGATGGAAAGGTCATGAGCTCCTGAAAACCACATAAATACCTCAGAAACTGGAGAAATTTGTGCTTGGTTTCTGGAAGCTATGCACACACCAAAGTTTTTTGTTAAATGGTATAATTATGTTATTCACCCAAGTCTGTGTGTGCTCCTCGTGGGACAATTGCTCCCTCACCATATCTTATGACTTTCTCCAGTTGTTCAGATTTTCCAGTATCCTTCTGGGAACGGTGAACAGAAAACACTAGTTTTTGTTTTGGGTTGGTTGGTTTGTTTGTTTTTTTTTTTTTCTTTTTTCTTTTTTCTTTTTTTTATGCTTTAAAGAGCTAATTGAGGATTTGCAGCTCCAACATGTATTGACCTTGAAGACCCAGTCTTTGAAAGGGGATGATTTTTTCTACTGATTTCATTAGAATTTGAGTGATTAGGTATTCTTCAGTTCTGGGCCTTAAATATACAGCACTTCAAAAAATATTTTTCCCTTTTCCACTTTCTTAAGTAAGTTCTATTGTGAATGTTTCTTTCTGTACCCCAGTGAACTCCATGATTCTTGTTCCTTCCCACTCAGCAGCAACGTGTGCATTTTGAATTCAGTCCTGCTTGGTTCATCAGGATGATTTTTGCACATTTTCCCTTTTTAATTATATAACACCACTTTTGCATAGTTTGTGCAAACATCCTTTGGAATTGTTACAATTTAATTTTCTGTCAAGGATAGTTCCAAAGAAGAGAAAATGATTGGCAGAGGAAATGATGCTGATGTATATCTTATTTGCAATTCTAATAACAGCTTTGTGAATTTGAACACATTAGGAAAGAGCACTTCACTCAAGTGCACATAATTGCAGAACTTGCTAAACATGCCTAAGAATAATGCTACTCCAGTCTGGGCAAATTAGATGGATAACATCGTTTGCAGCAGTTGTTAATTATGTATCAGCTGCAGTCACAGCATAATTCTGTTAATTGCTTATCACACTAAGGTTAACTTGCTGTCATTTATATTTGTTTAATTCATAATTAGAAAAACACACTTGATATAGTTCACTGACCACTTTTAAAACAAATATTAATGATGTAAATAACATAAGACTAGAAGAGATCTCCTGAGTCATCAGTTTGACTGATGTCACCAGCCCTTTCATAAATTCCTCTCAGTGTCTGGTTAGGTTCCTCATCAATACTACCTAAATAGAAGTTTGTTACAGTGCTGTAACCCTGCCATGTTTAGAAGCTTTCTACTTGCCAGTTTCAAATTTATGCCTTTGTTGTTATGGCAGCATTGTTTTATCATCTAAATAATTCCAGCCCCTCTATGATGTTGACCATGCATGGTTTATTTGTGAAATAAACTCCCTCTCACTTTTTGCATCCCTCAGATGGGCAAAACAGCTCCTTTTAGTCTTCTTGCATAAGATCTAAATTCTCATGCCCTGAACATGGCTGGCAAGCCATTAATACTCCTTAATTCCAGCCATAATGTCAGCTTTTAAATCCCCGCCTCGTGCAGATGGAAGAAGAAATGCCATTCACTGTCAGATGAATGACAGCAGGAGGTGTAGATGAGTTCTGCTGGCTCTATGAAATGTGTCCAGAAGTACTGGTGGAAGAGACTGTCTGACTTCTTATTTTGGCTAAGTGAACCTACATGGCAGTATTTTAATGAAAACTCTTTGAGACAGCTAAGTGAGTCTTTTCAAACTAAGTCCCTTATGGTAATTTACTTTATGTATCTATCTAAAAAAAAAATAAAAAATAGGGAATGCCATAGTTATTTAGCCACAGTAGAAAGGTATTGTGTTTCTGAAAGAATAAAAATTCAGTTAAGTGAAAAACTGGGGGACAGTTGTGGAACAATCCTGTACGGGGGGAAGAATTAGGGAGCTGGATGCAGGGAAGCTCTGCTGAGAAGAACCAAAGGGTCTTGGTAGACAGAGTGCAGAGCATGAGCCAGTAGTGTGTCCTGAAACCAGAGGACCAATAGCATCCTGGGCTGTATTAGCAGGATCGAGAGAAGTGATTACTCCGTTTTACTCAACAGTTGTTAGATGTCATCTAAAATGGTGAATCCAGTTTTGCCCCTTCCCTTCCCCTGTGTCCTCTTCTTTCTTCAAAGATAGGCATGGATAAAATGGAGGAAGTCCGAAGGAGGGCCATCAAGATGGTCAGGGCCTTGAACACCTGCCCAATTTCAGCCTGGAGATGAGACGCCTTTGGGGAAGAGGCCTCACAACAGCCTCTGCTGCCTAAAGGTGGTTTGTGAAAAGATGAAGCCAGGCTTTTCACTGTGGCGCAGGTGGAAGGACAAGAGACTATAGACATAATTTCACACAGGAGAATTTCAGACTGTGGGTAAGGAGAAAAATGCCCCCTCTGAGAAGCAAGGGATACCATGTCCAGGAGAGTAACAGGGTGCCCAAAAAGATTGGGCTGTCTTCATCCTTCAAAGTAGTTCCAGATATGGCTGGATAAAGCCCTTAGCAACCCGGACTGACCTGATTGAGGAGAAAGTTGAACTCAGTGATCTTCTAAGGTCTTTGAAATTAAGCATTAAGAATGTATTCAGGATTCTTCATGTCAATAGCGGTATTTCATATAGTTCCCCCGTTTGGACTTTTAAAACTGATTATTGGGTGACATACAAACGCCCAGGCTTTAACTTCACTTTTGTATCTTTTCTTTCTTGACTGAATTTTATATTCAGATCCCCTTCAGGAAATAACAGAATCATAGCATCATTGGGGTTGGAAAGGACCTTAAGATCATCTAGTTCCAACCCCCCTGCCATGGGCAGGGACACCTCACACTAAACCATGTCACCCAAGGCCTCGTCCAACCTGGTCTTGAACACTGCCAGGGATGGAGCATTCACAGCCTCCCTGGGCAACCCATTCCAGTGCCTCACCACCATCACAGTAAAGAATTTCGTCCTCATATCCAATCTAAACTTCCCCTGTTTAAGTTTTAACCTGTTAACCCTTTGTCCTATCACTAAAGTCCCTAATGAATAGTCCCTCCCCAGCATCCCTATAGGCCCCCTTCAGATACTGGAAGGCTGCTATGAGGTCTCCACGCAACCTTCTCTTCTCCAGGCTGAACAGCCTCAGCTTTCTCAGCCTATCTTCATACGGGAGGTGCTCCAGTTCCCTGATCATCCTCGTGGCCCTCCTCTGGACTTGTTCCAACAGTTCCATGTCCTTTTAATGTTGAGGATACCAGAACTGTACACAATACTCCATGTGAGGTCTCACAAAAGCAGGTGAGGTCTCACAAAAGCAACGACAATAATATTTTTTTGCATTATTATTTTCCTTCTCCTTTTTCTTGGGTACACATTCACAAACCAGAACTGCAGGCAGCACCATGCAGTACAGCTGTCCCACATTTAGACAAGGTAGCTTAAGATTTGCTTTGTGTTCTCTGTTATGAGAAATGATCTTCACCTAACTTGGTTTTGGATTATACTACATATATCTCATTTTTTATCAAACACAGAAGTACCTGGGCCTGATTTTGTTAATCCTCATTTAGAATAGTGTTCATCATTTTATGATTGTACACATGGCTATTATTAATTTGGCTGACTCCCTTCCTGAAGCTCAGGCCCTCTGAAACATATTTTAGGTTGGAACAAACATTCATTATGTGAACTAGGAATATAACAATATTTTGAATTTGTTTTAAAATATGATAAAGGATGTTTTTCTTCTGGCATTCAGAATCTGTAACAGGTGGGCTATATGATATATTTTCAATTTTGAGAAAGTGCTAAGGTGAAAAGTACAGGAGGTGAGTCTCTACCTTCAGCTCTCTTCTCAGATTTTGGGGAGTCCTTTGTGTAGGTTCACTCCACCTAACTAGGTGGTTGTGCGCTTGTGTGAGCACTTTGGTTAGTCAACCAGTGGGAAGAAGTGGATGCTCTGAGAGGTGATTCAATTCAACCTACTGTTAAAGATAGGTATGATGAAAATGTTTAAATGTGCCTGTTTCTGATCATAGTATACAAAAGAAGTAAGATATCTAATTTGCATGCAGATGACTATATTGTGGACATGTGGACTCAGGTGTCATAAACACTATTTGTCCTTTGCCTTGGTTCTCTGTTCATAAAAAGGGGAATATAGTTTGTCTCTCTGTCACAGATATGGAGATAATGTTTCAGAATGCAAAGTTTTCTGATAAAATGATGGAGCCTACCTACATGAACAAATTAAAACCAAGAAATACACATGGGCATTGCTGATGCCCGTAAGACCCACTCAGACACAGCTGTTACGTATGATATTTAAGGTAGACATGACTATTTAACCTACATTATTGCAGCTACATATAACTTTTCAGATTGTATCTTGATAATTTTTATTGTGGTTGTGGTCAGTGGCTCAATGTCCAGTTGGAAAACAGTAATGATTGGTGTCCCTCAGGGATCAGTGTTGGGACTGGTCTTGTTTGACATCTTTGTCAGTGACATGGACAGTGGGATTGAGTGTGCCCTCAGCAAGTTTGCTGATGACACCAAGCTGTGTGGTTTGGTTGATACACTGGAGGGAAGGGATGCCATCCAGAGGGACCTTGACATGCTTGTGAGGTGGGCTGATGCCAACCTCATGAAGTTTAACCATGACAAGTGCAAGGTCCTACACCTGGGTCGGAGCAATCCCAGGAACAGCTACGAGATGGTCAGAGAAGAGATTCAGAGCAGCCCTGTGGAGAAGGATTTCGGGTGTTGGTTAATGAGAAACTGAACATGAGCCGGCAGTGCACGCTTTGAGCCCAGAAAGCCAACCATATCCTGGGCTGCACCAAAAGGAGCGTGACCAGCAGGTCGAAGGAGGTGATCCTGCCCCTCTACTCTGCTCCTGTGAGACCTCACCTGGAGTATTGTATGCAGTTGTGGTGTCCTCAACATTAAAAGGACATGGAACATTGGAATAAGTCCAGAGGGGGCCCATGAGGATGATCAGGGGACTGGAGCACCTCCCGTATGAAGACAGGCTGAGAAAGTTGGGGCTGTTCAGCCTGGAGAAGAGAAGGCTGTGTGGAAACCTCATAGCAGCCTTCCTGTATCTGAAGGGGGCCTATAGGGATGCTGGGGAGGAACTCTGCATTAGGGACTGTAGTGACAGGACACGTGATAATGGGTTAAAATTTAAACAGGGGATGTTTAGATCATATATAAGGAAGAGTTTCTTTGCTGTGAGGGTGGTGAGGCACTGGAATGGGTTTCCCAAGGAAGCTGTGAATGCTCCATCCCTGGCAGTGTTCAAGGCCTGGCTGGACAGAGCCTTGGGTGGCATGGTTTAGTGTGAGGTGTCCCTGCCCATGGCAGGGGGGTTGGAACTAGATGATCTTAAGGTCCTTTCCAACCCTAACTATTCTATGATTCTATAATTCTGTAACTGCACCTATGTCCATTTCTCAAAGTTTCCTCTTATCCACTTTTAAGATTGAAGCTAAGCACAACTTCACAGGACCGCTTCTTTCATAGTTTCCATGCCAATGCATTTTTTCCTGCTCAGCTTGATCAGTGCTCTGGCTTTATTAACCAGAGAGATGCAGCCCACCTTATTTTTCTAATATTTATCATCAGCTTTTAAAAGGGACTTTTACTGATCTTGAGCCTATTAAAATCACTGTTAAAAATGTGTTTGGAGCAGATATGTCTGTATGTCTTGGAAGTCACAGCTAATGTTCTATTCCTACCTGGAAACACACCTGATGTGTTAAAATAAAAAGAGGAACACTGTCCAACTGCAGAGTGGATCTCTATGTCCACAAGAAAGAACAGACTTAAGCTCTTCTAGAAGATTCTGTTTTATGTGCTCTGGGATCTGAATTTATAAGACTTACAATGCAGATGCCTCTTTCCATAAAGGTATCAAGTGTCCAGGTCCTCCACTATTCTCAGGACAGCCCTGTTTGTATTTTGCAAGGAGATATGGTTGTTGTTTCATGTTTGTTGAAACCAAGAACGATGTTGTTCTCTTAAGGAAAATACAATTTTAATACGAAATTTCTTGGTTTATGACATAGTGGAATGGTTTCTTTGGCCCAATTTAGGATATTTTAGAAGCTTTGGATTGTTGGTTTTGATATACTTTACAAACTGTTATTTCAGCAGTGCTAAATCCCATAATATGTTATTGTTCTCAAACCAGAAAGCATCCCTTTAAAATTCAGGGTATTTTAAATGCATGCCTCCCCAGAAGTTAATTTGTTTTAAAAAAAAACTTCATATTTATTTGATGCATAAAATTGAATAATTTTGATACTTTGAGCTGTTACAAAATATCATTGAAACAGAATGTTTTAATAATTTTGTATTGTTCCTTCATGAGGGTAATATTTTTAAATTTCTGTCCTTTTGTTATAATTTCTGTTTAAACTCATAAACATGCTCTGAACTTCCCATTAACTGATTTTCATAAGAATAAAATTGAGAGAAGTTGCCAAGCTAAGCATAATCATGCTAGTGCCTTGGAAGAGTCAAGTCAAGTGTGTTGACACAACATTCTTTCTGCAGGAATGTGATGAGTCAGTTTAGACTCTAGTTAAAATTTTTAATTTTAGACAGAGTAACTGAAAATAATGGGAATTCTCTGCCTAGTTATTTAATTAGTCTTTTTCATAGGACCATGAGTTATATAGTCACTAGCACAGGCAGAAATGTACTGAGTTTGTTTTGAAACAGTATGTAGAAATATAATTCAGAAGAGGATAGAATATAGAAATTTGAAGACTTGCTGCAATTAATTCATCACACACAAACAAAGGATTCTAGGCAAACTGAAAAAAAAAAGCACCAAACAAACCTTACCTTTATGCTGGTTAACCTTTTTTTGAACTCTTTTATTGTGTATGACAAAGGCAATGGTGTTTACCTGTGGAAAAAAAAACAACAACTCATTATGCAATATTTCCAAGATAAATGTGGATAATTTGTAAATAAAATTTATCTAACTGGTAATATAAAACATTGTTTATGAGCAAGTTTGTATAAAAACCTGCCAAGAAGGCTTCTTAAGAAATTACTAATCACCTGGGGATGACTGAACAAATGTTTAGTCTTGCTTATCAATATCATGATGGTTTGGCTTTATCTTATACCTGAACTCCTTCCTCTTTTCTTCTCATTTCATTCTGTTCTGCAGAACAAGTCTCTGATTAATTTCCTGTGTATATCAGAAAATAATGAGTTACCTGATTTAAGCAAATAATTAACAAGTGACTCCAGTCATTTAACTGTAACTCAGCAAAACTCACCACAAAACTATGCTACAAAAATCCTTTAAGCCATCTAAACTGGCTATGCTTCATGGCTATTGTAAGTTTTCAAGAATAAAACGAATTGAAGAATATTAAGCTAAAATAGAAATACTAAACAGTAAAGTCTACCTAATAGCGAGTCAAATACTTAACAGTCTGGCTTATCTGTTGCTATGTAAAAAGCAGAAGTATCCTATTTTTTATCCTTCCTCTTCATGAAAATGCACAATTTTCCAATAGTGCCTGCTAAAGCCAGATAGGGTTAGCAAATTTACTGTTAATCTGGACACAAAGCAAGCACAGGAATGGATTGAAGTGGAAAAATGCAGATTTGCAACTATCTTATGGAGGGAATCTGCACATGGACAATACAATGTCAAGAATTACTAGGACCCAGTATGCAGAAGGAAGAGTTTCCCCCTGTCAAATCCATTTTTGTAGGTATACTCAATGATAATTCAGGAGGAAAATCCAGCTGTCAGAAAAACACTGACAATAAATTCCTGTGTGTGCATATATACACATACATATGTATGTATAAACCAAGTTTTTAAATCTGTATAACATTTGATGTCCACATGTGCTGCAATATACTGCAGACAGCCTCCTGGAACAGCTAGATAAAGGAATATAACTACTCTGAGTTCTCAGTCTTTACCTCCTATCTCCTGTACCTGGCATACTATGTTCTGACTGAATAGAATAGAACAGAACACAGCACAGCAGAGCAGTCTGTTTTTATTGGAAGGGACTTAAAACTTTCAACTAGTCCAACTTCTGATCACTTCAGGGCTGACCAAGTTAAAGCCTGTTATTAAGGGCACTGTCCAAATGCCTCTTAAACATCAGCAGGCTCGGGGCATTGACCACCTCCATAGGAAGCCAGTTCTGGTGTCTGACCACTCTCTCAGTGAAGAAATGTTTCCTATTGACCAGTCTAAACCTCTCCTGGCACACCTTTGAACCATTCCCATGCATCCTACCAGTGATCCCAGGGAGAAGAAATCAGCATCTCCCTATCTCTCCACTTCTCTTCCTCAGGAAGCTGTAGAGAGCCATGAGATGACCCCTTAACTTCCTTTTTGACTCACTGTCATCAGGCGTCCACTTCACCATTAGCTACCCCTCTAAATCTTCTATAAATGTGTTTCTTCAGTAGGCACCATCACAACCTTGACTTTCATTACCCAGACACACTGCTATCAGTGCAGTTGCACAGCTACTAGTTGATGTTTTGTGATGACCTATATACAATGGTCTATGTATGACCTCTTGATTATGAGATGGCTTTTTCTGGACTATTTCCTGCTCTTCAGCAGTGGTATTAATTGGTGAAAGGCTGTCCTATGCTAAGTTGTAGGCTAAGAAATCTCAGGAGAAAGTTTTAAAGTTATTAGATGCTGACATACAGTTATTATAGGAGTAATTCAGCTCTCCTTAGTTGAAGAAATTCAGTGCAACATAATAATAATGATAATAATAATGTGAAATAAAAATAGCAAAAAATCTTCCTGAATCTGGTAGGTAATCAAGGGCTGGAGAGTGCAGCTGCAGAACCACCACACATAGATACATCACTCATTTCAGTAAACCATGACAGCATGCACAGGTCGTCTGGAAAATGCAGCAGATATTAATAATTTTGATCTGTGCAGACAGTGAATGAATGCAGCATGAGAATGATCCTTAAAACACACCTTTCTGTTAAAGAGAGAATGCAACTAAGAGTTTGCAAACTGGAATGCGTCTCGTACCTTATGAGGTGCTACTCAAGGTACTCACTGATGTATTTGTGCATGTATAAGTGATAAATAAAATCAGATAAACCAGACAGATTTGATTACCTTGAGCTTAAGTCATGGATGTAACATCTTCCCTTTGCATATGACACCATTATATTACTGTTGCTATGCTAGTAGCATATCACCTCAGTGACAATGTGGTATATAAAGTGAATAAATCATGTATCCTTTTAGAATAAAACTGCTGGAGGATATGAAAGTGGACTGTATCCTTAGCCAGTGTAAATTATCTTAAGAGTTATCCTGCAGCAACTATTCTTCAGGCTCAAAATATTTTAGAGCTTTCATAATCCTTTGATATTTCCCCTCAAGTACAGACAGGGCAAAGACCCAAGTGGATGCATTTCATAGAACTTGAAGTATTAAATCTCTTACACACTTTTGAAACTCTGATGTAGATTACTCATTGACATCTTCATAACTATTTTGGGATTGTATCCAGCTTGAAAAATTTGCTGAACAGGGTGGGTCTGTAGTGTTTGACAAGTCAGAAGCCAGGCATGTTGCTGGCTTTCTGAATTTATTCATATTCGTGGTAGTTGAGGTTGTAGCCGGGTGTTCTTAGAGATGGATACTTTATGAAGCTCAAAGCATAAATATAAAGACAATTCAGACTTTGTAATAATGTTCTGTTCCCTGTTACACCAAAATGAAAAAAAATAAAAAAACAACCCAATCCTCATCATAACTTATTAAATAAAGATATGTATTTTTCCTGTTTGATACAGTGGTGCTCAACATAATGAATCACCAATTCAAATGAAAAAAGGTGCAGATTCAATATGTGTAAGAATCTCATTTTTATAGGATGCCTGAGGTGGTCTAAGTGTCTAGAAATGTGTGTAATGGAAACAGGCTTAGCCTAGACTTTCCACAAAGGTTTGTACTTAGGTTTCACCTAGCATGATTTGTTGCAGCTTATTTTACCACCTTGCCTAGTAAATGTGCCATGAAAACCTGTTACTCAGTTCCGGTACTGGCTTTACTGGTATTATTTAACCACATTTTTTTTTAGGACAAAGTGATGCAAAATGAAAGGCATAGAAGCTTCTAAGTGCCATAAATTTACTCAGTAAAGCTGATAGTTGATGCTGGGTTTGAGAAGTGTGTAGGAGATGGTGCATTTGATCATCTTACTGGAAGCAGTTGTGCTGTACATTTGCTCTCATGATTCACAAATTGTTCTGAAAAATCTTTTAACATTAACCAGTTCAAAGGCAATTTTGTTCTTGTTTGGCTCTGATTTTTTCTTTTTTTTTTTTTTTTTTTGGGGGGGGGGTGGATAGGCATGGAATGGCTGTGTTAAGACACTTGCTGTAATGTTTTAATGTTGTAAGTGATCATAGCCATGTTTCCATCATGATGTTTAGGTCTTAAGCACAAATGACTATTTATTTTCCAAGATTTCTAAGAAGTTTGGTGGTTGACATTTAGATTTTATCATTAACTTTTAGATCTGATCCAACTTTAACATTTTTATTTAAAAAATAAGAAGCCAGACATCTCCATCAAGTAAACTAACACTGCAGTGTTACAAATTCTTTAGTGTCAAACATGTCAGAATTTTGTATGGTTTAGAATACAAGCAAACATTTCCCAGTCATTACTCATGGACCATTTATGAAATACTCGGGTGTGGGTGGCAGCAGAGCTGATGTGATGGTGACTGTCAGTTCTCTCCCTGGCACTGAGGGTATCTTGATAGATAGTATGGTGCTGAGGGTATCTTACTAGTCTTCCTAGACTGAGGAACCCTCAGTCTAGTATTTCATGGGGGTGTGTCTCTGTAAGCCAAAGATGAGATTCCCTGCTGGCGTGTGGAAATTTGCACACTGCTTTTGGCCATGTGAAGATCTTTGTCTGCTTTTACTGTAATAAGGAGGTGTTCTGGCTCAGCTCATACAGTTTCATTAGGTTTTGTTAGTAGTCTTTCTTCGTACCCTATCTCAGGTGTGTGCCACCAAATGCGATGGGAGGCACATGCAAATTGTGTTATCAACATACTGGGCAAATATGCCAGTTTACTGGCAAAAATAGGATGCCTTCTGAATATGTCCACCTTAATTCACTGTACTTGCAAAGCAAGAAATACTGTGAAGATGTGTTAATCACTCAGAAAACATGGAAACAAGAAAAAATACCTTTAAATTAAGGCTTTCTTCTGGGGATCTACATTTCTTCATTTCATACTGAGCTGGAATGCTAAAAAGACATATTAGTACCTATTAAAAAAAAAAAAAAAAAGAAAACCAAAACTGTTTTTCAGTAGTGATAATAGTTTGAGGTTTGCTTTTATTTACAGGAACACTTTTATGGAAATGACCTGTATTTTATTAGCTTTTGTTCTGTTTTATAGCACAGTCAGATAGAATTACATTTATTATGGACAGCTGAGCAATTTACAGAGTTAATAGTCTTAAGATAAAATAGGAATGCTTTCTGCATGTGATTGTAGAGTCATCAGATTTAAAGAAAAAGTATGACAAACCACATGAACAAAAGCATTATTGTGTAGCTTTGTCTTTCTTCACAATTACTGAAAAATTTATTTTGAAAAAACATTTCTCACTCAGGTTTATAGTACTGCTTATCTCAAAGGAATGTTTCTCAGTTTGAGTAATTATACAATTTTAAGACTTATGCTTACCTCAGTCTAATACTTCTTGGCTGTCATTTGTAGATGAATTGACTTAGAATTTGAATGAACGTCTCATACTCCAAGCTCTGAGGTCATTCATAATTTAGAAAACAGTGCAGGTATCCAATCTGAAGAGAAATATACTGTGTGGGGGTCTGAAGACTAGTGGACATTACAGAGCTTGGATTGACATAGGACCAAAAGCTGCTCATCATTAGCTTCTTTCCTCAACTGCTCTAATTACAGGACTGCATTCTGATCCACCTACTGCTGAAATGTTAATTATACATATTAAACATATTAATATTTTACAGTAGTCATTAGTATACATTAATTGGCCATGATGTACATCGTGCCAAAAATTCCTCAGAAAGCAGATTTTTATGAATGCAAAATTTCACTATGAGAAGTTTCCTTAGCAAAACATGAAAAAAGTATAAAGAATGTCTTTCTTGTAGTGCACATTTTTCCATATTAAAAAATCAATTGAAACGAGTTTTTATATGACAGAAGCATGAAGGGTCAATTCATTCCCTCTCTTTAGCAGTCACTGAGGGGCCTGTTTTGGCAGCACTGAAAAAATTCTGCTAAAAGCAGAGTGAATAGCAGGATTTGATCATGTCATAGATGATATCTTCCATCTTACATTCCTTGACTTATTTTAAATTTACTCATATGCCAGAATGTTGTCAGGACTGGAGTTTTGAAATAAAATCCAGGTAGTTTTAGATTTTTTTTTATTTGTGCAGAATAAAATTTTGGTGTGAAAAAGCCAGAGATTATTTACAGAAAATCTCATGAAAATGTATGCTCTAAGGAGCAAAAGACAATCTAACATATAAACCTTGGTATTTTATTTTAAATAACATATTTAATGCAATGTATAGCTTGTCATGTAGCTAGTAACTTGTTTATGTAGCAATTGCTATACAAATTCAAAAATGTTGTTGTAGCAAATACAAGTTCTGCTGCTGAAGAAACTTTTCAAACTGAGTCAGTGAGTAGTATAAAATTATTCCTTCTTGTGATGATGAAGTTATTGTGATTTCCTAAACAAATATGAGCTGTCAGCAAATAACTTTGTATCAGTTTTGTTAAATATGCTGCTTTAAGAAAAATAAAAAAGTATTAGCTATGGTTGAAGACTAGGCAACTTTGCGTACTTCTAGTACTGTGAAATGATACTTTCTGAGTAGAATATTTTCCATGATCGTAGGCATGAAATATTCTAACGTTTCAATGATAAACTTAAGTATATTATAAAATTCTGATATGTTATTTTTCTTCTGTATTGTATAGGAAGTATTTGTAGTTACATTGGTTGTTAATAAAAGTGCTGTTCATAAGGAGGCAGAACTTTATAGATTTGTCTTTTTTAAGAAGTTTTTCATTTTTTTTATATCTTACTGAGTATAATAATGGATGAATGGTTTAAAGGAAAAGGAATAACAGTAGGTGAAAAGGACAGCAGTGCCTGTGGAAAGCTTTCAATATCTGGAGAATTTGTGAAAGCAGTACCATGATAATAATTGCTCTT
Source organism: Pezoporus occidentalis (assembly GCF_034315485.1). NCBI lineage: Eukaryota > Metazoa > Chordata > Aves > Psittaciformes > Psittacidae > Pezoporus > Pezoporus occidentalis. The sequence goes on along the minus strand of NW_026915724.1, from coordinate 1,100,214 downwards.
TGGTTTGGAGATACCTCTGTGACAGACAAGAATCTTGTCGTAAGCCACTGGAATCCACTGGAGTCAGGAGGTGGACTGGCCTGAGACTGCATCTGTGTGTCCACAAGGAGACAGGATTATTTGTGACTCTGAGGTTACTCTGCAGACTTGGAAATTTGAAGGATGCATTTCAGAGGGCTTTTTTTCTAGGTCTTCCCCTGTAAATTTTCCTTCTTCATTGGTAGCTTGTCTGTCATCAATCTCTTAATCAGAGAGTTGTTTCATTGTGCCATTTTGCAGGTATTTATGCTGAACAGCAACTGCAGACATTCTTTCCATTAAAATGAATTTCAATGATGTATAAACAGCTACTAGCTCTTGTTAATTAAACATAAACTGGGCAGTTTTCCCATATATGTAAACTTTAATGTAACTTGTTCAACAATGTCAAGGGTAGGTTTCTGTAAAGAATTTATTGAGAAGTAATAACACTTGAAGTTCTGCTATCCAATATTGAAAAGCACCTGATTAGCAAGTGAAATTCAGCTATCTTTTGCATAGGTTGAAGCAGTTTTACAGGAGTGTTTTTAAGTGGGTTTGTACAGGGCACATGTACCAGCTGATGAACAATGATGACCTACCCAGATATTCTTCTTTTCAGAGAAAGTGACTGATACTTTTTTTCCCTGTGTGTCTGAATGGTGCTTGAAAACAACATGCTGCTATGATATCTTGAATGAAGAAAGGTTAGAGCAGGAAGCCACCTTCTGAGAGTGTGCAAGGTCCACTGCCTAGAGCCATTGCAGCGACAGTGTGTGATGGGGATATACACACTGGCTTTGCTTTAGAGCTTGTGTTGCTTGAGGCCTCAGTTCAGTGTGCCTACACAGCTAACTCATTGGCACTGTTAATGCTAGCAGTTGTAAAAATGGGAGGGTTTGCATCTGTCTTTTAAAATATGATGATGGATGCTTTGTGTATGAGGATAGTCCATAATCCTGTCACCCTTCCTTATTGTTCTGAACAGAGAGAGCAAAATGACATCTGAACCTACAGTCTCTTTGCATAGAAGAACCAGAGTTTTTTGTTTAGGACTGGTTATACCACATGGACAGCAAAATGTGTAGCAGGGCGTAGGAGATAGGAAGCTTCCTGTGTGTCCTTGAGTTCACTCAAGAGCTGGAACCAGTGCAACTTCTGATAAGGTTATTCCATAAAGCACTCCAAGATTATCAGAAGGTTTGCGCTGTATCATAAAAGAAAAAAAAACCTCCACAGGTAGAATATAGCATGCAGAAGCAGTTTTCCAGCTCCTCCCATCACAGCGTGTAAGTGACACAGTTATAGTTAACTTTGGATTATCTATCACTGTGAAACAGAATGGGAGTGTTTGTTATACATTTGAGCAGCTTTTTCACTAGTTTTGCATTCAATGATGAGGTTCTCAGAACCAATACTAGACATGGAAATGGCGAACTACAGTGAAGTTTTAGATCCGACATATACGGCACTGGAGTTTGAAACTATGCAGATCCTCTATAACAGCAGTGGTGAGTTTTGCTTTGTGATGCAAAATCAAGCCAGTTAACAGAAAAAGTGTTCAGTAATCCTATATGGTGTTAGCTAAATGTTTTATTAAGGAACCATTTGGAAGTTGTTTTTAAACTACAGACCTGTTCCTTTAGACTTCATCACTAATTTTAAGTTAATAACATTATAATTCTTTAACATTAAGGAAAATAAGAGAGGGGTTTTGTAGTAAAGTAACTGAACTGTAGTGTCACCAGTCAGTTAATCAAAGGAAGAAGATGTTGTATTCAGCAGTTGTTCTATTTACTGTAAGACAAATGAATAACTAGTATTGACAGTTTGGACACGAAAGTGTATTTCATATATAACATTTGGAAGGACTCACAAAATTATCCAGGGACTTGTGAAAAAAATTAGCCACTGTTTCTTGATACCTAGTTTTTAATTGTCGGACTAATTTTTTATCTATTTAAATGTTAAACTAGTCTTTCTAAATATGTGTATATGAACTAGTGTTTTCTCTTTTTTTTAAAAGAAAACCAAACCAAACAAACCCACACTGGCTTTCTAAAGGCTAATGTTTAGCTGAGAAAATCTATATGCATTTGGCTAATGTAACAGTTTAACTTTAGGTGGAATCTGTAATGCAATACATTTTTGAGAAATTGCATCAGTAAGTTAGGCTTGAAATTGGAAGCACACCATTTCATCCTGCCATTGAGTATTAACCAACAACAAAAAAAGAAATACCAGTCTACTAAAGTGAAGAAAAGTATCAGGAAAATTAAGCTACTCTAAAATGGCTTTCCAAATCTTCTAACATACTTAAAAATTGTTTTATTGTATCATAAAGTATAACTCATAGACCTACTGTAATGGGTATTTTTTAAAGGCAGAGCAAATATTTACTGATTTTGAGGAAAAATATTTAGCTTCTGCGTTTCCACATATTACTGCCTAAATTAGAACCTAAGTAAGTTCTAAGTTGTTTTTATTGTTGGGCTTGAAGTTTTATCTGAATTTCTGATGTCACTTTAGAGCAAGCTTAGTAAACAGAAAGATAGGTTTGATTATTGATTCAGGAAGAGAAAACAGACCTTTATGCCTGAAGTGATTCCAAAGCTGTCGACAATGATTATGCAACTTTTAGATGATTTCTCTGCTTTTGGTTCTAATATGGATGAATTCAATGGTCATTTGTTTGGTTTTTTTTGCTGACTAGATCTGTTAATGGTACATAAAATGTGAAAGCAGATTAGGGAGGTTATGCTGTTTTACATTAGATGTTGGTGATTATTCACTGTAAGTGAATACTTTATTTATTAGTTATTAGGTATAGCCTTTTCCTGTTTAGAGTTTCCTTTTGAGTTTACCCTAAGTATTTTCTTATAGAATTATACAGACATTGTCTTGCAGTTGCAGTGCTAATCTGGAACTGAAAGCTGTCTCTTATGAACTTTCCTTTGTGTCTTTTTTAGCTACCTAAATTAATTACTAACATTCAGAGAAGTTTAAAAAGCTACATTCAGACAGATTATGCAGTGCTGTTGAAATCAAAGACTTTTGAAAAATCATGTGAATTTCCCAAATGTTTTGTTTTGAATAATGCCAAAAAGGAGAAGTATATCCTAACACATACACCCAACTTACATTGTTATGAAATATTTCACCATTAAATTTACATATTGTATTTTTAATTGCTGTATCATTATGAATCAAAATTTCAAAACTCCAAAAGAAAGGGTTTATATTGTTCTAGCTAAAGTAATTCTCTAATCCATTTTTAAAATTAATTTTCTAGTCATGACAAAATATAGGTTTAAAATAAAATATTTACAGAACTGAATTCTTACCTTTTTCATTTGTATTTAGTCAATATTGAATATAATTCCTACCAATTATGTTTTTGTAAAATAGAAAAAAATTGTGTTTTCTTCTCTCTTTGTCTAAAGAATTCTGTTTAAATTGTAAGGCTTTTGGGACACAATGAACATTTTATAATATATTTGCATCATAATATATTTCAGTTGGATGTAGTACTTTTTGAATAATAGTATGTATCAGTGTGAACAGTTTTATTTTTTGAGCTGTCCACTGTTCCTGAACTCATGTACTTGACTTTTGAATGCATGTTTGAGTAACTAATTAACATGGCACTCTTTCCTCTCACTGACAGAAAAATTGCAAATATTTAGGGCATGATACAAACAGCTTTTTTTTTGTAAAACCAGAAGCATAACAGTAAAAGCTATTTTGTAATTATTTCCTTGAACAAATCAGTTCAGCAGTGTGACTCAAAGGAGAATAGATATGTCTGGTTTGATTTCAGGTGAATTTCTTCAGTACTGTTTACCATATTCAGTGACTAACTGTTAATCACATAGCTAATATTCGTTTGTGCAAGTAAAGTCTGCACCAATGTTCCTTTGGAAAATTTGTACAAGGAAATAACACTTAGTTGTCTTAACATGCAATCTTTGTTCATCAAGTATTGTGCAAAAAAAAGTCTTGTCTTTTTTTTTTTGTTTGTTTATTTGCTGTCATGACTGTCCCTGCCCATTGCAGTGATGTTGGAACTAGATGATCTTAAGATCCTTTTTAACCCTACCTATTCTATGATTCTATGTGCTTTTGTATGATAGTTGCCAGTTATTGCCAGCTCCTATAAGAACCGATGCAAGAGATTTTTGCCAGCTAACTAGCTAACACTGCTTTGTGCCAAAGTTCCTCTTCATGTTAGCAAAGAACATACATGCATGCAGAGTTACACTTTAACCCCTTTCATTTGGAAAGAGGTCAAGAAAATTACTTGCTATTTTGAACTTCATAAACTCTGTTAACATCTCTGTAACTCTGAAAGTGTTGATCTGGACAGGAACCAGATGTAATCATATATAATGTGTTATATAAATAATAAGCAGCAATTAGAAAAGGCAAAAAAAAAAGCGCCTCCATTTAAGTACAAATTTTCATAGGGTGGTTGTTGAAAGTACTTTCCATAACTACATATGTTTCTCTTACCTCCCTCAGACAGTTCAGGAGACACTGTCAACATGAATGCCACTGACAATGGGGTCAGTAGTCTCTGCGCAATATGTGGAGACCGAGCGACTGGAAAACATTATGGTGCTTCAAGCTGTGATGGATGCAAGGGATTCTTTAGACGCAGTATACGGAAAAATCATGTCTATACATGCAGGTAATTCAAAAGTTCATCTAGAGACACCAAATTAATGAATTTAAGCAAATATTACTTTCAGACTTCTCAGAACTATGTCAGGGTATTTTCATTAATTCCTCATTGAATTCTAACCAGCATTTTTGATGAACATGTGTTTTATGGTATATTCTTATGATCTTATAATGGGAAAAAAATGTCTTTTATTCAAGACTACTTAATATTACACATTCCAGATGTCTGTTGAGATGGCCCCCCTGTCAGTCTGAATGGCTATCTGCTAATTTCTGGATGTCTGGCTGCCCAAATTATCACACTACAGGTCTCTGCACTATGTCTGACAAATTGCTCTGTTCATGCACAAGTCCATAATATATCAGTTTTAAGCTGTCCACAAAATATACAGACACCTCTGAGAGTTCAGAAAATCACTATAGGAGAAAACTTTTTGTAAGAATTACTTGTAACTAGAAATGTTGTTTGCCACACTTTTCCTTCATTGTTTAATATTAGCATTAGTTTAATACTTCCTGTTTAGGCTAGGGTCCAGCCATGCTTGGCATCTTCTTTGATGGTCCTTTCTTTTTTCAATTTGTAGTTTCTCCTCCCTTTTTCCCCCACCACCATTTGATGCAGCCAGTTACTGACACATCTCACAAATAAGCTGAAGCATAAATAATGCACATATGTAACTCCAAAATCTTCCATGCTTTCCCATTCCAATGCATATAAGTGTCTATACATATATGTATATTCCTTCAAACAAAGCAGATATGAAATATCCCTCAAAAATAATTAATAAAAAAAATAAAAACAACAGAAGAAGAAAGTTGTTTTTGTAGACATTTTTATGATAGGCGAGACTAGTTAGTTTTTCCTCTTCATAATCAGGATGCCGCTTTATTAATGCTTTATATGTTTACCTCTTTTTGTCTCTGATAGATTTAACCGGCAATGTATTGTTGACAAGGACAAAAGGAATCAATGCAGATATTGTCGTTTAAAAAAGTGTTTTCGAGCAGGAATGAAAAAAGAAGGTAATGGAGTAATTTATTATTTGATATAAAAAGAGAAATAACCTGAATTAGTTTTAAAATGAAATAGAAATTCTAAAAAACTCCAGCAAAAAATTCAGTGGAAAGTCTGCTATAATGCCTTCATGATGGAAAAATGCTCTTGTATTGAGGTGAAATATGCATCATCTAATTTTCACCACTGAGCATTAGCAAATATATGGGTTTAAAATGAATTTGCAGCTGTTTAACCTGTGAATCCTTGCACCAAGATTCATTGATTTCTAAGTGGTGAGCCATCTTCTGGAAAAGTTCAAAGTGTGAGATTTTAATTTTTACCAGATTTGAATCATAAAAATCTGTGTCTGGGATTTTGCTTCTACCGAGTTGAAGTAATGCAAATTTACTGGTTATTCCCTTAAATTTAAATGTTTGAGGCAATTAAAGCCAGGGGAAGCAAAAAAGTGGTGGTGAGAACAGTAGGGGCAGCTGACAGTGAATTGTCCACATTAATTAAAAATTTTTATAATCTCACTAGGACTTAATATGGGAAGATTGTTACTTGCCAGTGTCACAGTGATCCTTCTGTCAAAGTAGAAGAACCAGTTGACCACAGGAGCAGAGCAATAGGGAAAGAAAGGCAGTAGGAGTATCAGAGGATTTTTGTATCAGGTTGTTGGGTCTGTTGCTTCAGTGGCAGTTACGATATAGAGTCAAAAGACGTCCTGATCTGGTTCAAATAAGCACTCAAAAATGGTTCATCCCGAAATTTGCTACCTGTTTGGCGCATGGTGTATCTGCCTGAAGGCCAGTCTGCGATGTGAGTGTGCAGTTCTCGTGTGCTGTAACTAGTCTATAATATTTTTTTGTTTATACATAGCTTCCCTAACTAAAGGGATATAATGCTCTTTTATATTGATACTATAGCACTGCTTTGCTAGTGATCAAGTTTTGGTATGAGGTAAAATGTATTTTCTCCTTGCAGCTGGATGAGGATAGTTTAAACAGTGTTACGCTGCCTATGCATGAAATGCATTTGCTAGTGCTTGTGAATCTCTTGAATACAGTTTAGCCTTTTGGAATTTGGTCCATTAAAACCAGTAACATATTGTATATATATTATCAATCTGAAATGAAGAAAAGGGGAAACCTGTGTGTCCACAGCAGCTCTAAGAGTTTTGCAAAATGCAAAGCGTCAGAGACTTTCAAGCCCCAGGATTAAAGAATAGTTTAGCTCAGAAGGGACATCCGGAAGTAATTTACTCTAGCCCCCATTTAAGTCTAACTTCTAGATTCAAGCAAGTAGCTTGGGACCCTGTCCAGCGAGATTTATGCCCTCATTTGGGAGGAGACATTCCACAACCTCTCCCAGCAACTTTTTCCAGTGCTTGACCACCCTTTTTTCCTTATGATTAGAATGTGTTTTACTGCAATTAGGGTAGTGCCCATTGCCTCTGTTTCTTTCACTGTGCATCTAAGAAGAACCTCTCCTCTCAAATGGCCCCATTTCCTGTAAACTACAGAAATTAAGACTCCCTGCCTCTTGTCTTGGTCCTCTCTTTTCTATATAAGCAAAGATGCTTCTCTCTTGTGTACCTTGTGAGTTACATCTCCATAGCCCTCAGCTGGACACTGCTCACTTTCCCCATGTCCTGGGGAGCCCAAAACCAGAGAAATAATCACTGATATTAACTGACGTTGCCATAAGGCATGTTGCTGACTCTTGTTTATGAAGTGAAGATGTATCCTGCACAAAACTTTTAACCTAATATACTCCACACGGCCTCCTCTGGTCTCACTACCTATATAAATTTAGTTTTTCATTCCATCCAAGCCATGTTTATTTAAGGCTTCCCAGTGCTAAAATAATTCAAAACACTGAACTGTAAATTTTACTGCTTGTGTGTTGTTATATACCTCTCTACACCATCAGTGAATGTCTCATAGTGTAAGTGTAGCAGAGTCTTTATGGTAGTTTCTCAGCTTGTTTCTAGCAAATGGGTTTCTTCAGGACAAAGGTGAGAAAAGCTTTAGCTATGCAAGCCCCTTTTGAGCAAATATCCCCCCTTCCTCATGGAGTCTATGTTTAAGGCAATTTTAGCCTGAACTGACAAAAAAGCTTTAGCAAGACAGACAATGCAGTCTAATAATCCAAAATTATACATATGCGGGAGAAAACAAGCATTTCCCTATGATTCTTAAAGTGCTCCAGCACTTTACCAGTGATTGTCAGAGGAGCTGACTATTTTTTCTAATGCTAATCAGGCCCAAACTTATTTTAATTACCTATGTAGTACTTAAGCTGCTGAAACTCAGTGAATAGGGTTTTCTTCCATTCTTTTGAAAAAGGTTATATTTTTTGTTTTCTGTCTTCATGAACATTTACTGCTTTGTGTTTATCACTGCACAACATTTCTTACTGTGACCTCAATAAAAGGCACATCAGTGAGTGTCCTTGGGAAAAACTTAGTACACCTCTGGAATAAACTATGTGCATTGTTGAGATAAACCCTGAAAACTATTAAGTGAATAGATTTTTTTCTTTCGTTTTTATTGAAGCTTGTGGTACTGCTCCTAAATTCTGTAATGCAGATTGTTTCCCACAAAATAGCAAACATCTTTGGAAATAAAGCTGCTGCTCTTAAAAGTTTATGAGATTCCTTGTGCAATAAAAAGATTTGATCATCGCAATTCTTTTTTTTTTTTTTTTTCTTTTCTCCTTGGCCTAAACTTGGACTTGATCTAGATTTTCAAAAAATCTGATCGATACTTTAATTTTTTAATTCTTCCTTCAGTTCAAAAGTTGGCCTTGTTGCGTCATAAGCCCTGTGTGTGCTGCTAAAGGATTCCTTATCCAAAGCCCTTTCAACTGCCTTTTTTTTTGGACCCCACGAGACAAAACTTATTGGCCTGAAACCTTTTTGGTGCCTTTTTTTTCAATTATTTATTTTTATTATTTAGTTAATCTTCTGTAAACTGGTTAAGAATGTAGTGTCACTGAGGAGGAGGATGAGATTTATGTTTGAAAATTACCTTACTAATGGCTTAGTTTCATGATTCATTTGTGTTTCAGGGGTTCTCACAGGAGAGCAGGATTAGAGCTTTCAGACTTCATGATACATAGGGTAGAATCATAGAATAGTTAGGGCTGGAAACAACCTTAAGATCATCAACTTCCAACCCCACTACCATGGGCAGGGACACCTCAGACTAAACCATATCACTCAAGGCTCTGTCCAACCGGGCCTTGAACACTGCCAGGGATGGAGCATTCACAACTTATTTGGGAAACCCATTCCAGTGCCTCACCACCCTTACAGCAAAGGACTTCTTCCTTATATCCAATCTAAACTTCCCCTGTTTAAATTTTAACTTGTTACCCCTTGTCCTACCACTACAGTCCCTAATGAGGAGTCTCTCCCCAGCATCCCTATAGGCCCCCTTCAGATACTGGAAGGCTGCTATGAGGTCTCCATGCAGCCTTCTCTTCTCCAGGCTGAACAGCCTCAGCTTTCTCAGCCTGTCTTCATACGGGAGATGCTCCAGTCCCCTGATCATCCTTGTGGCCCTCCTCTGGACTTATTCCAACAGTTCCATGTCCTTTTAATGTTGAGGATACCAGAACTGTACACAATACTCCAGGTGAGGTCTCACGAGAGCAGAGTAGAGGGGCAGGATCACCTCCTTCGACCTGCTGGTCACGCTCCTTTTGATACAGCCCAGGATACGGTTGGCTTTCTGGGCTGCAAGCGCGCACTGCCAGCTCATGTTAAGTTCCTCATCAACCAACACCCCCAAGTCTTTCTCCGTAGGGCTGCTCTGAATCTGGTGTCATCGGCAGACTTGCTGAGGGCGCACTCAATCCCACTGTCCATGTCACTGACAAAGATGTTAAACAAGACCAGTCCCAACACTGATCCCTGAGGGACACCACTCATTACTGGTCTCCAACTGGACATTGAGCCATTAACCACAACTCCTTGCATGCGGCCATCCAGCCAGTTTTTTGTCTACTGAGTGGTCCATCCATCAAATTGATGTCTCTCCAATTTAGAGACAAGGATATCATGTGGGACAGTGTTGAACACTTTGCACAAGTCCAGGTAAATGACATCAACTGCTCTACCCCTGTCCATCAGTTCTGTAGCCCCACCATAGAAGGCCACCAAATTGGTCAGTCAGGACTTCCCCTTAGTGAAGCCATGCTGGCTGTCACCAAGCACCTTGTTGTTTTTCATTTGCCTTAGCATGCTTTACATTAGAATCTGCTCCAAGATTTTGCCAGGCACAGAGGTGAAATTGACTGGTCTGTAGTTCCCTGGGTCATCCATTTTCCCCTTCTTGAAGATGGGGGTTATATTACCCTTTTCCCAGTCATCGGGAATTTCATCTGACTGCCATGATTTCTCAAATATGATGGACATATCTCAGTCCAGTCCTCTGACTGAGACATTTTGTCAGTGGTGTTGGTGTACAACTTGACCTGTTGAGCAGGTCAAATTGGTTAAAATAAAAAAAATGTTTAAAATAACAAAACTGACAGCATGTGTTCAATTTCAAAGGAAGAAAGAGGTTTTTCTATAATATAGCTGGTCACGAAAGTTCTGATAATTCAATATCTATTTACAATTAGTTATCCATAGTTTGTATAGACCAACTGGCCAGATAAAGACCATAATCTTGTATTGTCACCCTTCCTCATTACTTAGAGCTAAACAAAGGGGTTTCTTGAATGTCACACCTTTCAATTCTTATAGTTATTTAGTAAAATTATGAAATTATATTGTGTGTCAATGTCTAAAAGTCAATAAATGAGATGATCATTCTTTTCCAGCTGTACAAAATGAACGGGACAGGATAAGTACAAGAAGGAACACTTTTGATGGCTGCAACATCCCCTCTATTAGCACACTGTCACAAGCTGAGACACTCTCCCGTCAGGTACTGAGATCAAATTGTTTAATGACTTTATGTTTAAATGTTTAAATGTTTATGTTTACATGTTTAAAGATCATTTTTTGGAAAGTTAAGTACTTTTCACTTTCTTACTGTCTTAAATGTAATCATTAAAACTACTTATTTTCTACTTCCAATATGTATCCAGCTTTCTCTTCCCAATGAAAGAATCAGTAATAGAATACGTTCTTAAAGTCAATAAGAAAAAAGTTCTACTTTGTCGAGGACAATATGTCCTAGGCACCTTTCTTAATAAAGCTTTATGTTTCTTACTGCTTTTAAATCACTTGCTGTCTCAGGCAGCTGGTGGCATCTAGCTATCCTTGAGGCTGGCTTTCCCATAAAACATTAGGGAAAAAATTGTCCAAATCCATTACATTCCAAGGGGTGTGGACACTCACTTCCTTAGATTCTTTTGAAAATCCCATTTTTAATATCCTTAGACATGATAAATATTTTAAACAGAAGTGCTCCAACTGCAAAGTCTATTCACATCTCACTTTTAAATTTTGTCTCATCTGAACTTAATTACTTAATTTTCTTTTTCTTTTCTTTTCTTTTTTTTTTTTTCCCTGTCCAATCAATTGCTGAATGGAACAGTCTCCAGTCCTTTTCTGCGCCTCAGATAAGTCATGGTCATTGATTCTGCATTCTTGCACCTCTTACTTACTTACATAGAATTTAACTGCCACCTTTACGATTTCATGCTGACTGATTTATACATCCCCAAATGTTTTATAATCTCATCCTTTATCAGCATCTTGCTTAGGGTGGAACTGTCTGTAAAGAATTGATGCAGGAATTACTGGGTGATAGTCTTTGGCACATATTTCATGTCTGGGCAGACTAGGTGAATGTAATGGATCTTCCTACCTTCATACCTATGAAATCTGAAAAATATACTTATCTTTGCCTCCTTAGTAATTCTTTGAACTTGCTTATTGTGCTTGTTTGAGTTAGTCCTTAATCATGTCCAACTGGTATATCCAATTCAGGAATAAAAGCTGTCTTAAACAGAATCACATCCTCAGCTCTTGCTGCCACCAAGTTCCTTTCAGATGGTAGATTTGTGGCCTAAAACATCATCTTGCGTATGCACACAAGATTATTCTAATTATTATTATTTGGTATATTGTAGTGGGAGAGAATAGTTCCTACTATGCCAAGCATATACAAAAAGATACACTCTTTGTATATGGCCTTAAAGACCAAGCGGTTACATTAACATGATGGAAAAGTAAAGACTTTAGGTCCTCCTTTTATTCTTAATCAGATCAGTCTGTAGGATGAGTTCAGTCCTGAGGAGAGACTTGGAAGGTGTGGTAGTGTCACAAATCAGCTGTGAAATAAGGAAGAAGGTGGCATTCATCCCTTTTAAAAAAAATCATCTTGAAATTAGGAAAATGAATTATTTTGTCTCTGAAGATCCCTTCTAGGGGGAACATATCTGACTACAAATTTTCTTGTTCAGACCCAGGATTTTCTAGGATTATGTGAATATGAGAGAGGCACACTGGACTCTTGTAGGAGTAAAAGCATGTGTGTCTGTTGGCTCTCAGGACAATAGGGATATACTGTTACATCATCATGTTCATCAGGTCATTAATGGGTACAAGTTGCACCAGGAGACATTTCATCTTCATGTAAGAAAAAAATTTTCTACAGTGAGAACAATCAAACACTAGAACAACCTTCCCAGGGACGTGGTGAAGTCTCCATTACTGGAGATTTTCAGGATGTGGTTGGACAGGGTTCTAGATAATATCACATAGGCTTCTTTTACAAAAAAAGCTTCAATGAGGTGATGTTTTGAGGTCCCTTCCAACCTGGCCTAGTTCATGATTCTATGAAATCAGAGACTCCAGTGTTGCACCCCTGAAATGACAAGGAGGTTAAAGCAATAGAGAAATAGAAAAAGAAATCTACAGCTTCATATTCTTGTAAGGAGATGCAACCCTAGGAGTTCATAATGTTCTCCATGGGAGTCATCACATGAATCCCTAGCAGCTCACTAAGTAATTTCAGCATATTCTATAGTTTGTTCTATAGCATGCAATTTATAAAGATGCATAGCTTTGGTTAAAAGATATTAAATGAAGGACAATGTATTAAGTTCATGATTTACTAAGTGCAACAGCTAAGCGATCTGCCTGTTTTGCTTCGTGAATTAATTTCTAGTTGGTGCATGGTGGTATCTTTTTCTGGTAGACCAGAATGCCTCTTGCTATCAGAACTCTTCTTTGTGTAAGTACTTGTACTCTTCTGGAAATTTATGAAATATGTTGAATTTCTTTACTGTCTTTCTGTATTGATGGTTTTCTAGACTGAATCATTCTGGTAGCTCCCACCTGAATGACACATAGTATTTTCAATTGCTGTTTCAATCTGTGGAACACACCAGAAATGGGCTCATGGTTACATCAAGGATTTCATGAATGTGCTGTCTACAAAAAGACAATACCTCTCCCCTTTTCCCTACATGACAGCCTTTGAATTTTGTGTCTGAGGATTTTTTCACTGGCCTAGCTGCTGAATTTCCCTGAGAACTAGTGTTCAGCTGGTGAGCTGCCATTGATATCTAAGCTGTTTTCAGTGTTTTAGACTACTAAATTATGTAGGAAGCAATGAGCTTTAGCTCAAGAAGTACAACTCCATTTGAACACTGAAGAATAATGGTGTTTCACCACAAATCCCACTGGGAGATTTAATATGGATCTGTGAATTAAGGGGATTTGGTAGGAGGCAACCTAAATAGCACCCACAATCCTGGAATTTTCTTTGTCTTCTTTTCCTTTTTCTTTTTTCCTTTTCATTTTTTATCTTTTTTGGTTTGTTTTCCTTTTTCTTTTTTCTTTTTCTTTTTTCTTTTTCGTTTTCTTTTTTTCTTCTTCTTTTTCTTTTTCTTGCTTTTTCTTCTTTTTTTTTCTTCCTCATCTTTTTCTTTGTCTTCTTCTTCTTCTGGTATCTTTTTCTTTTTTATCCTGGTATGATAGCAGATATAAACTTTTACCTTTATTCTCAAACTTGGTTTTATCTTAAGTTGTCTTTCCTGCCTGACTGAAAATACAAGCTCAGTTTTGTTCATTTCCTTGCAAAGACATTAAGAATTTCAGGACTTGTCTCAGTGATTATGTGAAAGTGCCTCAGCTTCAGGCCCAGAAAGATACTGCTCTCTTCTTATTTCACAGAACACTGTTCACTGCAGGTAGTCTAATGCACGCTCATATCCTTTACATTTAGTCTGAAATGTTCTCAGGCTTCTGCCTATACTGTTGCTTTATCATTACAAACCATTCTCCTCCAGGCACTAAAATCCCCCTGTTTTACCTTCTAAACTTAATGATACTTACCTTTTCACTAGAAGAACATGATACCCCTTTGTCTCTTTCTTTCTTTGCCCTTAATGTTGCTGCATGGACCTATGAGCTCTTTCTTTTTTTTTTTTTTTCTGAAGTAAATATCAACCATTTCCAAGGGATAAAAAAACCCCACCTTCCCCGTACAAATAGTAAGGACTTTGGCATACTTTAAAATAGTATTTTTGAATGAGAAGATATTATGATATGAATAGTATAATTTTTAATATATTGTAATACACACTGGTAATAGTGAGAAATGAAATTTTATAATTTACATGCAGACTAATAGACTATATGGTCAAGGAACTTCTCAAGGGTATGCATGATTACTGCTGTGATTTTTTCTTAAATATGCTCTTAACCAGTGAAAATGCAGTTATATGAAATTTAACATTGTAAATTTTTTTCCTCTCGCTATGGCTAGATCTCAATCTCCAGTCCCGGTGCTAGCACTGACATAAATGTTAAGAAAATTGCTGGTATTAGTGATGTCTGTGAATCTATGAAGCAACAACTTTTGGTCCTGGTGGAATGGGCTAAATATATTCCAGGCTTCTGTGAATTACCACTGGATGACCAGGTATAAGAAGAGACCAAAGAGAGAACTTTAATTATTGTTCTGTTATTTCTGTGATATTTAAACATTATGATTACACACTCATTTTTTTGCCTGATCAAATAGAGATGCATGGTAAACCCACCATCTTAATTTTTTTTTTAAGTTTTAAAATGGCAACACCACAAAATATTAAGAAAAAACCCAGATGAAATTTATGTGGGTCCATCACATTAAGAAAAGCAGAAAAACAGTATGTCTTTCAGTGTTTTGCATTTTTTGTATTCTTTTGGCAGCACAGATAGCAACATGCATGCAAAAATCAAAACAAAAAACAACCCAAACTTATAAAAGAAGACATGCTTTGCATGCTTTGCATGCTTTGCAAAGTGTTTATTTTATGTCCACCTTTCATTGTAATATGGCTTAAGACAGCATGTAATTTAGTTTGAAGTAGATCTTCTCTATTTGCAAAATATAAAAGTCATTAGAATCTCAAACACATGCCAATCATACTGATATCTATAGAAAATAATATTTCATATATGTTGTATATAATGACTACAGAAGAAAAAAGCATCAAACCTTGAAAATTCTTAAGAGTTTTTATGACAGGTCTCATCTATCATCTCATCTCTAACATATCCTAATATAACACAGGGCTTCAGGGTAAGTTGTGCTTGCACACTCAGAACCAGTGTTTTCATGTTGCGGTTCTCTCACCAGCTGCCTGGGCAGGAGGTTAATTCATGGTTCAGGATCTCTTGATTCCAGTCCACCAAAATCTGATTCAGCTTGAAAACATCTCTTTGAAGTGAAATAGTCTCATTTCTCTTTTTGCCCTTTCAGTCTCTTGAACAAAATCCTGAAAGGAAGTTTAGGTTATCCTTGGGTTTGAGACTCAAACTGAGTCATTCCTCGTACTTTTCCTCAGGAATATGAAGGTGTTTCAGGCCACAGGAGACCCACCATAATATGAGCTTAGTGTTCTCAAGGGCAACAAAGGCAAGCAAAAATATTGCTGGTTTCATTGTTAAGATGTCATGAAGGAAAAGAGAAGGGATCAGACCTCATTAAAAAGTTCCTGTCTGTATTTAAATTAAAAACAAATAAACAGCAAACGAATAAGTAACAGCTTTGAAAGAGAGGCTGAAAACACCTGTGCAGTGCTTGGAGAGCCCTGAGAAGTACTGCTGAACCTTACATACCTTGGAAGTGTAGTCACAGAGGTATTGGGACTTAAAACAAATTACGCCTCTTCATTTGTGATAGCCTCTTTCTAAGGGTCATTGTGCATTTAGTTATAAAATAACTAAACATCTGGTTTTGAAAAAATTATTCCTGATCTGGGAATCAGCCTGAGTTACAAACCATAGAGCAGGCCAGCTCAGATAAGTTAATTCTACTGAGAGCCTGAAAAGTCTTTAACACATTAAGTACTCCTAGATGCTGTGTGCCTTTACATCACTCATAAAGTATTGGCTTGGATTCATAAGAAAAAAATTACTTGCCAAGAGAAGAGTTCCTTGAGGAAACAGAGACCAGTGCTGAAGTTTCACAGAGGCATTAAAAACAGAGGAAAGTAAATAGGTGACAAAGAGTAAACTAATGACGACATTTTTAAGTGCCTTCCTTGTATGAATCAGGTTTCTTATTTGCTGACAGTAGTGGATGTTTTAGTGTATGTGTCTTTGCTGGAGAAAAAGCTCTTTTAAGTGCTGCATAATTTTTTTATTCAAGGTGAGAAAAATGAAACATATAGTTTCATTACTATATATATCTGTATATATCTATATCTATACATATCTATACATATATACATATATAGATACTGTCAAATTTACTGTAACGGTTCATTCAAGCCCACCAGAGTCTTTAGTGTCAACTTAAAATTCCAGAGAAAATTTTGTTAAGGGAATAGTCATTGGGAAATTCACTAGAAAATAAATACAAGCATTGTATTGAGAAGTATTTTGCAGAGCTGTAGGTTTAAAATATAGACCAAATGCTACAAGTGACAGAGGCTGACAATTTAATTATAGTGTGCAACAATACACAGAATCACAGAACAGTTTGGGTGAAAAGGGATCTTAAAGGTCATCTAGTTCCAACCCCTCTGCCATGGTCAAGGACAACTTCCAATAGACCAGGTTGCTTAAAGCTCAGTGTTAGGGTTTTTATGTTCACTTACAATTTACATCAGAATCTTAACAGTCTTAAACATATACCTGCAGCTTAATATGCTTACGATAATAGACATCCTTATTTCTTTTGCCTTTGTTGGAATTTACTGCTTTATCATCTAATGAGTCTGCTGTTCTTTCCTTGAGGTTGCCTTGCTAAGAGCACATGCTGGGGAGCACCTGTTGCTTGGGGCAGCAAAACGGTCCATGGCATATAAGGACATTTTACTTTTAGGTAAATATTGGGTTTTGTTTTAATTAATAATGATTATGTTATAGTACATTAGCAACCATGTAATCACTTAAAGTGGAACAGCTGTTCTGGCACAATCAAAGCAATGCATTCTGTGAATGCTAAATAGCTATTAATGACATAATGTCACATGCCTCATTCCAGCTAAAGCAGGTGGATAGTTTCCTGTGAGTTACTATGTCTAAAGGTTTATTGGATACCAGAAACCATAATTTAAGGGAGTTCATGCCAAATTGTCTCCTTATATTATTATCTTTTCCGCATCTTTGTCCCATAAAACACGCCACAGAACAAATCAAAACAACCAATGAACCTGCCAAACAACATAAAACTCCTTTGCTTAAGAGAGGAGCAGCCAACCTGTGGTGATGTATTAATTTCAGTCTTCATAAAAGCCATTTATCTGGAGCATTCTCAAGAGCCCTTCAGACATAGTCAGAGAAACCCTACAAGCTAGAAAAATTGGATAGCCTGTTCCTGGCAACTCTTTTTTCCAAGAGCCCTCTCACTGCTGCCATGACAATTGCCATGTGGCCATCATGCAAACAGCACGCCTGTTGTCCCCTGCCATGTGGGAGATGGGTGCATCCATGACATGGTGAAGAGTCATGCCTGCATATTCTTGGTCACTTGAAATGGCTCGATCACTGAATTATTTAAAGAGACTATGGCTGTTAGGGAAGCGGACATCATCACATGGTGGAAACGTCTTCCCTTCTTTCACACAACAGAGAGTTACAGTAATAGGAAGATGTTTGACTGTGAGCATAGTGACATGATGAGGCATTTGTTAGCATTGCTTGACACAGCACTCTGCCATGCTGAAGTACACCTTCCCAAAAATGGCATCATGAAACATGTGCAGCACCTGGGCTGTTTTGTGAGAAAATGTGTAAGTCTTCTTGGACAGGTTTTTTTATGTGAGGCAAGACTACATGGAATATAGACTCAAACTGCTTTCTTCATTGATAAAAGGAATTTTTCTGCTATTTTTTCTCCTTCCTCTTTGGGCCTGCCTTCTTATAGCTCTAAATCAGCTTTACTTTATTTTTATTCATATCATAACATTAAAAGGACAAGCAGGACAATATCTGGAGATACTACTTTCATCAGCAATCCTTTCAAGTTAAAAACTATACAAATTACTTTCTTGACCTAGTTTTTTTCTCTAGATGCACCTTTACTGACCATAAATACAGGAATTAAATGTTTGTCGTTTTATTGGGATTAGTAAGTAATAAGGGAAATACTGATAAAATAATAACTAGAAAATTATAGTCAGTGTCACGAGCATCAGCATTTATACCAAAAGAAGAAACAATTTGGGACACCAAGGCTAGGTTCTAATACTTAGAGGCAGGTATCTGTAAAGCTTACAAGTTACTTTGGCATAGATCTCTTGTGATACAAGCATCAGCTTTTCTTTCAAAAATTGTTTGACGGCTTTTGGAAGCTCTGTGGCTTTCACAGTGTGTTCACCTCTTATGTTAGATGATTTCTGGCCAGAAGGTGAGTTAAGATGCCATGATTGAGACTTCTCCAAAATGGTAATTTAAAATTAAAAGAGCAGGGCAAATTCATTCTTTACTGAAAATTTTAACGTGCTTTTAAATTTGATTAGGAATTACAGATGCATCTGTTGGGAAAAGAAGCATTTCTGATGCTTCCTCTGGAAGATGACTTCTTTGTCCACTGACAAATCCTGATCATTCAACATTATTTTAATGAAGAAAGGAGAAATTTTAAGATCAGTTTGCCATTATATTTATCTACTATGAAAAGATAAAGGCTGACTTGCTCCATACTTGTGCATTCAAATATGGACATCAGAGCTGTGGACTAATCAGAATCTTTACAAGTTGGTATATTTACATGCACAGATTATTTCTGGGTGACAGCAGTATTTTGCACACATACTCTGTTTACAAAGAACAGGTTTGTATGATACATACTAAAAGAAAAAAATGATTAAGCAAAATGAAATGTATTTTGAAAATGGGCTTCATCTGCTACATTACATTAAAGTCTTTATATCAATCCATGTGTTGGTATTCTTTCTCTTTAAGGCAACAATTACATAATCCATCGCAACAGTACCGAAGTAGAGATCAGCCGAGTGGCAAATCGGATTCTAGATGAATTAGTCCGACCCTTCCAGGAAATTCATATAGATGACAATGAGTATGCTTGCTTGAAAGCGATTGTGTTTTTTGATCCAGGTACCTTTTTGAAAATATGTCTCATAATTATTTTACATGTGATTATATTGAAAGTAGTTTTTGTTGATGTAGCATCTGCTCATGTTACCTATGGATGAAAAAGAATAAAATGAAAAATAGTGAGGTGCTCCTCCCAAATAATAATCTGGCCTGACTTTAAGATTTTGTCATTTTTTTCAGATGCAAAAGGCCTGAGTAATCCAATGAAGATTAAGAACATGAGGTTCCAAGTCCAAATCAGTTTAGAGGATTATATTAATGACCATCAGTATGACTCCCGAGGAAGATTTGGAGAACTTCTGCTTCTACTGCCTACACTCCAGAGCATCACTTGGCAAATGATTGAGCAAATACAACTGGTTAAACTCTTTGGAATTGTTAAAATAGACAGTTTGCTTCAAGAAATGTTACTGGGAGGTAAGCAAACAACTTGTTAAATTCACCACGTTGTACATGTCATATTATATTGAATTTAGCCTACTGGGATGTTGAGGGAATCATGATGTGAGCAAGCACTTCGACCACTGCCTTGCTGGCTGTGCTTTGGATCATGTAATTGTTAGCTGAAGCCTTCTTGACTTGGCTGCTCATCTTGTTAACTCAGTCTTCCAGCCTCAGATTATGCTGTGCACTTCTCAATCATTGATGGATATCTAGACATTCAATTCTGTAGGTAGAAGGAAGCATCCTTACAAATATTTCAGGAAATCTGCTGTTAATACCATCAAAACAGTGCAAATAAACACAGTACTTAATATGGTTGAAGTATTGTTAAATTGTTTAATGAATACCCAGAAGCAGTTATCCAAATTGCCAATCAAAATATTTAGTCTGCAGAAATGTAATTACTGAAGTATAAGTCTCTGCAATGACATGCTCTTTTGAATTGTTATATGCTCATGTTATTTTTGTAGGTACTTCTAATGATGCCAGTCATCTACATCATCCAATACATCCTCACTTAGCCCAAGATCCATTAACAGGCCAAACTATCCTTATAAGTTCCATGTCTGCTCCTGTACATACAGAACAGATTTGTAAGTAATTGCAAGTTAACCTTCTGTCATAATATTTCACTTCTATATTTAAAAATATTAATTAGAATGATGGCCTGTCAGTGCTCATAGAGTTATTTCATCAACATTCCTGAGTTAAAATAATTTCATATTAAAAATGTACCTATATAAACAGTGTTAAGTAAGACACTTTGACCTGAATCTAATCTACTTTTAAAAAATCAGCACCATCCTGATATATCATTGTTTTCACATGCACAATTTTTAATAAACAAAAAATTATGATAATTAAAGTATCCTATTTCCACAGCCTGCCAAATGTAACAGAACTTCATTTCAGTGCAGTGGTATGTATATGTGTATTCCGAGTGGGCCAGAATATAAAACCCTAATTCTTTCTGTATTCTTTTTCAGCAACTCCAGAAACTCCATTACCTTCCCCTCCTCAAGGGTCTGGGCAAGAATATAAAATGTCTGCAAATCAGACTTCAGTTATTGCACCACAATCAATTTTGAAACAAAAACCATTGTGATAATGTTTCTGTTTCTGCCTTACTTGTCCTTCCTTCCTTCCTTCCTTCCTTCCTTCCTTCCTTCCTTCCTTCCTTCCTTCCTTCCTTCCTTCCTTCCTTCCTTCCTTCCTTCCTTCCTTCCTTCCTTCCTTCCTTCCTTCCTTCCTTCCTTCCTTCCTTCCTTCCTTCCTTCCTTCCTTCCTTCCTTCCTTCCTTCCTTCCTTCCTTCCTTCCTTCCTTCCTTCCTTCCTTCCTTCCTTCCTTCCTTCCTTCCTTCCTTCCTTCCTTCCTTCCTTCCTTCCTTCCTTCCTTCCTTCCTTCCTTCCTTCCTTCCTTCCTTCCTTCCTTCCTTCCTTCCTTCCTTCCTTCCTCCCTCACTCCCTCCCTCCCACCCTTCCTCCCTTCCTCCCTCCCACCCTTCCTCCCTTCCTCCCTTCCTTCCTTCTTCCTGCCTGCCTGCTTTCCCTTCCTTCCTTCTTCCTGCCTGCCTGCCTTCCTGCCTTCCTATGCACTAGATAAATTGGTAGGACACTTGCACATTTAAAAACTCAGGATTATAAAGGAAGTGATTCCTCAGCAGCCACTACTGTAGGTGTTTTTTAAAACACCTCATGATTTGGAAAGTAATACTCACTGTTCTGACTGCTGCATACAACTTTAACTGTGGACACTGCAGTCTGACAAATATGTATAGAGGTTGATATTATTTTTAGAACTTGTAACTGCACAGATTGGTTATTTCTTGTTTTAGTTGTCTTAATATTATTGGTTTAGATATGTATATAATATTTTCACTGTGACAGAATTGGTTAGTGCTTATTTAGCTGTGAATTGTAGATATTAAGAAGAGGGTTAATCAGGCAAAAATCCAAGATTCCAATAACAGTAAAACAGTAGGCTACCAACCAAAGGACATGCCTCAAATAAAATGGAGAAAATATTTAATGGACAGAAATACCAACCTCATTAACAAAAAAGTTTTGATTTGCTTTCAAGTAGAATTTCAAAATAAGAGTTGAATCCTCCCTGCTTACATGTTTGTATGAATCAGAGGGCATACCATGGGCAAATATATTTGAGGAGTTCTTAAAATTCGTATCCACAGTAATGTCTATATCGGTCAATTGGACAGTGCTGAGGCATGGGTGCTAGCATATATATTGCTAGATATAGATGAGAACAAGGACTGGTATGCTTTTTGGTCAACACAAACTAGCATGCTCTGTAGCAATTTCTGGGCACATGTTGGGAACAGGTCCAGTTGAGGGACTTTTCACCATGTGCTTTGGATATGGCCACCTCTCATGTGGGGCACAGAAAGTATAACTAGGAATATGGCCAGACCATGTCACTTGACCTCAAGGCTGGAGTACAGACTTTGTACTGTTTAATTTACCTAGTGTCAATGTGGTCATTGTGTTTATTTGCCTAACTAGCTGGTGAATGAATGTTTCAGCAATCACTCCAGGATCCAACTGCAAAAAAAGTTGTAGTTATGTGGTAGCTCTGGGAGAGTTTGCTAACTCAAGTGGCAATGTGCCTGAGTTCAGCTCCAGATGTTCCTGGCTTGAACCATGGTATTTCAAGACAGAAGACAGCCAGTGCACCAAATACTCGTCCTCTGGATTTTGAAGAGCTTTCAGAAGCTTGGGATGAATTGATTTACTATGACAAGCTCCCTTCTCCTCCTCTTCCTCCTTTTTCAGTCTAGGGGAATCCAACATTAACTAAGTTTTGTGTCTGGAGTCTATAATAACCCACCTAGATTTGGACCCTCTGTGGGTCTGCACAAAGGGAGCTTTGTGACACATGCTTACTTGGGCATATAACAACTTATTTACAATTTGTGAAAATAATCTATTATGATATATGAAGTGACCTGTTGCTTATACAATAGTGATGTCATAAGAAAATCACCACTTTGCACATTTTATTTATTCCAGACAGCAATGATTTTCCTTTAATGCTTTTAAAGTAGACTTTCTTCTCAGAAGTTATGTAAGAGAAATACAGAAAAACAGAGTAAAATGTTGCAGTTTGCTGAACTATTGCAAAGAGAAAACATAGTGGAGTCAGAAATTCTTCAAGGTGAGATGTTGGTCATCCTGAACCAGACACCTGCATAAATCAAAGCATCCAAAGATGGTGTAGTTAAACCTCTGGCTTTTAAAAGTTGCTCAAACTGATGTGACTCTTCAGATATGTTTTTGCAGGCAGGGAATGCAATGCAGTAAATGCTGAGCTGACCTTAACATTCAAAAGGCTTCAGTGAGAATATACCTACCACCGGGTAGATGCTGTGTTTCTTTGTTATTTTAAAATAGTTGCTTTTGTAAAGTTTGCGGATAGTAGCTCTTAATCTTCACCTTTTGCTTTTTAGAGTGTTTTTCTTTTTGTTGTTTACTGTTTATTTTTTATCAGTGCGTTTCTCTTTTTACAAGTCCCTTTTAGTATGAGTTTTTCTGACAGAATAGAGTACCAAAATTTTGCCATTAACTTTAGGGGAATCTTTACTGTGCTATTTTTACAAGTTGGCCACCAAAACTCTGTGGGGAAACACAAAGGTAAATCATGCATGAGAGATGCTAAGCAGCTCAAAAATTGACTTGTCATAGAAAGAGTGTTGGACTCAAGATGGATCTGCAGGACTTTACGAGGTCAGATTAATTAAGTCAGTTGCATAAACATTACGGTATTGGCCTGACCAAAAACATTTAACTGGAAATAAAAAGTAGTCTGCAGGTTGGCCATTCTTGCTTAATATAAGCAGTATGAATAAATAGCTTAATAGGTTTCATTTTAACACTGTACTTTAGATCTAAAGTGTACAATAAAATGTTTTCACACACTGCCAAAATGTACTGGATGAAAATATGCTTTAGTATTTCATCTGACAAAAAGTTATCTATTTTGTACGATATATTGCATTTTTGAATAAGAACACCACTGTAATTTATTGGGAAAAGCTGATTTATTTTATAAATGTAACATTATTTTTGTAAACCTAATTATGAAAAATCAGAAGTGATTAGCTCTGTTAAATATTAAATTATAATGAGATGTAACTTTATATGTTTGAGATCTGATACCAAGTTTTTGTGTTGAACATTTGGAATTTAAATGGTTGTTGGAAATATTTCAATTAGACTGTTTCCCATCAAAGCTGAATAAAGAAATATGAATGATCCAAATGACACATTTTTCTTTTGGCATTTTTTTTTCAACTATTTACATAAACAATGACAATTCTTTGTATTGTTTATGCTATGAATAAATACAAAACTGTAGCATGCTTTCATCTCTACAGTATTCACAGCATCACAGAATGGCTGAGGTTGGAAGGGACCTCTGGAGGTTGTCACAGGAGCCCCCTGCTCAAGAAGGATATTGAATTCATATGAAAAAACAAGATAGCAACATTTTAGTTGATTCTACTGTAATGTGGCAAAGTATTACATAGCTACAGCTTTTAGTTCTGACTCAGAAAAGAACTGAAGCACATGCTTAATTCCATCTGTGTTTAAAATGGAGCATGTTTCACAGCTTTTTTTTTTTTTTTTCACTAGACAGGGATACCTTAACAAATCACTCCCTTTCATTGTTCTAGTGCATTGTTGTTTAAGCTAATTTAGTTGCATCTACGCGGTTATTTATTTTGTAGATAAAGACTTTGAAAAATTCAGAAAGACTTTTTTTCAGATACATTATTTTGAAGATAAGCAGTATCTCCTCAGGATTATGATCAGTTTTATGCCTCCTTTGAGCAGATTCCAAATAGGGGAGAGTTGGGGGTTTTTGATCAGGTGGTGGTGATAATACAGTGACCGGCTGTTTGCTTTTGATCACATGTTCATGTATACTCTACTCTGGAGTGCAGAGCTGCAGGGCAAAGTTTCCATGGGAGGAAGAAGCTCCAGTGCTGAATGCTGGAGATCTTTAGGTTCCTCTGAGGAACTTGTGTCTGTGGCTGATTACTTTAGATAAAGGATTTCTTTGCCCTTTACTTGTAAATGCTGATTTGGGTGAAGGAAATTTATGATTTTAAGGAACAGAAGAGATTTGGGTCTTTTTTTCAGCCTACTGTCGTGGTTTAAACCCAGTCAGGTAACTCGTTCGCTCACTTCCCCCCCTTTTCTTGCCCTCCCCCTGCTCTCGGAGGGACGGAGAGGAGAATCGAAAAGAATGCAACTCCCACGGGTTGAGATAAGAACAGTTTAGTAACTAAGGTATAACACAAATCACTACTGCTACCACCAATGATAATACTGATAAAAGAGATAACAAGGGAAGAGAATACATCATCTCACCACCAGCCGACCGATAACTTGCCCCCCCCAGCCCGACCAAGCTCTGACCGATACCTCCTCCAACCCTGCAGTCTCCCAGTCCTTCCGGCTAACTCCCAGTTACATCCTGGGCATGACGTGCTGTGGTATGGAATACCTCTTTGGTCAGTTTGGGTCAGGTGTCCTGTCTCTGCTTCCTCACAGCCTCCCCTCCTCCCTGGCAGAGCATGAGCCTCACAGAGTCCTTGGTCAGGGTAAACATCACTTAGCAACAACCGAGAACATCGGCTTCACCAACACTGTTCTCAAACTGGAAGTCAAAACACAGCACTGTACCAGTTAACACAAAGGAAAAACATGACTGCTACTGCGGAACCCAGGACATTATCCACCCCTTATTCCATACCATTCACGTCGTGCTCAGATCCCACATTTTCAATACACCATCGCTCTCCCACATATATACATCCATATACATACAGACCAAGAGGAAAAATCATTTTCTTAGTGCATGGACCAATCCCTATAATGCTGCCGAGTCCATTCGGTCCATGATGTCAGGCTCCATCTCTTGTAACAGTCTTCCAGAGCAGGAGAGACTGTGTGCAGTGTTCACACTCGTGAATAACCTGGGCAATAGTGTCCATTGCTAAGTCCACCCCTCGATCATGAGTCCATCTCTGTGTTGCATCTCTGCTCTGATGGCCTGAAGTGCCATGGGCCCACCAGGCTCAAAATAATTCACTGTCCCCTTCAGCAGTTTCTGCACCTTGTTGCTGGGGACTCCATACAGCTGCCTTCCATCTCCGATGCTTCCAAAGCACTGGAGGGGCCCAGTGGACTAGATACTTGCCCATACTGTCCCACACACCCTGCCACTCCTGGCTGTCCAGCCTTGGGGAAAACCTCTTGGTCACGCTATATTGTTGTCTAACCCCAGACAAGACCCAAACCTGACTCTGCTTAACTTTTGAGATCAGACAAAATGGTTGTGGGTAGAACACAGTCTGTGTGTGTGCCAACATGCTGATCCCCATCACAATCAGCAGGCAGGTCCCAAGGACACCCAAAGGCCATTCAAAACCTTCAGAACTCTCAACTGATGCTGCTGTACTTGTCACTGGGGCTGGTGCAGCTGCTGTGCTTGTCACTGGGGCTGGTGCAGCTGCTGTACTTGTCACTGGGGCTGGTGCAGCTGCTGTGCTTGCCGGCTCTCCCACCGCCAGCTTCTCTTTTCCTGAGTCCAGCTCTTCCTCCTCTGCCTTGCTGGGAAATGCTGCGTGGTCTCCTGCATCCTCCTGGGGCTCGGCGGGCGGCTTCCGGGAAATGCTCTCGGCCGTCGCGGGGCTGGGCTCGGCCGCGGGGCTCGGCTCCTCCGCGGGGCTCGGCTCCTCCGCCGCCTTTTCCCGCTGCTCGACAGCCGCCTCCTTCTGCTCCTCGACCGCCCCGACCTCCTCCACCGGCAGCCGTCCCCTCGCGGCCTCCGGCCCCGCTCCCGCCGCCGCTTGGTCCCCGGGGCCGCTCTCCCGGGCCGGTTCGGCAGCCGCCGGCTCCTGGGGCCGCTCCCCCTCGGCTCCCCGCAGCCTCACGAAGATGGAGAGTAGGGTGAGGGCCAGGCCGGTGAAGAGCAGCCGGACGGCCAGGTACAAGTCCACGGCCACGTCCGTCCCGCCCTGCTGCTGGAGCCCGCCCGTATTACAAGCCATTGCCATAAAGCACAGTGAGACAAGAACCTTAGCCCAAGCCCCACACTTGATAAACACTATCACAGCAAATACCGGCTCTACGTAAGTTACAACATTCTGAAGCTGTGAGATCAAGCAAAACAACTCTGAGAGCCAATAAATCGTCATTGTGATGAGTGACTATTAATCCAGTCAAATCTGTCGTTATCTCAACCCTTCGTGCCCCACGTTGGGCGCCAAAAAGAACTGTCGTGGTTTAAACCCAGTCAGGCAACTCGTTCGCTCACTTCCCCCCCTTTTCTTGCCCTCCCCCTGCTCTCGGAGGGACGGAGAGGAGAATCGAAAAGAATGCAACTCCCACGGGTTGAGATAAGAACAGTTTAGTAACTAAGGTATAACACAAATCACTACTGCTACCACCAATGATAATACTGATAAAAGAGATAACAAGGGAAGAGAATACATCATCTCACCACCAGCCGACCGATAACTTGCCCCCCCCAGCCCGACCAAGCTCTGACCGATACCTCCTCCAACCCTGCAGTCTCCCAGTCCTTCCGGCTAACTCCCAGTTACATCCTGGGCATGACGTGCTGTGGTATGGAATACCTCTTTGGTCAGTTTGGGTCAGGTGTCCTGTCTCTGCTTCCTCACAGCCTCCCCTCCTCCCTGGCAGAGCATGAGCCTCACAGAGTCCTTGGTCAGGGTAAACATCACTTAGCAACAACCGAGAACATCGGCTTCACCAACACTGTTCTCAAACTGGAAGTCAAAACACAGCACTGTACCAGTTAACACAAAGGAAAAACATGACTGCTACTGCGGAACCCAGGACACCTACAATGGAGAAAACATGGAATTCCCCCTGCATCTTCAATGGCATGAAGTGCTAACGGACTTTTTTTAAATGATTTCCATAAATCATCTTTACAAACAGCTCCAGAGGGTGAATCATGAGTGTATATTTTAAAGAGCAAGATGGATGTATTAAGTTTCAGTTCTAATTACCATACAAAATTCCTCCCAAGTAAAGAATTTTGAATGTGAGTGAAGGTATTTAATGAGCTCCAGGAACCTTCTGTGAGAAAAAATTTAGCATTCTCAGAATATAAGAAAATCTGTTACAGCTCTTGGTAAATATTTGTATTCCTGGCAGTTTTATTTTTACCTCAAGGATGTATGTCAGTCTGTGACTAAAATCTTTAATGTCATTATAACAGACCATTTCTAGTTGGTCAGCTCAGATGTTTGTGCTACTTATGCTAAAGTATATAGTAAGAGAATATTTAGCTCCAGATTTTACAGTAAGGTTTTCAAAAATCTTCTGTATTGATTTGAAGATGTCTAAATTTTTCATATTGTCCCTGATGTAGAGCTATTAGCTTTCTTCTTTCCCTTTATTCTCCATAGGAAAAAAAACAAAAAGAAATGAAAAGCATAGTTTACCCTCAAATTTAAAGTAATTGCATTAACAACACAATTGTTTCCCTCTCTTCTGTTGTTTTTGTAATATAAAAAGAAAAAGAACATAGTTGTCATCAAGACTGAAATCAGTCATCTCTGCTTACTTCTTTTTCCTTATTGTCTTATGGCATAACCAAATATTATCATTATTTAAAAAGTCTATGTGTAAATGAACCACCCTCTGAAGTAAAAATCTAAATTTTATTACAGAAAAGAGTAAAGGTAAATTCCTACTGAATTGCAGGAAATATATTTTCAAAAATATCTTTCATAAAAATTAAAATGCATGCCTAATTTCTAATCAAAATTATAAACTAAATTATAATATTATATTATAATTATATTATAAATTATAAACTAAAAATTACTATTAAAGGCTAAGAAACTTAAAGAGAGAAATGAAATATCAAGACTTACACAGTGAAAGAGAACCTCAATTTTCTTTCACAAAATGCAAGAGGCATTGTCTTTGAACAGCAGAATACCTCTTAATTGCCACTAAACAGGATGGGCATAAATCTCACCACTATGGGGGAGCAAGCATGTTATACCTAAAATTCATTCTTATGACAATGATCTCTGTTCCTTAATTTGTGGTGGAGATATGATTCCTACTGACATTATCTGGTAGTTCATCTGAACCAAGTGCAGATGTCACATCAAGACTAGATTTACTGGTGGGGCTGAGCAGGTTGTTCCTTCCACACTAACAGTGCCTGATGTGATAGCTGCTCCAGGTCACATTGTGATGGCACAGCCTTGCACCAGCACAGAGCTCTTAATTACCCAATGATTTGGGGCCTGACACCACTTTTTTTTTTTTTTTTGCAGAGGTGAATGTCAGTGATGCCTAATGTGATGAGGTGTGCTCCATCAGGTAAACAGCAGCAAATGTTGAAGGTTTTCCTTTAGCCAGTCTGATTGCGTGTAATTTCCTCTAAAGCTTAGACACAGCTCCAAGATTAGAGAAGGGCTAGAAATCCACGCTTAAAATGTCTTTGACTTAGATCTGAATAGCATTGGCTGGTCTCTTTGAGTCTTATTGTAGCAAGAGTTGAACACTTTTGAACCTCAGATGTCTGATTAGGCTCAGTGGTTCTGTGGGGTTTGGACTCCCACATAACCCCCTCTGCCAGTTTGTTATTAAGTTGACCAAAGAGAAAGCAGTTGATGTTTTAGAATCCTGAATGTCTTCAAGGAAGCATAGTGACAAAGATTGCACAGGGAGATGTGTCTCTGGGAGTGAAATTACCTTAAGAAGTTAAGAAGACAGTAATTGGTTAGATAAAAATATTTTAATAGAGTATGGAATAAGATGTTCTACAGTCTTTGAAGGGGATTTAGCAAAAAAAGGAACTAAAGAAGACCTGTAAAAATCTGATAACACTGTCAATTTCATGAAAAGATTCTAAGAACCGCTGCAGTGGAGGTGTAAGATTAAACAGCTTTACTCAATATGGTTTGGTTTGTGTCCAGTATATCACCTGTACGCTGTAAACAGCAGATGAAGTTGGAGCAGTTGGTTAATTTTTGTTTTTTCTTGAGCAGTTCACAACATAATGCCATGGAGTGAAATAGGACCCTTTGTGTAGCCCATGGCAGTGCTTACTGTCACCAATCCCTTTTTTATCATCATGTTTTGTTGTATGTGGCACAGCTGAACCTGCCAGTTGTATCACCTGCACTAGATGTGCACATGTCCCGACCACTTTTCCTGAAGCAGCTCTGGAAGTTCCCTCATTCTGGGAATACTGAAGGACAGCAAGGGCCCAGTGAATGCTATGGTGCCTGCAGTCAGTCACCTTACAAAGTGGTAGTACCAGTTGATACATTATGATTACTTATGCTTTATTTTGTACTTCTTACAGGTTGAGAAGAGATAAAAATTTGGTCAAGTTTATAGTTGGGTACAGAGGCAACATTTCAGTTTGATGCAACTTTGGAGGAAGAAAAATGTTGGAGCTGGGATGTTCTCGTCTATCACCTTCTCATCAGCCACTTGATCTGCAGAATTGCTTGAGTCACTTTCTAGAATGGCCCCTATTTAATGTCTTTTTTAAAATAATGTAACTGGGTTACAACTGCTATCTCACTGAAAGTATGCCAGATTCATAGAAACACAGTTTTGAGACCATATAAAACTTTCAGGTTTAGTCAATGCATTTTGCTGCCTAAACAAGATGGTGCAGCTTATGTTACGTTTTGATCAGCAAGCAGTTTTTTCCCTGCTGTTTTTTTGACCCCCTCACAATTGAATGAATTTTTATGAATATGACTGCCCAACAAAGCATCCCATTCTTCAGATGCCTGCCTTTTGTAATTTAAATAATGTAAGCATATGAACATAGAGATTTTGAATTAAGAGGCAAAGGCAATCTCACCAAAAGAGTTTATTCAATATATTTCCAACATCATCTATTCCAAGATATAATTAAGATTACCATGGCCCAAGACTAATTTGCTGTGGTTTCCAAAAAGTGGAGCAGATAGCAATTGTAATAGAGGATAAGGATTTTCCATATAAAGTTTTTCATTGTCATATTAGATTTTTTAATGAGCATTAGACTTGATCAGAAATGTAATAAAACAGAACAATACTCTAAAATATGCAGACAGATGTATTATAAAATAACAAACTTTATATATTTAATTTATGTACTGTGAAGTACACTTTTCTTTTGCAACATGACCATTAATATCCAATTTTTATCTCAACAGCAAAATCACAATTTAACTGTAGCATGATCCGTCCTCTATTTTAATGCAGGCTTTTTTGCAGGTTGATTAAAATTGCATTGTGTGATTAAATACATAGAGGCAGATATTCCGTCCCTGTGACATTGTGCCTCTTTCAGAGATTGACAGCCTGAGGTACTGTTCATTAAGCAACAAATAATTTGATAATGAAAATAGGGATGGAGTCCTTCTAGAGGGCAGGAAACTAATACATATCTCCCTGACCATGAGGAAGGTACTGCTGCAGCTTTCAGGTAAGCAAACGTGCTTACGGAGAAATTTTCACTTTGAAGATAGGGATAAAGTGGTAAAAAAATCCCTTAAAAAATAAAGTGTTGTTAAACTTGAGTGTACCCTATTAGAGAGGATAGATTCAAGAAAGCTTGATAAGCACAGAAGGGCAGTCAGCCAAGGAACTAGCACAGCACTATTGCCTTTTGCAGTGTCTCAGCTTCTGGAGGTATATGAGTATGTGAATAGGAATCTTTCTTTTGTCGTGGTTAGAGCAAGCTTCAAGGCATCATGGTTAACAGACAATCTCATCAAACACTGAAACTTACATGCAGAAAAATCAGAAGACATATTATTTTGATTTGGAAATAATTCAGCTTATTGATTTTTTTATACAAGTCAATATTGCTGGTATTTTGATTGCTCTTTTCAAATTTTAAATGCTTGGAATTGACCATGCTGTCAGGTGTCATCTTCATGCTCTTTCTCATTGGGGGGAGTGAGGGTGGTGAATGAAGATGTTAAAAGGCCAAAAAAAACCCAAATCAGTAGGAACTATAAGACCCAAAGGATACACCTCTATCAGCACACTAAATAGACTCATGGGACCTACTTTAACTAAAGCATGTGTATTGACCTATTTGCTCAAATTACTGTCTTCAATGCTAGTAATATAATTTGCTGGTGATAAAGGTTGTTTAGTGTAATAACTATTAATTGTATTGTTCTGTCCCCTCTCTCACCTGAATCTTATCTCTCCCAGAGTACTTATTTATTTACAGCTTAATTTATATTGAATCCTGTGACTAAGAATACTTGAACTCATCAAGCGTATAGCACTTGTGCTGTCACACTGCTAGCCCCATTTCATGTGAGCTCTAGCTAAGATTCCTGGGGCAAAAAAAGGAACATACTAGAATAACTAGAAAGAGCAAGAGGAAATAGCAGCAGAATTAGGAGGATGCAGAACATCCTGTCATTTCTGTTACTTGCTGCTGCTGTACTCACTACTGGCCATTTATAACCTCTGAATATGTTAGCGACTGCACGGTACTTCATCACATCACAGGGAGATATATGGTGACACAAAGGTCCATATGACTCCACTCATTTTCTCTGTGCAATCTACTTCTGGATTGTTATGGGCAGTGTTTGGAAGGATGCAAACAGCACAGTTATTTCATCCCATTCTTTTTTTAAAAAAAAAGCACAAGTGCATAGTCCACAAAGTGCTTTGCCTCTGTGTGCTTTGTTTCATTCATAAATACTGATCCTGAAGTATTAGTAAAAATGTAACATTTCAACCAGATCATAGCTTTCTCTACCACTCACCTTACTAAAATCATCTTTAAGCAGTGTTCATCTTCTATTACCACTCTATTTTACTACAAGGTAGTTTAAGATTATAATCTAAGTTCATCATGTGATGGAAGGACAGTCACGTAGAACACCAGCATTTCTGTAAATGAGCTATCATTGCAGTCAGAGTGTCTGCTACAATGCTTTAAAGTTGCTCTTCTGTGAAGTTCTGTAATTTGGGTGCAATGTGTATTACAGGTTAATCCCCAGTACACACAAGCCAATTCACCAATTTAAACCTCATTATTTCCTGTCACTTTGTTTTAACCTACAACCAGCAGAGGAGACAAAGCTGTGCCCATTGTCCACTGCCATTTGCTTTATATATGGAGACACTGAGAGTTATTTGTTGACCTTTGTAGTAGAGTGTCAAGCTCCTTTAATATTCTTTCATTTCAGGTGATGAGGAATACAACTGAGAGTGCTTGCTCAGTCCCACGTGACTCATGTCCCCCGTGGTAATGAGGCTAAGTGGTGCAGATGACCCCAAATGCAAGAAGAGAGCAGCAGAGTGCCTGCTCCAGCATGTCTGTAGGGCTACATCACCCTGTTACTTGAAGGGAGTTAACTTCAGCTTCTTTTTCTGTGGAATAAAGACAACTCAGACTCCACTAAAGCTTTTGCTCCGTTGGAATGATTTTTATTCATGCACTGGGCATTTTGCTTTTGTTATATTACAAATATTACAGTGCAATATTATGACACAGTACAAAACATTGCGGTACATCATAGTTTAAATGATGATGGAAGAAAAATTTTGTGAAAGAGAATAGCTTGTTTTTCAAACTCTGATGCATAAATAAAGGGTTCTGTTATCTCTGCTCATATATAAAGTAGGAGTATCTGAATATCACTCACTAGTGTAACCCGGTGTGTAAGAGTAAACAGCTTCAGAGGATGAGGTAGATGTCCTCAGGCTGCTAAGACATTTGAGATATAATCTGAAAAAATGCTTAGCACTCTGACCCAATCCAACAAAGCACTTAAGCAGTGCTTAACTTCAGTCATGGCTGACTTCACTGGAGCTTATGCTTAAATGTGATTGCACTCTGTGCTGTTTAGGGATAAGGCCACATGCCGCTGCATACCGTCCTGCAGAATGGAAAATACTGCGGTGCTGCAGTATTTGTTGTTGCTTCAACCACAGTATTTTAAAAGACACAACTACTATCAGCAGAATGAATGCTCTCTCTCCTGTACACAGGAAACAATGTAAGAAGACAAAATGCAGATCAAGCTAAATGTCCTCTATGTCCTCCTCGTAATTTTGAATACAAATTAATCACAGATGGAAAATTCTGATTTGTATACCTGGACATTGGTTTTGAAGGAAGGAAGTAACTCTGTCCACCTCCATATGAAGTTTTGGTGGAACTGACTGCTCAGGTACCAGCCGTGTAGAAACTTTTGTCCTATTGCAAAGCTATGCTCACAAGTAGAGTTATACTCACATACTTGAAGTAATATTGATGGCTGGATGGACTATGAGAGCCTGCTACATGTTCTAACACCTTTAGACACAGTACCCCTCAAAATGGTTCTAGCAATGAGAACTTTACGCTGTAGCTAATACATGAATCTAAACTTCAACACCAATTTTCCAAGGTATTTTTGCACCTAACTACTACTGAAAGCAATGGAAATTGGGTAACTAAATAGTAATTAAGTGCCCATGTATCTTTGAGGATCTGTGCTTGTGATTTAAAAATCTGTCAGTCCAGCTCATTACAAGCTCTACATTTACTTTAAAAAATATATGAGGTATGAATTAAGGGTAAAATTAATTAATAGTGGCATTAACTGTAGCAAAGCAGAGACAGATTGCACTGACAGAGAAACTAGAAAGGATAATGGATTTAATGGCATGTGTTCTAATGGAAAAAAAATAGCCTACTGCATAAGACTGTCATATCTGAAAAAAATGTAGCTACCATTTACAGTTCATAGAGGGACAAAAAGGTTTATACACTAGCAGTATATAAATCACTGAAAAGAGTAAGCTGAGATCTTTATAGTAGCGGTGATATATTTTCCCCTGGGGAAGCCTCAGCCCAATTTTGCATCTACAGAATCTCTCCTGGCTCAAGGGACTGACTTATCTCAAACACCCAGCCCTGGGAATGGATCCATCCTGACTAGAGATACCCAGTCTCTTTAAGCAAACACCCACTTAGGAACAAGCATGAAACCTCTTGTCTATATTTCCTACTGGATAACACAGGGAACTCATGGTTTAGCTTACTAACTGCCATGGTTATCATTTAAAGTATGTCTCCAAGCAGGGTAAGGACAGAGTCCCTAAATCAAGACTGAGAATTTGAGCAGTGGGCAGTGAGCCAGAAAGTTAAGCATTCCTAGTCCAGATATCCACAATGTGAGAATTCACAAGTGTGCTAACCACTGAGCTAGCAACTAAATGGCAGAATAGGAGGTTGCCTCTTTCTTCACCCCTTTTCTTGACTCCATGAGGACACTTGATCCAGTTCAGACCTATGGAGGTTAAGATGCTTCTGGCTGTGTATGTAAGTAAAAATGTAAGAGCTTTTTTATGGTACCTTGGTGTTAGGCAGAGAAGAATTTTGAGGACAGCAGCTGGGACCTCAGCTCCTCTTTGTTTCTCTATATTCAATGATGCAGGATGTTATTGTGGCCTCTGAGCCACCTCTGAACTCTCACTGGCATGCCAGCTGTCTTACTGCAAGCACAACATTCAGCTTGAAGGTATAATACACTGATATAGCCAAACCGCCTTTGGATCCAAGATAGCATTTCCATGTATGTTTGTGCTAACTAGGTATTCTTCACCTATGCTGCAGGACAGGCATATATTGGGTCTGCATGGCAAAATTTGGAGAGTGGGGGAACTACACCTTCTGTGAGAAGCTGTGAGAAGCTTCCTTCATGCCTGATAGAGCCAGTGCCATCCAGCTACAGCATGGCCCACCACTGGCAAAGGCTGAGCCAATCAGTGACAATGGTAGTGCCACTGGGATAATATATTTAAAAAGAGGGAAAAAGACCGTGCTGGAGAAGTTGCAGCTGGAGAGAGGAGTGAGAATATGAGAGGAACAGCTCTGCAGATACCAAGGTCAGTGCAGCAGGGGAGGAGGTGCTCCAGGCATTGGAGCAGGTGTTCCCCTGCAGCCTGTGGTGCAGTTCATGCTGAGACAGGCTGTGCCCCTGCAGCCCATTGAGGTCCATGGTGGAGCAGATTCCACCTGCAGCCCGTGGAGGACCCCACCCTGGAGCAGAGGGATGCCTGAAGGAGGTTGTGACCCTGTGGGAAACCTGCACTGGAGCAGGCTCCTGGCAGGACCTGTCACCCTGTGAAGAAAGGAGCCCACACTGGAGCAGTTTTGATGCAGGACTTGTGACCCCACAAGGGACCCACACTGGAGCAGTCTGCTCCTGAAGGACTGAACATGTAGAAAGGACCCATGCTGGAGCAGTGACGGCTGCAATTGGTCCCAGCTTGGTGTTAACACCCCAGTTGCACTTGTTCTGCCAGTTCAAAAGTTATGGGGGGAATAAAAGAGAAAAAAATAAAAAGAAAGCCTTTGCAATTATATTAAAAGAAATAGTTTCATTTTCATGTTCCCATGGCATTTGATTTAAGCTGCTGGATAGTGAAGAAGTGACGAACAAATAGATTACTGGTGCATGGTCCAGATCTCTAGGTACGATGGCTAAGTGCACAGTCCAGTCTGGGGAGGAAGAACTCTAACCTAAGCCCTCTCCTCATACTGGGGCTGCTGTGTGCAGGGCCAGCCCTCAGGCACAGGTTAGAGCAACCCTGAGGTTACCTTGCTAAGTAGACAGGTCCCTCAGCAAGCACAAGATTACTCCCAAAAGAATGTTATCGACTTGGTGTTCAATTTGGTTTTAAATGATTCATGTACTAATTGAGCTTCTACTACTTACCAGCTGAAATATCATTTGACCTCCCTGTTAGGGAATGCAGTTTTGTTCCCGTGTCCTGGCAATTGTCATTGTGTAATTGACTGCCACTGCCAAAATATAAGCAAGTAGCTGCAGAATGAATTCTACTGATTGAATGTCCTGTGTGAGAGTGATCAGGTAAATATAGTGCTGCAGCTGATTTTTTTCAAATAATAAAACTACAAAATGCTTTAGGGTACCAATTCAAATGGGCAGAAACCAGAACTTAGCACAAACCAGGAACAATACTCCCCAGTGAATTAGTTGTTCAAATGCCTTGGTTCATGCTAGTAATAGAAAAAATAGCAGACAACAGTATACTACCTTCTTCATAATTATTTATTAAACCCCAGAATACTTGAAAGATGAGATAAAAAAGGAATGAGAAAGTGATTTAAATCATCCCTGCCAAATCACTGCAACAAATATTGACTAGTGGGCTTGTTATTTCCTGTATGTAATGACTGAAAGAATCCCTTCTGTCCTTACTTTTTTTTTTTTTTTCAGTAGTAGTTAATGCATCTTGAAACACTTCTTCATCAGGGATTGCAGCGATAGGAGAAGGGGTAATGGCTTCTAAACTTAAACAGGGGAAGTTCAGGTTGGCTATAAGGAAGAAGTTCTTTACTGTATGGGTGGTGAGGCACAGGAATGGGTTGCCCAAAGAAGTGGTAATTGCTCCATCCCTGGCAGTGTTCAAGGTCAGGCTGGACAGAGACTTGGGTGACATGGTCTACTATAAGGCATCCCTGCCCATGGCAGTGGGATTGAGACTAGATGATCTTAAGGTGCTTCCCAACCCTAACCATTCTATGATTCTATGATTCTTTATATTTGGGCACTCCATCTTTAGATGTATTCATCTGTGCCATAAAAAGTTTGACACACATCCTTTTCTTTCCACTTATCTTTTCCAAGAGCATAGGTTTGTATTGGTGCCCCAAATGGTGATAAAGTGTGGTACCACTAAACTAGCCTTCTATAAATCTTAGATTGCAGGGAGACTTCTGCTCTGTCACCTAGTGATTGTCCAGAACTAAGTGGACACTTATTGAAGCAACTAGACAGAAAGCCTCCAGGAGCTAAGTAGAAATGCATTTCCATTATGCCCTGGCATCTTCCTCTACTCTTTCTTCATAAAGGAAGTTCAATTTTTAGCCTTGAAGAAAGAACTGATTGGATACGTAGGGCCCTACTCAGGGTCTGCCGTGAAGCTTCATGAACACTGAACAGTTCTGGATTTGGGATTTGGCTTTGAGTTGGATGAAGGATTTGGGGTTTTTATGTGTTTGGGTTTGGTTTTTTATTTTTATTTTTAAATTTAATTCTTTTATTTACTATTTAGAGAGGAGTTGGGACAGCTGATATGACATATATAAAGCCAAATTGCCCATGAAAAAATTAAAAGGGCAAGCGTTTAGTGGAAGCAGAGCATCATTATGATTCTGTCACTTGTGGCAATACAAAGACATCAGGAAAGGGAGTTATCAGGAGCCAGTGTGTCTCCAGGGCTGGTACACTGACAAACCAATAACACCTCAGTGCCAATAATTTACTCGTCTCCTAAACATTACAGGCTTGTTGTATTCTCTATGCCTAGGAAACATTTTTATTTCCAGTCAGATCTTCAAGGGACAGTGAATTAGAGCTAGATATGTGTAATAATGTATTTGGTCTCATGCACTCCACCAGCATCACTGTGAACTTCAGTGTGAGACTGTGGGTTTCAGTGTGGGACTGTGCTTCAGACCTTGGCCCCACTCCCTCCCAGTGGAAAAGCCCATCTGACCCTCCAGAGTTCACGGGAGTGTACATGCCTTGGGGAACAGCACAGGCCACAGATTGCTCATTCCTCCTCTAAAGGATGGAGATCATTATCCTATCAGTGCCAAAAGACTTCACAACCCTAGTCTGTACGTGTTACTCAAAGAGGTGACCAAGGCAAAATAAGGATCACAGCAACTGAAAGATAAACACATTGAGGTCAATCAGCTTAATGTACTGACATGCAGATGCTTGAACTATAACCAAGAAAATTTGTTGTTCTTTGTATTAGGTCTTATGCAACTGCTAGACAATATATGTCTTTCTTCTGAATAAACTGTATAAAATGATATTGAGATTTACAGGTATATTGATCTTCTCAGGCACAGAGAATTAAAAAAAAACTCAACACAGAAGTTGAAGCAGTTTGATGGTCCTTTCATTTTATTATAACTCACATCACTTTCATAAAAGAAAATTACACCTTGAAGAACACCCATCTAATTTCGTGTTTCAGAAAGATTTAAATTTGGGATTAAGTGATCTGATGAATCAGACCTTTATATAGAGAGTTCTCCTGAGCATATTAACAAAATAATAAAAAGAGAAAGTTTTACATTTGGTCTTCCAAAAAAACTTTTTAGTCTGTTAAGTAATACAAAAGTTATAAGGGTGAAGGTAATAAACAGGCTTTCTCTCTGTAAGAAACAAAAGAGAGAAATAGGAATGAATAAGTGAATTTCAGCACAGTTAAAAGTACAAGTAAGAAAACACTGCTCGTGTTTCTTGGTGATGCTAAAATAGGAGCAGAGGAGAAGGAAGATGTAATTATTATCTTTGGAACATATGGCAATAAAACAAAAAAAGAGTTTTCCTTGAGGGAAAAGAGGAACTGCCCATTAAAGTGGGATATTTTTACTGTAAACATGTTTTTCACCTTTTTCACTTCCATGTGATATCCACTTTTCATCTCTAGGTCTTCGCATACTCCTTAGTGTCCTCTCTTGATGGCCAGCAGCTATTGGGGTCCAATAGCCCCCTGAGGTGGCTGTGGCAGTACAGTGGCCATGGAGTGTCAGACCATGATGGAGCCAAGGACTTGGCAGAGCCCTAATGTAAGGCACAGTCTTCCCTACTTCAGATTTTGTTAAATATATTTTAAAAAAATGCATGCAATTGCAATAATTAGGCAAGTCCACATAGCCCCTGCCTGCAGTTTTGCAGTATTTTGTCTCTGACTTTGCTCATTAGTTTGGTATCACCTTTGACAACCCCTATTTTCCATAGTAACTTTCTGACCAAAGATAAAATAGAGATTTTTTAAATTCGATGCTTTTGATCTTTGTCTTATTCATGAAACCATGTCAGATGGATATTAATAACCTAATTTTTTAGGTTTCAACCAAAATGTTTCATAAGAAATCCATGGGCCAGAGATTTGTATAGAAGATGAATATGAAATTGAGATGCATATTTCTAACACAAAACCGTCATACACATCAACACAGGAAATAACCCACAGCTACAATTCACTTTAGTGGGGCAAAAGCAATCTAAAAGAGAAATAAAACCAAATTCATATTACTAGAAAGAACTGAACTCTGATGTATATTGATGTTCAAACCCTTCAGAATTATTTTTATAGAAAAGTTCTATTTAAAAAAAATTTAGACATTTGTTTATTTTAGATATGTATTTCTGAATTTATTTAAATAAACCATAAGAATACCGCTCATACACATGAATTATACTTTTATATATTTTAATATTATGTTGATCGACTGTCAGATGCACATAAAGACCGGCACAATGTTTTAGGATTTTTTAGCAAGTTCAGCTTCTTGATTCTCTATCAATTATTCAACATTCCATGAATATTGAATTATTCCAACTGTTTCAGTAGCTTTAGGAAGAAACTGGTCTCTGCATGGACCAGTACCATTTTGCATCTAATGTATACCCAAACTTAGATATCCAAAATAAGATAAATGTGTCTTTCTTCTAGGGAAAATCCAGCTTACTGTACCACATGAAAACATTAGGTTTTATTCCCTCACAATCATAAAATTTCAGCACACTATAGCCCATCACCCTAATTTGCACATTGAGCTAGATTCAAATTTGTGAGCGTGATCCTAAAGGAACTCAGGGGGTAATAGACAGAAAGCTATTTCTGGCCTAGTCATTTTGCAGTAAGAGATCTTCCATTTCTATAACACTGTTCATTGTAGATGTAGGTATAAAACAATACTCTTGATATTCAGGAGGGTATATTAAAATGCAAAAATTCCTTTATTGCTTGTTAGATCTTGCACACTATCAATACAGTATCTTTATAAATACAGTATCTATAAAGATGTAAGCGACCATATTAAACCTGTGCACCTGAATAAAAAGTAGATGTAAAGACTATTAAAATAGTAGCCACAAAGCTCACTGAGAATTCCTTTATTATACCATTGAATTTCATGGCCAGTTTCCACAAGTTGGACTTTGGGGAGAAATCTGAACATTGAAGGTATGAAAAGAAAGGGTAAGATTTGGCATCTCAAGGAAGAAAAAGCTGATACAGGAACAGAGTATGAATATAGCAAGATTCAAAAATGGCCTTCAGAAAAAGTGTCACAATACAAAGCTATAGATTATTAAAATACGAAATTTCCCTCAAAACACTTCCTGTAGATTTCTGTCAGAACTGAATGCCAATAGGTATTCTCAGGGTTATTTTGTTTGTTTGTTTGTTTCCTTATATTTGAGACACTGAGGGACTCGTACTTCTTGTACCAGTCCTGCTCACACCAGTGAAAGCAGCAGATGCTCAGAAGGTCTGAAAACCAGAAAACATCTGGTTTTAAGAGGGAAATATACATACTAGAGAAAGTAGATTATAGAATATGCCATGCCAGGGAATTGCCAATTTTATAATAAAATAAAATAGTAGTATAATTGTGTAACACACCACATTCAAACACAGGAATGAATGATGCTTGAACAATGAAGTTATAAGTTTATACTTCAGAAAATCAGTCTTGATATTATGATAAGCCAGTATTTATTATAATAGACATGGCACAGGTTTACATAGTCAGACAATTACTGCTGATATCAAACTGGTCCAACATGCTTTACAGGATGTTCATTGTCTTGGCAGATATTGTAGACTCCATGATTCCCAGAATATGCATTCAATACCACAATAGGAACCACCTATTATCCTCTTAAAGTACCAGAATATACTCTCAACTAAGAAGGTTTTAATGCAGGGTTTCTTCTTCTAGTGTTGGTAATTTCTCCATGAACCACCATCAAGTCATTCTTCTGTATAAATTATTTGAAAAAGTGGTATTATTTTTCTGTGAAAGCAGGGACATGTTCACAAGATCACAATATCCTGGATATAAGCTACGGGGAATCTTTTTAGACTGTTTTGCCCTTTACTTCTCAAAACAAGCATGCAATACTGTAAGAAGAGTACCTCAAGTAGCCTTACAGCTCATCAGTGATAATTCCAGACTAATAGGAAATGACAAGATTTTATTTCAATGAGGCTCCAAGGATTGATCAGAGGAGCCTCATGGCTATGAACGAAACAGTGAGTCAATCTGTAAAAAAAAAATTTCTCTGATTCTTACATGCCTATTTTATATTCTGTTTTACTTTCCCCAGTCTCAACATTATGAGGGAAAAAAGGAATTTAGGAATGGGCATGGAACGTTTTTAAGTCTGAAATTTCCTCTGAAACTGGACTCCATTTTTTGTAATAAAACTTCATGACATCAGGCTGCTGGTTTTTATTTCAAATATATATTCATAATCTCAGTACAATTCTTCTTCCAAAATTAGTGTTTCTAACCCCTAAAATATTCTATTAAACTCCTAAAACTCCAGACCTGCTTTTGGTATTCACATTGGAAAGCCACTGATATACAACTGGCCTTAACCAGAATACTTTAGGGTGGACTCAGTAAAAATATAAGCAGCTAAAGAAATGTTTTCTGGAGAACTTTCATAATTTTTATAAATATACATACATTCAAGTGTAGCTAGCATTTTTTTTTAATTAAAACTTTATTTGGTTTCTTCTGTCTGTAAAATGTGATTAATTATAAATGAAATAATTACCCAAACAGCACTTGAGATTGTGCTAAACTGAAATGTTTTATAAAATTTGTATATTGATTTTAAACAAATGCAAGATTTTTAGATAAAAAGACTCTTTGATCCATATTCAGTGTACCAAAAACTAACTTTCCTAACTTTGATCATACAAAGACATAGAGAAGTTCTTGTCAGAGATGAAATACAGAAATGAAAAGAAGTGAAAAGTGAATGAAGTGACATAACACGGGTTGAGCTTTGTTGTCATTGCTGTACTATACTAGAACAAGCACTTCTTGCTAATCTGATGGAACATCTCAACAATTTTCAGTCACAAAGACTCCTTGAGGGAAAATTCAATGAGTAAGTTAAGAACACCAAACTGTAATCAGGCCTTGGGGAAGAAATGGTATTGAAACACAACTTTTTTTGACAGTTTTGACTGTAGCTCTGGTGGTCTGTTTCAAAAACTGTCAAAGCAATGATAAGTGGTCTTAGG
Organism: Pezoporus occidentalis; assembly: GCF_034315485.1. Taxonomy (NCBI): domain Eukaryota; kingdom Metazoa; phylum Chordata; class Aves; order Psittaciformes; family Psittacidae; genus Pezoporus; species Pezoporus occidentalis. The sequence goes on along the minus strand of NW_026915724.1, from coordinate 1,057,399 downwards.
AGTCTAGTTTGATTCTTAAACCAAATAATCTGGCTGCCTTCTTGGTATTAGTGCCTTTAGCCATTTAAAAGTCTGCTTTTTGAAGGAGAAGAGATGTTAAAACAGAAAATGACTATGCTGAATGTAATTACTTTCTGTGACATACTCATCAAAATCAATAGGATTGACTAATTAAGACATCTAAGATGAAATCAATAGGATCTGACATCTAACACCTCCATGCAGCAATAAGCCAACATCAACAATTTTGCATCTGTACTGATTCGAAAATTAACCTATCCTATTTCTATTGCTATTCAGTAATTAACATTTTCCTTAATAACAAAACCATTCTGTACCTAGTATACTTCCCATATTCCAAAATAAAAGCTGATAAAGCTGATTCACACCCTGTTTTTTAGTGCACATTTGCAGTTTGTTACAAGAGAGCTTTGATAGTCTTGCTTTTTGGGTTCTCCTTCCAAAGATGTCAGTGCACTCTAACAGGCAATTAAAATTCATGTCATGCCCAAGGTCATTAAATCTAGAGCCGGCAACCTAAAATGGGAAAAAACCAAAACCACAACCACTGTTGACCACTAAAGGCCACAGGAAACAACCATTTGAACACATGGTTAAAAGCTCACTGTGGACCTCATGTATGTTTTCTCTTTCTCTCAGGTACAAGCATATTTATTTGGAGGTACAGTACAAATTGAAGCATGTCTTCATGGAGTTCTGTTAATTAATGAATTTTCAAGGTGAAATTCAGAAATTTTTTAGAACCCAAAGTGACAGTATATCTTGTCCCAGATGTAAAATAAAAACCAGTCCAAGGTTCGTTAGAAGTCACAATCACTCTTAGCAAATTTTTTCTTTTAACTTCTGAGCCAATGTGCTTCCATAATTTCTTGTCCTCCACAGGATTTTGCAGATGCCCTCATATAACAAAAAAGAAGTTATATGATTCATGTTGGAGAAGAACTGAAGTCCAGATGCCCTAAGCAAGAAGTAGATCTTAATATTTGACATACACAAAATTTACTGTAGGTTCAATTTTTCTTCCGAGAAATTTCTTCATATCTGCATGAAATATTTGATTTGAGAATAATTAAGCAGGAGTTTAAATTCGAGCTTGCATAGAACGATTTTTCTGAACTGAGTTGGCAAGAACTTCCTTGTATTAAATTAATGTCTGCCTCAGCTTTGTTGAAGTCAATGAGGTTTTTCCATTAGATCAGGTGCCAGAGAATTTAATCACCTCTGCTGATCTCACCTGCAGCAACATGGCTTGGAAGAATAAGATGGCATTTAAGTTGGAAATTCCAGACCACTTAGGAAACCAGATTCAATTGCCTCTGAAATGTCCTTCTTTACAAGTGCTACCAATAACCCAACTTCGTTATGTTGTTCAGTAAATCGTAGCATTTTCTTCAAATCTATGACTATGAAGGAAACCAAATTACCTAGCAAATGTGAAAAGATGGTGAAATACCAGAATTTTGAGGTGGCAGGAAACAAACTGCATTTTGACCAATCACAGGAAATACTATAATATGCTCTCTCATTTTCCGTTTTAGCAATCGAAGGTCTCATACACAGGCTACAGACTTAGGAGCAATGGGTTCAGTTTCTCCATTTTTGATCCTGTGTGTCTTGTCCCCAGTAGTTCTCGGGTTTCTCAAAATAGGCTTTATATAGCTATTAGGTACCATCCTCAGTAGCACTGTCCAAGGACATGTAGGTAAATGTGGTCAGGGGCTCGTGAGAGCTAACACTTGCCCTGAACAGACATGTTCCTTAGAATTAGAACTAATGAAACACTTACCTGAAACAGATGTTTCTTGAGCAATATTTTTGACTTATGAATCCAACACAAGAGTGAGTAAGTGCGAAGATCACTCCCTGGGATGGGTAAAACTGGATTCAGATCCCTGTTCTGCTTTTCTCACAGCTGCTAACACAAGACCTTCTATGTGATAGATGAAAACTGCTGGACTATAGAGACACTCCCTTGTTTCTTACTAAATAATTTATAAAGGACAGAGTAACTCCAATAAGAGAAATTTACACTTCACTGGAAAGCAAAGTATTTTACAACTTAAGGTGCTGACATGGAAACTGACAGAGATGTGCTGAATACTCTTGGTCTAGCTCCAGCAGTGGCAGAACTTGATTCCTGCAGATTTCCGGCAGATTTCCTGCTTCGGTATGAGTGCTTTAGACTTTGGTTTACTCTATGTGCTTTCTGTCATTTTATTTCCAAAAGGGCAAATTGGTTTAGGTTCATGACTGTCACAGAGGGTTAATGACTGAGGATTCATTAGGTGATGGCTTACATTTTGTAATACTTCATGTCACTTTTAAGGGACAGACCCTTTATGTGTTTTTCTGTCTCTTTTTCCTTGTCTATAAAAATGGGATATTGGTGTTTTTCCCATCCTACATGTGTAATTTTAAAATTGCAGGAACAAGGTCACTAGGACCATGGAAATTCCATGCATGGATATCTAATAACAAAGTAGAGTAGTGGATGAAGATAGTGAGCCAGTGATTCACAAAGGCTGAAATAAATTAATTGAGAAGAAACACCTCTGGTTTATGGACTTCATTAGGCACTGCTTTCCTGTAGATTCCAGGTTTTTGGATGAGCTCTGACGGTACTCCAGAAAAGTAATTTCTGTGTATGGAAGGGGAAAAGATTTCTGTAGCAATGAAACCCATAACATACTGGCTTTGTGATAATAATGCCTTTGTTAATCTTTTCTTCCATCTCTGTGGTATCAAGGAAGGAGCTTCATACTTTAAATATAATATAAATACTATAAATAACGTAAAAAAATATTTTTACATCAACATTCCTGTAAAGTATTTCTATCAATTCAATAAAATAAAAGTCTATAAGCAAAGCATTACATAGATTAAATAACAAGGTACAGCTGCCCTGGTTTAAGCCTGCAGAGCTCTGTGATACTTCTCAGGAGAATACCTTCCACTTTAAGTGTATTATATTCATTATTCCTTTCGTCTGCTCCTTTCTTCTTACAGTTAAATTCATTTTGCAGCTTCCTCCTCATCATATGGCCTTTTATTTTCAAAATAAGCCATTTGTACAATATCTTTTCAAATGCCTTTGGAAAATTTAAATATATAATGCAGCTACATTCCCTTTATCTGTCATGCTAGAAATATCTTCAAAAGGTCTAGTGTATTTGTAAAGCAAAAGCAGCTCTCCTAGCATTCTTACTGCATCTTGTTAACTAATCCCCCTGTCACCACCTCACTTTCACTTTCTTCTGTCACAAATTAATCCATCAACAATCTTGTAATTCGAATGATCTGGTTTCCTTCTTTTTCTGCAAAGTGACATTAACTTGTATTTGAGTTGTACGAAGGCTGCATAGTTCTCACTGAACAAAATATAATCAAATCTTACTTCTTTTAAATGCTACTCGAGGGTTTTGCTAGTTACCATGCAATGCTGTCAAGAATATTTAAGAACCTAGACAGAGGTAAAATGCAGATTGGTTAAGATGTGGAATCCAGACCCTGCTGGAGCCAGTGTTAAGCTTTCCATTGACTTTACTGTCACAGCACTAACACATCCTCCTTTGCTGGAGCAAACAACTTGATTTTCCCATATTTTGGGGAGGTGAAAATAAAGCCTCTTGAATCTCCTGTTAAACTGAGGGGAGAGAAACAAGGCTGATATTATCCCATAAAAATACCAACAGAAATAAATCCTCCCTAACAAAGCTGAGCATATATTGGTGATGAAAGTAATATGTGTGAGATTTTGAAGTCCCTGTAATTAGGCTTTTAGGTTTTTTGGACTACTACAAACTGGAATGTGCTACTAGCAGGCAGAAATGGTTCAAGTACAAATTAAAGCCACAGGGAGATGCTCGTGACTAGCTTCAAATAGGAAACAAAACTGTGGAAGTAATAATGCCAAAAAAGTATAGTTTTATTAGGGAATCTTATTTTCTGGCTGATTAGAGCCACTTGACTTCCATACTTGCTTTTCTAAAGTCCAAAATAAAGGGCAGTTTTATGCTACACTGAGAGCAATGGGTGATGAGACCTTTAAACTTTGGGATGCATGTTTAGGAAAGCCACTTTGTTAGTCAGCACTAAGGGATCTGCCATTTGAGCTGGCCCTTCCCAATCAAAACTTTTATGTACTGTAGTGCACATTAAAAATGTGCTAGGGGAAACAGTCTGGGTTATGCCTGTCACAGGCAAAGCAAACCTATTTGTAGGACTACTTTCGCTCAAGGACCTGAGTGCACTTAGCTAATGGTGGTTAATGTGGACAGATGGGAAAGTTAGGTGTGGACCTCAAGGGTATTTTAATTGGGTCAGAATAGCCAATGAATTAAACCTTATTATATTAATTACTGTATAACTGTATATTATCACCTCCTGTTGTGATGTCATAACAAGGGTAATACAGATTAATAAAGGATGAACTTTGATGAAACTGGACAAGTTCACTGCTGATGGAGCCAGAACAGCCTTCAGAATGCAACAATCCAACATCACACACCAACTTTCCTGCCCTGAAGGACTATTATGACAGCCCAAAGCTGTGGAATACATAAACTGAACATACTTTTATAGGGATGATCCATAGACTAAAGCAGTAATATTTGCATATGTGCGTGTGCATATATATGTAAAAGGACAAGAAAGCTGATGGTGCTTAAGTGTGATGTGTTGGAAAGTATAGGACCTTCATATATATATATATATCTATCTATCTTTTCATATATAAATATACCATCATTTACCATGATGTAAATGTTATGGAATAAAGGGTGGATGCTAGTCCTGGTTTCAGCTGGGATACAGTAGATTTTCTTCCTAGCAGTAGATAAAGTGCTGTGTTTTGGATTTAGTCTGAGAATAATGCTGATAACACACTGATGTTTTAGTAGTTGCTCAGTAGACTTTTCACTCTCTCATGCTCTGCCAGTGAGGAGGGGCACAAGAAGCTTGGAGGAAGCAGAGACAGGACACCTGACCTGAACTAGCCAAAGGGGTATTCCATACCACAGCACATCATGCCCAGTATATAAACTGCATGGAGTTATCTGTAAAGGACTGATCACAGCTTGGGTCGGGCTGGGTGTTGGTCAGCAGGTGGTGAGTGATTATATTGTGCATCTCTTGTGGTTTTTTGGTTGTTTTCGTGGGTTCCATTCCTTTCTCCTGTTCCTTTTTATGTTATTATTTTAATTGTATTATTATTTCCATTATTTCCATTATTATTTCCTTTATTATTTCCTTTATTCCAAGTATTAAACTGGTTTTATTTAAACCTATGGATGTTACCTTTTTTGTGATTCTCCTTCTAATCCACCAGGGCAAGGGGGAGGTGAAAAGCTGCAAGGTACTCAGCTGTTGGCTGGGGTTAAACTATGACAATCACACACCTTGTCAGGGGCTGTTGCAGCTAAAGATAGGGGACTGGTTCCCTATTGCACTAAACTTCATTAAGCTGTACACATCAGTGCAAAATTATTGTAAACATCTTCCAACTCAACAGCACTTTATATGCCTCTTGCTTTTCATGATGAAACAGATTTGATGATAAGAGGTAAAAGACAACTGAGAATTAGCCCAAACCAGAAACTTTTCCCTGACCGAACTATGCAAAATCTCCAAACAACCTCTAAGAACTTTAATTTTTTTGACCTCTTTCAGGATTTTTGAAAGTGGGAACTCCAAAGTCACTAGTTTCACATAAAAAATAAATCTTAAAGCTTTATGGAAAAACCTAACTGCATCTTTTGGAAAAGAGGAGATTTATAGTAAGGAAAAAATTACTACAGTGATGTCACCTGAGGCTGGAGAATTTCATTCAGTATAGCATCCTTTATCATCTTTTATAAGGTAATACAGAGGATATATTAGTGTGAAAATTTTATGCATTATAAGCTTTTTTAAATGTGCACACATCCCTCCCCCAGATGTGACCAGTTTACAGTCTTAAAAGGCTAACAAAAATTTATTGTATTTCTTCTAAGTGAAGTTTGAGAACTAATCTATAAGCTGTTCCTCACTTAGGCCAAAATTCAGCTTTTCTCAAGAACTATTTTGTTTCTCAATTTCTTTAACATTTAGATTTATATTTATATAGATTTATATTGATTTAGATTTGACCAGCAGGTCGAAGGAGGTGATCTGGCCCCTCTACTCTGCTCTCATGAGACCTCACTTGGAGTATTGTGTGCAGTTCTGGTGTCCTCAACATAAAAAGAACATGGAACTGTTGGAACAAGTCCAGAGGAGGGCCACGAGGATGATCAGGGGACTGGAGCACCTCCCATATGAAGACAGGCTGAGAAAGTTGAGGCTGTTCAGCCTGGAGAAGAGAAGGCTGTGTGGAGACCTCATAGCAGCCTTCCAGTATCTGAAGGGGGCCTATAAGGCTGCTGAGGGGACTATAGTGGTACGACAAGGGGCAATGGGTTCAAACTTAAACAGGGTAAGTTTAGATTGGATATAAGGAGGAAGTTCTTTACTGTGAGGGTGGTGAGGCACTGGAATATGTTTCCCAAGGAAGCTGTGAATGCTCCATCCCTGGTGGTGCTCAAGGCCTGGTTGGACAGAGCTTTGAGTGACATAGTTTAGTGTGAGGTATCCCTGCCCATGGTAGGGGGGTTGGAACTTAATGAACTTAAGGTCCTTTCCAACCCTAACTATTCTATGATTCTATAATTCTATGATTCTATATGTCTTCTTTTTTCTTTTTTTTCCCTCTTTATAAGTCTCTCTACTAACACTTGGGAATCATTGAAAAACTTTTACAGGCTAAAAAATTTCATTTTAGGAAGAACCTAGACTCAGCTAATTTTAGCCCACAAAGTAAGTTATGAATTTGTTATGATGAACATGATAAAGGTTGTGACTGATGCTGTACTGTAATGGAGTCTATACCAGCAGTCTCTTATGGTGAGAAGGAAGACTCGCGCTTTATATGTCTGTTTCATACAGTGGCAGGAAAGACACACTCTTGAAGACAAAGAGGTGTTATAGCCATGGAGTTGAGTGTGTGTGATGCATAGGAATTTCTCTGGAAGAAAAGAATACTGTCTGGATCTAGGAATTAAAAGATACATAGCTAAGTCATGGTTCCAGCTAGAACTCTAACATTTTCACTGCTTTTGCTGAAAAGACCATGCTGCATGAAAGCCTATATTGAATGATACAGCTAATGGTGTGAAATGGCAGGGAATGGTGAGGACATTCAGCCCTAGATGGAGATAGAGATTGTGTGAAGCCTTACAGCTTGCCAGGGCAGTCCTTCACCCATCAGAACTAAGGGCAGAAAACCCTCCATATCTGATGATAGCGACTTGGCTGGCCACTAGAGAGAGGGGTTGAAGATAGCTTGACAGTGGATCCCGCAGCAGGTTGCTCTCCCTGACACCGATTCCCATAGAACCACGTGAATTTACTGTAGGTTTCAGTTTCCTGATTTGCAAACAGAGGATAACTAATCCATGCCATTTGCACAGCCGTTGAAGATCCCTGAATCTAAACAATAGTTTAACGCAGATGTGTACTAAATATTAGCACTGTTAGAAGCAGGTTATAAAAACCGTGTGGGCCAGCTCCAGAAATGTGTTTGAGCACAGGAAAAGATTTGCAGAGGTAGAAAATAGGCACAGAGAGAGCAGTCACACACAGTGGGACCCAAATGTTCATTATTATTTTTCATATTATTTTTCTGCTTTTATAGCTTTGTTTTTTATTTTGAGCACTAGCCATTGGAGTCAAAGGCAATTATTGCCCCTGCATGAAAGTTGTGCTTTTTCATTTCCATCTCTTTTATTATGGCAATTGAATTCTCATCACTGACCCATATTCCTTCTTATCCCTAAAGGATATAGACTTTTTCAGCTTCTTCTCTCCATTGCTCTTCTGTATTGATCAAGCAATTTGCAACCTGTCCGTTTAATGTCATTTCCAAACTTCCATCTATGTAGCCTCCTATCTCTCCTAGGCAAATATTTGGTGGATGCAATCTTCTCCAATATAGCATAGCATTATATCTGTATTTAAATGCCGCATTGTATACATAAATGGATGCATGGTATGCAGAAATTCATGAAGAATCTCCCTGCAGGTGTCAAGCATATCCTATTGTTATTACAAAGGCCAGTGAGATAGAAGGGTAGCTAAAAATAAACAAATAAACTAAAAATGATAAACAGAGAGATTAATAGAGGACACTCCTAGTAACTGTCTCCTTCAGCAGTCAGAACAACAGAAATCCCCAAGGAAAAAATAATCTGCCCTCTGTAGAAGGACACATATTTGTTCCATTTCTCCTGAAAAAGTTTGAATAGTCAAATTTGGACTAGTTTTGCATTGATGTAAAGCAGGTGGTTTCAGAAGAAGGATTTTCAGCCTGTGCCAGTGATATAAAACCAGATCCTTAAAGCAACACAGGTACTTTCATTTTAACAAAACTGTTCTCTAGTAATGTTTTTTTCCATCAAATACAAGCTGGACCCTAAAATCTAAGCCTTCTGATAAGGGTCTGCTCTCACAGAGTGATAATTTTTATGTCATAGGAAGACAGTTTTCAAATATTTTCAAATGAAAAAGTTTTAGTTTGCAATGTAGGGTGTATCAGGTTCTCAAAGAAAAACGGCTACTTAGTCCGTTAAAAAGGAAATCAGGTTTTGAGAAGACCTTCTTAGTGAAAAGAAATAAATGAAGGTTTGAAAGAACTGTTCCAATTTTCTGTTGAATAGAATGTGTATGCGTAAGTACTTATATATAAAAAAAATTATATGTGTATTTTTAAGGGGTGGGTGTTTGTTTTGTTTTGTTTTTTATGCAGACCTCCTGCTTTAGAAACCAAATCAATGTCTGACCTTTTCTTGCTGCGTTGTTCATCTTTCTATAGGTCTCTGCATTCCTGAAGCTGGGATGGACTGCAAAGGGCAGCTCACAGAGGCTTAACTACAGGATTAGGACCTTGATGTATATAGTATCTGCAAGCTGAGGATGAGAGCTTCACTCCAGAGGGGTCTGAAAACCTCTGGTGTGTTTCCTAGCATTGATTTTAAAGATCCTGCATGAAGTGTTGAAATAAAATCTCTTCCTAGCCTTTGATAACAAGCCTTTTCACACAAATGTGCACTTAGTATCTCCCTAAGTTTGCATAGGAGGCAGAATGCTGAAAACAGATGAAGAGTAGTTTTGTGCTCCCATCTGATGTTGGTTCAGATCACTGGAAGGATGTTCTTATAAACAAAGAGCTGCAGGCCATGTCAGAGCCTCTTTCCTCCTCCTAATCCACAGCTCAGTTAAGAAATAACACATTTTTCTTCATACAGGACTCCTTTTATCTTTCCTTTTTCCTATGCGTCTGTGGGGTGTTTTTTTTTTCTCCTCTTTGCTATCGCACTGCTGCTGAATGTTGACGAGAGACTACTTAGGCCAATCCTAGAGTGGTTTGTAGTTACTGGGGTTATTTTGGAGGTTTCTTTGTTTTATTTTTTTTTTTTCACCTTCAGGTCCGGCAATACCTGATCCTGCATTTAAGAATACCAGATGGCTTAGATTGCCTGAATACTGGATATTGTCTTACGATGCCACCTTTCCTCACCTCTCCTGAGGAAAAGAGGTACATTAGAAGCAAGGCAGAATTGTTTCTCTCAGTGAATCTTGCAAAAGACCAAAACTACTCTGTCTTCTGCGCCTTGTGAGCAAAAGTCACAGGATGAAGTTGTACAGGAGAGGAGAGAAAACAAAGGTTCAGTGCTGGTGTTCTGGGTCAGTAGGTTCCAAATGTACACTTAACTTTTACATCTGTTGCACTGATTTATATACAAGGTGGAGGTTAACTGTTTTCTGTTTTCCTTTTGCTACAACTTCCTCTGAGCTCAGAGCATATGTTTTCTTGATTTCAAAAGAACCCTTTTGGAGGGCTTATGTGACTACATCTGGTGAAAAGTCCCACTTTAAAATTCTACTCCCTATGCTTGTTAAAAATGTACAACAATCATTTCCACTTAGCTCTGTTTTCTAGGATCTAACTATATTTTTAGCAACAGTGGTTTATGGAAAGATACATGCCCCAAACTCTTCTTCCCACTCCAGCTGTGACTGCGGGGGTACTTGATGGTTGATGGGTTTCTGTGTCAATTTGTGCTGGAGAAGTGAAAATATTAAAGCCAGCTCTGTAGAATGGAGAGCAAATGAGATATAGTTTGACAAGAAAACTTCCAAGACAAAATTTGTCTAGACCAAGGAAACTACAGGGAGTGTCCTTCAAGGTAGGATGAGATTTGGCTAAAATAGGTGCTTCTGTCCCTGCTTCTGTCTTACACTGATGCACTTCTGCTAAATGTAGGGAAGGCACAGGAAAAATAGTTGCCTTTCCTTTTAGAAGCTGAACAGTCTTGATAGGCTTACACCAAAGGGAAACCTTTTCATAATTCTGTAAAAGAAAATGGTATGTAGGAGTGAGACTTTCACAAAGCTGCGAGGAACTGTATTGATATCAGTCAGTGGGACAGAATGTTTGCCCAAGGCTTTTGTAGTAGGGTAGATACCCAGGTGTATTACTATTAGTAGAACAAAAAGTCTATTGTGGACTACTTATGTGTACCCTTAATGGAAAGCATGCAAATCCATTGGCCTTAATGGTACTATTCATGTATGTAAAGTTGGGCATGTGCTTTAGGTTTCTGATATTTTCACCCAAGCCTTTCTGTGGTTCAACAAAAAGTAAGGCAGTTCCTCCAACCTTCACCTTGGTAACACTTGTGAAAGTACTGGTAAGAAAATCCTGCAATGAAAAAATGTTGTTGAATGTTTATAATGAAAAGGGTTCAAAAAGCATGCCTTGTTTGAGCAATGATGGCTTGGAGAATATGGTTCACACACAGTAAAATATTGGAACCATATGTACTACAAAGCAGTCAGCAACAAACATTTCTTAGCAGAATTGTGTAAAAATACAGAGATCTGTTTTGCAATGGAAATCTCTATATGAGGTAATTCCACCATCTTGCAATTACATGCCTAAAGACTTTAAGACCATAAAGCATATTTTAAAAGCAAGTGGTAAACCTATTAATTTCTTCTTACATCTCCATGTATCTGTCATTTACCATAAAATACTTGAATATTTTTTGCATTGTTTAAAAAAACCTGTCCATACTTAAAAACCTCCTATCACTACTCATGCTACATATTTCATTTTATCTGTATGAGAAATGTGAAACTAGGGAATTAATAATTATTTCACTTGGAAAGGTATGAAGCAAATTCCATTGCCTTTGTCTGATTAGAATCTTCCCTGCTGGTTTAATTAAAAATAGCCATGTGACAAGCAAAGAAAGCATCCCTCCTTTGGAGTGGAGGTGGAAGGAGGGAATGCTATTGTATTTTCCAGTAAACAGTGAATCCTGAAGCTCTGGAGTTGTAAAATTTAAATACTTAATGCAAATGAAAAATGCAGACTCAGGTCAGCTATAGACAAATGTCACTAGACTGGATGCAAAATGCACTGCAGGCAGAAAAGATGACATTTATCAGTCATCCATACATCAGTAACTAAAACAATTTTAGGGTTGTCTAGACAGGCATCTATTATTCCTTAAATTTAAAAGCTTTAGTAGAAAGACAGCAGCAAATGCTCTGTTTATGTTTAGGGCTTGCTTTTTTGTTTGTTTTTTTTTTTTTTTTTTTTTTTTTTTGTTTTTTGGTGGGTTTTGTTTTGTTCTTTTTTTGGTAGGATTTTTTGTTGAGGTTGTTTTCTTTTTTTTTTCCCCCCCAGAAGAGACAAGATAGGGAAATAAAAAATGAGAGGTTTCAAAATGAAAAGTACAAATTTGCTTTTCTTTCTCTCTGACTTTTTTTTTTCCCAATCTTTTTGCTGTCTGGGTAAAGGAGATTTTCTTGGCATGTTCTGAAGGCAATTTAAGTGAATTATCAGAGTGCGCATGCAATGCTGGCTGTAATTATTACAGTACAGCCCTATAATATTGAGCTTAATTACTGTGTACAGTGTTTGGCCTTTATGTTTTCTGCTTAAATTACCCTGTATAGTTAACGTGAATTTAGTGAAATCATTATGCACCTTTCAGGTTTCTTCTTTGGGAAAAAAATATTTACATTCTCTGGAGAAACAAACTAGAATAGACACAAATATTGAAGTAAATCACTCTGGTGGATAGATCCCTTCCTTCTGTTGCTTTTGTGGAGCCACAGTTCTGCAAATATATACTAATATACTGATTTAAGCTCTGTGAACTGTCCCATTAGCTGCAACAGGAATATTTGCAAGCCTGAATTTCAACATCTGAAATATTTTTGCTATTTAAACCACATTCAGTAAAGTTTTTTTTCTTTTCATTTTACCCCATACAGTACCAAGCATTTTTGTAAGAACATGCACAAAATTGCAATTATTCTCTTTACTGTGCAGAACGTATACTACATATTTGGGAATTAATGAAATTATTTGTATGATGAGATTATTTATACTACTGCTTTAAATTAATCTATGGATATGCTAAGTTAAGCAGAAGCAGTATAGCCTTACTCATCTGCAGTCAGTTGTCCATTAATACCTCTTCTTTTTGCAGATCTCTTTTATATCGCCTCCTCTAGTAGGGGGAAACAGATCAGTGTCAGATTGCCTTTCTGGCAGCAGGGCTGGAGCGTTGTCTATTCAAGCCCTGGTCTTTAGCACCAGCAGTTTAGAGCCCTGAGAAATGTGAGGTCAGTTCTGGCTGTCACATGTGGAGCAGAGAAACTGGATAGGGAAGCAACTTGGTCAAAATACAGAAGCAAAACATGTTGCTTACACAGTAGGCCTTAACAGAGTGCTATGACTTTTTAGAAGATGAATGCTTTTAACGGGCCACAATGAAACAGACTGCTTGTGAAAGAAACAGTTAGAAAATGTTTGAAAAGTAAATAATAAAAATAAAGTAAATCAAGGGTTTCAGCCGAAAGCATTCATTGTGTTCACTGCCTTTCAGAAAAGAAAACTGATATGGGGCATAACACCTATATGGATTGAAAGGGTTTGGGGGTTTGGTTTGGTTCTGTTTTTTCTTGCCTATAGTTCTAGAGTTCCTAAAGTCGGTCCTGCCATGGTGAGATAATGCATTTGTATGACATAATGATGCTCATATTTTGTCAGTTTGGGAATGTCAGGCAGAGGTAAAAAAACCTGAAACACAGTAACCATCCCCTGGATTCACTCGTGTCTAGCTACTTATACAATAGTGACACATTAATATTTGGAAAGAGCTCTGCTGCAATCAAATGTCTTACAGAAGCACAAATGAATGCTGTGACAAAGGTTATACACAGTAAATACCCTTACCTTTAATCTGGCACAGGTCAGAGGAAAATTCTGAACCTATATGAAAATTCAGACTGCTTTGGGTTAAAAACATATCTATTTTTTTGCAGCTTGATCTTTTATTTTGATAGATGATTCTGCCAGTATTAAAGAGTGCTGTTTTCTGACAAAGCAGCATCACCTGATAAATAAACGAAAGCAAACAGCCTCTCATCTTTCGTCTCCACAACAGAGCGTTTTGTGTGATTGAGACAGACCGGTCCTTGCACAGACGCAGGTGCGAGCAGCCCACGGTTCCAGAGAGCGGGGCTGGTAGCGCAGCCCCTTCGGGAGCCCTCCCCGCTGCCCCCGTTAGACCCTGGTCTCGCCTTCCCCGAGGGATCGGTCCCCTGCTGCCCCCCTGGCTGTGCTTGGCGCTGTATTCCCCCCTCTTTTCCACTAGGTGGAGCTGCAACAGTATTTTTCCAGTCTTTATGCTAAGTAGGAAATACCCATTTGAAAGGCAATGTTCGTCTTAACAATTCAAATGTATTCCTGTTAATTTGTATTTGATAAAGGTTCAGAAGTCTTTTGTTGTATGTCTAGTTAGCCTGCATGTTACATTTTAAGCATTTGCAAATGCTCTGTTTGATTGTGAGCTTCACTGTGAATTTTGATGCGACTGTGTACCTGCACTTATTTGTTTATATATGTGCATGTGTGTATATTTCTGCATTCTTAGGTGTGTGTATATAAAAGGGGGGAAAAAAAAGCTACATCTTCACAGTTACTCTCATGAATGAATTGGTAAAGCACAGACTGATGCCTAGTATATACATAATGTCAGTACATTATTCAGAAACAGGCGGAGACTAAGGATTTGACTGTCTTCTATGCAAAGCTCAGTGGGTTCAGTGTTCAGTAGCAAAACCTAAGACAGTACAGTGCTTAACTTTCAGAAAGCTCCTTTTGTGTGTGTGTGTTCCTCTTGGACAGCTTATTGAAGTAGGAGCTCAACACCCTCATACCAGTCTTTAGCATCTAGTTATCATGTCCTCTTTTTAGAGGGTCAAGACCCACTATGGGGGTCACTGAAAGGTAGAAAAAAATGATAAAAAGTCAGGTGTGGCAGATGTACAAGTGTTCTTGCCCTTAAGGTTGACAGAAGCAGATTCAGGTTTACCATTATTTGAACAGAAGCATCTGTGTTATGTTACACAGATTCACAATGATGGGTGCCCTTTTAGACTTTAGCTGTTTGTGGGATACTTGAACTAGCCAAGCATGTCATTTCCTTTCCATCTCAGACTCAGGATTGGCAAAATTTTCTTTCAGGTGAAGATCTTTTGTCATTATCTAAACATTTGCTACCTCTGGCTTGCTTGTCTGCAATGAGTCCCTTTAGGAGTCTTGGGGTTCAGCAAGTAGTAATGTACCTGGTTAGTGGGAGCAGCATCAACATCTATTCCCCAGAGATTGCACTAGCTTCCCACTTGTTTCGTGATTAAATGTGAGATGTACTTCAGACTAATCAAGTCCTCTGTAGTTTAGACCCTGTGTAAACCATACTATTCCTCTTCTGATGCTGGATCTTACATGAGGCTGGTAATTTGACATTCTCAGAAAGAGACTGGGTGATTTTTGACATCTCATTTGAAAAAGTATTTAAATTCTGTGATTCAAGGATGCCAGTGAGGTATCAGAGGTTTCTTCTTTGCACTTTAGCGTTGAGATCTGAGGGACTGATGAACCAGCAGCACTTTTTAGGCAATGGCAATGATAGTGTGTGGTGAGGTGGTACTGGTGGGTGTCTCCAGCCTGCAATACAGAATGGTCGTAGTCTAAGGTGGAAAAAGTCCAATTTTCACTGCACATGCCAAAGTTTTGGTTATTTTAGACTTTGCTGTGTCTTATGAATTCAGAGAGGTGTACAGGGAGACTGGGAATAATTATATTTGGCTGATGAAATGGCTGTCACCTTTTTACACAGGTGGACTTAATAAATACACTTCTTAATCAGACATTGTCCTGCCTACCTGTAATTGGTAAACCCCATGAGATTACATGGAAAAACCTGTCTAATGTATAACCATCTAATGGATGACCCAGATTGTGTGGGTGTCCAAATTCCAGCATTGCTCAGCATTGCTAGAGCATGCAAGGAATTCTTTGTAAATTCATGTCTAGGTGGCAAATCTTGAACATTTATTTCTGATTTAAGAGGTCAGAATATAAATATATCTGATCACCTTTGGTCTAGAGACAGAGGGTTGTGTTTCTACTTACATGTTTCTCTTCCGAACTGTTACGGGGACTGCCGCTCTTTGCATATGGCAACAGCTAGAATTTAGCACCAAGTATTGTACTTATCAGAACTATCCATTCCAATCTCCATGGTTCTTTCTAGACATTTTTTCTAAAGTTCAGGCAAAGCTGATGAACTTCTGTAGGTCAGACTAAAGTAGGAAGCACAGAAGGACTTCTAAAATGACCGTTTTTCAACAGTAAAGTGCCTCTGTCCTTTTCTTCTTTTACTTTACACCATCCTGTAAGCTTAAGAAAAAGTAAGAGGTTTTTAAAGCCTTTTTCCTGCAGGATAATGGCTGAAAGAACTGCAGAAAATGGGAGAAAAATTTTGGAAAAGCTACTTGAGCCCCCACAGAAATGACCAGTCATGAAGAAATCTGTGAAACTGAGACTGTCCTGGTGTGACTAAGTAAATTACTAATAAGACTACGGTAGGCTATGTGAACAGTTCAGATGTGACTGTCACTGCTTCTGTGCACTCATTCTCCAATGCATGTTGATTCTGAATATTAATTTTAGATAAAGAAATAAATATCTTCTGCATACAAACATAATAAAGGATGAAAATCTCTCCATGGTAAGATGATGTAGTAGGAATGACAAGACTCCTTTTCCTTCCTTCCTTCCTTCCTTCCTTCCTTCCTTCCTTCCTTCCTTCCTTCCTTCCTTCCTTCCTTCCTTCCTTCCTTCCTTCCTTCCTTCCTTCCTTCCTTCCTTCCTTCCTTCCTTCCTTCCTTCCTTCCTTCCTTCCTTCCTTCCTTCCTTCCTTCCTTCCTTCCTTCCTTCCTTCCTTCCTTCCTTCCTTCCTATTAAAATTGAACAACCTTTTAGGTTGCCTATCTTAAGACATGAGTCTAAGAGTAGTAACCCCTCATGAGGCTGGGAAGCTGTCGTTCCGCCAGGAACATGTGCTGGTCAGCAGCAGGAGGCTCTGTGCAGCAGTCAACCATCATTATAGCTGTGCATTATAGCTGTGCTTCTGGAATGAATTGGGGAAATCTCCTGCCAGGAAAAAGGTGCATCTGGGAAAGAATAAGCTACATATTATTTTACTTTAGGTCCTGTAAAAGCTAACTCACTACTCTTTGAAGACTAAGAACTGTATTTATGTAAGTAGTGTAATACAGGGAGACCTGTAGGCAATTAGCCTACATTCATTGAATAATCAAAGCTTTTGGAAGTTTGCGAACTAGTAAAAACATTTGTAAGGAAGGCAAGTATCTAAACTTTTTAGAGCTTTTTAATCTAATTTTAACTGGATGTGGCAATGTAACTTGACAAATGGACAGGGCTGCTGCAGCAGTTATGGTTGTGAAGGCCACTGTAATAAAAAAAAAATAAATTCTTTCTTTCACACTGATTATTTAAGTTCAGTTATCAATCCAGAGGTTTTAAATTGGAGTATCAGTTCGGAAAGTCACACCAAGTAATTTCTGACATTTCTGCTCAGAAGCACTGTAAGAGTATCTTTCAAATGTCTGTTTTTTCAGAGAATTCTTAGCATGCTAGCTACTGTGGGTGGAATAGATCAGAGGGCAATACATTCTGGTATCTCTGAGGCTATCACAATTTATGATAGCTGAGATAGAGAGCTCTTTCATAATTACCTTTACTTGCAGAAGAGTCTGCTCATGCAAGAAATACATTGTGAGCCAAATATTCAGGACAACGCAAAGTTGAAACAATGGTATTTTCAAACGTTTCCCCAGCTATCAGCAGCCTTCTCAGTGCAATGTGTTACTGTACCTACTGTGATTATTTATTGCATCTGTATTGTGAGCAAATATATACCCTTTATTTTTGGTAACAGAAGAAACAGTAAGCTTCCAAATACATGTGAGTGTATGCAGCCATATCACTCATAGAAAAATAGCCAAAAGATAACCTAGAAGGGAAATAAATATATTTTTTCTTTCTCTTCTGCTTTGCAGAGTGTGAGGCTATTGTGATAAACTAGGTTCCACCCATGTTATAAAGTAGTCTAGATAGGAAGAGGTTCAGGCCGAGTATGCTGGCAGTTTAACATAGTGTCAATCTAGAAGGAAAGCTGTTGATCCTCTGATCATTGCTAGAATATAGTGTAATGGTTCCTTTGACACCTTTGTCTTTTATTTCATCAGTGTGTAGTACATGACATTTTGTACTTGTGAAAGGTGCTGAACTGACAGGCCTTGAGACTGAAGTCTTCTCTTTGTACACATATCAGACAGTACATAGACAAACACAGCATCCCCTCTCTGCCTCTTTCTCTGTCTTCCCTGCACTTCAACTGCTTTCTCACTGCAGCTTTCTCGTATGACCACTATTTGAAGTGAAAAGATAGTCCGATCACTAATACAATTCAGCAGCTACTGTTTGCTGTTAATGTTACCAGGAAGGTTGCTTGTCCTGTATGTTTTTTGTAGGGATTTTTTTGTGATACAGAAATGAATTTCCATGAATATAATAATTACAGATCATTTCACGTGGGTCACAGACTTGCCATTAGGCTGTAATATCTTTAGGTTACCAGTGACCTGAACCAGACTTGATCTAGTAACCTACAATAGAGGTGAAATGCTCCATATCCTATTTCCATTTCTGCTCATATATGAGTAAGGTTAATCATGCATACAAGAGATTTTTTTGTTTGAAATTCACAATAAATATGTGTTTCTGTCCTTTCTGCCTGTTTGGAGCAGACAAAGGGTGTTATGAATGGGTAAAGTAGAAATTCTAGTGTTAACAGTACCACTGAATGCATATTAAAATTATTATGTTTCATAATATTAGTGAAATTTGTCTCTTTATTCACATAGCACAGAATTCCTATTGGGAATATTGAATCTACCATGCAGATCAGAGAGAACAATTTTGCCTGTAGTATGGAATTCTAACGGTTTTGCCATTCTTGCATTTGGAAGGGAGAGGGGTGTAGGGAAAGGAGTTATTGTCTCCTCTCAGTTTTGAATAATGTGACTACTTAGAAAAAAAGAAGATATGAAACAATCCGCATTCAGGATCAACAGTTTGCAAAACCTAACTTCAAAATGTATAGCTAGTTGTATGGTTGGCACCTTCCCAAAGTATTCAAGAGTTATTTTCTGTTTGTCTATCATCTACTTAAAAATAAAATACTTTAAAAAAAAAGAAAAAGTTGCTGTCCTCAGAAAAAAAAATCCATAATAAATCTATATCTTTCAGGCTATTTGCATTGAACAGCAGAATAACTTGGGGTGAGGTGGTGGTGGTGCAGGGACAAAGTTCGAAATTCCTGGAAAGTGAGTTTTCTGACCAAACTGTCAGGCAAGGACTTACTTTTTATGCTATAATTAGTAAAATGCAGACTCAATATATAATTGAAATTATAAACTTCAATAATACAGACATTCATATGGTGGATTTGTTACCCCCCCCCCCTTTTGTTTACAGTAATTTGAATCTTTTTGCCTTCTCAACATGTTTCTTGGTGTGCAGAAATGATTTTATTTTCTTCTCTTCTCACCATCCTCTCATTAAAACTTTGGTTATCTTTCACTAGATGTTGCAAATTATTCAAAGAATATGTCAAGATGTCCCTGTGTCCTGGGTTTAGGACCCAGGATAATTTGTTAATTTGTTAATACTCTGATAGATTATGGAATAAAATCAGTAATAGAATAAAATCAGTAATAGAAAGGAAAAAATATAAATGTTTTCTTGGAAGAGACAGAAGAGCAGTTTTTTGATTTTTTTTCATAATTTCTATCTCTACAACAACATAGGATGAGGTTAGTATTTTTAATATTAGCAAAATATTTCTATTCCACTTACTCATACAAGGTATCATATGATCATAGACTTAAATATCGTCAGGACTGTATTTGCATTAAGGATCTGTTTAGTGATTAAGGGCAAAACTGTGCCCTATCATTTTTCACACTTGAATTTCTTATACATTCAGACTTGTCTCAACTAGATAAACTAAATTTTCCCTGAAAGCTTGAGAACATATTTGGCCTCACTCAGTCACAGTCCAGAAGGAATTCAGTTATTTCAAGAAGTCTCATTACATAAAATTCTTCTATCGCCTCTTGTTATTTATCTTTCAGTACTATTACTTATTACTACCCTTTCTTTTCTTAATTCAAATTAATAAAGTCCTGCAGTGAATGATTCTCCAGTTCCTTTGAAATTTCTTTTGAAAGAGTGAGAAGTCCTCAAAAATCACAATACTCATAAAATAGTTGAGGGGGAAAAAACCTCCTTATTCTTTCCTCTAGACTTCAGTGACACGATGAAGTTTCACATAATTTGCAGACTGCATCTCATAAAATACTGGCAAAATTTATTCAATTCAAATTAAATAGATGTAGCACAGAGTAATCTTTCTCTATTAAATATGTCACTTTTTGCAATTGTTTCTTAATATCCCTCACAGCTTCCATCTAAGATTAGCACTTTCTTTGCTGCCACAGTTTCACTAACCTACTGAATTATTCACTGAAGCATAACCTTCAGATATCAGGTTAGAAAGACCTTGATTATGGCAGGAAGTGAACTGTATAAACCATTTTTCTTTAAAAGAAAATTTCTTAGTATAGAAAAGTCTGAAATGAGATAAGTATTAAATGTGTGTAAAAATTAACTTCATAATTGATAGGAATTTAGTCAACTGTGACATTCCTGTATTTTGTGTATAATAATGTACAATAACATTCTAGATACCATTTAATAATGTAAAACGATGAACATTTTCATGGTCCTTATTTAAACTTAAAGTACAAGCCAGGATATCCATGCTGGTCTCAGATGTAAAGTACAGTTGTGGAATCTCTGGCATTGGGTTTAACATACTGGACAATGAATATTTACATCCAATTCCTTATTTTGTCCCATTTGCTGAAAATTACTTTTAAGGGGCTCTCAGCTCTGGAAACCATGGTGACAGAGTGGAAGGCTGCCCTACAGCAAACTGCTGTTATTGACCATTACTTTGTGCCAATCCACTGTTGAAAAGTCATTTGAACACCTACCAAGGAGACAACAGCTTCGGGAACACTTTCTTTGCAAGTGTTGAAATACGAAATACTGTTCGCTTGTCTGCTTCTCATGACCTGTCCAGTGGCACCCAGGAACTGAAATATAATTGTGAAGTTTAACAGGCTTTTAGAGGTACTATGATAGCAAAATGCCAGGGCAAACATCATTCTACAAATTATTCTGTTAGTCAAGTGTACAAATTTTCATAATGACTTGACCTAGAACAGGAACAAAATGTGTTTTCTTAACATGGGTGATAACTGCATCATTATGCAACTGATTCTGCTAATATTATCAGCTTTATTTTACTTTCCCAGATGTCAAAGAAATGGCACACAGGGAGAAAACAGGTGTAGGATTGTAGGATATTGCATAATAGTACAGTTTGTAACAGAATTTTCTACATAGAGTTCTTGACCATACCTTGAAGAACTATGGTATAAAACACACTGTACAAGAATTTAGTGTTTCAGCTTTATCAGTGGCTTCAGCAAATTTTCTGTTGTGCGATGAAATGTTCCTTTCCTAAGATGTATATAAACCTCTAGCTTCCTCTTCGCTGTCTCTTTCTCTGAGTGACGTTTGTGGTTTGTAGGGCTTTACAAACATGTAAAGGTGTCACTTATGGGTGGCTAAATTTGAATTAAATGATGACATGAATTAGCAAGTCAGATATCATTTTAAAAGAAATAAAACTGTTGTAAAGGAAACTATTTGGTTTATGAATTAAAAAAAAAAATAGATATATATTGTTCTTGAAAAGCCCTTACACAACCAGAAACATTTGAAAGCACTATGGGATGTTGTAAAAATTGGGTTCATGTTGTGGATGTATAGATGATTTTTTCTTCATGTTTTATTATATATTATGTGTACATACATCATATGGATACATACAATCATTCATCCTTGTATACATTTATTTGATAAATAAACTCTGTATTTATTCTGTGTTTATTAAAGAAGTATGCCGTTGATAAAAAGGTCTGCAGCTGTGGCATTTGAATTGCAGACCAAAAATACATGTGAAAGAATTAAACTTCCTGTATGGAAAGGAGGCTAAAATGTGTACTTAAGGAAACTGATAATTTTGTACTTAGAAATACATGTGGACATCATGGTGGGCATGATTCAGTGTACACTATTCGTTTCAGTTTATCTGTATCCACTGAAACTGCCTTGGAATCACATTGAGAGTGTTCACAAATTTTTAGCCCCTGCATTTTGCCTTATAGTAATTTTTGCTAGAAATTTTGTCACACTTAAAATAATTGGAAGCCAACTACAATATCAGTACTGAAAATGGAAGTTGTAAAAGACAGGAAAGATTGTGGTAGTGGTTTCTCCAGTAAAATAGACAAAATACAGAATACTGTATGATAATCTGAAACCCTGATTAAAAGGAATGCTATTAAATTGATTTTTTTTTTTCCCCAATGAATTGATCCACCATCAGGCTAGAAGAAAGGTTGTGTAATCTGAGGCAAGATACCTTTGTTGTTTTTTTTACCTTTCTTATTTCGTGGAATGCTTTGAAGAAGAAGCTGTTTCTTAATATGTAGAAAATTTTTCTTTAATGGAGTGATAGAAGAATCCAAAGTAGAGCAAGTATTCTTGCTCAGTTGTTTCTGAAATGGCTTTTAAAATTTCATATTCTGCATGCATACTTTTACGGAATGTTTTAAAGTTAGAATCAATGGAAAAAAACATCTGGTGAGAAAGGCAAAAGTATCAGATCAAAACTTGCTTTTCATGTTAGGACTTTGTGTAATTAATGGAAAAGAACAGTCTTTGAATGTTACACTTTCTTCAGATTTGTAGGCATTTGGGAGGTTAATAGCAGACATATGTTACAGTGGTTGCCAATAGCAACCGCTGTGATTTGGGTTGGGTTCAAACAGCCATTCAACCCCACTTGTCCCCACTCATTAATTCCAAAAGTTAGCCATGCAGATTTTTTTGGGGATGACATTTTACATGTGTGTTTAGCAGTCTTTTCTATATTTCTTTCTGTATTTATCTAAACATTTATATTTATTCCATCACTACGTTAAACAAGTGTGAATGAATCTTGGCTGACAACATAGCTGTGAGGAATGGATAGGGAGTATTATCTTCCCCATTTAACAGAGAGAGAACTAAGACTCTAACACTTACGGAAAGTTTCAAAGAAAATAGGTATCACTGCTGGATATAGCTGTTGAAATGTCTGAGCCTTTATCTGCTTTTCCCATTTCTTCTTGTGTCTGTGCAGAAACATGCCTGAGTCTTCTGTGCCAGCAGCTCCCTTGGATTGTTATCAGGGATGATACGTTGGATCTTGGAAACGGCTTTGCAATTCCTAGCTTTATTTTACAGCTTTTACACATACTGTAATTCAGATTTTTTTGTCATATATGTGTACCTGTATATGCATATTTGTTATTCATGCAATCATCAAATATTCATTGTCATCCAGTATGTATATACAAACATTTTTTGTGATAAATTGCATGAACTATTTGATGATAATAAGCTACTTGGTGATCTACTTATAGTTACACTGTGGAAGTGGAAGCTGTGCCAACAAATGTCTGTTATTTTTTCTCCTTAAACAGCTAATAGATGCATCCTCCAGTCACAGTGGGATTGGGAAGGAGCTCATGAAGCCATGCCCGAAGGCAGGTGAACTGCACCTAGAGAAATCTAAAACATTATGCAAATAACATAAAATGGAAATCCTCTTTCAGGAACCACTAAGTCACTTGCAGGAAAAAAAAAAACCACCAAAAAAAACAAGCTCTGAATGTTGTTTTGAGTCCACTCTTAGCAGTCCTGTCTTGCACTTACTTAGTCTCTATAGTTTTCCCTCACGCCCACACTGCTTCTTCAAAGCTTGACTGTTGACTCTGTGTTGTGTGGTAGAGTGGAAGAAACAAATATGAGATTGCATGCAGATCTGTTGATGGTAGTTTTGAAATCTTCTATTATGTTTTATAAGGGACAGCACAGTCATTGCTAGACTGTTTGGAATCTGTAGTGCCATTCTGATCGATGTATTTATCCAGCACACCTTCATATATTTCCTTTTGATATCTCATACTTTCTGAGGCACACTCCTTAAAGTGCACAGTTAAGCCTGTTGGACAATCACATGAGAAAGTGATTCTTAGAAGTAATGAGAATGATGGAAAACAGTTATAATTGTAATTTGCCGTTATATAGCAAGATTGCCTCTCCTTAGTCCCTAAAGGTCTGCTCAGCATGTGGAGGATAATGCAGTGTGAACCCTCTGCTCTCAGGATGAGCATGGACTAGTGTCCATCTCCTTCACCCTCTTATCCTGTACTATCATGAGTAATATACCTGCATTACAGTTAAGTGCTTCTGTTAACAAGCTAACAGGACCCAACTTTCAAATCAGAGAGCTGCTGTACATATATTTCATTGAACGATGCTGACAGGAGAGAAAACTGGTGAAAGTCTGTCTCAGACACATGAATTGGAGATGATCATGAAAGAATGGGGGAAGAAAAAGGTCACAAAGAAGGATGAGAACAGCTTAAAAAGAGAAGAAAGAAAAATGACTGGAATAAGAAAACAGGGAATGTATTTAAAGACTGCAAAAAAAAAAAGGGGAACAGATGGAAGGAGATTCAATATTTACAAATGGGAGTGAAAATTTAATTTGGAAGGAAAACACACCAAAGGGCTATGAAGAGGAAACTAGTCAGAAAGAGGAAGGAGGGGGAGAGAAGCAAAAAGGACTGAGGGAAGAACAAAAGAAAGAACAAAGAAAAGAGCAAAACACAGCTCACTCTCCAGTTATTGTATTTTGGACATAAATATTTGCAGGTGGCTACAGTAGTAATTTCACCACTTCTCCTCCCCTTTTCCCTTTTAGAACCAGCTCACAAATCAGCTGAATTTCCAAAACAGATGAAACCCTTAAAAAGTGAGTTCTGTGTCTAAAACCTCCACAGTCTCTCCACAATATCACTGCAACGATATTTTCCTCTCTTTCAGAATGCTGTGGAGTATTGCACTAAACCTGAAGCACCATCTGTCTCTAACAACCAACCAAGACAAATATAACTTTTTCTTTGAGCTTCATAGACAGATCCTGGGATTGTTGCTCTTTGTGTGTTAACATTTTCAGTTGCACTTGGCGTTTTCTTAGCATATTTCATTTTTTTACTATTTCTGTGCATATTAATAGTAATTTATAAGTGTGAAATGTTTCTGGAAACTTGCCCCATTTTGTTCACTGGCAAGGGTCTCTATGCTTGCTGAAGGGTCCAGCTTCTCTCCTTCCATGGCTTCTGGGGTTATTGTGAAAGTGAATCTCTCTTTTGCTGTGCAGCTTCCACAGGAAATCAGAAAATGTTTGCAAGTGTGTCTCTCTCACATTTCTATCATTTCTCTGATAATCTTTACTCGTGGTTGTGCTGTGCTCTCTGTGTGCAGCAGTGGCAGTTTCGCCTGCCTACTTTTATGTGTCATTAGTTGCCACTGTGCTCCCGTGTCTGGGTAGACACATCTTCACTGGGAACAGCTTCAGCATCTTGTCTGGGCCTTGTAAATCTTGGCAGCAGCACTATGCATGCAGCAAAGGCTTTGTGACAAAACAGAAGAATGACAATTAATGAAGGATGAATTTGGGAGAGGGAGGAGGAATGCACCTGGGTTCTGTGGAAAGGTGCATTTCAAGGCTTTTGAGCACAATGCAACATTTTACAATTCAGGCTACAGTTTAAAGGCCTAATAAAGAAACCCCTTCGTCTGGCAGAGCTCAAAGACTGTGTTAGCATCTGCCATTTGCAGATCCTCTCAACTTCAACAGGGGCTAGTTTTCTTCTGGTGGGAATGTCACTGGATGATTGAGGCATTATTGCTTTGAAAAGGACCTTAATCACGTGATCAGTCTATAAATTAGATTTTACTCTGTGCAAGATGGGGTGGCAGGACTGGGCCCCTTGACTTCAGGGGTTACCTCTTGCTTCAGTAAGATTTTACATTGTCAGGACTTTAGATTTAAGAATACTTTATTTTCTGCCAAATGCACAATAAAAGTTAATCTTGACAAATTATTCTGAGCTCTGCAAATGCTAAACATATATGTTCATTTGATGTGCAGGATTTTTGTTTACAACAGGCATTAAAGAGAGGGAATGTCAGTGTAAGAAGAGGTGGACTTAATGGGTTAAAAACTGTGTAAATGTTACTCTAGTTAAATTACAGCTTGTTGTTCAGATGAATACTCTCCACTTCTCATATAGCTTTAAATTATGGACAAATGCTTGCAATTGTGAACTACCTACATTGTGGCTGCCTGTTCCCAGGCTTCATCAACCCTAGCTGTCCAATGGGATTACTGTAAGCTTTCACGGCAGTCTGCCAGCCACTGATCAGAAATTCATATCCCTGGATGTTAGATTGCTCTCTTTATTCCATCCTTGTGATGGCTGTGATTGCTGTCATGGTGTTAGGTTAGAAATTAGCATTTTGTGGCCCAAATTTTGCCATCCAGAACATAATCAGAAAAAAGGGGGGGGAGGGGGGTAGGAATCAAAGAATAGTAATTTCGTCTGTCAAAGAAGGGAAATGCAGTGTTACCATGATACAGATGTCTACGAAACTTAGGTCAGGAAATGTTGTGGTATTTAAGGTCCTTTTTCTTGAATGCTTAGGCAGGTGGTGCTTTCCTGTTACTGCAGACCTCAGCTCACAGATTAATGCCTTACCTCTGATGAAAAAAAAAGGTAAATAAACAAAGAAACCCTCAGTGAACCTATAGGTGGGCTTCAGAAACTCTTAAATTAAGAAAACAAGGATCTCTAGCAGATACTTTCAAGGACATGCTGAATTAATCACAAGAGGCTAGTTAGCAGGAGGTCAGAGGGAGACTTCTCAGCATAATTTTGGGTCATATGTCTACAGGCGATAGCAGTATGTATGTGCTGTATTGTAATATCCCCTTTCTAGTTTTCTTGTCTCAGTCAGAAAAGGATGGACACATATTGCATAGGGCTCTTGAAAAAATGGAGGCACTGGTAAAAATCAGCAGTTTCGAGGTTTTTCCTGTTCTTTAAAACTGAGTCATATCTGTCTGTCTAATAAAAACATCATTGTTTTTCATCGGATTTGTACTGTATTCAGCAATCCTTGCATTCCTTGTGTTTTATTTTCTAAATGTGTTACATTTGATACAAAGGTAGTGATTAAACAACATAGGAGTAGTCACTGATAGATTTAATGAACATCTATTATTGCTCTAAACAAAGATTTTTCTATCAATCTGTTTCAAAACAATTCATCAGAGCTTATTGAAGAAAATTATGGAAAACAACTGTTTAAAATTTCGAGATATGACTAGGTCCTCAAAGGTAGCTTTTTATTCTTTTTTTGGCAACTCACAGACATGCTAATTTTTCCTGTCATTAGCACTGAACAAGCTGGAAGAATTCTGTCATGTGAGGTGCACAGATTCTGTTAGGAGTCTTGATTTTTATCCACCCAAGCTTATCCGTCATCTTTAATCATGCAAAAAGCAGGATTACTTAATCATTTCTTTTTATTGAAAAGAAAAAGATTTACATTAAAATGATGACATGCAAAAAAAAAAAAAAATCGAAAAAGAAAAAATTGAAAATGATAATGAAGAAAATGTAATGTAGAGACTAAAGCTCCACTGGGTTTGTGATGCTCATTTAAAGCAATGATCTAGTAAAGCCAAGATATAAAAGTAATGATGATGCTAACTATTGAAGTATAACCATATTTGCATTTTAACATACATTCTAACATGAGGTGTGTAGTCTACTATAGCAGATAACCAAGGAAGATACTGCTTTTCACCTATGCTATATGTATTCCTTGCATTAAGTTGTACCTTTGTCTGAAATCAGTATATTTTAGCATGCAAATGTTAACAGGCAAAGCACACCAGCATTTCAGAAGCATTTCAGTGTGTGTGTGCCTATCTATTTATCTCCCTATATAGAACAGAACAAAACTGTACTGATTTTTAGATTACCTACAGAAAATATTGTTTTAATGCAAGTGTGAATTGTATTTTGGAGATACAAATTAACAAATCATTCATGTGCTACTTCTGTATGTTTTGGATTTTAAACAGCGCATTGTATTCCCTCCCACTCCTAGGTTTCATACTCTTGATTTAATATATTCCTGTTTGTTCTCTTTGAATATTCTTTTAAGTTAAAACTTTTTTTTTTTTTTATCCTATATAGCATTTGTGTCTTGGTATGTCAGAATTTAGGTAGTAAAAGAGGCAGGGAAACTTTTGCTGTCACAAACTATTTGTTTAGGAAACATATTATAATTTCCAAAAGAAAGTTTGTTAAAGGAAAAAACAAACAGATATTTTCTTATGTAAGTGTATGCAACAAGTGGTGTATTTCATCAAGGAAAATCTATTTAAAGTATCAGACTTTTAGGTCTTGGTCTGATATTTACATAAAATGGTGCATTAAACAAGTAATTACATTACAAATCAATGTTTACCAATTAGGTCACTAATAATTCATTCTACTGTACTGAGTGAATTTAAGGTTGAATACTCTGGTGCCAAATTGTTTTAGGTACATTAACATTTAATGAAATCTGAAAAGTATCCAAATTTTTCCTTTAATACATAACATTTCCAGATGCTGAATATTCATTTTTTTAAAAAGAGGTAAAAAAGTTCAGGGTTTTTTTTTTCAACTTTACATCAGTGCAAGAATCTTGTATTGCTGTTGGACTTGAGAGTGTAGAAATAAGAATTAAACCAGAAAATATAAAAATAGGTGTGTAGCTATTTGTTTGAACTCATTCATTTTCTGACATTAGCTCTATACACTATTTGGCTGTGGTAACTGACTGTTTTGAGAGGTAACATTCTAGAGGCAAGGAAATGGTTAAAAATATCATCGGGTAAAATCGTATGAGTGGGAAAAAAGATTGGAAGTCTAACTGCATGAATAGTTTTTGCTTATATGCTGTTTCTGAATTCTGTTTCAGAAAGTATGCGCTTACTTTTATAGAAAAAATATACCAAATAATAAGAAATTTAGCCTTCTTATAGATTCCTAATGCTATTATAAAACCCCCCTAAAATTCTCTCTGCTACCTTGGATATTTTAAATACTTTGAAAATTAAAATACTGCATTTAGTTAAGAAAAACAAAATGAAACAAAAACCTCACACTTTTTCTTTTTTTTTTTTTTATTTCTAGTTTTTCTCTTCTTGAATGCAACCTTCTTTCTCATAATTTCACAAATCTTAGAAATACAACCCGACTCATAATGAGATATTTTAGGATAAGGTGAATGTCAACAGTCTGTGTAGTGGTTGTGAACATTTTTAGATGCAAGCACAATGGATTTGTAGTTTTTCTTCTAATTATACAAGAGAATATAAGGGATTTTATAAAATATACAGGTACTTCCTTATAGTGAATAAGTCAAGTCAACTTATTTTATAGATACAGACTGAATATGAGGATAAAAAAGAAGCCTTTCAACAATAAATTTTCTTCTCAAATAAGTAATCTTTCTGTATCACTGTAAATGAGCCTAGGTAGTACTTATATAAGTTTATATAACTGCTGTCATTTTACCTTAAAACAGTTATCTTACTGATTGATTCATTACTGTCTTTATTTAGTAGTTAAATATCTGTTTCTCACTTTTTTTTTTTTTTAAGAAGTGAAAACATTTTTTTTTTTTTTTTCCCCCAGGCTTGCAAAGATTATTCTGATGGTATGACTTTTTGCTCCTATGTGGAATTAGTAATTTTTTGTTTGGTTTGATTTGGTTTGATCTTATACTAACTTATTTCTATGTTTTTATGTCTTTGTTCTTAAAAGACCTGCAGATTTAAGTTTATAATTTGAGTACTTGCTTGGCCACTTGCAGAATGTCAACAAAAATAATGCTATTTTGGATGACATTAAACACTTTTTATCTACTCAGTAAGTTAGATTTTACAACATTTCTGATTCTATAGCCTGAAAAATCTACTTTTGTTCACCTTCTGGAAGGATTTTATGTTTAAAATGATTTTTTTCTTTTTTTAGCATTTTTTTTTAGGAATTTACTTACATAGCTATTGAAATGTTCTTTTGTTAAGTTTCCATTAATTCCTGAAAAATTATAGCCATAGTACTGAAGACAGACATTTATTAGTTGTTAAGCATCCTTGAATATGAAAGTCTCTTTCAGTTATTAGCAATAATGAAAGCGTAGTAGTCAAAACAGCAAAGACGAGTGACAAAAAGAAACTGCAAGAGATTTTAGTAACTATCATGTTTCAGCAATAGGTGGCAGTGTTACCTAAATACTCTTTGCTTTGAATTGGGAAAGAATGGAAGTACTTAAGAGGGCATTTGTTTTACTTGTACATAATTGCAAATTTGTATAAACACATTTTACATCTTTTAGGATGTTTTCAAAAAGTTTTCCAAAAATCTTTAAATTTGCTATCCATTATCAGTTAAATTACCTACACTTTCTTTTTTTTGTTATGTGATTTATTAGTTAAAATATGATATTGTAATCTAGAATATTAAACTGGTATCTGAAAAGTAGGAACATTTTTTTCCTATGACATACCGTATTTGAAAATGTCATCCATTTTAACTTCATTACATATTTATAACAGCAAGCACCAAACATAATATTAGAAAATATGTTACAGTAATTGCTTTTCTGGTTTATGACAAATTTATAAATTTAAGAGTTAGTTAATAAAGCTTATAGCACATGTGCTTCTATAGAGATTACAGGATAAATTTTACAAATTCTTTTAGTATGTACAGCACAGTATCACAGAATACACCTGCACTAATCTATGAATACTTTTTCTCTCTTGATGTACCAGTAGGCACTCCTTTCTATGCCTTCTAAGAAGCATGCATTAATGAAAAAAGGATGGCATTGCTTAGCAATGCTTTAACACACATTTCAAAACTGAGCATGCTAATATGTATATTCACTTAAACATAAAACATTTCACAAAATGCAACACTGTACATTACAATCAAAACCAAATAATTTAAGCCATTTTGGTCCTTTGAGTGTTACATATATTTCATAACATAATAATTAAAATACCATACTGACCAATGCAGCAGCCATATTCCATACCATGTGTTCTACCTCTAGGATACAGCTTTCATACAGTAGCACTTCCAAGAGATGTGTTCATCACTGTGTGATAGAAACATTATACTGTACTTTTTTGCAGTTTGAAGGTGGTGGTGGGGGGGGAAGACTTGCTGTAGTCTGCAGTCTTAGTTTGATAATTACACCTTAACTATTTACTATGCTATCAATTTTTAATCTAAAATTAGGGTGTTGCTTGTAAGAAGTAGAAAGGTAAATGATAATCATGCTAGCGAAAGAAGGTGGTGATGGATAGAAGCAATGATAAAATGTGTCTGATAGGACAGTTTTCTTCTGTACCACCATTTCGCTGCTGCTCTGGGATTACAGCAAAATGGTGGCTACTTATATTTTATGGAACATGTAAATTTTATGGTAAACTTCCTATAGACTTCAAATTGCTTCTCCACTCCATCCCTATTATATTACCTTGTTAGAATGAGCATGCAGTTCGCCTTCTGAATCTTATAGTACTACAGAAAAGGTACAAGCTTAGTCTCAAAATTCTGCATTGTTAATAAAGACTTTACTTACATGTGAGAAAAAAAAACAAACCATAATCAAATGGGAAAATTGTGTCTTATATCTACAGATAAGGTACTAAATAGCATACACAAATAAATAAGATTTGGAGTTCATTCTTTTTTGCACAGCAGAGCTGCTGTAGCTGACTGCAAACATTTGTGATGCCTTTTATTTTCTTGGGTAAAACTTAGTCTTTGTTATCAAACAATTCTAATAAGCTGTAGATCTCAAGAAAGAGAAAAGAGATAAAGTCCTAACACTTTTCTTTCTAGTCTTACTCTTTCGCTGTTTTCAGTAGCTCATGTGCCATTGAGTGACAGCACTGTCTTGTAAAAGATCCCTTTATCTACCTTCTTAGGTAGGGGTTAGGTACTGAAACAGTACCTTATTGAGACAGCTTTTTGTTTTTGCTGAAGTGTAAAGAAGGACATTACTTGTGATAATATGATTTTTCCCATGTACCTAAAGTAGAAATTAAGAGAATTAGAATACATGGCTTATATATCTGACCTTTATAAAGTACTTGTGATAAAATAAAGAGAGTGCAGGAAATCAAAAAACAAAGGGAAGTGAACAGAACCAAACTAAGAAAATAAACTGAAAGAGAGAAAGTTGGAGAAATATTACAATATTGGCTTTTTTGTAAATGCTGAAGGAAAGATTCTTTATGGAACACTTAATTTCTGCAATTACTTTATTATAGTTAAATTGTATTATTAAAATGAGGTATTTAAAAAGTGCAATTTTTAGCTCCAGATAGATAGATAGATATTTAAAATTAAATGTGTATAATATTAGCTAATATTTCCTTGCCTAATTTTATGATGTGATTGTTACAAGTTACCTCAGTTTTGAAGGTATGATATTTCAAACAGTAGAAAAAAAAAATCAAATATAAAAAAGATCAGCTTCTAGACTTACATTGCACTGTTTGTTTATTGGGTGAATATAACTGAAGTGATAAAGTATTCTTTGAATATTTCTGTGTCTTATTGAATTAGGCATTGTGGTGACTGTAATAGCACTATCCATATAAGAATACACTTTATCTATCTCCACACATACTGGTTACCTATAGGCAGAAGTGGTGAATGGATATTGAAATTTATACAAAAGTGTACAAACACACTATTCTTGTTAGCATATCATGACACCTAGACACAAAAGAGTGTCTGTTTCAAGTGTACCTTTAACTTTGACTTCATTCTCCACAATTTTTACACAAGTGAATTTGTTGATATATTAAATGGTGAGTCACAGCATTATGTAAAACAAACATTGCAGTGAATCATTTCTGATGAGTGCTTAATTTAAACCTCAGTATTATTTTTTTTTGTGAAGTTAATTTTTCTGAAATTCTCAAACATATCTGAATTAGATTTTAAATACAAAACGATAATAATTTAAATATTTTTATGAATCAATCATAAGCTTCTTGTTGCAATATGACCGAAGTTTTTAGTTCCTCCAGTTTCTTTATAGCCTGAAAATTGACAACATTTTTAGGGATGGCTGGGTTAAGAAACCTTTCCATTTCATACCTAGCAAAAAATACACTAATCTCAAACCACATGAGCTTATTTAAAGTTGGATAGATTCCCCCCCCCCCCCCAAGCTTTCTAACTTGTTTATTTTAGCTGTATGTTTACATGCAAAGCTTAGAGTATTTTGATGTTCTATATTAAATGAAATAACACCCAAGAAGATCTAAAAATCCATTTCCTAATTTTACATGTTTGAAGAGAACTGATGTGCAGCATACTTTTAATGAAAAAAATCAGAATCCTGAAAACTCCAATATCAATCAATGCATTAACCTTTTAGCAATATTAATCGCACTATAAAACATAATTTTACATGGTAAATTATGCTATTTAAAACTACTAAATAATAACATCAATATTTGTATAATATAAGTATTTCTGGTTTATAGAGGTGCTCTGTAAGCATTTGTTTTTTAATTTCTCTGTTGTAACTAGAAAAGCAGTTTCTGATTCTTAAAAATTGAGGACATATCAGTGCAAATATATGATGAACACAGGGTTTAGTATAAGCAATTGAACTTGCATAATAGTAACAATAAAAAACGTATTCAAACCCCACCAGACCTGTAATATGCTCATGCCAAGCCAAAACAACAACAAAAGTAAACTGAAACATGTTTAATCCTACAAAAGTACAGCTGTGCAGGTTAACATTTTTTGGTCTGAGTCTGCCAAAATTGCTGTTGTGATCCCTGTTTTCATTGTAGATCAGACTGAAATCAACTGTGTGTCAGCAGATGCACTCAAAAAATAATTTGATGCGAGGATTTATGGTGTGGTGTTGTAAATTTGTGGGTTAAGATAAGACTTAATAACTAAAGAAAAAAGATCTCTTTTAAATTCTGAATGAGGTATGAACTAGTTAAAAATTATAGCAATGTTTTAAAAAATTGTTGCAATGTTTTCACATGTAATAATACTAAGCCCAAGTCTGCTGATTATTGTGTATCTTTATTTCAAAACGTGTGATAGTCATAACAGAAACCATTTAGTTTTTTTTTTTTGTATTTTCAATCACACAATTAATTTTTTCAAAGGACTACTACATAAGTTACCTGCTTTATCAAAGCAGTCTTTGAATAGCTCAAAAGTTTTGTGCTCTCCAGAAAGACCCAACATCAGAACAGTCTAATACTTTTTTATTGAACAGCTATCGCTGTCTAAAAGGTATGGTATACCTTGCTTCATGTATGCAAACTCTCTATTAGCTTGAAAACTGTGTGCATGTTAAAAAAAAAATTACTTAATGTTATTTAAAACCCACAAATACATTAGTGTTGTCTCAATTAAATTCTGTTAAATAAACAATGCATTTGGTAGTGTCGTGCAAAGCAGTTTTCAGAAGGTTGTTAGGTTTGATTCTGAACTTTCTGAAGTGATTGTATTTGATATGACTCTGAGGTATATATATAGGAGCATTTTAGCTTTTCTGTTTTATGCTGCAGTTAAAAATGTTTACTAAAATAAATGTTTAAGTTGTTAAGTAGCATTCTTCTAGTGCACATAATTTTTATTGTCTTAATGTCAGTAAAGGAACAAATTATTGCTAGATAACTAAACTATCAAATATAACTAATCACTCAGACCAGCAAAATAAATGCTCATCTTAAAAAAGTACCAAAAAGTTACTTTTTTTATCTTCATTTGAGGTTTTGGTTTTGTTTGGTTTTGGTTTGGGTTTGTTTTTTTTTGTCTCTTCTAGTGCTGGCAAAGATAAAAGCTGTGCAATTACATCTCAGCAGCTGGGATTCTGAATTTCACTAGATTTGTCAATCAGAAAGATCAATTTACTTGTTCACTTTCATAAAATTCAGAAGTATAGGACAGAAGGGTAACCTAGTCTTCTGTCTGTACTGGTGCAGAATTGTTTCCAGCCTATATATTTATTCGGTAATGTTTTGGCCAGTTATTTCAAAATTGCTCAGCAGTGGGGCGCTTTTTGCTCTCTAGAGATTTTCATATTAGTTAACTCACTGACTTACAGTCAGGTTTTTCTTTTTCCCCTACTGATATATTCCTTTTATTAATTTCCTCCCATTACTCCTAGTTATACTTCCTTTTACTATGCTAAATAATTCTTTTTATGCTAAATAATTCTTTTTTTCCATTTTTGAGTTATCACTCTGTAACATTGCTGTTCTTTTTATGGAAACTGTCTCAAATTGGCAAGATCTAAAATATGCTGAGTTAAATCTGCTATAAAAGACTTTATTGACAATTACTATAACTTAAAAACAGTCCTGCATTAATAAGCTCAGCTAAAAACAAAGTTTGAATAATTTTTGTTAGCTGAAACAAGAAATCTGTTAAAAGGAGACCTCTATTTTGAACTGTTTTGTGGTGATGTAATGGGGCCAAATGATTAAGTATAGCTTAGATAGCCAAAATCCTCTGGGTCAAATTACCCTGTCTGCTGAGAAGCACAACAGGGTTGAAAGAAATGCGGACTCTGGACAAATGTTTCTGGTAAGGGGAGGAAAGTAGTACAAGACTCTCTCCTTTTTCCAGGGCCGAAGCTAATTTCAGTAGGCTCTTCTTCCCTCTCTGTGTTTTCCTGAATGCTGGAGACTGCCTAGTGCTGAAACCTGTATTTACCCCCTCCTAAAACACAGCTTTCTCTTACTGTCTGAGGGAATGGGGACCTCCCTCAGTGCTGCAAATGGGGCCTTATTCTGCTCCTAGCTTAGAGAAGACCTGGGCTGGCTCTTTAACTGCATGTGGCCATGACACAGCATGTAGGTACTGGTAGAGGGCCAGAATCAGCTCCTCCATGTCAACACACACATGTCCAGGGTCCTGTAAAGGCTGACCAAGGCATTGAGGAGGAAACATACTTCGCAGTGAGTATTATCTGCAGCCTAAATTTCTTATGGGTTTGATCGAAGTTGATATCTTTGCATGGCCCAGCCAGAGCAGAGAAACCAAGTCTGGGCTGGGTGCTGCTGCTGCTGAAGGGACTGTGCTGCCGCAGATAGAAAAATGATAAGGTAGGGTGAAATGCACAAAAGTGTCCAGATTTTCAAAGGAGGAAGCAGGTTTCCTTGTGAATCTCGTGACACATTGGGAAAATTTGGGTGGCAAATGTAGGATAAAGCATATTCCTTTCCCTGGAGAGAACTTTAAACTTACTTAGACTTTCACACCAGCAGTCTGACAAGGACTGAAAACCACTGTGATAATGTTGCACTGATGTATGCTACCATCGTGGTTGTAGTGAGAAGGTTTTCTGCTGTTTGACACTGCATTGTGACATTGGTAACTCACAACTTGCATCAGGGGTGCTATTGTAAAATAGCAAGCAGATTCTAACCTGACTGAAGTTAATGGAAACTGATAGCTCATTCAAACATATTTTAAGAATACCTGTGTATTCTTAAATGAGAACTTATTTTTTCCCTTCAGTTGCTTATTTTTTGTAAAACCTTGATTTCTGCATTTTACAAGATTGGGCCCTCCAATCTATGTGTCTGTGTATGTATGTACTTTGAAAGGAAATAAATGTACTTTATTTCATTTAACTCCCTAAACTGATGTGAATTTGTACAAAGCTTTCAGTGTTGTAGTGATGGTTGTCTTTATTACATTACTTTTGCTGATCAGCATATTGGTTTTGATAAAAATTAAAGCTGCTGATCTTATTTTGCAGAGTTTAAAGTTGCTTTTAGGATATTTTGTCTTGTCTTGCAATATGAACTGGTGCTGAGAATATCTGAAAAATGACAGGTAATGTAAGCAAAAATCCTACAAGTAGTGGTAAATGTTTTGTTTGATAATTACATTTAAAACTTTCATTATTTTATTCTGATATAATATATTGAAAACTATTTTGTGATGCCTTGGAATATGTAAAAAGTATGTAAAAATGCTCTATTGTAAACAAGTCCCTCTGCCCTTGTTCTTTAGACTGTAGTGAGGCTGCTGAAAGATTTGAGTGATGGTGCAATGTTTTAAATTAAATATAGATTTGGGGTTCTGAGCCTGCTGAGTTGAGTGCTGTAAACATTGGAGGACCAATCAAAACAAACATAAGTGACACAAGCGATCTTCATTGAATCATTTGGCATTTCTCTTGACTTGTTTAGAGACAAATGCTTTTGTTTCTTTTTGTGGAATATTGTTTCTAGATCTAGTCTGAATTTTCATTTATAGCGAGTACATCACAAGATAAATAGCATGATTTTACCTTGAACAGCTATTTAAAAGATGCAGAGCATAGAGCAAGGTAGTTTTGGCATTTGGAGGCTCTGTTTTCCAGGTGTGATTAAGTGTATTCTGTTCCTGATCAACTGTGCTCTCTGTTTACAGTAACCTAACTCCATTACGTGCTGCTTATGAGCAAAATTTCCAACTTGAAATTGCTATGGTTGAGAAGGAAGAAGTATTACTTGCATGTGTGTGTATACATCTGTGTGCATATTCATTAACATTTAGCAGGTGCTGAGAACTCTATTTCCTCGGTGTGAATACATTTTGCATCAGTGGAAGCACTTTTGAGAGAGGCAGCTTAACAGCCTTTTTATTGCTTCACTAGAAGGGGACCATGCAAGCCGAGGCCCTTCTCCAGTGCTAACAGCTCCATAATACTGCTCAGCTATCTGATGAAGAGGGCTTATACACTAAAATTATTTCAAGAGGAGGATTATCATAGAAAAAATAGAAACAAAAAAGATCCTGAAACCTAAAAAAAAAAATTTAATAGGTTAGGAAACAGGGATCAAAACTTTATCTTATCACTTTAATTTTTGAGTGTAAAAGATGTATTTGAAAGATTGGACTTGGGTTGGAAGACTAGATATTAGTGTGCAAGTATAAGGATATGCTTTTCTTCATCTCTGTAGTTAAAGAGATGGGAGGCATAGCAGAGCAGCTCATGCAATGGTATCTATTTATTGTTTTTTTCCTTTCTGTTCTATACAACAGATTTACTTGGATGAGTTGATCTGGTTTTTCTTTCTTTTGTCCTTTCAGAGCCTTTTAATATCCAGTCATCTTCGCTATTAAAAATGTGACTGGCTATGGAGAATTTCCTTTTTTAACCACAACTGAAAAATATGCTCCTTTGTAATAAAGGGAGACTGATGAAGGTATAAAACAGAGATTAGGACATTTCAACAGCAATCACTTGGTTGTGTAGTATAAATCAAAGTGCAGCACAGAGAAATGGGGAAATAATGAACAACCCATACAAAGGTGACTTTAAAAGAGAGTAGAATGAGATATTAAAAATACACAAAACTAGTCATTGATAAGAGCTATGCTTAATACAAAATGTATCTTTCCCCTTTGAAGAACAACATCACACATCTAGAATGTCTCATACTGACTGAGAAAAGAAAGACTAGTTAGTGGCCAAGAACACCCTGATGTTCTGTGCTGCAAATTGAAAGTGAAGGTTACTTTATTGTAGACTTTATCTTAAAGCAGTAAAACGGGTAGCTGCAGCTACAACTGAAAGTATTGATTTTGTAATTTCAGCAAATTAAGAACAAGACAGGAAACCTATTAAACCTTTCCACTGATTGCCAGGGCACTTTTTGGTGATGTTGGTGCTGACATTAAAATTACATGTGCCTGTCTCTTTAAAGCCAAACATATACATTTTAGAGAAGATAGTGCCAGTTAACATGCTGAAAAAGGATTTTTATAAATCTGTGTAATTTCACATTTCAGATGTGAAACTTTTGAAGCCTGATGACATGAATGTCAAGCAGCACATCTAAAATTTTCATAAATTATGGTTCATGTTAGATGTGCTTTTATTACATTTTAATAAATTAAAATTTTCACAAAGCCAGAAGATTTTTTTATAATAATAGCAAAGATGGTAATGCTAGTAATAGCATTATCTGTCAGAACATTATGAGCAATGATTATGTAAAAATCTATGTAACAAAGGCTAACAGAAGAAATGATCAAATTATATTCTTCCATATCTTGTATAAAACAAGTTATTTTATTATAGTAGCAAAAACCCAACTTCTCTTAAAGCAATATTTAAATTACTTTTAAAAATTAGTGTAATTAAGTTCATGTGAATTGCAATAGTTAAGATCACTTGTTTCATAAAGTATTGTTTTAAAGCCTTACTTTAATATCACCGAGTATAAAATAAAATGTGTCTTTTACAAACGCAATATTTCTAATACTCCTTAACATGAAAATTTTTCATTAAAAGTATGGCACGGCAAGGGAAATTATACATGGATCCACTCTGAACACCTTATAAAGATGTACGTTTCCAGTTTATCCAATTCATAAATATTTTGTTTCATTTGAGCGAGTATTTGGCATCATTCCAATATGTAAACAAGCATGGGTTTTACACACACAAATCTAATTTACAGGCAAGCCATCATCTACATTTACTGCAGTAGCCAGCAGTTTGTGATGTGTCAGTAACAGAAATGCACAGTGATAGAGAAGGCAGTGGGAATATAAAATTTAAAAGAAAGATTGGATTTGTAACTATAATGGAGATCTTAAAAAGTGAGGGGGAGCACTGCTGGGAGACTTTGAGCCAAAAGTTGCCATTGGAGCAGACTTCAGGAACCTATAGCAAGTGTTTACACGATCACTAAATATATGGATGAGAATGCGCAGCTTATGTTAGATGTGAAGCAGCAGAATTGTATATGAAAATGAGTAACAGGTGTGAAAATGTATATCTAAAGATAAAGGTGTGGAATGGTGAAGTGGATTTAATAGTAAGATCTGGAATAAGTCAGAGGACAGGTTTAAGAGGAGCGCAGAGCTTCAAACAAATGAACAAACCATGTATTTTTTCTCTGCTGAAGGAGTAATATGCTTGAGGAATGCTGGAGCTCTGTAACCACTGGTCCAAAACCAGCAGAAGTTCAGGTGATAACAATGACTCTTCATAGCATATCTCTTCAGTTCACCAGGAATGCATATGAATGCCTGCTTATACAGACCTACATCTTTTCCCTTTGTTTTCATAGCAGATATGCCAGGGTATTTGATGTCTGCCAAGCTGGATATGCATTGCTTTTTACAAGTATATTCAGATAACACCTATAACTCCACAAAAGCATTGCTGCTTTATTATACTCTGCAGACAGAAAATCACAGAGACATCCAGCTTCCATATACCTAATGGTCTGTGTCTTTGCTGAACCTGGAGTGATGAATATAAAGAGGAGAAAGATGCAATAACAGTAACTACAGGTGCACAAATAAGTTATTTACAGTGACCTAAGTACTTACAGGTCATCACCAGGATAACCACTTCCAGATGGTGGTGATTTGTGGGGAGAGAGGCAAAAAGTAGGTTTTAAGGAGGAATTTAAGGGGATAAAGATCAGTCACGGCTTGAGAGATGACACGTTATTTGGTGCAGGATGGCTTCAATAACTTGAGAAAGTGCTTTAACTTACCTGGCTAAAGTTCCTTCTGGCCATTTGATAATTCTGAGATTTTTATTAAACTTGCTGTGGGTTTGAGCCTTTTGGATTTCTTTTTGAACTGTCTTTTCTTTTTATTAAATGTTGGTTTTCCTTTCCTCCATCATAGGTACTCGCTACCTGCCACTCTCCTGTAGATCTATAATTTTGCCAGAGTTCTGAGCGGTGATGTTTCCACCTAAATTTTATCATTTTTTTTATTTGTTTGTGTTTTTTTTTTTTACACAAAACTTGTAATTGCATTCGTTTTTTAGCGGAACTGGAATTGGAGCAAATATATATGTTTTACACATTCATATGTGTATTTACATGTACATGTTTATCTATATCTACAAGCACCCATGTACATGTGTATCAATATCTACATGCACCCAAACCTGCAATGTACTTGTTTCAGGAAAGTTTCAGGAAGAACCAAGAATGGCTGAGTGGCTGAAGGTGCACCTTAAAATGTGCAAGTCTTTCCTTTACTAGATATAAAGTGAAGATTAGAACATAGGTCTTCCACAACTGGGGAAAAGACCTAAAAATTCAGACTGAAATAATGAGCAGTTGATGTCATATAGCTGTATTTATGCAAAGCGTTCGACGCTGTTCTGCACGACATCCTTGTCTCTAAATTGGAGAGACATCAATTTGATAGATGGACCACTCAGTGGACAAAGAACTGGTTGGATAGCCACATGCAAAGAGTTGTGGTCAATGGCCCAATATCCAGATGGAGACCAGTAATGAGTGACGTCCCTCAGGGATCAGTGTTGGGACCAGTCTTGTTCAACATCTTTGTCAGTGACATGGACAGTGGGATTGAGCGCACCCTCAGCAAGTTTGCCAATGACACCAAGCTGTGTGGTTCACTTGATACCCTGGAGGGAAGGAATGCCATCCAGAGGGACCTCAACAAGCTTGCGAGGTGTACTGATGCCAACCTTACGAAGCTCTGCCAAGTGCAAGGTCCTATACCTGGGTCTGAGCAATCGCAGGCAAAGCTACAGGTTGGGTAGAGAAGAGATTCAGAGTTGCCCTGCGGAGAAGGACTTGGGGGTGTTGGTTGATGAGAAAATGAACATGAGCTTGTTTCAGTGTGCACTCACAGTCCAAAAAGCCAACTGTATCCTGGGCTGCATCAAAAGGAGTGTGACCAGCAGGTCAAAGGAAGTGATCCTGCCCCTCTACTCTGCTCTTGTGAGACCTCACTTGGAGTATTGTGTGCAGTTCTGGTGTCCTCAACATAAAAAGGACATGGAACTGTTGGAACAAGTCCAGAGAAGGGCCATGAGGATGATCAGGGGACTGGAGCACCTCCCATATGAAGATGGGTTGAAAAAGTTGGGGCTGTTCAGCCTGGAGAAGACAAGGCTGCATGGAGACCACATAGCAGCCTTCCAGTATCTGAAGGGGGCCTATAAGGATGCTGTGTGTGGACTCTTCATTTGGACTCTAGTGATAGGACAAGGGGTAACGGGTTAAAACTTAAACAGGGTAGGTTTAGGTTGGATATAAGGAGGAAATTCTTTCCTGTGAGGGTGGTGAGGCACTGGAATGGGTTGCCCAGGGAAGCTGTGAATGCTCCATCCCTGGCAGTGTTCAGGGCTAGGTTGGATGGAGCCTTCGGTGACATGGTTCAGTGAGAGGTGTCCCTGCACATGGCAGGGGCTTGGAACTAGATGATCTTAAGTTCCTTTCCAGCTTTAACTATTCTATGATTCTATGAATATTTTGTTTGTTTTTTGTTTGTTTGTTTGTTTTTTTTCAGTACGACAGGTGGATAGAGACATAAACAAGAAGAACTAATAGCCAAGTAAGGTGGGACAATAGGTGGAATAACACACAAAACCCCCAAAATATAGTCTAGAGTATGGTTCTCCCACCTGGTTCTTCCCACTTGGGAAGTGCCGGGGGGTTGGAACTTGATGATCTTAAGGTCGTTTCCAACCCCAACTCTTCTAAATTCTCTTTTATGGTATTCTGCAGAACTTGCTTTCCATATGAAACACTTTGAGAATCTGGGTTATGACCCAAGGGAGAGAGGGGAAAAAATATTAAATCTTCCAAAACACTGCAGTATAGGAGAATCATGTCCTGCACACCTTTATACTGAGAGTAATAGAAGTTTTTTTGACGTACATGAACCTGTGCTCAAGAATTCACAGGTGCACACTGCAAAACACTGACCTTCATTAAAATTTGATTTTTGCCTTGAAGCCTGTTCAGAAGTGTAGAACCAGAACTGTCTAAAAGCCACTTGAGATTGAATCAACAGGTGACAGAAATTTTGGCAGACAAATGTTGATTTTGGGGGAGGCAATTTTTGACACCAATGCCTCCATTTCTTAGTGTGTTGCAAACGGCAAGAGCTAAATTAATTTATGTGATCAAGATAAAATTATTTACTGCTGGAATTTTATATTAGTTAGAAAATGTGCCTACTGACGTTCTTGAGATATTAACACAAAACTCTCAAAGGTTGTTTTTCAGTAGACATACAGTGAAAATAACACTAACATTTAAGATGTATCAAAGTTGTTATTTGAGGCGTAAGGAAATTAATAAAGATTAAGTTAATAAGACTTTCTGATAACAGGATTGTGCTAGATGAAATGGTAGGAAACATGGGATATGATTGTAATAAATGGTGTCATTTCAAACTTAAGTCCCAACAAAGTGTCTGCCTGAATTTCCCAGAAAAAAGTGTAAAACAGCATAAGCAAAATAAATTCCTACAAGTGTAAACTGAGGAGAGAAATAATTAATGTAAGCCATCTTAAATAAATTGCTGAAATAAATCACCATTTTTGGATGATGTTGTCAAACTGGATGAACACAGATCAATGTTCAACTGGAGATGGGTAAAAAGTGATGTTCCCTCAGGGATCCTGTTCAAGGTCTTTGTCAGTGATAGGAACAGTAGGATTGAGTTCACTTTTAGCAAGTTTGCCGATGGCACCAAGCTGTGTGGTTCCATTGGTACTCTGGAGGGACGGGATGCCATCCAGAGGGACATTGACACGCTTGATGCCGAAGTCTAACCAAACCAAGTGCAAGGTCCTACACCTGGGTCGGAACAATCCCAGGCACAGATAAAGGCTGGGCAGAGAAGAGATTCAGAGCTACCCTACGGAGAAGGACTTGGGGGTGCTGGTCAATGAGAAAATGAACATGAGCCAGGTTCAGTGTGCCCTCACAGCCCAGAAAGCCAACTGTATCCTGGGCTACATCAAAAGAAGTGTGACCAGCAGCAGGCTGAGGGAGGTGATCCTGCCCCTCTATTTTGCTCTCATGTGACCTCACTTGGAATATTGTGTACAGTTCTGGTGTCCTCAACATAAGAATGACATGGAGCTGTTGGAGCAAGCCCAGAGGAGGGTCACGAGGATGATCAAGGGGCTGGAGCACCTCCCACATGAAGACAGCCTGAAAAAGTTGGGTCTCTTCAGCCTGGAGAAGAGAAGGCTGCTTGGAGACCTCATAGCAGCCTTCCAGTATCTGAGGGAGTCTACAAGGATGCAGGAACATGACTCTTCATCAGGGACTGTAGCAATAGGACAAGGGATAATGGCTTTAAACTTAAACAGGGGAAGTTCAGGTTGGATATAAGGAAGAAGTTCTTTACTATGAGGGTGGTGAGACAGTGGAACAGGTTGCTCAGAGAAGTGGTAGATGTTCCATCCCTGGCAGTGTTCAAGACCAGGTTGGACGAGGCCTTGAGTGGTATGGTTTAGTGTGAGGTGTCCCTGCCCATGGCAGGGGGGTTGCAACTTGATGATCTTAAGATCCTTTTTCAATCCTAACCATTCTATGATTCTATACAAAACCTAATGTTGGTAATAGATATTGTACTAGAAATAGTATTAATTTTTGGAGGCACTGAAATGGAATGTAATTACAAATGGTGATAACAGATAAAGGAAAAGAGAAAAAATATTTTCTGATTGTTTTCTGCATACAGTGTACACTCTTCATGTACAGTAAATACACAACATGCTTATCTGTTGGAGTTTACATATGGTGTTTTAGTCTCTAATTTCTGATTTTCCTCCATTTCTTCTTTCACATAGGTAAGCAAAGGGATAGAAAGCAAGAGTTCTTTTATGAAGAACTGACTTTTTTATTGAGAAATCATTGAGTGCTAAATATTCTTTGATGACCTGAGAAATGTTCCTAGGGAGCAGAAAGGAGAAATCTTTTGATGTCAAAAAGCTTTGGTTTTTTTTTTTTCTTTCATTGCTTTCAAATGAGAAAGAGACAGATATTATGCTTTCAGTTTATGGAATTAAGTGGTGTGTGAAATTCATAAAGGAATTTTGGTTTTATTTTTTTTGCTCACTCCAAGTTTTCCTTATTGTTTAGTCAATGTTTCGACTGGGGCAAATACATGAAAGTAATGATTTTGTCTCATAGTTGTGACTAATAAAGATGTGGTTAAAGGCAGAAATGGTAAATTATTGTCTTGAAACAAACTTGGAAATAGTCAAGAAAAACATCAAATGTTTTCCAGGAATAATTAAGTGAAAATCAATAGCTCTGTTTGTCAGATCCTTACTACTTGTCATCATTTCTCTTTTCTCTCAGAAGGATGAAATGGGCTGAATTTTGGTTAAATCTC
The DNA here is from genome assembly GCF_034315485.1 of Pezoporus occidentalis. NCBI lineage: Eukaryota > Metazoa > Chordata > Aves > Psittaciformes > Psittacidae > Pezoporus > Pezoporus occidentalis. The sequence goes on along the minus strand of NW_026915724.1, from coordinate 1,012,540 downwards.
AGAGTGTTTTGATGTTTTTCTGAACTTACTGAAATCACTCTTTTTCTAAATTCTAAGGCATATTCTATTGTTATCTCTTCATCATTGGTATGCCTGTATTATTATTAAAATGATGATTTTTACTGGGGGTAAACCACTTTCTTAATCTGCATTCTCTTTTTATAAGTATAAATCAATTAAGTTGATGCAGAAAAAATACCAACAGTGGTGTTTCTCAACTTTGTTGCCCACTACTCTTCGATGAAGTACTATTTGCACCTCTTTCCTTCCCAAAAACCCTTTCAGACACCATAAGCAGTATTATGTTTGCTGCTCTTGGGCCTTTTTCTTTCCCCATGCCCCTCTTTTCTGCCTTGAAGACTGCTTCCCAGATAGGGAAATACTGAGTTTAGTCATCACAGTGCAACTAGGTGTGTATGCTCAGCAGGCATAAGCAGTTTTTTATCTTCTGTTAATTAAGAGGTGTTTCCTCCTAAGCTACTGCTATTTCAGCTTGAGTGCCTGCTAGCATCATTCCCAGGTCCTCTACTCATCCTCCACTTCAGTTTCAGTTTTTGCCAGTAAACTGCACGCAAAAGAATCTTTCTCTACAGCCCCCACTATTTTCAATACTGAGTGTGGAAGCTGTCTCTGCTGTCGTACCTGTCTCTGCTATGTGCCCATGTTTCCTACTTTGAAAAAAATCAACCCGTAAGTCCTGTAAACTTGGAGGAGAGACTAGAACATTCTGTCTGCTGGCTCTGGCACTGTCCTTACCTTAAAGTCTCACCTAGATGTGGGGCTAAGGAGTAAATGGTGCAACAAGAAATGCTTTGTATTGTGACATTATAGGAAATGCAGTTCGTGCGGGCAGGCGAGCTGGATGGTGAGCACCCGTTGTATAACCAGGGCCTGGTCTGGGAGCTCTACTCTGGCTGCCCGGGTGGAGGCTGGCATAGGCACCCAGACAGAGCAGATGAGCGGGGAGGCTGCAGTGCAGAGCTCGGAGTGTAGAGAGTGCCTGCACTGGTCTTGTGAGGGAATGGTGCACAATGGGCAGGGCTACACTTGGTGCTCCCTGGTGGAGGTGCTCCTGCAGCAGGTGGCTGAGCTGCGGGATGCTGTTAATAGACTGCAAGATGTTAGGAAGCTGAGAGTAATCAGGAATGCTTGCTCCTGGCCCAAACTGAGCAGGGGCCTCAAGCTTCCCCTCTAGCTCATGAAGGAAAGAAGGAGGCTGTTAACCTGGGAAGCTGGGAATTAGTGACAAAAAAAAAAAAAAACAAAAAAAAGAGGAAAAGGACAACCAAAAGCAAGGAGCTTCCCCCTAAATCTGTTGTCTCCACGCAGAACTGCTTTGCTGTCCTGCAGGGGCTAATGACAAAACACTCCCAAGCCAGAAACAGCCGGCTGATGCACTGATAAAGAAGATCTCTACTGGTGCTGCCAGGAAAAAGTGGCAGGAGTAGTAGGGGGCTCTACAATGAAAGGGACAGAATCACTCATCTGTCGGCCTGACCCCGTCTCAAGGGAGGTGTGTTGCCTACTGAGGGCACGGATCAGGGATGTTGCAGAGAGGCTGCCTGCTCTAGTAAGTCCCACGGACTATTACCCACTCCTGGTGATACATGTGGGTGCTAGGGATATAGATAGTAGTAGCCTGGGGAACATAAAGAAAGACTACAGAGCCCTGCAGGAGGTGGTTAGGGGCTCTGGAGCTCAGATAGTCTTTTCATCAATTCTCTGGGATAAAGCGGAGGATCTAAAAAAAGCTAGGAGGATTAGCCAGGTTAATAAATGGTTAAAAGGGTGATGTCATAGTCAGGGGTTTGGGTGTCTTGAACACAGGACCGAAACTTGTACGCCAGGTCTAGTGGGGGCTGGTGGAGCTGGTCTGATGATAAAGAAGGGAAAGAGCAGTTTTGGTAGGAGGCTTGCCAGACTGCTCAAGGAGGCTTTAAACTAGATGTATTGGGGGAGAGGGGCATCATTTCATCCCAACACACCCAGTCAGTTGCCAGCACCTATAATAAATGCTTGGTGCAATGTAGGGGTATCCCAGCCATTCCAGCTAATGAGCCGGCTTCATTTGGAGTTCGGCTCAGATGCCTCCATACAAATGCCCGTAGCATGGGGAACAAACAAGAGGAATTAGAGATGTGTGCACGTCTACAGGGCTATGATATAATAGGCATCGCAGAAACATGGTGGGATGACTCCTATGACTGGAGTTTGTGGGTCAGGGTTAAAGGGAATATAGCTATGGGAGACATTACTGTGGGGATCTGTTACAGACCGTCTGATCAAGGAGAACCTGCGGATGAAGCGCTCCATAGACAGATAGGAACAGCCTCACGCTTGCGGGCCCTTGTTCTCATGGGTTACTTCAACCACCCTGACATCTGCTGGAAGGACGGTACGGCCCAGCACAAGCAATCCAGGAGGTTCCTCGATTGTGTGAAAGACAACTTCTTCCTGCAAGTAATAGAGGAACCCACAAGGAGAGGCGCCATGCTTGACCTCGTGCTCACCAACAGGGAAGGGCTCGTTGGAAATGTGATGCTCCAGGGCAATGATCATGAGATGCTCGAATTTGAGATCCTCAGGACAGTGAGAACAGTGTGAAGTAAGCTCACTGCCCTGGACAGTGGATAGGGATATTAAGGATAACAGGAAGGGATTCTACAGGTACATAGCAAATAAAAAACAGACTAGGGAGAATGTAGGCCCCCTCAGGAAGCTCTCGGGAGAACTGGCTACACAGGATTTGGAGAAGGCTGAGGTTCCGAAGGACTTCTTTGCCTCAGTCTTCACTGGCAAAGGCTCTGACCAAACCACCCAAGTCTTGGAAGGCAGATGCAGGGACTGTGAGAATGAAGACCTTGCTCCCACTGTAGGAGAGGATCTGGTTTGAGACCATCTTAAAAATCGGAATGCGCACAAGTCCATGGGTCCTGATGAGATCCATCCGTGGGTCCTGAAGAAGCTGGCAAATGAAGTTGCTAAGCCACTGTCCATCATATTTGAGAAATCCTGGCAGTCAGGTGAAGTTCCCGACGACTGGAAAAAGGGAAATATAACCCCCATTTTCAAGAAGGGGAAAATGGATGACCCAGGGAATTACAGACCAGTCAGTCTCATCTCTGTGCCTGGCAAAATCTTGGAGCAGATTCTCCTGGAAGGCATGCTAAGGCACATGAAAATCAACAAGGTGCTTGGTGACAGCCAGCATGGCTTCACTAAGGGGAAATCCTGCCTGACCAATTTGGTGGCTTTCTATGATGGGGCTAAAGAACTGATGAACAGGGGCAGAGCAGTTGTTGTCATCTACCTGGACTTGTGCAAAGCTTTCGACACTGTCCCACACGACATCCTTGTCTCTAAATTGGAGAGACATCAATTTGATGGATGGACCACTCGGTGGATAAAGAACTGACTGGATGGCGATGCAAAAAGAGTTGCGGTCAATGGAACAATGTCCAGCTGGAGACCAGTAACAAGTGGTGTCCCTCAGGGGTCAGTGTTGGGACCAGTCTTATTTAACATCTTCGTCACTGACATGGACAGTGGGATTGAGTGCACCCTCAGCAAGTTTGCCAATGACACCAAGCTGTGTGGTTCACTTGATACCCTGGAGGGAAGGAATGCCATCCAGAGGAACATTGACACGCTTGTGAGTTGGGCTGATGCCAACCTTATGAAGTTTAACCATGCCAAGTGCAAGGTCCTACAGCTGGGTCAGAGCAATCCCAGCACAGCTACAGGTTGGGCAGAGAAGAGATTCAGAGCAGCCCTGTGGAGAAGGACTTGGGGGTGTTGGTTCAGGAGAAAATGAACATGAGCTGGCAGTGTGCACTCGCAGCCCAGAAAGCCAACCGTATCCTGGGCTGCATCAAAAGGAGCGTGACCAGCAGGTCGAAGGAGGTGATCCTGCCCCTCTACTCTGCTCTTGTGAGACCTCACCTGGAGTATTGTGTGCAATTCTGATGTCCTCAACATAAAAAGGACATGGAACTGTTGGAACATGTCCAGAGAAGCACCACGAGGATGATCAGGGGACTGGAGCACCTCCCGTATGAAGACAGGCTGAGGAAGTTGGGGCTGTTCATCCTGGAGAAGAGAAGGCTGCGTGGAGACCTCATAGCAGCCTTCCAGTATCTGAAGGGGGCCTATAGGGATGCTGGGGAGGGACTATTCATTAAGGACTGTAGTGATAGGACAAGGGGCAACGGGTTAAAACTTAAACAGGGGAAGTTTAGATTGGATATAAGGAGGAAATTCTTTCCTGTGAGGGTGGTGAGGTGCTGGAATAGGTTGCCCAGGAAGGTTGTGAATGCTCCATCCCTGGCAGTGTTCAAGACCAGGTTGGACGAGGCCTTGGGTGATATGGTTTAGTGTGAGGTGTCCCTGCCCACGGCAGGGGGGAGTTGGAACTAAATGATCTTAAGGTCCTTTCCAACTCTAACTGTTCTATGATTTATGATTCTAAACAAACTGTTGAGTAACTTTCTTGCAGAATGTGATGGAGATGTGATATTCATTCTATCTCTCCATAGAATTTGCAAGTATTTTGTTTAATTATTGTTATAATTGTTTAATCCGTTTCCGTTTTCTTGATTCCTTTGTTTTGGGAGTCACCTAAATGTGCTAGATAATTCAGTGGGTATGTGCAATTTAGGTATATTATTTTTTTAAGATGAACAGAAAACAAAGCAGAGATTAAGCCATTGTTGTATCATACATCATACTTGTTTGACAGGATAACTGGATACTTGTTTAAATCTGGTGCTGAAGAATTGCAGCCTCAGCATTTCTGGAGAATAGCTTGAACTTACATCTGTGAATTTGAGGTATGATAACTCAACTGTTTTTTCACATGCTAAATGGAGGATGATGAAACTAAGGCAAGGCAAGATTACAAGAATATTAAGGTGATCTTTTATAGTGAATAATAGTTTCTAAATGAAAATATTGGAAGCCTGTAGTCTGGGCCATTTAAAACTGATCTGTTCATAGCCCTAGGTAGCTTATTTTTGGTAGCTGCTGTGGATTACTAGTTGCTTTATCATCTGCTAGGACTAGACGATAAAACAAGTCTTGTATGATTCCTTGATATTTTTTTTTTTTTCAAAATAAGGAACAAAATCTTACCTGTTTGCTAAGGAATGATAAAATGAAAGGAGGTGACCAATTTCCATATAGTTAGATTAACTGGTGAGTGGTCCCAGGCTGCCTGTTAAGGCGTGTTCCTTTGGAGAAATCTCCCTCCAAAAGGAAAACTTTGTTCTTAGTGGCAATATGGATGCAACTGACTTCATCAGTCAGCCGGGCAATCTGAGCTCAAACATGACCACTATTACCAAAGGCAAATACAGATATAGCCTAAGGTTTTATGGAATATTTTGTGGGAAGGAAATTAAGAGATTTGTTTTTTGTATTATCAGCCTTGAGTAAATGAGTACTCACACAAACACACACACAAGGAAGTCAAGGAATGGGTTTAAATATCGCATTTTAAAAATAATACATGGTAATTTCTTATTATGTGTCTTATCTTTTACATTGCTAAGACACCTGGACTTTCAACTTGGAAACATATGCCTACAAATGTGACAGCAGGAAAATAGCTATTTATCTATGAAACCTGGGTTTCATATTCAAGTACATATTTCCAGGAAGAATGAGAAGGAGATTAGAAATGTTTTCTCAACTGTTTCTTCAGGAAATTACTTGGAAAACTGAGAAAAGAAAGTTTGAAGGATCTGTCAGTGAAAGAGGCAATATCTAAGCAGCTAGGGTGTTCTACAAAGAACAATTTGATAACCTTTCTAATGTATGTAATAACTAAGCATTAGAGTAGATTGCTGAGGAAGATTGTGGAATCTTCACTGTTGTTTTATTGGTTGTTTGTTTTTTTTTTAGAAAAGAATATTAGAAAAATATCCAATAGGACTGCTTCTGCCATGCTGCACAAGGTAGGATTTTTTATATAGGAGGGTTTCTTCAGTATCAATTTCACCTCTTCTGTAAGAGCAGGTAGCTTTTTTACGGGATGCTTCTGAAAGGAAGACAAACCTCTATGGTCCATTTTAGTTAAGACTTGCAGGTTGAAACTTATCTACTATCCCAGCAGCATTCTGTTGAAAGGGAGGTGGAAGTAGTCTTAGTGGGAAGCTGGAAAATGGTAGGCCTCAGAAGGAATCTTTCTTGCAGAGATGTCTGCAAAACCCTTGTTTTACTGCTGGGCAGCTCTGCACAAATAGGTATGTTCCTGCAGCCTTCTGGCTACTGCAGTGCTGTTGTTGCCTGAGCTCCATGCACACACGCTGATCTAACTCCTCTTTATAGGTCTCTTGAGCACAGTCCAGGATTCTGACCAAAGGGTTTCACACCCTCATCTGGAGGAGAAGAGCAATCAAGTCTTCTTGGTGTTCCCCAGTAATGAGTCTCTCCCTCACAAATGGAGAGCAGGAGTCAATGGAGTTCAGAATTTGCCTAGCCTGGCTCTTCACAACAGACATGAAAGTAACCTCTCCTCCCCTAGTGAAAATGATTCCCACATATATGGCAGCAGCATGGGTGCAAACTGTGATCTATTCACAAAAGCTCTTGACAAGTATACTCACATTTTTTTTTCAGTTGATTTAAATTTAGACGAATTTCACTTCTGAAAAAATTTTGACTGCAGTGAACCTGCTGATCAGGTTTAGCTGGAGGAGGGTTCTTCTCACCCCTTTGAGCAAAGGTGTGTCTGGGGAGAGGAAGGAAAGAGAGTGAGTGTTTTCTCTTTGGCCTAGTGAGCCCTCATTTTCAGAAGGGTTGGGAAAGGGAAGATAATTGTGAGAGAAAATGAGGTAGTCCTTTGTACCTGAGTGCATTGTCTCCCATGGAATATAGGTCAAAGCATAAAATACATTTGCAATATTGGAACTATCTTTCCTGAAACGAAAGATGCAAAATTAGCACATTGAAGTCACATTTTTGTTCCCTGCACAAACAAAAGAGATGCTACTGGAATTTTGATTAAGTCTAATGAGGGGAAGTGTAATGTATTCATTCCTTCCACTCTGGCTTCTTGAACAGATTAGCTGCAAAATTTTCCCTTCTTCATTCTCACAAAACATAAACAAAATTAAAAGGAAATCAAAATATTACTTGATGTAAAACAAGTGCTTAATTTTTTTAATCTTTAAAGAATAAAATTTAATATGCCAATAGCAAATTAAGCAGATGACAATTTGATCTATTTGATCTATTTAATAATCAGCAGATTAACACTCACTCACTCGTACCAAGGGCGGGTTTATGTCTGGACAGTAGGAGGTGATAACATTCTACTCAACCAAGATGTGGTTAAGTCTACCACAGGATTATGTGACCCAGTCACATGGTTCTTAAAAAAACTAGCAGACAGAAACCCTAGATTAGATAAAGTTTTGTTTAAAGAAATGTAATAAAAATGTAGAGAATACATGTAATAAAATGTAGAGAAAAAAAAAACATGGAAACATTTTCAGAGAATAGTTTAATTTCTATTGTACATATATACAGTATATTTTTTCAGGGTTATGGATACATAATTTGCATATATTACACCTATACTTGCATAAACGTTCAGATAGCTTGGAGATAGCCATTATCACTTGTTAGGATAACTTAATTAAACTTGCTTATTAAAACCTTTTAATTCATTAGTGATAAAATCTTGATTAGTACATTTTCCTGCTAGGTGACCTTCTAATTTAATAGAAAACGAATTTTTAAATGGAGAAAAACGCCTGTGGCAGAGATTTTGTGCAAGTGAATAGAGTTTGTAATACACACAGGGATATAATTGAGCCTAATTAGCGAGGGTGCAAATGAATTTTTATTTCATATACCAGAAGTGTCATTGATGAACCATAGTTCAGAGTTTGAAATGCATTCAGGCTGGCAGTATGAGACTGAAGTCTGTGGGAAAATCACAAGCTAATTCATTGATTGCCCCTTGGAAATTACTGCTGTTAATTGTTAGGTAATTAACATGGAGCTACAATTATACTGGCCTTAGGGGGTGATTAATGTTTCAACATGTCACATTAGCAGCGCCTGGATTTTAAAAGCTTTTCTTTTCACATGGTTTAGAGACAGATGGTATATTGTCTATGGAAAATTGTTTTCTTTTACAAAAGTTTATACCAAGACTAAGAGAATATTCTTTTTGTGATACATCTTATTTTTATATAGCTGAATTGTAAACCTCCTGGCCTGATGCACCTTAAAAAATAATATTTGTTTTAAAAAATCCCCATTATATCTGTTATACGCATAAATATACACATTGAAAGGATTTTTTTTTTCTGTTCTTACTTTTCATGTAGAAAATAAAAAAACAGATTATGTAAGATTAGACCACTTCATGGCAGTTCTTACATTATTTAGTGATGATACAAGGAAAGAGACTGCACAATATGATACTTCTTACAATCAATATAATTTAAGCAGAAACCAAATAAAACATGTTGAACAAATGCATTTAGTAACAGTAAGAAACAATATATTAATATTTTCACACTTCGATATATTTTGCTCTGTGTTAAGATTTTTTTTTTCTCTTTACACGGTTCCAAGACTCAGAATAAGACTGGCATGGTTAAATAGAATCATGCTGTTATGCCTTAGTTGTTAATATGCAGAAATCCTTAAAATTTTCTGCCCAAACCAGCAGTGCCTCTGTTAGGAAGACTGTTAAAGTGATCCTGGGATGACTACTAATGTTTTCTTTCCCCTCCCCAACCCCCCATATGTTGTTACACTACATAGACATTTTGCAAGCTGGTGAGTTATTGGTAATAACTGTGTAAATATTTTCATGGTAATATTCCTCAGATATGTTCCATGTATGTTCCTGTTAACAGTAGAAGATGAAAATTTTGAAAACATTTCAATTTCTCCTCATAATTGGCTATGGCGCTAAGTCTTGGGAAGAGATATATTTAAATGTCACACTTGGAAGAGTTTCTAGACATCTTATAAGTTTGCAAGATTACCTTTTTTGTTTTCTCTAGCCAATGAAGTCACATTGTCTAAAAGATGTAATGGGCCTCTGGTAATTTAAAGGACTGGTTTCTATGACAGCATATATCTTTCTTTCATTTTTTCATTTTTTGGCTTCCTATGATATTTCAAGTACTAGTCTTTCTTACTAGTCTCATTCTATGGTCTTTGTTATGATGCCAGTCACTTGCATTTGTATTGATTGTTCCACTACTATATATGACAGAAATCTTTATTATTTTCAGCCATGCATCCTAATAACTTCTAATTTCTTTTTAAACATCTAAATCCAGAGCACAGGTTTTGGCTTTTTAAATAGCCTTTCTTTTTGTAGTAAAGAGCACTGTTCACTCACTGGGAGTGAGTGAACAAGCTGTCTGGCTAGGGTTTAAACCACAACAGATATCACCTGCATTTGGTTAGTCATACAGGCTTTCCTGTGCTTTCGTTTGAGCAATAAGCAGCCAGAAAATCTCAGTACCTGGGTAAGTTTAACCAGAGATTCTGACCACTGCTTTTAAAGAGCGGTAGTAGTAAGATGATACAACACTTGGTCATCAGAACCCTTAAGCATATGTTTAACTTTAAGCATTTGGGTAGTTCTGTTGACATTACAATTAAGTCTTCACTTCCATGTTTTGTTAGATTAGGGTCATTGCCCTGGGAGGACTCCATAGGGGAAGAACAGTCTAATTGGCAGTCTTGTGGTGTTACTCCTGGCCATGTGTCTATGGAATAGCACACTCATCTGTCCCAAAGACTCAGATCAAAGGATCTGTGGTCATATATCCCAGGACAGATCCCAATTTACACCAAAGCCATTTTGGAGTTCTTTAGTATGTAAGAGATGTGCAACTACTATTTATTCCTGTTTAAGAACTGACTGTCTTGCCAGTACCTTAATAATGATCAATACCAGACTCCACATGATTATTTTACCACTAGTAAAAATTTGAGGCCACAGCATTCCTGAAATGTAGGTTCTAGGCATTTGTGCTCTTTCCTTGGATTCTTTCCTGCTGAATCCAGTTTTGAGTTCTATTCATGGGGGTTTGATGGGTGTTCCAGATCCCCTTAACCTAACTAGGTAATTTGGTTACAGGCTCCAAAGGAGGTAAAAGCCTGAGCTGCAGCCAGACCAAGACCTCCTCCAGGAAATCCACAAGGGAGCAGAGTTAGCATTGATGCATATATGCTTAGAACACTGATCATGCAATTAACAGATGAACAGGTGTTTTATTTTTCCAAGACTCATTTATCAAGGAACAAAAACAGTTGTGGGTACAAGTAGTTTCATGCATAACTTTCCATTGTACCTTCTCACAATTCAACTATGAGCAAACTACTTTATTCTTTAAACAGCCTGAGTCTTCTTTAAACTGTCCTTAGGCAGCATGGCTGCATTGCAGCGATCTTCCCTTGAGCTAGCACACTTCCCTCCCCAGTGGGGAAAAAAAATAAATTGAGGAATACCAAAAAAGTTTATGTATAGAAAGTTAAAGACATGAAAGCTGCTCTCTTTTTGAAATTTCACACCAATCAACTGCTTAGTTTGTAGGGAGAAAATGGGAGCACATGTTTACTTTAAACCCATCTGAGAACAGAGTCCCCTGCTAGAGCCACTACTGAGCATCTCCATATCTGTATGTGCTGTGTTCAATTACTTCTGGGGGAAAAAATGTGAGGGATTATCAAATTTAAAAAACTTGAAAATGAAAATACTGTCAAGGTTAGTCAAGTTTTAGGAAAGGCAACTTTTAAGAAAGTCTTTAAAAAAATCCATTATTTGACCTCTTTGCATGTTTTTCCACTGATTTATTTGAAGTCTTCTCTCTTAAATAAGTCTTTGCTTTCTGGACAGCCACTCAGAAATGAAATGCTCCTTCTTGCGAGCACTTTTTAACTATTTCTTCTCATCCTTCACTTCATTTCTTGCTCATGCAGTCTTCAATATACCTGCATCTGTTACTGTTTTGCCTCATTGCCTGTTCTGGAGCTCTCCTCTTTGAAATAAATCCTCAGACCTTCTCTTTCTAATGTCTAAAGACCACAACAAGCTCCTCATCAGCTTTGCTTGTAATCTTATCTTTTCTGTCATTGACTGCGTAAATCTGTTTCTGTCACCAACGAACTGACTTGAGTCCTACTCTTTGAAAGCTTGTGCAAAGCTTGCTGGCTTTGCTTCATCCTGTGGAGTTGGAGTGTAAAATTGCCTGCTTTCTGCATTCTTTTCCTTACAGGTCAAGCTTCGAGCTTGAACTTGGTTTATTTGAGAAAGCAAAATACTTTTTCTCTCTACTTTTGCAAGTGTACCAATTTTAGACTAATTTAATTTTTTGTTTAGTTTGTTGTTTGGTTTTTGTTTGTTTTTTTTTTTTCCAATTATGCTGATGATTGCCGCTACTTCAGGAAAGTGACTATACATATTATTTAATAGGATATCTGAATGCTTAAATATGAGCTGAAATGTTGGTTCTCAGATGAACCCAGAATTCAAGGAGGCTAATTTTCTATGGGGCTACTGCTGAACTGTCGGTATTGCGTTCACCCTTGCTATGTATCTCTGCTTTCTGAATATGTGTCTGTCCTCCTGTATGCCTTTTATATTCTCTTAAATACTTTCATTATCAATGTGAGCAACTCCAGTTTTCTGAGTGTAACTTCAGTGTTTAAAGACATTTGTCCAGATTCACTTCTCCTAAAGAACTCCACAGTGAGACTGAGTGCCTGATCAAGTGCTTTGCAGCTCTCTGCCTAGGCAGAGTTTCTTCATATAATTCATAGGATGACTGTTCCAGCAAAGTTGTGCTAGCCAAAATACTTAAGACTTACTTAACCCTATTCTGTGGCAAGCCTGATATTCAGCATGTGCATAACGACCTAGTTTAAAGTACTAGACCTCCAGTGTATTTTGAGGGAGACATAGAGTATTCTTTGGTAACATCTGCTGTACACTAATCATCATCAAATTTCATCTGACATATGATTTGATTCTTTTCTCACCAGTAGTGAGCATGCATACAAAAATTTGCTTGAGACCCAAGAGACTTTCACTTTGTTATATTTTCTGATATTAATTACTGCCAACTGAGCAGTCCCCCTGAAAAACCTTGCCAGTCACTCCTCACAATGTCAAACAATAGAAAAAGACCTGAATTAGTTCTAGAAAGTCCTAGGACTTTATAATAAAAGAATGATGAGAAAATAATGCCAAATTTCTGTACATGCTGAGATAGTATGATACTATATGTATCTATACATAGCACAGTACAGAAAAAAGAATCTTTACAGTATATATCATAATCTTCTACAGCTTTCAAAGATTTTATTTTTTCTTCCAGATAACGGCATTAGGCTTCACTTGATTTTTAAATGTGCTTTTCTGCACTTAGTGTAACATCTGGCATTCCCAAAATCTTTTTCATAATTTCATGTACATTCAAAATGTTATTTTCTAATCATTTTTGTTTTTGAAAAGGATTTTAATATGGTCTACTTCTAAAAAAATTAAGAATAAATCAAAATTTGTAGTAGGGATTAATACAAACGTGCATTAGAAAAATAAAGAAATCAGTGAGACAAGACTAATCATCATTTAGATTATCAGTAGAAGATGATTAAAAACCAAAGGATTGTATGACAAGTTATGTTGATGCCATGTTTGTGTAGCCAAATGTTTCAGCTTTATAAATGAAAAAGCCTAAGCAGCTTACAGTGAGACAAAGTAATCATTCAAATTACAAACTTAAGAATTTCAAATTACACACTTCATCAAGTTGAGTCTATTGTAACTTAAAATACATAGGAAATGATTCACTCTAGTTGAAAAACAGCATGTAATATTTCAGCCATTATGAAATTGCTGCTTAGTTTACAAAAGTGTTAATGCCATTAAACCATCTCTTTTAAGGATAAACGTTCACGACTAGTACTCTATAATCCAGCAGCTAGCAAGAACATTTTCTTATATGTAAATGGTGATTTATTTGTTTTTCTTTTTGGTTTATATTAAACTAAACAGAGTTAATCTCTCTGACTAATAATTAGATGTTTTTGATGAAGAGCTCAATCCTACAAATATTTATCAGAAAGTAAAGTATTTGCTGTTCTTACTGCTTTCATCATCAATGGGAAGTTTTCTACTGTAAAGATTAAGCTGAAGAGTAAGTTTTAGCAGGCTGTATGCCTAACACTAAAACTTGTTTTTCTAGAATGTTTTTGCAAAAAACAGAGTGGTACACATTCCACCTCTGTCATAATTATCTCATTGAAGAACAGAGCTTGGGCTGATCATCACAATTCTTTTCCCACACTTGCTATTTGTAAACTTTCACTGAAGCAATTTCAGGTTAATCTGATAGTGAATTCTCTCTTAGTGAAGAATTCCTTCCAGTGTCCAGCTCATACTCAACTTCTTTGTCAGTGGTATTGTTGGGAGCACTAATTTGTTCTTAATTCTGGTGGGTATTTCTGTTTCTGTCCCTCAACTGCTTCCTCTAATTGCTTTACTAACTGCACGATATCTCACCCAAAAATGTTATTTTTGTGGTAAATCTAAATTGTGGGTTTGTTTGGTTTTTTTTTAGTTTAGTTTTTTTTTTGTTTGTTTGTTTGTTTATGGGTTTGTTTGTTTGTGTTTTTTTTTTCTAAAATGATAACAAACCCAAAACCCAATATTTTAATAGAGCTTTTCTCACTTTTCTCATTTAGTTTTTCAGAGAGGACATTGTATGTAGTACACAAGCATCTGAAGTCTTTAACCTGTTTCTCTGCTTTGTCTAGCAGTAAATCACAGTATTGACATCAATGTGATACCCTGAATGCTTTAACAGTTGCTCTTAAAGTACCACAGCAGTTTCATTCAGTTTTCTAAGTGCTGTCTTTGGCACACACTATAATACTAACCCATCAGGGATGGTTTTAAATTAAGATTGTCAGATATGTTAAGATTATGTGACATTCCCCTGGACCATAAACTTTTCTGTCAGAGAGATATGTTCATCCACTGTCTTCATGGATGTTTGGTCCTATGCATAGCCTGAATTCTGAAAAACAAAACCAAACCAAAACAAACAAACCCATGCCTCCAAAATCCTACCAGGTTTTTGTGTTTTGGGTTGTTTTTTTTTTTTGTCTTTAAGTTTACTAATAGATTTGCTTGTCTAATACATGTTGATATAAAGTACATCAGTTATCAGTCTAGTTCCCAGTCATTCTTATTTATCCTAGTTTAATTATTTTAGCGTGAACATTTTTAATTTCAATATTAGTTTAAATTATTGGTATTGAGTCTTACGTTCCTCTTGTGGTCTGCTGTGAATGAAAGAGCATTTCAGAAAATGTAGGGTTTTTTAAAAAAGACTTGAATCCATTATTTTTCCCCCCAAAAAATCTACTAAAAGACGATCTCTATGCAATTTCCAACAAATTAAAATATAAAAATATTAAAAAAATAGTATTAAAACCTGAAACAGATTCATCTATCATTGAAGCTCCTTGTCTGTCTTAGCAGTGACCAAATTAAAAAATTCAATCCAAATTCTGATTCACTTAGAAATACTTAGTCTCCTGTTGCTACTCTGGATGTCTCAGGTGGTCAATAGAGGCAACATTTATAGATATAGATTTTCATCTGAGAACTAAACTTGAGTAAAAATAATGGAACAACAGACTGGTGAGGATGCAAATTTGAACTGAAGAGGAAGAAAACATGAATAGCTATTTTAGAAGTAAAATTGTAATGAAATGTGAGGTCTGCTTGGCATCTTGTGCAGACTTCGGTTAAACAGCTTCTATCAGAGATAGACCAGTATGATCCCTGTCATCTGGAGTTTGCTCCTTGAGAGCACCATCAGCTACATCAGTGTAAGCTGGATAAAACTTGAATCCTCAGGAGCCATGTGTCTGCTTACTACCTTGCATGCCCACTGGTATGCCAAATCCTATAGCAGTCAGGGACTTAATATTCTGACAAAACCATCCTTAAGCAATATCACTAGCAAGGCTCTCTGCCTTATTCTATCGTACAGGCAAACCTGTTAGTGACTATGACTTAATTTTAGGATAAATATTTTCACTCTAAATATAAAGACCACTGTGAACTAGATCCTGGAAGAGCTTTTTGTTGGAATGATTAATATCAAATAACCAAGCAACGTTTCTATTGTGACTTAGCTGCCTGTAATGCTGGAAGAATGAAAGGGTTGCTACCCAAGGAGTCTCTTTCAGGGACATACAGTCTGGTGTTGCATATTTCAGCTAAAGTACAGCATTACATATCACTGTAGCATTGCATACATAACTGTACTCCCATTAAGTGACTTGTCGAGTGCACTGTATCAGCCACCTCTCTTGCTTTCCTAGTAGATCAGCCCCTCTCATTTCTACTTTCTCACCTCTTTCCTTTCTTAGGTGTGTACATGCAAAACCTGGTTGCACCAGATATGATACAAATACAGTTTTCTTTCATAGATTTTATGGTCTTCTCTTTCTTCCTGTCACTGGAGAGGTAATTTCCTCTAAATTTGAAAATACAGTATAGGTAAACATTAAAGAAAAAAATACTAATGGTTTTGTCATAACCCTGAAGAAAAGCAATGTCACATTAACAATAGTGGACACATTTATTATTACAGAATTATTTTACTTGCATTTAATTAATCAGATTCAATTAACTTTGATTTAAGAAGCTGTAATTTTATGTAATGGAAGTATATTCAGTAACCCAATATTTTATCTGGTAAACAAAGCCTGCCTTCAGTTTTGTTCCCCTTTTCATTTTTCTTCTTTTCTTTTTCTTTTCTCTCCAAAATCAGAAGCCAACAACTACAAGGAGACCCCTTTTGTAGCTATTTTATCATTAACAGTATGCTTTAAAAAGCTTAGCAAGAATGTTTAACCAGAAGGCTGATTTTTGTTTAAACATTTATTATGTTATCCATGAGTTTGATGATATCATAATTTATTTTGTTTGGGATGTCTTTGCAGTTGCATCCATTAAGGAATAAAGTTTTAAAAGAGTTTTACATAGCAAGACTTCCTCAGCCATCAAATTTATTCTTCTCCACTACAAGCAATAAGTATTAAATTGTTTGCATAAATACATCTAATTTAGTTTTAACTTAATAACTCGTTTTCATTCTCTAGTATTTACCTTCTTGGTATATTTATAGATTTATATTTGAATGTAACAATAATTTTGCTTGACTAAAAGCCCAAGCTCTTATAGTGTGATAATATTTCTAAATATTCTTTTCTGCTCTCATTCCTGTTCTAGGAATCTGCCTTCTGTGAATATATCCTACTGAAGATTGACAGGATATTTACTTTAGGACAGGAGACTTTAAGGATAATGTTGCACCAATGGTAGCAGGCCTTGTCCATTTAGAATAAACTGAGCTATCGACACAAAGAATTGCCTTGTGGAGTGTGTAGGTACATATCCGTTATAATATGTCATCGGCTTTAATTTAAGGTTTCCTTTCACTTCTTTTCAGCTGATTTCTCCTTAATAGTTACTAACCACAGTGTAGTATCTTGGTTTTGGCTGGCATAATTTTCTTCCTTGTAGCTGGTTCTCTGGTACCACTCAAATTCAGTTGGAGCCCTGCTACCAATCCCGTTCTTTCTCAGAAATCTCCTTTTTGCTGTTGATGAGACCTGTATTTTGTTGTGAACATGCCCCCAGTTTTATGTAAAATTTTTAACAAAACATGACCAAAGATCTTTCCCAACACAGAATCCTGGAGAAACCCACTGAAAATCAAAACTATCCTGTCAAACTGTTATACCTGGTTTAGACAGTTTCTTACCTACTGAAGAGTTTGTCTAAATCCTATCTTCTATAGTTTAATTTGTAGTTTCTTGGGTCACGCCACAGAAATTGTTTTGCTGAAGTCTACCACATCTACATAAATCACATTTTCCAGGAGTTATTTTATCAAAGAAAATAATTCAGTTTATATGACATGATTTACTTCTCGTGCACCACTGTTTCATTTAATGTCTCTCTCTTTTACCTGTATGATTCTAATTATTTTCTTCCACATATGTTCCTTGGCGTATGTACAGTTCAAGTTGTATTGCAGGTTTTGTGGCTCCAAGATGGCTTTGCTTCCTCCTCATAATAAACATCTCATTTCTGATTTCTAGTTTCAGGTCATGAATGTGATATATTTATTAAACATTCTTGCTTCTGAAGTTGCAATTTCGTGTGCTAATCCCTCCAGTGTTCTTGGATGGGGACCGAACATGTGTATGTCAAGATTTTCCTATTGATATGGAAGGAAATATTCATTTATCTTCATCTTGTTCTCTATGTCCACCTGTTGTACATCATCAGTAATACTGGAAACAGCAAAATATTAATTTAGTCAAGGACCAT
This sequence comes from Pezoporus occidentalis, assembly GCF_034315485.1. Taxonomy (NCBI): domain Eukaryota; kingdom Metazoa; phylum Chordata; class Aves; order Psittaciformes; family Psittacidae; genus Pezoporus; species Pezoporus occidentalis. The sequence goes on along the minus strand of NW_026915724.1, from coordinate 995,142 downwards.
ACCCAGATTAACATTAATACCTATCTCTTTGCAGGGCAATCCCATTTTTTTTCTCTCATTCTCTTTTTGTTAATATGGCTACAAAATATTTTACTACCTGTTTTAATTTCCTGAAGAAGTTTTAATTCATTATTTGTCAATTCTCTCTTTTATCCATGATTTTGACTTCCAAGACTTAACTCTTTTTGCTGGCCAGTTTCTTTTCCCTGTTCTCATAGCTTTTGACTTTTCCCAAACAGAAAGTGAATTAAAAAGGAAATAATATGTCCAGGATTTTTTTTTTTTTTTTACACTTCCCCACTAAACTTTATACAAAGTATTTGGGTGTTTTTTACTATCTTTGCAATATGTTTAACCAATATAATGCAAAAAAATATATTTTCTACCAATAATTTTAATAACCCTGTGAACGCAAATTAAAAGATCTGTCATAGTACATGAGATGCAGTACCCATATATAACTACAACAAACGTTGGGATGTTAGAAACAATCCACTAATAGATGAAAAGCTAGCAAACCAAAGCAATTGAGCAAAAAGGACAAATATATAATAAGAGCACTTAACATGGAAAGTGAGGAGCTGCCTCAATGCATAAAAGAATAAGTATTCTAGTAACACGAAGTAAACTAATCTGGGCATGTCTCAGGTTGCAAAATGTCTTTGAATCATTATACAAACCCAGGTAGTACCGTGGTCATAGAATAAGAACTTATACCTTTTCATTATCCCAGATACAGATCATCAGTCTAGGTCTTGTGAAACAAAGTTTCTTCTGTGAAGGACACCTTACTATTACATCCTACAAGACTTTTCCCCATTATTAAAAAAAAAATAAAATAAATATGTGCTTTACACGTAATGAACAACTTGCTTGTTTAGTAATGATAAAAGAATAACACAACTTTGATTTATGTATGAAATAACATGTCCTGTCAAAGAAAAAATGCTTTTGATTTCTGAGTCTACTGAAAACTCTGCTTTTCAGACTCCAGCATACTGACCATTTTCATCTGTGGCTTGATGCCAGGAACAGTGAGCATTATATTCTACATTACATTTATTTCCAATGAAAAACTAAAATATCTCCTTTTAGGAAGCTTTTCTCATACATGAGATTTATCATTCATTTTCCTTTCCAAATGACAGCTCTAAAAAGACTGAAGCTGAGATTCAATCTGAGAGTAAGCAAGCCCCCTCATGCCAGGTACCTCAATATTCATTACAGTTGAAGAAGTCAGTGAACTCAGTATGTAAAGCCTAGAGTGAGGGAGAAATGGGTAAACACACAACCTAATCCTGTACAGGTCTAAACTGGAGTGTCTTGTGCCATTAGACTGCTATAGGGTATGTAAGATGCCTACATAGAGCTGTCAGATATTTACTTTCTCCTATAGGAGATTTGGGCTTTTTGAAGCCAGAAAGAATAAACTGGACGCTAAACAACTTTGTTAAGGTAAAATTAATTGCATCACCAAAGTTAATGTGGAATTGAATCCTATCTTATGTAAAGAGCAATCCTAAGAAATAATTTCTTAACATCAAGTTAGATATGTTAAAATATATTTTAGAGTACATACATTCTGTGGCCTGAATTCCAGTAGGGGTAAATATTATTGTCCTCACTATCTTTTTTCTGAATAGGAAAAGGTGTCTTCACATTACTGGAAGAAAGAGCACAAAAAGAAGAATGTGAGAAAATAAAAGGACTAGACTCCATATGATGGAAAGCACAGCTTATTCTTACTATATGACCAAATTGCTAGCAGGTGAAGGAATTGGGAAAATTGAAGAAAGTGGGGCAAAGGTCAGAGACAGGAGATGTTGCTAGTTTTTCCCTTTCTGCATTCATCCAGCAGTCAAACCTGCATATACAACTCCACCACAACACTGAACATATATCACCTAAATATTCTTCTGGGGAGAAACTTCTAATATATTCAGCCAATATATAAATAGATCATCTGTATCCATACACTACAGACATTCAGGCAGCTTGTTGCTTTCATCTTATTTTCATGTTATAATTCAGTAATTACATTTTATATTTAAGGGTGTTTGCAACTGATCAGACAACCAATTAAACTTTTTCTGAAAATGACAAGTTATTTTTTTCCAAAAGGAACTTTTTTTTTTTTTTTTTTAGATCAGCTGGGAAAAAAAAAAAAAGCACGAGACCCAAACCACTCTGGTCTAAAGCATTGTTTCCTTCATCTTGGGTGAGATGCACCATTGTTACAAATGCTAAGAAGAAGCAAGTAAAGAGAGGTCACCATGGCTGTTAAGGTGTAAAGGACTGATGGAGGGGAAGAGAGAGTTGAAAGGATTACAAAAGTTCAAAACCACTGACGTAGAAAAGGCACATGGATGTCATAATTTCTTGATATACATGGGTAAGTCTGCTGGAGTCAGCTCACTGGAACAAAATTAAGATTGCTTAGTGTTTCTGAAGAATATATTTTTTTCCAAAGCCTAGTTAATTCCATAAATTTAGAATTATTTAGATTTTAAGGGTTTTTTTTTTCTATTTACTTTTTGATGAATATTTTCCTGCTGGTTCAGAGGAAGTGGAATATAAGAACATAGGAGCAATTAGGAAATGTGTTCTCAGTAGGAGCTGTAGTAATTAGAAGAAGTGATTGATTGTTAATCTTCATAAATTGCAGATGGACTCTTCTGTTTTCAGGTGAAGTTAGATATATAGAAGTAAGAAAACAATATCAACCCCTGTGCTGACGTTGCACCAGTTAATATTTTCAAATGTAACAAATGACAAATGTAACAAAATAAAAATCATGAAACTTGCTATTTGAAAGCTAAAATTCACATTTGTTTAACTCTTTATTCCTGGTCTTCAGGTATCAAAAAGAACAAACAATTTACTTGTGGTTCTGTACAATTTTATGGATGCTTTGAGAAAAAAAGGCAATATAGATACAACACAAGATGTACGAAGTATTCACAGGTTTTCCTTGGTATTGCTGTTTTAGAATCTTACCAATTACTTGTGACTACCTTATGGTGTTAAAATCCCTTATGAAGAGATTTATTAGTTTGGCAAAGGTACTCAGATAAGATTATTGCTATTTCTTGCTCTCTGGTCATGCAAAATCATTTTTCCATGCTGTTTCAGAAAACGTGGAAAGAAAAGTAAAACTCCTCAGCTGAATAAAGCAGCTGTTTGGTGTTTACTCTTAATCACTGTTGGTGAGTAGACTTCTCCTTCATTTACTGCTCTTATCAATATTGTCTCCTGAAAGGTAATGGAGTTCTTTTTCTCATTCACCTCAAATTTCTAATTTATTATAGAAATTTGTTGCAAATAAAGATATTCCCCAGATTTTTGTAAAGTCTTTAATATTAAGGAAGATATCAATGATAAAAGTGTTTCAAAATATGTTTATATTTTTAAATATATTTTTGTCATTGACCTTGATAATTTTTTCTGGGCTTTATGCCACAAAACATAAGATTAATAAAATTTTTTGAGGCTTAGATAAGGGTCACCCATACAGATGCATAACTGGTTGCATTCATTTGCGACATATACCCTAAGTGTTACTTAAATTTACTAAGTTAATTTGGACTTATATATTGGATTAGCTGAGTTTTGGATTTACTTACCTTTTCCTGTTTTCAAATGCAAGATGTTAGTTCCAAAAAGCTTTTTGTAATACTCGGAAAAGTTTTTCCCCTATCTCCTTTGGCATGTCTCAGCATCTCATTTATCCTCAGAGTTTGATCAAACTTGATGACTTATTTATAGTAGGTTGTTATTGTGCTTAGTGCTGTACAAACTATGGACTCTGTTCCAAAAATGTCTACTCTAAATCAGATCCAGGCAGTCCAGTTGAACACATTGTACAGTTGTTTCATTAGTTCCCATTGAATGATAAAATTTCTTTCATTATTTTCTCTTTATAGCCCAAGAAATGCAACATGTATGACTGTTTTCTAGTATTCATTCCATATTCTCCTTTCTGAAAATTGATATGAAGATTTGCTTAAACTGATAGCAGTAATTCCGTCTTCTGTGAATAAATTACACTTCCCATTTCTGAGAGGTCCTACTCTTTTCCTCCTTGCTGACCTCTTCTTCTCCATATACTTAAAAAATTCTGATTTATCTCAAACCCTCATGCAATCTTTTCATTTTCTACCCTTAATTTTCTTATCGTTTTTTTGCACTCTTTCTTAACTTCTTTCTACAATCTTCTCAGTACTGCTGTATAACTGATGTTTTACGCCTTGCATTTCCTTTTTCCTTACTTTTGATTATATTTTGGACTTTTCAGATCATCCTACTTGACTTTTTACTCCTTGTATATATACTACAAGATTACAAATGCAAGCTTTGGGTATGCATTCATTTACCTCTTCACATTATCCCCTTTTTTATTCTTCAGCTGTCAATATTTTTCCTTTAATGTTTCCATCATGTTAATTTTTCATCTGACATGTTACATTTCTCTAAAATGACTAATCCTAAATATTTTGAATTTTTTTACCTAATACTACTTTGATTTCTCCTTCTAGTTTTGAAAGCAACTTTGGTATTTTCAATTATTTCATGAATAGGCTTTCATGCTTCTAGTTAAATGATAAACTCAGAATTTGCTACAATTCCTTTTTCTTTCAATGTATGCATAAAAAGTATGGGAAACCTCTCTGAGAACAGGAACAGTATTTTGTATAACAACAATTCCACTGCTAAAGGTAAACAAATTAATACTTTTATATAACAAGGAAACAGTTTTTCATTTTCTATGCTAGCCGAGGATTTCACTAAGAGAATCCTTTTCTATCACATTAAGGCAACTCTGCAATCCGTTCCTGTCTGCAGTTTATTTTCTGAAGTTAGTGAATAGGTTTGTTCCCATTGAAGGGTCTACCTCTGAACTGGCAATAACATGACAGTGGTGGTTGTGCAGTTCAGTGGCTATAGATTTTGTGAAGAAGTATTTATGATGCCTGGGAGTGATAGATGCTTGTGAATCAGGCTCTGTTAGGAAGAGTGAAAAGTAAAGATGCTAGAGGGTTAGGCAGAAGAAATTCCTCTGTAGTATACACAGTTAATAGGTATTTCTGTTTCTACACAATGCTCATTTTCTGAATAGGGGTGTGGTGTGTATATATATATATATATATATATATATATGCTTGTGCAGGCATGCATTGATATATTTATATACACATATACGTATATAAATAGATGATCTTGACTAGTTGATATTAATTTACAGAGCTGAACATGACTAGGCTTTTTCAGGCTTTATGACCTCTAGTGATGCAACATCATTAGACTAACAAAAAGTAAGACAATAACTGAATCAATAAATGTTGCAAACTAGTTAAAACTGGTGCTGTAGCCAGGCCTTGGGTCCCCCTCCACTCTTTCTCGGGCTAATGACTTAATTTTTTGCTTGTGAGGCAAAATTAGAGGTAGGCAGTGAGCATCTGAAATCATTGAAGCAGCAGGCACTGCAATGGTTGCATTAAGGATTTCTTGTTTAGGCTTCTGTCAAATGAAAGATGGTCCAAAAATCTCTCATGTGAGATTCACACTAAGAGTAGATTTTAGCCTTAAGTAAGTATTTATCAGATTTTCAGCAAATTGATTTGAGTTCTTCTGAACTGTGCAAAACTAATGAGGCTTAAGAGTTCTGGCTTAAATTTGTACTTGTATTACAGCTGCAAATGGCTTCAGTATACAAAACTATAATTTTACAGGTGGTTAATCTGTAACATGGGCCAAGATTTTATTGCAAAAAAATTAAAATTGAGAGACATCAAATACTGAAACAGATGTCACATCTGATTTATAGCTAGCTTTAAAAAAATAACATGTTGAGCTGATCTATTTCTGATTTAACATTGTTTCAGACTTTTATTAACATCAAAAAGGGATATGAGTTATGTTGTATCAGTAGGACTCTCCACCTGAAAGAAATACTAAGCAATCAAGTGTAAAACATTAAATTTGCATGAAAATATATACCAAAACTATGGTGGCAGCGTGAAAGCTCTCTTTGATACACTGTGCTTGGTGGGGGAAGGGAGGATTAAATCTGAGGAAAGGAACAAACTGGACCCTTAGTTCCAACCAGAACAAATTGGAGTTAAGATGAATAAGAAGAATCCAAGATCTATTAATCGAAGCTCAGCACCTCCAGGGATAAATGATTCTTATGCCTAAAATAGATTAGCTTTCCCCAAACAGTAATGTCACTCCTGAACAGGAAATGAAAATAAAGTGAGCTACCTACCAGGCAAGAGTAGTCTCTACCTTCTGAATATTGCAGTCACTCAAGAACTGCTAAATGTGGCTATGTCCCCTACAACTATAAAAAAATTGTGAATGCGAATGCCTGCATAGTAATCTTTACCCACACAGGGATTTTTAAAAGGTAGCCCTCATTTCTGAACCCTCATTATTTCTCTATATCATTGCTCGGTCATTGACATGTAATTTTAGTGTTGTGTAGTTTGCACTGTACTTTCATAAACTGCAGTATTTTGTTTTTCTCGCTTAAAATTCTGGGAACCTGAAGATTGCTGAGAATTGTTGCTTCAATTGTAAAATGGAGGAATTGTTAAAAGTTACTTTTAAAATGTTCTGCTGAATGATTTATATATATATATTTATTTTTTTAATGCTGATACTAACCTCAGGTTTAGCTTAGTGTTACCGTTTTCAGAGACATTACATTTAGTGGGCATGGTTCCTTGTTAGTTCCTGATTTAAGGAAAACCAAACGTTTCAAATACGCGATATTAATTTTGGATTTTTTTTAAGAAGCTCTTGGATTATAAGAAAATAAGTTGTATACAAAGGGAGCAGGGTTAGATGAATGCTTTGGAATTCTGCAAGTCCAGCCCTGAAAGTCTGTCTTTAGCTGTTAAATGGAGCAGGGAGGAAGCAAGGATCTGCTACTACAATTTTCTTTAACTCCAGATTTTTTTTGGAAAGGGTTCTTCAACATTTCCTCAAAAAAATGTTGTAGTTCATGTTTGGCTGTAATTCATATTAAGACATCTTTTACTGATTTCTCTGCTTCCTTTGGGATTTCATTGCTTTGGAAAAATCTGGCTGCAGTGGAGTCATTGGCAAAATTTTTACTTCATTGGCATCAGGATTTCATCTTCCAGCTGACGTTCTCTAAACCAGTTGATGAGTAGTTAATAAAGTTGCTGTAAGCAACAGTAGCCTGAGTCTTCCTTTTTTATTTTCACTGCATGTGTAAAAGGATTAATTTATTGATTTTTTTATTCATTCATGTATCAGCATAATACAGACTTGAATTCAGCTTGAGTTGGAATTTCTGAGAATCTCCAATTTTGTGTATTTTAGAGTATGTCAGATCCATGAAGTGAAGGGAAGTTTATGACATAGGCAAGGGCCTGATGAATTTAGAAGCAGATTTAATTATTGCAGCTTCTACTTGTGCTAGATTGAAAATCAAGGGCTTGCCAAATTTTTATACTTGTTTTCAATCACCTGTGTATCTCAATCTGAACCAAAATGACCCAGTATCATCTTCATTTTGTTTTCTCTGAAGCGGGTTATGTTTCTTCTTTTTACTGGAAGCAAATGTTAGACTTTTGAAAGAAAGATCTAGAGTCAGCATACTCTAAAATGTTTATACACATGTTGCTCAGGATGCAGTAGCACTACAGCACTGACATGGTTTGTTTTAATTCTCTTAATTTCGTTACATTTTATGACATTTTTAATGGTTTTGCCTTTTCTTAATTCTTCTTCTGAGACCTGAAGTTATGTTTTTATGGAAATATCTAGTTAAAAGCCTTTAGGTTTTGTTTCTGAGCAGCAATAATCAAATCAGACCTCCTCATTATATGGAAACTTACAGGGGTTTTTCCATATGCTGCACCCATTTCACTGCACTGAATTTCTCCTCTTACTACTCAGTCCTTTGGTACTGGAACCATTCTGCATTCTGAAACTACTGCATCTGCATTTTCCTAAATAATATCTTCAGCAATCTTCATCCCTAACCCTTCTATTTTCAGATCATTTATGGATATCTAGGGCTGTCTACTTCTCTACCCAGAAACCTATGGGAATCTTTTGATTCAACATGAAAGTGACCTATTTTATTTCTTTATTATTTTTTTAATATTTATTCATGTGAGGTTTTTCTTCCTTGTCCTGTAACAGCCGTGGCTCATTTAGACCTGTAAAATGTCACTATAAGATGGTTTTTGAATGCCAAATACTTCTTTAAGTTGGATCCCCCTTTTCTACAGCCTGCTTAGCTCTCTTCAAATGTTTATTTAAGAATCTGAGACATTTCAGTGGGCAAGTGAATTTTTAATATGGAGTATTTGTGCAGGGAGTTAATTTGTTACTACAGATCTGACTCTCTCCATTCTGTGAATGCTCTCTTAACTACTGACTAGCAGAATGTAAAAATAAAAAAATAATTTGCTAAACATGCTATGTGTTACAGACCGGCCAGAAAAGTGGGGTAGAGTATATTAATGTTCAAAGGACGTGATGGCAGCACGTGTGACTCTGCACCTGCACAACCAGTCAAAGCCAGGTTTCCCTGAGGGATGTGGGACAGTTGTTAAAGTGGTTGCTCTTGGGGGAGCACTGAGGAGAGGGCACTGTGGAGACCAAGCAGTGAGCAGAGGGAATGGAGGAGTGTAAAAGCTGTCTAGAGAGGTATAGTGACACCTAAAATATTTTGTGTTGTTAACTCCAGTAAACTCCCAGTGAATCCATGAGAAAAATCCATTAAAATATCCCATAGCAACCAATATTGACTCACGCTACACTCATTCACCACCTTTCAATAAAGCGCTAATGTTCTTTTTAAGACGTAGGTACCTTATTTTCAGGAAAGTGATCATGTTTCAAGGCAGTTTTACCTCTGACAGGAAGTGCCATGATTTTGCTAAGTAATAGCAGAACAGCACATCTTTGATACGGTATGCAGATGAAGCCAAAAGTTGTGTTCAAGCATAGTTCAGAAATATTATGTCCCTTCAAGCAAAGCTGAGTAGTTTTCTGTATCTTGCAAGACCTAATTCACATGCAAGGTTGTCTTTATTTTTACAATGAATGAGAAATTTGTGCTGAATGTCAAGTGCACCCCATTCTCTTTCAGGTCTGCTCACTGACTGCAGCAATACAAAGGAATTAAATTATATGTTTAACTAATTCTCATATAACGTTTTAAAAAGTGCTGGATTATCATTTTAGGTTAAAAGTTCAGAAAAAAAATAAAACACATTGCTTCTTAATCCCATAATAAGAGCTGCAAACATTTACTTCTATTCATAAATTGAAATCTTTTTTTTTTTTTTACATAAAGCCACAGATAAACATGAATTTTAATTTAAATGGGAGTGAAATAATTCCTGAAAACAGTAAAGACAGAAAATGAAATAGCAAAGGCTACTGGACAGCGTGCAGTAGACTCTTCAAGTATGCATTAGGAGGCCAACATCTTCCTGGACCATTTGTTTTAAAGGGTAGTGTGCTTACAATAATTAGTACCTTGAACAACTCAGAGATGATTGTAGACACAGCTGTTGTTGTTTAAGGTAGCAGGCACATCAATGGCAAAGCAGTAGATATTGATTTGTGCAGTGACATCCTTCTAGCTATGTCATCTGAGTGAAAGAAGCCTCCAAATTAACCAATAATAAAGTGTTAGAAGTTGTAGTAGTTGTCTCTGGGGACTTGTTCTGGTTGAGGATAGATACCTCTCCTGTTCCCACAGCCATCAATCCTCCTTGAAGGGTTGCATGCAGGTCTACTTTGGTCAAAAACAAAATGTGAAGTCCAAAGGAACAAAGTAGCAGATTGCTGGATTTTATATACACTAAAATTTCCTCACAGCATTCTTAGACTTGATCTAACTATTACTATGGAATTTTTAAAATGTTACAAAATATGAATAAATTTTCTTCTTTGGGTATTTGAATACATATGATATAAATGTATAGTCCCATTTCCATTAAAATCAGAGGTCACAAAGTGTTAGTTGTATCAAGTTGATTTTCTTACTGCTCTGATTGTACAGTCCATTTTTGTCATGGGCCACTGGCTATATAATACATAAGCTGACTGTATGTAATAAAGGGTAACGGGCCTGGACATTGTTGATGTTAGAGCAGTAAAAAGCAGTGACCATAAATACTTAATCCACATGAACATCAATGAGAAAGTCTGCAATTTAAGTAATAATCATATGACATATAAAATTCTAATCAAAGAAGTTGAGGTCTAATTTGGACTTAAACTGTCCCATACTATGGTGGGATTTCTGTTTATTTAGTAATATAAAACCTGTTTGTAATCAAACTTTTTACAGTTCTGAAATTACCTTTTTATAAAGGTTATGCATTTTATAAATCATTACATGACTCAATTTGTTCTTTTACTGTTTTCTAACTGGATGGTTAAGAAAAAACTTTGGACATATAAACTATGTTTTACACAAGCAAGCATCAACTATATTTGAAAATGTGAATTTATATTACTGCTTTGAGATAAAAATGCATTCTAGACCAAGCCTGAGATTAAAAACTGAAAGTAATTTTTCATATATGAGTTCTGTTACAACTGGATATAGAGTCATATTTCCAAAACCACATAATTGTATATATGGCTGAAGCAAAACAAATATTTGACAAGTAGCCATGGTCTTAAAAAAAGAAGCTATTTGCAGTTGTTATTTTCTATAAGTATTCACCTCACAGAATGGAAGTTTACCTCACTTTTTCCTTTATTTCTTGAGCTAGAACAAAAAAATAGTATCTAGGCCATGGCACTTGACATCATGCACAAATAATTGTGATCAGGAGAAGGAGTTAAAAAAAATCTTCTATATTTATTTGAAAAAAAAATCCAAAGCCCTTACAGCATGCAGAGAGGTATGTAATCTTATACATGCTTCTAATTCTGCATCAATCAAGAGATTCTCTGAGTAAAACCATGTTTTAAGTCTTAAGTATTTCAGAAAATGCAACTGGTCCCTATTAACACAATATAACAATTTTAAAGAAATGCAACTGCCAAACATGATCATTTTTTTGCTGACATAGTGCTCATTTCTTAACTATGGGAGAATGCTGAGGGAGGCTTTCTTTACGTTTCATTTTTTGTGCTTTTTTTTTTTTTTAACAGACATTTATACCAACTCTTTAAAGGTTGCTGTTGTAAAACTGCTATGGAATCATAAAGAGATTTGGGGATTTCAGATTTAGAATTTTATTGATATCTTCATTGTGTTAAGAGACTTTGAATATGAGGTTATTTATACACATTTGATGTTCCCCTTACAAATAAATCTGAAACTAGAGTCCTTTTCCAGTTTTTCATTTATACAGCAAGGATTTCACGCCTTTATATCAAAGGAAAAATTCCTTGTATTGGGTGAGAACTGAAATTCATGTTTATCCCACTGGGATCTGTTTTGGAAAAAGCAAATAGGATTTCAGTCTGCCTAAGGTAGTTTTGGGTTTGGTTTTGTATTAGGGGAGGGGACTTTTGTTAGTGTTTTACTGTTGTCTAACATTCCACAGCATGAATCTTAGACCAACTTTGTAACTGCTAGAAAGTTTTAGTTGTTATGCAGTCTCATGTTTGACTCAGGGCCTTTTAGCAGTATATACAAAAAATCAGATATTCTCAAATCAAGTTCTCAGAACCTTATTCACCTTTTACAAGTTTTCTGTTGTTTAATGCTCCTTAGGAGGCAACAAAGCACATCAGCCAGCCTACTGATCCAGTTCAGTATGGCAGGAACCGTACTCCAGAAGTGTTACCACTGAAACTGAGAGACTAAAACCTCAAATGTTTAAATTAGTTTGTGTGTAAGGCATCACTTTGATTAGTTCTTAGGTGCAGTTGTTCTGTAGCCAGAAAGAGAGGTGTAGTAGGCTGGGAATGAGCAGCTGACACTCGCAGGTTAACTTATAAGAAGACTGAGGTCAATGTAGCTTTGTAGTAGTTTGCTTGGAATGCTGATAGCTGCAACATAATCTAATTGAAGAGAAGCAGCAGAAGTAGTCTGCTAAGGAGGATGAACTTTTTGTCTTCTGGAAAGCTGAAAGCATGGGTGGAGTTAGTTTGTGCTACTAGCAGAAAATCATCACATTTAAGGGAAAAGAGCAGCTACTGTATTCTTGTCCATCTTGAGCAGAAAATAAACTGGTTAGGTAGAATGTTGTTAAGGGGCTGAGAAATCTGGGTTTTAAGCTTTCAAGTGATTTGTTTTTGTGTGAATTTATTTAATTTTTGTGTGAATTTTGTGTTTATTTATTTCATTTAAATGCCTTATTTATTTTTTCAATTCAGGGCTGTTTTGTCTCTATGTAAGCTGCAAAAATCAATATCTAGTGTTAATATTGCATGAAAGCATTTCAAAATTGTAGATATGACCACAGGACTTTTGTCTAATCATTTGTCAGTCACAGTAGTTTATCTGTCTTGAAAATGGTATCGTTGTAATAAGGTACACTTTTGATTTTATGCTGAAAAAAAATTACCCTGCACTCTCTTTTTTAATTGTTTGCTGTCTGTTTTTACACCAAGCACTATTGCATGCAGAAAGTGAAATCCACAGGCCTGTAGTGGATGAAGCTAATATTGTCTGTGTCTTTCACTGCTGGCTGTTACAAAAATCAATACAAAAAAACTTATGAGCATTCTCAGTACCCAATTCAATAGAAAATATGTCCCATTTCTGCAGCTTTTGCAGCATTCTTTGAGCTTCCAGGGCATGGAGGTCTGGACATACTTTTTATTGAATCAGATCCTCAGTAATGTCTTCATATATTTTTAAAGAAAACTCAGAAAGTACACACTGAAATAAGCAGTGAGAATGGTACAAGTTGATGGCTAGACTAGAAAGCTTGAATCAGGATTTGAAGACTGAAATCTGTTTGGCTAGCAGAACTTTCTCCTACAAAAATATTTTACTTCTAACACTGAAAGGGACAGAAGCACTTGTCTGCCGGCCAGACCCCGTCTCAAGGGAGGTGTGTTGCCTACCGGGGGCATGGATCAGGGATGTGGCAGAGAGGCTGCCTGCTCTAGGAAGTCCCACGGACTATTACCCACGGTTGGTGATACATGTGGGTGCTAGGGATATAGATAGTAGTAGCCTGGGGAACATAAAGAAGGACTACAGAGCCCTGGGGGAGGTGGTTAGGGGCTCTGGAGCTCAGGTGGTCTTTTCATCAATTCTCCAGGATACAGGGGAGGATCTAAAAAAAGCTAGGAGGATTGGCCAGGTTAATAAATGGTTAAAAGGGTGATGTCATAGTCAGGGGTTTGGGTGTCTTGAACATGGGACCCAAGCTTGTAGGCCAGGTCTAGTGGGGGCTGGTGGAGCTGGTCTGTTGACAAAGAAGGGAAAGAGCAGTTTTGGTAGGAGGCTTGCCAGACTGCTCAAGGAGGCTTTAAACTAGATGTGTTGGGGGAGGGGGGCATCATTCCATGCCAACACACCCAGTCAGTTGCCAGAACCTATAATAAATGCTTGGAGCAATGTGGAGATATCCCAGCTGCTCCAGCCAATGAGCCGGCTCCAGTTGGAATTCGGCTCAGATGCCTCTATACAAATGCCCATAGCATGGGGAACAAACAATAGGAATTAGAGATGTGTGCACATCTACGGGGCATGATATAATAGGAATCGCAGAAACATGGTGGGATGGCTCCTATGACTGGAGTGTTGGAATGGAAGGTTACAGGCTCTTTAGGAAGGACAGGCCTGGCAGGCGGGGAGGGGGAGTTGCCCTTTATGTTAGGGAAAGGCTGGAGAGTATGGAACTCTGTGTGGGGACAGGTGATCAGTCCACAGAGAGTTTGTGGGTCAGGGTTAAAGGGAATATAGCTATGGGAGACATTACTGTGGGGATCTGTTACAGACCGCCTGATCAAGGAGAACCTGCGGATGAAGCACTCCATAGACAGATAGGAAAAGCCTCACACTCGCAGGCCCTTGTTCTCATGGGTGACTTCAACCCTGACATCTGTTGGAAGGACGGTGCAGCCCGGCACAAGCAGTCGAGGAGGTTCCTCGATTGTGTAGAAGACAACTTCCTTCTGCAAGTAATAGAGGAGCCTACAAGGAGAGGTGCCATGCTTGCCCTCGTGCTCACCAACAGGGAAGGGCTCGTTGGAAATGTGACGCTCCAGGGCAGCCTTAGATGCAGCGATCATGAGATGCTCGAATTTGAGATCCTCAGGACAGTGAGAAGAGCATGCAGCAAGCTCACTGCCCTGGACTTCAAGAGAGCAGACTTTGGTCTCTTCGGGAACCTGCTTTGGAAAATTCCATGGGATACAGCCCTAGAGGGCAGAGGGGCCCAAGACTGTTGGTTGATATTCAAGGATCACCTGCTACAAACTCAGGAGTGTTGCATCCCAACTAGAAGAAAGTGCAGCAGGAGGGCCAGGAGACCTCCTTGGATGGATAAGGAGCTGCTGAGGAAAATTCAGTTGAAAAAAGAAGCTTACAATAAGTGGAAGCAAGGACAGATGGCATGGGAAAAGTACAGGGATGTTGTCCGGGAAGCTAGGGACCAGGTTAGGAAAGCTAAGGCCCACTTAGAATTAAACTTAGCTAGAGGTATTAAAGATAACAGGAAGGGATTCTACAGGTACATAGCAAATAAAAAACAGACTAGGGAGAATGTAGGCCCCCTCAGGAAGCTCTCAGGAGAACTGGCTACACAGGATTTGGAGAAGGCTGAGGTTCCGAAGGACTTCTTTGCCTCAGTCTTCACTGGCAAAGGCTCTGACCAAACCACCCAAGTCTTGGAAGGCAGATGCAGGGACTGTGAGAATGAAGACCTTGTTCCCACTGTAGGAGAGGATCTGGTTTGAGACCATCTTAAAAATCGGAATGCGCACAAGTCCATGATGAGATCCATCCGTGGGTCCTGAAGAAGCTGGCAAATGAAGTTGTGAAGCCGCTGGCCATCATATTTGAGAAATCATGGCAGTCAGGTGAAGTTCCCGATGACTGGAAAAAGGGAAATATAACCCCCATTTTCAAGAAGGGGAAAATGGATGACCCAGGGAATTACAGACCAGTCAGTCTCACCTCTGTGCCTGGCAAAATCTTGGAGCAGATTCTCCTGGAAGGCATGCTAAGGCACATGAAAATCAACAAGGTGCTTGGTGACAGCCAGCATGGCTTCACTAAGGGGAAATCCTGCCTGACCAATTTGGTGGCTTTCTATGATTGGGCTACAGAACTGATGGACAGGGGTAGAGCAGCTGATGTCATCTACCTGGACTTGTGCCAAGCGTTCGACACTGTCCCACACGACATCCTTGTCTCTAAATTGGAGAGACATCAATTTGATGGATGGACCACTCGGTGGATAAAGAACTGGCTGGATGGCCGCACACAAAGAGTTGTGGTCAATGGCTCAATGTTCGGCCGGAGACCAGTAACAAGTGGCGTCCCTCAGGGACCGGTGTTGAGACCGATCTTGTTCAACATCTTTGTCGCTGACATGGACAGTGGGATTGAGTGCACCCTCAGCAAGTTTGCCGATGACACCAAGATCTGTGGTTCACTTGATACCCTGGAGGGAAGGAATGCCATCCAGAGAGACCTTGACACACTTGTGAGGTGGCCTGATGGCCACCTCATGAAGTTTAACTGTGCCAAGTGCAAGGTCCTACAGCTGGGTCAGAGCAATCCCAGCACAGCTATAGGTTGGGCAAAGAAGAGATTCAGAGCAGCCCTGCAGAGAAGGACTTGGGGGTGTTGGTTGATGAGAAAATGAACATGAGCTTGTTTCAGTGTGCACTCGCAGCCCAGAAAGCCAACCGTTTGCTGGGCTGCATCAAAAGGAGCGTGACCAGCAGGTCGAAGGAGGTGATCCTGCCCCTCTACTCTGCTCTTGTGAGACCTCGCCTGGAGTATTGTGTGCAGTTCTGGTGTCCTCAACATAAAAAGGACATGGAACTCTTGGAACAAGTCCAGAGAAGGGCCACGAGGATGATCAGGGGATTGGAGCACCTCCCGTGTGAAGACAGGCTGAGGAAGTTGGGGCTGTTCATCCTGGAGAAGAGAAGGCTGCGTGGAGACCTCATAGCAGCCTTCCAGTATCTGAAGGGGGCCTATAGGGATGCTGGGGAGGGACTCTTCATTAGGGACTGTAGTGACAGGACAAGGGGCAATGGGTTAAAACTTAGACATGGGAAGTTTAAGTTGGATGTAGGAAAGAAATTCTTTCCTGTTAGGGTGGTGAGGCACTGGAATGGGTTGCCCAGGAAGGCTGTGAATGCTCCATCCCTGGTAGCGTTCAAGACCAGGTTGGACGAGGCCTTGGGTGATATGATTTAGCGTAAGGTGTCCCTGCCCACAGCAGGGGGGTTGGAACTAGATGATCTTAAGTTCCTTTCCAGCCCTATCTATTCTATGATTCTATGATTCTATGAGATGTGCTATATCTGGTTGTATCTGCTTCAAAGAACACAAACATAGTGCCTTTGGCACTGGCTAATTTAAAAAATATATACCCACCAATAATTGAGCAAGAGATACTCACTTTAATAAAAATTATCATGGTTAAAATTTCTATCTTGCCAACTTTACCAGAACATGTTCCTCCTTCATTCTTCCCCCTCCCCTTCTGTTTGATGCATTCCTTAAATCCTTTAAAATATGTTTTAACCTGTTCTTATTTCTAAAAGTCTGATTTGTGTCAGTTCCGTAACTATATGGAAGTTCCTGGAAGATATATGCAGTCTGAGAGAAAGCAGCTGGTTCATGATAAACTTGAGATGAAAGTGATGCTTCCAAGCAGAGATATTCAAGGAAAACTCTGGAAGTCCAACCTCCCTGTCGACTGAAGACATCAAAACATTCAGCTGAGAAAAAAATTCTCATTTTCTTTTATTGTCTTTTTACATACTTTATGTGTTCACCAAACAGTATTTTGTGAAAAATTTTCTTCTGCATCCTTATATGTGTGTACTGAGGCAAAAAATTGTAACACCTGTAATGGTTGGGTAGGAATAATATAGACTTCAAAAATGTCCTCATTGGCAAATAGGTGGATATTGGTACTGAACCCAGTCATAGCTATGACTAATAGGTGGATATTGGTACTGAACCCAGTCATAGCCATGACTCATGTGAGAGATGTACGGATGTGATTTGCTGACATAAAATCTGATGACAATGCTAAAAAAAAAAAGGAAAAAAAAAACAAATCAAACTTTGTCTTACTTTTTATAGTTGCCAAGCAGAAATATGGAAGAAGTAGAGAATGTCATTTCAAACAAGCTGAGAATCTTAATTCTAAAACCATTTGTTATGGATATCCTTTTTCTGGCTGCTTCATTAGATTGTAGTTGTGATGCAATGCCAGTACAGTTCAGTTTCAAGAGCTGAAGCAGTTTGTTGACATCTTCTGGATTGATTTTAGTAATCCCACCAGTGCTGTCAATAATTACGTGTATTTGAAGGTATCATGTTCTCAGGAAAGATCTAACAGTATTAAAAAAAAAAAAAAATAGCAGAATATAAATGTTTTAGAGCTTAGGGTCCCGTTTCTAACAGCTAGTAAAACATTCAGACATTCAGCAGTGGAGTAAAAATATTTTATCTTTTGTTATGTTGTTCTGCATATTTAAGAAATCTGAAAAATATACACGTTTGCAATTGTATATGAGGGAGGGTATTACTTTTATTTCTTAGTGTGCTATATTTTCCTTTTGTGTTGTTGAAATACTTGACCAATAATGCAAAGCCAGTGGTCAAACAGTGAAACAGGTTGCCCAGAGAAGTTGTGGAGTCTTCACTTGACTGGAGAGGGTCCTGGGGAATTTGCTTTAGCTGAGACTTTGTGAGTAGAGAGTGTGGGCTAGGTGATTTCCAGAGCTCCCTTCCAAACTCAAACATTCCATGATTGTTTGATTTTTTTTGCACAGTTCCAACAGAGGTCGAAACATAATTTTCCAGTCAGATAAATGGGAAATATTTCATATTCTATGTAAAATGAACAATGATGTTTTCACCTGTGGGAAATGAAGAAAGAGAGGTTGCTATTTTTAGGAGATTTTTTTTAAAAGGGTCTTTGTGCCCATCTGGAATTTCTGAAGTATACAAGTAATTAACTTTATACACATGAATAATTTTGCAGAGAAACTTTTCATCTACAAAATTACATGACTTATGCAGGGCAATTAGCAAAAGTGCCAGTATTAACCATTGTTCCAGTAGGGATAACATAGTGGAGATAGATCTTTCTTTGGAGGACACATTCACTCTTCACATATCTAGCTCTTTAGATACAGTAGGGATCACATAAATAGAAACAGTCTATTTATAAACAATTATTGTTTTTTTCCTATTTCCAGTGCCACGGATCAGTCTCCGTTATTCTTTCTCAAGGCTATCATTTCCAGAACTTTTTCCTGTCCCTGGCAATCCCTCTGTTTTATTTAATCTGTTTCTCTCAGACAGTTACGCACAGCAAAACGTCACAGAATTTCATGTTCTCCCTTTTAGTCCTCAAAAAAATCTTTGTAATTGCTCTAAGACTACTGATGGGTGTCTGTTTTCTGGGTGGTAGCTATTATTTTACCAATTCTAAACAAAGGGGAAGGTAACTGTCTCATTTAAGTTCTTTGTTAGTGTCTGTAGGAGAGTAACTAACTTTTGATAATATCATAAAACATGTGAATGTACATAAACCAGAAATATTTCTTATTCCTTAATAATATGTTTAAAATGCATTTCAAATGGACTGGATTAAATACTCTGTGCTAAATTTAGCTTTCTTTTGTTGTGTTGTTTATTTTAGAGTTTTTCAACCAAATTTTATGTGACTATATTTCAGCCATGGGTTTGTGTGCAAACTGATTGTGGAGATTATCATACTGTACGTATAGGAAACTTGAGCTGTTTAATTGGTTACATATGCCATAGCCTTTGTTTCCACTAACAAAGTATGCGAATAAAACTTCTACAATTCTTTTGGCTTTCTTTACTCTACATAATAATTTTAAATGTTATATTCAAAGGCAAACATCATCAACACATTTGTGAAAATACTTTTTTTTTTTGATTTTTACAATAGACTTCAGAAAAAAAATTCTTCAGTATGGGCTTTAATAGAAATCTTTTTTTTAATAGAAATTAAATAAATGGTAACATTTTTTGTGAACATATATATTTTTATTTTCCTGTACTGACACACATATATGTTTTATATTTTAGACAATGATTTAAAGACTATTATTATGATTGGTGCTGTTCTTATTTTGCCAACAATGTTTACAAAACTGAAATATCACATCATTTAATGCAGATGTTAATTCTAAAAAGAAAATTTAGCAGTCAAAACCCAATAATTTTTCTAAAACAGGCATGCTAATAAAGGAAAAGAACAGCTAAAAGTACTTATTTGTGTGAATTATCCTATTTAACCTTTATATAGACACTGTGTGAATCCATTGTTTTCTGTGACTGTATGATGTTAAGTATCTGGAATAATAGAAAATAGGTGAAACATCACCTAAGTACCAATACATTTCAGAGGGTATCAAGCTACACTTCACTTTGCATTTTACATGTTCATTATTTAGGTTTTTTGAGAGCCTTATTGTGCATGTGCTGTTGTGTACTGGATAGATATTTCCCTGTTTTCCTAATAGTAAGAGACCTTTGCCAAAAGAAAAATGATGAAAAAAAAAAAGGAAAAAATAAATCTGGGCTGATCAGAAGCTTGCCTGGCAGATGTGTACATCCTCTACCTGTGGGAGTGTGCACACTGAAGAAACATTTTATGAAACGACACATCAGAGTGCGACCTGACAAATCAAATTTTGTGGTGTGCCAGAGGAAGAAATCGTGAACAAGCTTACTATTGTATCTCCTCCTTAGCAGTTTAGCAGTGTGTTCCTGAGAAATTATTTTGTTTGGGACCATTTCTTTTCACTTTCTCCAACTATTTTTTTTTCTGTCAAAAATGATCCTTCGGTTTTTACATCTTGCAATCTGTTTTGAGTTGTCACTTGTTACTGTCTTTCCACTTGCAATAGCTAGTTAATGTGCAATTAACATGGCTAAGATACCTCTAAACTTTAAAAACAGTACTAAACACCAAAAGGTAACAACAACTTTCACATGATCTTCTGCATTAAGAATATTTATATATATATAAAAATATATATGTTTTTTCAAAGAATCATTTTCAAGAGCAGGCTATGTAGTCAAGTTGACTAATTGATTGAAGAATTTTTCATTTCAGTTATGACCTTGAAGTCAGTGATGCCTGGAATGCCCCTCAGACCATGTCATGGATGCTCTAGTAAAGATCTATCTTTAGATCAATTACTAAAAGCAATGGAACATCTGATCCTACCCTTGAAATTAACCAAGAAAAGTAGGTCAGCACACCTTCAGCTGACACAATGAGGTATTATGCTCTCAATGACCCAGGAAGGAAAGCACTAATGATTGATTGGAAGAGATATTTAAATGAGAAAGTTGAAGCACACTAGAATTAAGCATGTCAGAATGATCAAGCAACTCTAGACAGCCAAGTGACTTCAGATAACAGAAGTTTTGGCTAAATCTTAGATGAGTTTATCCCCCTCTTTCCCACGAAAAAAAAAAAGAAGAGTCATATTTATTGTGAAATGAAAAAACATTTAGGCTGCGAAGATCTAACAGTCCTTCCAAATGGTAGCTGTTTCCTTCTTTATTGTTCTTTGTCTTTTATGGCTTTTATTAGTTATCATATTCTCTGTCTATGTGACAGAAAGGCTCTTGCCATCTCTTCTGAGCAGTTAGAACCACTAAAAAATGTCAGAAATAATTCTTCACGTTATCACTGCCATAAGATTTAAGAAAACTCTTTTGAGTATGCTTCAGAGGCATTATTCTTCTTTGAATAGAAAATAAATGGAGAAAATTAACAAACTATTTGTGGTCATACAAGAATATCAGAATGATATGCAAGTATTTTTAAATTATTCCATGGTGAAGAGCTCAGCATGTGTTTAGAAACCACCTAGAACACCTGTTTTAGCTGTATGTAGACAGCAGTGCAACATAACAGTACTCTAAGAAAGGTGTTATAGAAGCACTATATTGTTTTTTTCCTTTCATTTCCATCAGCTGTAAATTAAAATAGACCATACTTGGTAGAAATAGACTTTGAGAGAGACACTACTCATGTTCAAATTAATGTTTAAAGACTGTGAGAAATCCTTATCTGTGAAGGTAGACCCCTGTCTAGATCAATAGTGAGATAAAAGGTGTGTTTTTGCTGAAGCGTACTACAGATTATGCAATGCCTTTCCTAAGCTGTCTGGGACAAACGACTTAGGCAAAGGAAGGGTGAAGGATTTTGGCAGTCTTTAACCAAACTGACAGATTTCTTTTTGCTAAATCTAAAAAGGAGGATAAACTTGCACTTCCCTTTTTTATGACAAGTGCCAGAAGTCAGTCAAAGACTCAGCAGCAGTACTTTTGAGTTGTCAGGGATTTTAGGTAGTTAATGTATTTGCAAATTTGGAGCTCAATTGTTTCCAATTAAAGTGACCTAGCTGATGCATTCAGCAATTAAAGGCACATCTGCCATAGGATATTTATAATTTAGCACTGGATGTTTACTGCATCAACTGTTTTGTGTATTACTAGAAAGAGAATTTACAATGTGCTGGTTTTCCAAATAATTCTGTATTGAAGGAAATACTGCTTACTTCATTGAACGTTTAAAATGGGTATATAAGAAATATGAAACACTTGTACAGAAGATTAACCTGAAAGTCCTAGAGCTTAAATGACTTTTGGAGCTGAATGTATTTTTTTTCTTTTTTTTTTGTAAAAACGTGCAACTTTAGTGCCAGTCCTTACATGAGTCTGCTGAAAAATTGTTCAAGTTCATGTTAGAGCAACCGGAGCAGAGTGGAAAGGCATCCAGAGCATGAGCAGTGAGACTAATTCAATGTATTTCAATGTTCAATGCAGACAAAAGTAGTTGTGAGCATAAGTTAAATGTTCTTTTCTGCATTTTTACCTATAATTTAGGCAGCATCTAAAGGCAAATCTTCAGTTTGGGAAATAGCTGGGTCAACTGATTAACTGACACTGTCAAGACCTATTAACTGTAACTTCACAAATTGTTTTCACAGACCACAATTTGGGTTATGTCAGGTATAATTAAAAAAAATAATAATATTGCGACAGTTTGTTTCCACCAGTTTGCTGCTTCTCCTTAAGTCCTTGGCCCTTAATAAGACAAAAGATGTGTTAATGGTCTTATTTTCACTTCCCAAAAATGCTGTAAAAACTATGGGAAAATAATTTCGATTCATACTGGAAGAAATTCTGAAATCTTTGAAGAAAATATTTTTCTCGTGTCTGGTATATTCTGATTTCATTTTTCTTTTTACTAGATTTTTATGCTCACTTACTTTCATTTTTCTTACATCTTGATCAAAACTAGCAAACCTTTTGCTATCTGCACTAAAATAAACAACAAAAAAGCCCAATGGTCCTGTGTATGTGTAAGCACACTGTGGTGATTAGCCGAAACTCACTCATTTTACATAGGCTACATGGAATTCATTGCTCTGAACAGCACTCTGTTAAATTAGCTGTACTCTGCACACTTAAAATATTCAGTGCTTATTCATTTATGTAGGATCATAGAATCATAGAATAGTTTGGGCTGGAAAAGACCTTAAGACCACCTAGTTCCAACTTCCCTGCTATAATCAAGGACTCCTCTCACTACACAAGGCTGCTCAAAGCCTCATCCAACCTGGCCTTGACATATATCACTGTATAAAATGCACTAGAGTGATGAAGGTAACAATTCTACTTGTCCACTTAGTTCATTACTGAGGTAAAGAGGAATATCCATAAATTAAATCAGATTTTAGCCTCTCATCCAAAAGTAAATTTGCCCGTTTAAGGTATGAAAACCTCTTATCTTTCCAGTTGGTATTTTCTTAAAAAGCACAAGACAATATTGTTGCAAGATAAATATTTGAGCAACTGCAGTCTGTAATATTATTAGTCAGTGAGAGAAATGGACATCTAAACTGCGACTTGCAAACAGCTCAAGAGTAATTTGTAGAGAGTCTTCCTGAAGTAGGTATATTTTGGGATTTAAAAGAAATGAATGTTTCTGGATTTTATTTTTTTTCTATTTTTCTATTTATATATATTTATTTATTTAAGAAACTTCAAAACATATAGCTCTGGTAGAGTCCTTATGTTCTGATTATTTGCCTGAATGCTTTGTGAAGCACTTTCATTATGTATCACATATGATACCACAAAAAATGTTACCTGGAAATTATGATTTGGTTTGAGGTTTGTCAGGTAGTTCTTAAAAGCATCAACAAAATGGTGTGTGAAACAGTATAAAGATCAGGCCATAATTAGGAATGGTGTGCTTAGAGTGCTAATTAATTTCAGGTAACGATTTCTCAATGCACTGGAGATATAGCAGAATTTTTAGTATAATTAGACTTTGAATGCCAAGGTTATGATCAATAAGAATTAAAAAGACATTTGCAAAAGCTATATTTATACAATTTATACAATCAGATTTTTCTTCTCTTTAGGCATGTCAAAGCTGAAGGCATAAAAATTGTCAGGATTCTGTGTTAGCACCATGATAAACTCTACTTTTTTTCTTGCTTTAAATAATAATAATTTAATAATCTACATTTTCCATGTAAAATGAAGTTTGTTTGTATTTAGTTTGTTTGTATGTAGTTTGGCAGGTGTCAATTTAATTAATAATCAACCAAATGACATTCTAGATTTGCTTTGGATAGCAGTTCAATGAATTCAATTGATTTTGTATTATTGGACTAGATGTTGTCATTATTACTGTGTGCCATGCTTCAGGCAGGATTTGAATTAACCAGTAGTATTTCAGTATAAAGTGGGATTTTGATTAGCATGGAAATGCTATTATAGTTCAGCAACAAACTATTATATCCTTTTGGAATATTTTGTAGTTTTTTTTAAAAGACATAATGTATTAAAATTATTTAAAATATCTTCCAAATGTTTTGCTGGGATTTGTTTTTTTGTTGTTTGGTTGGATGGTTGGTTGCTTTGGGGGGTGTTGGTTGTTTTGTTTGTTTTTTTTTTCCCTTAAAGCTTTATTACATTTTCTTTAGAATATAGCTCTAATGTAATGTTAGCTAGTATTGTAACATGAAGGCTGAGTTTAGGTTGTTGTTTATGTATATTAACCTTTATTTCCTATATAGTAAAAGCAGGGCACTATTCACAGATAGGCCAGTTACAGGAACATATCCAGCCTCAGTGAGCCATAGGAACTACTCTGGAAGGCAACTGGTCTTCGCATGCACAAGAATGACCATGGAGGAATTCTTCAGTACGTTCAAAACTATAGCTCTGAGAAATTGAACATCTCGCGTTACATTTTACTTATATGTGATTCCCTCAGGAGAGAGTCTTTTCTGGCAGAAGTGACAGAATGTGGAATAGTATAGGCTTCTCTCTGCTTTCTATCCTGAAAGAAGTATTCATTTCTGTTGAAACTAGCACCTCTTATGAATTTAGAAAATTTTGTAAGGGGTATTGGAGCATTAAGCTTGCATAACTGCTAGTCAAAATGAAAGGCCACAGATCTGAATAGTGGTGTGTTCCCTATAAGTCTGACTAGTCTTACGATTAATGAAGATTGCAAAGTCTCTTGTGAGTATGGAAGTAGCATATCATCTACACCTGTTTGCAATGGAGTTCAGATTAGATTTAGCTCTTTCAGATATTTACAGAGGTTTAGAAACAGATGGAGACCCAAGGCTAAAACTAGAATTTTTTTCACAGAATTGCGTAATGATTCACTTGGAGCTGACCAATGCCCTGTTCAAGTAGGGTCACTTCCAATAGCACTCTAGAAGTGTTATTCCTTATTAAATTTTTCAGAGAGTGGAAAAACTCAGGTAAAAATATTACTGTGCCCAGACCCAACAAAAGGGATGTAAAACTGTGGAAGGAAAAGGACTTTCTTATATCTCCCTGTTGTGGAAAATATGTTTACTTCAAGAGAGTGTTCTCTGGTTAGGTGGCTATGCAAATGTCACCTGCAATGGAAAAACATGTGGCTAAAAACCATTCAAAACACAAGTCCAAAGATGTACTAATGTAGAAAGACCTGCTTTTCAAAATGGCGTAAAATATGTAATCAAAGTAATAATATGTAGTCACTTTTGAGGACTTTCCCCAAACTTTGCTTCATTTGAGCTTCACATACTTGACACCTTGTTTTGACAATTCATCTGATTATATCAATATGTCACATTATGCAATAATAATGAAACATGATGTATTTCAGCAGAATGAGTCATCCTGATGGCATGTCACAGAGCCAACATATTTCAAACCAGTTCTTTAAAACATGATGATTAAAGCCTCTATTTGAAAAAGCTTCCCCTGCACAGATTATTTATATTTGCTATCTCTATTACTTCTGTTATATTAAACTGGCTCTTTAACAACATGCGTCTCTTGACTCAGTTTTCATTTTAAGTCAACACTCAAGAGAACACAGAAATGTGCAAAACCTCAGAGCAAAATGGAGAACAAAACATCCTTTCTTTACTTGTACTTTTTTCCAGTTTGAAATTACCCATCTAGAAGCTTAAAGTAAACTTAATTCCAATAGTAATTACACTCCTACACCTCTCTTAGTAATTAGGATGTTCTACCCTTAAAAGCTGGTGCCAAAAAAGGAAGTCAGAGACATTTAATGACTGAATCTTCTAGAGAGAATTGCAAACTACTGATGGGATGATGGACTTTGGACAAAAATTCTTATTGAGTCATGTCAAGAATTCCTGGAATAGTTTCATTTGCTCTTACTCCAAGAAATCACAGCCTAAACCAAAACAAATATTTCTGCCGCTGCTTAGTAAGAAAGAGCAATACATAACTGAATGTTCTAGGAAAGAAGATGCATTCTCTTTCCAGTTTTGTTACCTGAAGAAAACTTCCTGAATCTTTTATGATTTTTTCTTTTTTTTTCTTTTCAACACGCCAGAATATTTATATATCCATTTAGAAAAATAATAACTTGATACTATTTTCTGCTTTTTTCATATTAGGGGCCATGTGAAATGTTTTGATTCTTCTTAACATGCTACTACTGCTAAAAATACAGAAGTTGTGTGCTATATACAGAAGATGATACATTTCCTCAGCTTCAGGAGTTCTGCTGAAGTCCTGATGCTTCATACAGTTTGATGATTAGTCTGTTTGCTGAAATAGTTTAGGAGGGCCTCTGTTTGATGTCAGTGTCTTCCCTTGCTTCTTTGAGAAGGAATTTATGACCTAGTTGCAGAATTGTTTGGTTAGAAAAAAAGAGGTGTTTGAAGGGTTATATACCTTATTAGTTGCTTTTCCACCACTGAACATTGTTACCCGTAATCCTAATGGAAGTTATATACACACCTTAGCAGACAAGCCGGTCACCCTGCTGAGTGGATTTCAGGCTCCTCAGAAAGTGATACAACAGCAAAAACATGGCATTAACCAAAGTAGTTGCCAATGATCATAATAGATCCTGGAACTGAGTGGAAAGGGTAGAAATCCTTTTCCTGATTCCTTTTCTGTGGGTTGTCTTTTCCCAGGATACTTCTTTGCAGTGAGGGAAACCTCCTGCCCACTGCCAGATCTCAACTAAATGTTAATTGGGAACTTAATGAGAAATAAAACACTGAGCCTGTGAACTCTAATTTGAAATCCCACTGTACATGTGCAAGAAGGAGGAAGGTAAAGGAAAGTATAGAGGAGGACAATAAATGCTGAATGTGAGATTATATTTTTCAATATATTTTTTCTGAGAGTGTGTGAGAATTCATTGAAATGCAAGCTGACAGACACCTCTGAAATTCCTGCTGTAGGTATAAGTTATGAACATAAATGAGGTAATGTATACAGAAGCTTCAATTTCCTTTATATAGGTGGGCAAACCTGGTAGCTATCATCTTTGCCCCCAAAAGTATGTGCATAATTAGTTAAAATCCAAGTTCTTTCAGAACAGTGAACCATCTACAAACCTTCAAGAGATAAGAATGCCTTTTTTCTTTTTTTTCACAAACCAGTGTATTGTCAAATAGAAGTGCTTGCAGAAATAAAGCATATTTTTGCTATTATGCATTGTATAAGTGATGGGATTCCTGTCCAATTTTATTATATAAACAATAACCCTGAAAAAACCAAGACAGCGCATATTAAAGTGAGATGTGTGTGAATTCCTTACATATTGACAAAATGATCAAATAATATTCATCACAGATATTCATAAAATATATCAGCAAAGGCTATTAGACATCTGAATAATTACAAGTCTCCTGGAAGCAAAGCAGTGTTTGTGATTTATTGTGTCTTCTGTATATTCTGTTAGCTGTTTCTGTACATATAGTTTGTTGCTGAAATTTTGGGACAGATCTCTTGTGCTTGCAATTGGAGATTCAGGATACCTTTTTATTTTCATTGTATTACTTGAGTTCTGATTTATTTTTTTTTGGGGGGGGGAGGGGTGAATCATGTTTTCTGATTCTTTTTTTTTTTTATATATAATATGTATACATGGCTATGTTTGCTAGCCAACATCTATATTTCAGTTTATCACCAGACTTCTTTCCAAATGGAAGCACTTTATAAAACAAGTGAAATCACAATACCCAATCATTCAGAAATATTGTGCTACTTCAAATTTTTATAAGCTCTTAAATTTTGAGGTGATCAGAGTTCTGAGCTTGCATTGCAGAGAATAATTTAAAATTATTGAAGCACTTCACATATTTTTAAAACCACTTCAGCTAGGAAATGATGGGGTTCTAGAAATATGCAGCATATAAGGGTGTAAAATTATCAGAGAGCTTAAGTGCTTCATTGTGAAAGTGATCAAAGGTCCTTGCTTGCACATTGCAAAGCAATTGAAAATTACTGGAGTGCTTCAAGTAGTTCATGTTTTTAGAAGATTTCTGGTCTCTCCTGCTCAAATGCTCTTTAAAATCATGAATATCTCCAATATTTTTGAATGTTGAGTATGCACCCGTTATTCTGCTTTTCCTTATTTTGGGCTGTTGGGTTTTTTTAGGACCCAATATTTGTCTTTTAGAGGTCTCAAAGTTAAGTAGGTCTTGAAATTCTTTAGTTTCAGACATGTGGCAGCTTTGATGAACTTAATTGTGCTGTTGTTTCTGAAGAAAACAGTTTAAGAAATAGTTTTAATAATCCTGGTGTCGGAAGCTGACATCTAAATTCATGGATATGTCTTTCCTTATTTATAAAGTACTTTCTATTGGTAGCTTTTTCATTTAAAATTTTATAAGGTATACTCTTTCTGGATTTGAATTTATTTTCAATTATTTAATATTGCGTTTAATATTACTGTGTTTTTTTTAAAAGAAACAACAACAACAAAAAACTTAAAATGTTGGGTTTTATTTCCTCTTTTTGTGAACCCTTCCTTCTATTCCACTCTTTGCTGTCTTCAATACACACACTGCACAAACCACTAGTATATCATAATTCATTCTCTCTCAGCTCATTCTCAGTACTATGTTTCAGTAGAAATCATAGAGGGTAGAATTTTGAGCTGGATTTATCATCCACACAAGAGAATCATAACAGTTCTATGTTTTAAGAAGGGAAGAAAAAAATCCTATGAAGTGCATCATTCTGCAATGCATTGTTTCTGTATGTTGAATTTATGACTATAAGAAGAAAATCACTTGTTTTATACAGGTATTCTATTGTGTGCGTTTAAAAATTTAATTCAGTCCCAACTGTGCTATTTGTTTTACTTAACTGTTTTCATAAACTTTGCTTATTTCAGGTCTATATTT
Source organism: Pezoporus occidentalis (assembly GCF_034315485.1). Taxonomy (NCBI): domain Eukaryota; kingdom Metazoa; phylum Chordata; class Aves; order Psittaciformes; family Psittacidae; genus Pezoporus; species Pezoporus occidentalis. The sequence continues at coordinate 966,273 of NW_026915724.1, read as the reverse complement.
CCTTACCTTATCCTTATTATGAACTATTCCTTCAAACCATTTGCCTTTTTCAAAAGTGTAAAGAAATTACTCTCTGCAGCCTGTTTATTATTATTATTATTTTATTTTAGATTCAGCTTTAGTTGCAAGGCAAATAGTTAAAACCAAAAAAATATGTGTTTATCTCACGGTTGCACATAGGAACTATATGAGTGATAAGTATTACTTTCTGAACAATTAAGTGCATTATTTAAGGAGGATTTTAATATGTGCAACAGGCTGACTTTTTTTTAACTGGAATAGTGTAATCATAGTCTTAAAAAGAAGCAACTAGAAAATACTTGAAATCAATATTTCATGTTTCTTATGAGCAAAATGGACATGTTACGTTGTTTAATATAATATTGCATGATTTTCATGTTGCTATTTTTACCTCTAAGGTACTTTGAACAGCATAATTCCTAGGAACTCATGTTGCCTGCTAATTTGAACTGGTTGGTTGGAAACTTAATTTATAGTGCTTGTTACCATTCATTTGTGAAAATTTTAAATTATGAGCTGCCAGAAAATGCTTGCAATGTAAGAAAGGTTTGGAATTAAAAAAGTATCTTGTACATGTTATATGTTTGTTGTTATGAATAGCACCCTCCAACCTTTTTATGACCCATGGAAAATTAAAATAAATTAATTTTAGCTTAGAAAATCACATTAATATCTGCTATAGATATATCCATATCAATAGTTACTACTAAACCAATATTTCTGCAATTTTGGAAAATGAAATAGCTATTACAACTGCAGTCATTGGGGTAAAGTAGCTATCTATGGGGATTAAAAAGACTGAAATCCTTAAAAATTAATATAGAAACTGTTTACAGTGTTAACATTTATCAGAGAGAGAATTTTCTATGTGTTACAATAAACGACAACTCATTGTGCTAGTGTCTGGGCTCTATTTATCAACTCAGTATTTTCAGGTATTAAATGTGATCAAGAGAAAAAAGAGGTTTGTACCTTTAGTTCCTTTTAATCAAACTGGTTTTAAAAAAAGCAAAAAGCAAAGCCCTAAGCAGAGGAAACACTTCCCTGACATGTATCTCACATATTTTGGTGAGATTAGGGAAAATGTCTCGAAGTTCTAGAAGAGATTTTCCAATTAATCATATTTAAAATGCCTAAAAAGAGGTGCTGATGCTATACCTTTCTACTGTAATACTGTTGTCTTTATGTAGCAGATATATATGGATAAGAGAAACTGCTGTATGAAGGGAAACTGCTATATATAAGAAACAGATATCTGGATATGTTTGGACTGAGTGTGTGCTGCATAGCTGCAGCTTTAATACCGTGCTATCAGCAGCACAGGTCAGAGTAATGACCGTAGTGGTTGAAAGTGGCTGCCAAAGTAATGTAGTAGAAACCCACCACGGCTACTGAGCTCAGGCTGGCATAATTTTCATTGCAGAATCATAAAATAGTTAGGACTGGAAAGGATCTTAAGATCATCAAGTTGCAACCCCCCTGCCATGGGCAGGGACACCTCACACTAAACCATCTCACCCAAGGCTTTGTCCAACCTGGTCTTGAACACTACCAGGGATGGAGCATTCACAACTTCCTTGGACAACCCATTCCAGTGTCTCACCACCCTCACAGTAAAGAATTTCCTCCTTGTATCCAATCTAAACTTCCCCTGTTTAAGTTTTAACCCATTACCCCTTGTCCTATCACTACAGTCCCTAAGGAAGAGTCCACACACAGCATCCTTATAGCCCCTCTTCAGATACTGGAAGGCTGATATGAAGTCTCCACACAGCCTTCTCTTCTCTAGGCTGAACAGCCCCAACTTTCTCATCCCATCTTCATATGGGAGGTGCTTCAGCCCCTTGATCATCCTCGTGGCCCTTCTCTGGACTTGTTCCAACAGTTCCATGTCCTTTCTATGTTGAGGACACCAGAACTGTACACAATCCTCCAAGTGAGGTCTCACAAGAGCTGAGTAGAGGGGCAGGATCACCTTCCTCAACCTGCTGCTGGTCACACTCCTTTTGATGCAGCCCAGGATACAGTTGGCTTTTTGGACTGTGAGGGCACACTGAACCTGTCTCATGTTCATTTTCTCATCAGCCAACACCCCCAAGTCCTTCTCCACAGGGCTGCTCTGTATCTCTTCTCTGCCCAACCTGTAGCTGTGCCTGCCATTGCTCCGACCCAGGTATAGGACCTTGCACTTGGTTTGGTTAAACTTCATAAGGTTGGCATCGGCCCACCTCACAAGTGTGTCAAGGTCCCCAAGGACCCCTTTGACCGTTCCCTCCAGCGTATCAACCGAACCACACAGCTTGGTGTCATCAGCAGACTTGCTGCAGGCCCCCTTGATCCCACTGTCCATGTCAGCGACAAAGATGTTGAACAAGACCAGTCTCAACACCAATCCCTGGAGGAGATCACTCATTACTGGTCTCCAGCTGGACATTGAGCCATTGACCACAACTCTTTGCATGTGGCCACCCAGCCAGTTCTTTATTCACCAAGTGTTCCACCTATGAAATTGATGTCGCTCCAATTTAGAGAAAAGGATATCTGTTTTTGTTCCTCCTCTCCTTTCTTTATTTTTTTTCCTTTAGTAAACTCTACGTACGGATTTACTGCTATCTGCCATCAGAGTAAGGTTACTTCTCAAGGCAGACTATTGATCTTGGTGAGGATGACCATTTTCAGGCAGTGTTTACCAGCAAAAGTAATAGAGCATAATCAGTGCCCAAGGCTGTTCTTTTGAATTCACTAATAAGTTTAGATGTTTCATGAATTTGCTGCTGAAAGCAATATCCGTTTCACATATGTGGGCATGTATTTATCTTTTATATACATACCAAAGTGTTTAAATAGTGCGATCTAACTATTTGTTGCACTTTTGCCATCTTTTTGTTATGTTGTTAAATTTTAGAACTGCTTGGAGGGTCTGAAACAATATTCCTAGGGAAAAGATAAATAAATAAATAACAACCACATGACCTGCTTTTTGGAAAAGGGCAAATAAGGCTTTTTACTTAACTGGCACATATGCTTACCATGTCTGATGTGTAAATTAGTTCATGAGCAAGTTTATGTGCAAATCCTCATAAATACTTCTGGGAGGAGACCAGTGTGTATGTTGAGGATTTCCATTTATGTATTTGGTATTTTTTGCTTATTTTCTAGTTGTAATTAAAAATTGGTCACAGGTTTGATTCCCCCTACCCGCTCCCCAGATCATCCTATTATGGTTATTTTGCCACAGTGTAACTGATAGACTTGAGCAAGTGGATTCAACTATTTGAGCACTTCTGCTAGAGGATGATGAACAGTTATGTATAGAGGCAGCCTCCTACAGAAAAGGAAGAAAAAGATATCTTGTCACACTGAAAATATTGTTTCCTTTACCTTCTGTCACAGATTCAATTAATTTGCCAACTGAGCATTATCATGAAAAACCAAAGAGTGAGAAATAGAAGTGGTCATTACCAAGGGGAGCTTATGACAAAATTAAAGGATTCAGAAATGCTGATAGTTTTCCTGCAGTTTTACAAATTCAAAAATGTTTCTTTCATGGCTAATCACAGATGTCTTTTGCAGCCTGTATAAGCAGTGTTTTGTTGACATTATACTGTGAAATAGTAAAAAACCCCTAACAAACCACAGGTGATTTGGGATACTGTGGTTAGACCTGATGGTTCTTTCAATAAACTACTGGTTTTAGTTATTTCTGCACATAATATACTAGGGGGCAGGTGTATTTCCCAAAGTATGTTACTGTATATAGCTTCTTAAAGGCTGTTTACTGCAAATGTCTTACTCAATACTTGGAAAACTGGCTAGTTGTGGTTGCTCAGAAAGCATTATTTCTGATGCCATGATTAGACAGAAGAATTTCCAACAATTCTAGAAATCTTGATTTTCTCTGAGAAATTAATAGCTATAATATTTAACATTGTGAATACTAGAGAAAGTACATGTTAAAATGGCTGAAGCTTCTAATAGCTTATAAAAGTATTTAAAGATGGGGAAGGAAACATATTAACCAAGGTTAGAGTGTTGAGCTACAACAAACTTTTAGTAAAAATATAGAGAAGATCTGTAACTTGAAAATTATGTTGGCTAGTAACTTTTACAGCACTTAAACTTTCTTTGTGACTCGTAGATAAAATACTGTAAAGATTGAGATTTTTAATATAAACTTTACTTAAAAATATTAAAAGCTTTAGTAACACTCAATTTTCCAAATTCTTTATAAATTTCAGTTCTATTTACTTTTGATTTTTCCTCATTATTATATATTTATCCAGCACATAGTTATTTTTACAGGCTAATCAAGCCAGCATTGTAGGAAAAGTTTTCCCATGAAAATTATATATTTATGATTCTTTTTAACCCTAAAGCTTCATGATTAAAACATTGTAGGAAAAAAAATTTAGAACTGGCAGCAAATGACAAAATGCTGGACATGAAGAAAATTCTCCTGAATAAAGATATTTGAATTAATCCAGCTTTACCTGCACATATCTGAAGTGTATAGCACTCACAGTATTGTTTAGACTGTGAAGTACTGATGTTTTAGAGTTTATTGCATATAAGATGCTGGTACCAGCTACAAGCATGTGGGGCCCTATCTGGGACACAGAAAAATTCTCAGTTGGTGCCTCTCTCAAAAGGCTGGGCCAAGTGGCCTGTCTTTGATTATTCACCCTAAGACAGTGTTGATGCAGCTTCTGCTAATTGTAAAACACTGGTCTGCACAGCACAACGTGTAAATTCTGACATAGTGAGACATACGAGAACTTACCAGATGGCATTTGAACTGTGTGCTCATGGTCATCTGCTGTGGTTGGCTATTTACACAGGAATACCAAGCCGAAATGTAACCTGCACTTGACATCTGAGCTTATAAATGTTGCTGTTTCTCCTGAATAACTGCTCTAAGAAGTCAGAACACAACAGGTCCTACCTGTGAAGCAAAAATTCTTGTAAGAGCGATTTCTGCCTCAAATAGTTCAGTTATTTTCCTACTCTGGTGGTACATGTTTTACTCTTAATTTAAATCAAACTGCTTACTCTCAGAGTTACTGCTTTTTATTAGGTGAGCCTTAGGCTCAGTTCTTCCTTTTGTATTCCTCTTTGCAAAGTCAAAGTTATAGTTAACAGTATGACTATGGTGAAGATCAGGCCATTGGCTTGCCTTTAATGGGAATTTCAAAGCATTGTTTATTTTTCTAAAATGTCAGTCTCTTTGCAGTTTGGAAATCACAGCTGCTAAATCTTTTATCACATACTTTTACTCCATGTTCTGCATGCAACCGCCGCTTTCCTGCATTACTAGGGCCAGCTGCATCAAACCTCTCAGGTTAAACCTGCAGGAAACTGTCCCTTCACCTTTCCTTCATTTGGTCTTGCTTTCAGGAGACCTTTTCATCTCACAGCAAGCAACAGCTACTTAGAAGAGGGATTTGAGCACTTTGATGTCAGACCTGCTTTAGTAGCATATTAGTGGATGAAGACCTGCACCAATTAGTATGCCTTTCCAAAAATATCTAGTCTTATGATATAGAGATTTTTTAAATGTAGTCATCCTTTATGCAAGACTGCAGGAGTGTTTGAAGCTGAAGTGATTTTAAGCAGGACAGATGCCTTAATCCACCTGCTCAGTTGAGTAAACAGCTGTGAGACACCTTGCTTGGAAGTGCATGAAACATGTTATTTGATTGATTGATTGATTGATTGATTGATTGATTTATTAGTTTGGTTGCTAGCTTAGCACTGTCAGGCTTTGCCCAGTGTAGGCTCTGCACCCACTGTGAGAATTTCCACAAAAGTGGTGGCTCTGTGCTCCAAGGATATTTTTTTATGTAATCACTTCAGTAACTAGGAAAAGTAACAATTTATATCCACGCAGTCCTTGGCATTTTACTGTCTTGTATGCATGGATACCAGAGGTTTGCAGCCCTGCTGTGGAAGAGACGTTAGTCACCTTATAAATCAGTGAAGTAGGAGGAAAACCATTGGTGTACGTACCAAAGTGAACAGAGTGAAGAATGTTTTCCTAGCATCGAATGAAGATGAGATTGATTGCTAGTGGGAAGGTCCGACATGATTTAGCCAAATGCCTACCCAAAAGCACGTGGTTTAAAGGATGTTTCTTCAGAACAGGTTATTTTGACCTTGCTATTTCCGGACCATTTCCTGAGCTTTCTGCTTTTGGTTACCCAGAGGAAATTTCAATGGCTTGGGTCTGCAGGTGCCATATCCTGCTTGCTGCTGCACATGAGGAAAGGCAGATTAGATGTCAGCTCCCTGCTTGCTTAGGACCCTGTCCGGAGGAATGATGGGGTCATTGGTCAGGCTGGCAGCTGTCCATTTCAAAAGGGCAGCTTTCAAGCTTAACCTTAGAAAGGATTCTCCTGGAATTTGCATCTGCTCTTTAAAGGCTATGGGATCCCAATTTCAGCTTCTTAAGGATGATCTCCCCCTGCCTGGGAGCCAGTACCTTTGGTATGAAGTACTGCAGGGCTCACCAGTCAGAATCCCCTCCTATTTATTTGTAACTTTTCTATTTACTAAAGAGTGGTTCAGTTTTATTTGAAACGGAAATTGACATCTCTCGCTCTTTGTCATTGCCTTGTTAACAAGGAGGAGGAAAAGCTGCCTAATCTCGACATTATGAGAGTTGTTAGAATTGATCCCAAGTGAACTCTGGAGAGCAGAAAGTCAGATCACCTCTTTGTTTTGTTCCAGGGGGTTACCGAAAGGGAATGACAGCCTTCAAGGGACCTATTTTCCACTAGCTGAAAGACTGCATTAAGCAAGCATGTTTAGTGAGGGGTAAAGAGAGTACCAGTGGGAACAAATGCATGCACCAGCATAGAAGGGAAGCAGAGAAGGCAGATGCCTGCTGTGTAGAGCTCCCTAAAGAGGCCATGTGAGCCTTTCTGCATGCAGTAATTCAGCACAGCAGACTGGATCCTCTGTGACATCCTCTGGGGTTCTTGGTAGAGGAGTGCTACAGGCGGCCTCTTCTAGCCACTCCTTACCTAGCAGGTAGAAAAAGCACCACTCATTAATCCTGCTTGCTCAGCGCAAGGAACTTTTGGGGAAGAGGTTTCTGATGCAGTGAGTAGGCTTCTCCATCAAGCTTGAGTAGAAATTATCAGATTTTTTTTTTGGCATACTAGTGAGTTTTGGTTTGGTTTGTTTTTTTTTTTGTTTGTTTTTTTTTTTTTGTCTGAGTTCTTAGCATTGTTTCATTGTTGTTGGTGTAAACCTAGTTATTGAAAATATTCCTTCCAGTATCTGTACATTTCTCAGTACCACAGAAAAACATTTTATTGACCTTTAAGTTATCTTTTCTGTTACTGAGACTTATCCCACGTTTATAGATAAAAGACTTTGTGAGGGCCAGTTTCCTTTCATGTGGAAGGGTGAAACATTCCCACGCCAATGAGAATGGAAATTCTCAGGGTTATAGGATCTGGTAATACAATATAAGATGCAAAACAGTAACATCTATCACACTTTTCATGGCTACAAAGAGAACTGCAGTAAGGTTAAATTGGGTCACCGCTATAGATCAAAACAACCCCCAACAAACCTGCTGCATTTGTTCCAGAGCAATATGTAATATACTTGTCTCAACACAGTAATTTCAGAGTGCAGTCTCACTAGGCAGAGAAATTTTACAAGGCTGGGAAAGCTTATCTCATATACTTGGCCTCACGGAAAATTAAAAAAAGGCAAGTGTTTCCTGTGGGGTTTAGTACCCTGCTGATGCATGCCACCACCAACCCTTGTGCCCTACCTACTTTACCTGCACCCTCACAATTCCAGGTGGACCCAGGGGGAAGAAGCCTGCCTGCAAGGAGACGTGCTATGACTCTCAGGAGTCACTGCAGCCTGAATGAATTTTACCTCTTAAGCCATACAAGAAAAAGCTACCTTTTTTCCTCAGTGCCTGAAATTCAAGGAGCAACCAGAAACTCATGCTGTTGGTATTTTGTCTTTACGAGGCAGTTAGTCATGCTTATAAATGTATAGCATGTGCTTGGCTCTTCAGCACTATTCCTGACCATGAGGAGAAAGTTCTTCTGCTAGAGGACCTCAAAGCATGTGCTCTTTCTTCTTTGCTGTCAGGACTATATTGGGCAGGACCTTTGGCACAGTGTTCTCTGGCTTGTCTGAAGGAATAGGTATTGTGGATATGCAAAGAGAAAGGTACTGGAAGCCAAGCCAGTTTCTTCAGTGCAGCATTCAGATTCAGGGACTGCTCCAAAACTTGTTGAAGCAAATCAGAAAATCATTTCTGACTGATTCAGTTGGTTGCATCTTCAAGTGCAAACAAAGAATATTGAGGGTTTTATTCCATAAGGTTTTCAAATGACTGCTGACAGATCCAAGTCTGACCCGTACTCCACTGATTTAACTCTTTTATTCTCTGTCCTTAGGTATCAGAGAGACTAGTCTACTTAAAAGACTGATGTAGGAAACAGAAGTTTCTCTCTGCCAAGGCAACAGTGCCTGTGAGAAGAATAGTTTTGTGTAAGTAGATTATTTTCAATAATATCCAAATATTAGTCCTCTTTTTTGTCTGTTTTCTTCCTTTTATGTCTCTTTGTTGTTGTTGTTGTTTATTTCTTTTGGGTTTTTATTTTTTTTGTTGTTTTTTGTTTTGTTTTGTTTTGTTCCTCAGATGTGATCCAAAGTACTTCATACACTGGCAATAGTACGCACTCTGTTTTAGTGTCCTTCAGAACTTGTAAGAAGAAATTTGGGTAGTTTATCCTACTTAAGGAAATATCAAGGGAAAATTATGGAAAACAGCAGGAAAGTGTTAGTAAGATGGTGTTTTGGTTTTTTTTTAAAATACCAAGTTCTCCCAATTTTGAAGCCTCTCTTACTACTATTACAGTTATTTAAAAGTGTTGCTTATAACCATCGACAACTGCTTAGCCCTCAAGCTGTAGCCATCATTTCTGCCAAATGGTTTTAAATAATTATGTAGCAACTTAAATAGTTAAAAAGTGCAGGGTTTCTTTTAAGCAACCAGCGGTGCCTTTTTCAGGCGCAGCCTGTATCTACAACAAAGAGAATACTATGAAGGGGAACTTATTCCAAGCCAGGATTTCTATCATGTTGGGGCATTTCTTACCAGCACTATTGAAAAGTTTTTTAAAAAACTTCTCACTCACACCTTTGTTCTTTCTGTGCCAGGAAATGTTGTTACATATTTAATACCTTATTTTAAATGTTTCATATGTTTATGACACGAAATACATGTATAATATAATCAAGGCTCTTCAAATTCTGCTGCACCTATATCACTCCACACAGCAGTCTGCAAGTTTGTGTAAGGAAATCCTTCTGACCACAAATGCTGTAAATTGAGAAATACATCTTAAAACTATTTTTAAAATGGTTTCAATTTGTTTCCATTACAAGACAAAGACACAAAATGGCTTGGCTGGGAAGAACACTGGTTTTTTTTACTCACTTTCTTAAATTTACTTTGTTTATTCTGATGGTTTTGGACCTAGCACTTGTATGAATTTGAGGAAATTTATAAAGGAACATGGTGAGGTTCACTTGTGGCCATAAAGTGGATCAATACTGTTGTTTGTTTCTCAAAAGAAATCCAAAACAAATAACACAAATGGTGGTAACTTCACACCACTGAGACCAGACCCAAACAAGAACTCATAACTGAAATTGGAAGCTCCTCATCTCTCAATCAATATTCATTTTCTAATTTTATTTTTATAAAGTCACCTCCATCTGGATGCAGAATTCTTAAAGAAATGGTTCCTGAAGGTAATACAGGTTAGAATTTTCTTTCATCTCAAGTTTTTTTGGCATGAGTGAATAAAGACAAATGTTCTTTGTAGCAAATAAATTCTTACTGTAGTGTGTATGTGGTAGTGGGGATTTTATTATTTTTAAATTGAAACATTGCAGGAAGTCTTTCTTCATAAGGATAGATCTGTCCAAAAGTTGGTTTTAGTTTCTTTTCTTTTTTTTTTTTCCTTTGGGGGGAGTGAGGAAGGAAGTGGTTTGGGTTTGTTTTGGTTTGGGTTTGTTTTGGTTTTGGTTTGTTTTGGGTTTCTTTTTCAGGAAGAGCTCTCAACAAGCAAATGAGGGTTTTTTTCCTTTTGTTCCAACATTTCTCTCTAGAACATTCATGGGACACTGTAGAGTGCAAATTCCTGATTACCAGTTTTACATGGATCTCCTGACATGATGGCAATAGCTCATCAACTATTCCTCACTGTAAAACAGTCCTGATGAAAGACAAAGTGGTTATGAGCAAAACCTGAAACACTTACTGGGATTTGTAGAGAGGGGAAAAAAAATAAGTTTCTGACAGTTTTTTTTTGTCTCTTTTTTTTCTTCGTTAGATGATTTTGTAATTACCAATATTTCAACTTGTGTTTTTCAACACATTAGCAGGCAGTCTTCATGAAACACTGTAGCATACTTTGCAATTCTGATCACTAACTCTTCTCCTAAGTGTCAATGTACTGTAAAGTAAAATATAGACTATAATGTTCCAGTTTCCATCCTGTTCTCTTTCTGTTGTTGCTTGTTTACTTTGGTTCCATCATATAAATATTTGTGTGCATACTGGTTTATTGTGTTGCTCTAAACACATGTGAATCTAATTACCAATGTGTTTAATTTGAATTTAGTGTTACATGGTTTTTAATCATGCTCCAAGTCACTTTTAATGGTTACAAGAAAAGTATTTCTGGAACACATGCTTCTCAGACTATAAGGATGCAGTGTTCCCAGCAATAGTCAAGATTATTAAATTTATTAGCAAATGAATGTTGTGCAAATACTTTTGGATTGGATCCCAATGTTAATTAGCAGAAGAAAAAGCCAAGAGGTTAAAACTTATACTTGGATTTTATTAGGTTTTGTTGAATTTTAAATGAGTCTAAACATATCATACATCTTCCCCTCCCCAAAAGCACACCCAAAGTATGTATATTGCATCCTTTGAGTTGTCTGAAAATGATATTTTTTGTATATTGGTTTTTTAGAACTAGTCTCACAGTAACAGCTTTTTGTTTTATTTACAAAACACATATAAGGGCTGGAAAAGTGCAATTGTAGGATTTACAGAAAAGCAATGACTTCTGTCCTTTGAAGCAGCAGAGATAATGACAGCAAGATTTTCCCATAGTATTTTTTTCAGTCTGTTTTACATTTGTCTTTGAAAGACTGCTTACAGGGATGAATAATTCATTGAGTTATCTAACATATACAATATTTTGATATCTTCACTAGATTTCAGGTAAGACATAAAATATTTTTGTGCTCACAGTAGTGAGAATTCTTAAATTAATATTTTTATCCAAGGCATTGCAAAATTACAACCACATTGATTTAAGTGGTGCTGGAATAAAGTAGCATCTATGAAAAAGTAAGTCCCTTAGGTGTTCAAATAGAGATTCAAGTGTAAAATATATTCTGATTAATTTAACGTTTTTTTGTTTTTTGTAGTTCAGACTGAAAGAGATATTGATTGATCAGATATATATATATATGTATACACAATTACTAAATGTTTTGTTTCCGCATGAAAGTCAGGAAGAAACACATGAAGCTAATTTTTTCCCACTAAAAAGTGTTCTTCATTTATTAAACCATTCTCATTTCTTGTCAGTTGAAGGAAACTTACTAAAACAGTGAGAATATGTGAGCCAGTGAACTAAAGAACAAAAGAGGGGGAAAAAATATTAATAACTGGAATAATTGAAGCTAGTAACACTTGTAAAACTAATTCTTTTTTGTGATGTTTCCAGATTCTTACATTTGATTCCATTGGTATGTCTCTTTCATCACCATGCTCTTATGTAATGTGATTCAACATTGTTACCATTCAGTGTTTCAGTGTTTGTTGAGTGAAATTTATTTAGCTGTTTATGCTGCTGTCTGATTTTCTGTGTTTTCTTTCAAGTGATTCCTTCTTTTTTCTTACATGAAGTAGATTTGCAAGTCATCCTTTACCTGTGTAGGCTACAACTTGGCTGAAATGCTTGATGTTGACATCTTGTTTTTTTCTTGTGTCAACTTCCTCCTGTTTCTGCTGGAACAATATCTGACAGACCAAGTTACATTTGAATATGTAAACAGATAGATATGTATTCCATAAAATGTTATACATTCTTCTAAGGCATTCATGATGTATATTGTTTTCATGTTAATTTTTGCAGTTTGTGATTTTTATATGCTTGCCATTTTGCAAAATCTTACATTAACTTTCATAGAAGCCTCAGAAAAGTTCCTCTGTGCTAATTTCTGGTTTGTGACAGTGGCTGGTAGCAAATAATTCACAAGTAAAAGAGAAATGGTGAGTATGGAGGGATATCTTTCTAGATCCAGCAGTTAGTCCCCTAGGGTCAGTCTTTGCATTTTACCCAGAGTGTTTATAGTTCTGGCCAGCTTTTTCCACTAATTAGTACTTTTTTAGCTTATTTATTACCTCTGTTCCAAAATACTCCTAGGTAGTAATTTCTGCCTTTTAATGACACATTACATTAAGAAGTATTTTATTTTGCTTTAAACCTCTTTTTTCTCCTAGTTTTCATCAGGTTTTTCTCATTCTTTTGGTATGAGAGTTAATTGCACCCTATACGTGCATTTCTCCAAATGATTTTATTGGCCTTTCTTCCATTTTACTGCAGATCTCTACTTTCCCAGATCAAGTTTATTTATAGAAATGCTGTTCCTTGATTTTGAGAGTTCTTTTTCTCTCTCTTTCCCCATTTTTCTATCTTCTCCTTCACAATTATTATATATAATTATTATGCTATCAGTAAGAAAGGAATTCAATGTCAATTTTAGTAAAGAAGATATCATAAGCTTTTTGGAGAAATTTCTGGAAAATTTGTCTCTGATTCTAGTGTCATTTCTAGCTTAAAAAATCCAGTATATCCTTCTTTACTGGACTATCTCTGGCCATTACCACATTTGCTCTATGTAGACCTCTTGTCAGGTCAGGCATCAAACTAAGCTAAACAAAAAAAGACTGGTGTGATTCTTTTCTCGTTCAACACATGGGAATTTTGAACTAAGGATAACTGGTGTTACAAAACAAGTATTAAAGAAAACTTTGAATTGGTCAGCAATGAGATTGCATTTGATCTAATGGATATATAACTTTTTACTTGTGAGTTTGATGCAGAACTTGGTACTGAAGGAAGAAAACATCTAGCCTAAAACATGATCTGGGAGGATTTCTGTAGATAAAAGACAGCTAGATAACAGTGCAACTTCTTTCTTTTTTTTTTTCCCTCCCTTAATCACAATAAATTTTAGATGTTTTCACTCTGATGTACTTTTGAATTGTTATTGAAAAAAAGTCATCTGTGGTACATTTTTTTTTTTCCATATCAGAAACTGAAATGAGAACAGTGTTTTCACTACACTATTTAAAAAATTACTAATGTTTTTTTAAAAAAAACAAACCAACAACCAACCAAACAAACACAAACAGCTTAAAATATGCAACTTCTAAATGGTAGAAGAGGTTGAAGTATTTTACAGAGCTGTTCAGAAGCAAGAGTAGCTGTTTGTAATTGTTCACACCAAGACATTGGGCCTTGCAATATCACTGCTTACCACCATCATAGAAAACATTAGATATGGTTAGCTGCAGGTATCCATGCCAGATGATATTCTAGTAAAGTCCTTTATATATTTCATCTTATAATTGTATTTGCAAGTTAATGTTTGAAGTGTCAGTCTTTGTAAAATTAGCTCATCTTGTTATGATTTAGAGCTTTGATGTGAGTGAAAGGCTTCAATTGCAATGCACAGTCACATCTGAGAGTAAACTGCATAGACAAAGAGCCTTACAAGACTAGTAAATCAAATACTCTGAACTGTCTATGTGGATTATGAGGTACTATTTGCATAACTTTGAAGTATTTATACTGATGAAATTACAATAATTAAAATCATTGCTGTGTCAATTGCTAGATGCCACAAGGCATAGCAATTACTAGCATGCAAATCAGACTTTGTGTAAGCATTTTAAAGAATAATTACCTTATTTGATTCAGATGTGCCTGAAAGGCATTAAGAATCATTTGAGCTATTTTGCCTTCAACAATTTTTAGGTCTCAGATAATATTGTTTTTATTATTATTGTTGACGATAATACCTTTGTGTGGGCATATGTCTATACGCTTCTGGTTTAGGTTTAAAGTGAAATCTAGTGGTAAAAATTTCTGAAGCAGTTAGGAGGGATTGATTTTGTATTAGTTTGTTCTGAGTCTCTTTCTACAAATTATTTTATTTTGCATAAAAACTAATACAAGCATGCAACCTGTTAGGTTTTGTTACAGGTTGTTAAATCCTGTATTATAGGAGTGGTATACAAATTATTTTTTAGAGGAAAAAGTTTTGGGTTTTTTTTTGTTTTTCTTTGTATTGATAACATACGACTTGCATTTCCACAGCATGAATTTGAAATATATAATCTGAAGGAAGACAGATTCTAAAGAGCTGTTTGTTCGCATCGTTGTAGCCAAATATTTCCAGGAAATGTAACGCTGATTGATAATAAAATTATTTCTGGCTACCCAAATTTCAGAGCCATTTTTGGTGGTGAAGATGCACTCTGGAGTGAACAGTCGTGGATGTTTGACAGATGGGTTCTTTGGCAAAACAAATAGCAGACAGTGAGACAGGGGCTTCTTCTGAAACAAAACCCATAGCAGCAGTGCAAAGTCAGCTCAACAAGTACTCCAAATCATTCAGGCCTTAGGTTTAATCAGTGCAGAGTTTTCCTAAAAAAAGTCCAGCCTGCCAGGGCATATCCCCAAGTACATGATATGTCCTGATATATGGTGGTTTCTAACATGAAAATCAGGAGAGAAGAACATTATCTTCCCTCCTAGCTTTGTTTTCCAAGTAATCTCATTCCCAGTGTACAGAGCAGTACCTTTTGCTGCTAACCCCTCTAATTGTTTAGTTAACAATAGCTAAGATTTTGGCATATGTACAGAGGCATATGAAAGGCTGGACTATTCTTTATCACTTATCCTAAGTTTTACAAGGATTAGATAGAACAACAATTTCAAGGAATGAATTCTATTGTATGAAGAAATGCCTACATTATCACAGTACCATGTCTGTTAACATAAATAATTTTTAAAACATCTAACATTTCTCCTGATGATAAAGGCACACATAATTAGGAGAGGGGAGAAAGGTAAATCAGTTTCCTAAGTATGATAGGAGCCCCAGTGCAAGATGCCATTTCAGAGGAGCGTTGAGGAATACTGAGTGCCATAAAGAACCTACTGTGGCTACACCACATCTTTCTTTGTGTGGTAGTGTTGTTTATTTTACCACTACCATTTCTTGTAAAGTTTCAACCGTGCTTTTCAGTACTTTGTTGTCAGTAGAATATGTACAGTCCTCTCACTTGAGGTTTGTGATTCCTATGAACCTCCAAAACCATGTGAACTTTTAAAAGATGCCAACTTCAGATCTCAACTTCTATAGCGACAGATGAAAAGCCTCGTGTTCTGGCAGTTCTCCTTATCTCTGTAAATAATACTACCATAGGTCCTGACTGTATGGACATGTTCCTGGGGACCCTGTACGTTTTGTCTGGATTGCAGGGGGTAGACTGGAAGATTAATTTTGTCAGGAACAGCCTGACTCCACAGCTTGGCTGTCTGACTAACAATTAGAGCACCTAACTATGGAGGAGAAAATATCTTCCACTTGGTAGTCTGTTCTTCAGCAGGGTTGTGAGACTTCAAACTATGTGACAGCTGGATCTTTTCCTTGACACTCTTTTTGGTATTATCAAGGAAAGATCATTCTTTGCTGTAGGGCAGTAAGGAAGAAATACCCTTATAGGATTTTTTGTTTGTTTTGCTTATTCCCCATTAATACCTCCATGTAAGAAAAATTCATTCAGACTGTAACCTGAATAATATGAAAAGGAAGTATTATTTTATGAACACTTTAAATTACACTTATGTTCATTAAGCTCCACCAAACTCCAGGGAGACAAATTCCAACAGGTATTTCAGTTTGTAAACAACCATTAAAATATTGTGTTCAAAAAGACCGTTTTTCTCCATCTTTCCTTCATTATCTTTTATGCATAGCTTTATTATCATATATTCTGAATAGAAATCTAAACCTCTGTAGTCAATACTTTTTAAATAACCTTATGCTTCTTTTCCACTTCTGACACAAATTTATTGCTATTGCAACTACCCTGAAGCTCTGAAGTGCTAGATAGTATTGCATTAAGTTTCTACCTAATTAGCAGCATAGTTCCTAGCTAGTTCTAAGTCACAAGGTCTGGGTTTCAGCCTTATGCTTGTCTGTGTTCAAATATCACCCGGTATTTAGTGAGCCGAAGCTCAGGCTTAAAGGCTCTGGTTAACTGAGCCCTGTGAAGGGGTTGGCTCTAACGCTGGGAGCTAAAACAAGTTTCATTTAATATTTCTTCATTTTTTTTAAAGCACCATTTTCCTCTTTTCTTGTCTTTTATTTCCTAAGTTGTATAATTTTGTTTGAGGATGTTTTTCATGCTTCATATTTAAACCACCTTTGACTGGATTTGGACGCATCACTCACTGTGATGATTTTTGAAATGTTTATACCTGAATATACCCTGATATACCTACATATGTGCTACTCCATTTATTTTTTACAAAGGCAGTTCTTTCACCTTCCAGATCCACTTCCCTCCCATATAAGCCTAGTGTCATCATCATTCATCATGTTCACATAGGGGGTTGGAAAAAGAGGTATGCTTGCTCTCCTTAAATGAACTGCTACTGTTATTACAGAGGTGTGATTGCTGCTGTTATAAGGTATTGTAACCATCCAATATGAAATGCATTTTGATATGGCCAATAAGTTCATTACCAGCCCTTATGTTTGCATTATTAGGATATAGTTAGAAACCTACTACTTTCAGCAGAGACAATCACCTATGCAAAATCATTTCCAGTCTGACCCTTATGTGCAATGGCATGAGTATAACTCATTCTAGTTTTTCCCCCTATCAGGATCATAAATGGTCATGTTTTAGTTGTCATTGACACAGCTTGAACTGGCTACCGAAGTGGCCTGCATTGGCAGCAGCTGTCACAATACAGCTAGAGTTTTCCTTGTGGTTTTTAAATTCTGGCTAATGTTCATCTAAGCCACTACTGCATCCATGAAGACCATTTGTAATCTATATCCCTTTCCAGTTCTCTTCTTTATTGATCTTGTTGAAGACCCAAACAAAAAATGAAAAAGTAAAGTAAAATAAAATATAATAAAATAAAATAGACTCTGCATCTTTTTTATGGACATTTGGAGCTCTTCTCCCTGGTTCTTATTCTTTTGTTTATGTTCTGTTTCATTCTCACTGGGAGATTTCAGAGTGTCCTCACAGATATCCTATTGTTTCACTTGTTTATCTCATCAGAAGTGGTGTTCTTTAGGAAACCCAGGCTCTTTTGATGCCTAAAAGTAAGCTATCATGTGTACTGACATTTTTTGGAAATTTTACTTCCTATTTAATATTTAATTTCAGGGAAAATGCTGGACTGTTTAAAGTGGGGGTTTTTAAGCAATTAATAGTATTTCTTGTGTTTTCCTAAAAAAAAAATACCCAAGTGAACAGTAGCTCTTTAATTATTACTGTTGTACATTATTTAGGTGTTGTTGAGACTTCTTATCTACCTGGAGAAAACAAATTAAAAGGAAAACTGAAAATCAGTAGAGCTCTGGTGCTTATACAAACAATATACTTATTACTCAGTTGCTAATGCACTTGGTGTTCGGTATTTAGCTCCACCTAAAAAGAGAGTGTAAGGCTGGATATGCCAGTATGTTCATGAAGCCTTAAAACAGAAAGCATTGAAAGCAATTGCTCATTGGTCAAGAGGTCCCAGTAAAGGCCTGTACAGGGTCTTGCATTACATTGTTTTGTGTTACATGGCATGGACAGAGACTAATATTGAATTCTGAAGGCAAAAATAATTTAATCTTGTTGGTATGTTGCTAAACCATGCTGTGATGGAAGAAAGAGAAGAGAGAGCAGAAAGGAGGGGCTGTTGATTGCTGTCCAGTTGGCTGCAAATGTTCCTCCACAGCTTCTTTTCTTGCTCCAACTCTTTGTCTCTGGTATTTTAGCTAAGGCTAAGGTGGCCTATTTGAAACCATAGATTAGCTTGAGTAGGTAAAAAATGGGGCAAAATGTGTAATTCCATATGGTGTTTTTTCCTTGTTTCAGGGAGGCTATGTTGACTAGAAACTGGATCAGCCTATTTGATATCACAGAGATGAGGCTTTGCTAAAAATAGTTGTGTTTGGCTATGTGCTTTGAGGAATCCCTTCCCCAAAATAGAAAAAATATGAAAGTGTTCTTGAATTTGGTAATATGAATTTATTTACTTTGAGGGAATATATCTCAAGTAGAGCAAATGATGAAATTTGGTCAACATCACATGAATTACAAGCGCCTGATAAAGCTAGTAAGTCTGGCTGGTATGGCTGCATTAAATCTTGCTTGTTTTCCTCTCCAAACAATAAAAAAATAAACAAATTATAAGAATAAGTTGATCCAACTTTAGCCAGTTTGTTTGGGGTGGGTATGCTTTGAAATGTATTGATCTTGGGGGTTGTCTGAAACTGATGAAATCTGTGATTGCTCTCTCTCTCATTTGAGGAACTTTTGAATGTCTTTTTTATTCTTAAAGTTGAGTATCAGGAACTTTATTGTAATGAGAAAGCTAAAAATACAGCTACGTGGGGATCGCTTAACATATGACAATATCCAAAAGCTTGTACTGTGCTATTCCAGCATTCCTCATGTTGCTTCTGTCCTTTCATGAGACTGCTTGCTTGTGTTTTGTTCTTGGAATATTTTTGTGGGGATCTTTTTGTTTTGTTTTGGTTTGGTTTTTTCTGTTGTTTTTTCTTTGTTTTTGTTGTGTTTTTTCTTGAATTCTAGACATTAACAGATAAAGGCTTTCATTATTTTTCTGTTTGTTGTTTTTTTTTCCCACCTAAGTCTTCAGAATTTACTTACAACACTCTCACTGACTTAAGCTGTGTTAAGTATAAAAATACATTGAAGGGAACCATTCTCAAATGCTGGGGCCTAACCAAAGAGTCAGTGTGGCACTGCTATTTCCCTCAGATCAGAAGATAGAGATATGCTGCCATCTCTCCACAAAAATCTAGCTAAACAGAGGTAAAAATTGTATGTATGACATATCCAGCATAAGGTATTGCAATTATTTTTCTTATTATTATTTATACACGAATTTATTTATTTACATGAAAGAACTTCCCATTGTCATAAGTAACTACTGACTTACTGGTGGGGGTTTTTGGTTTGTTTAGGATTTTTTTTAGGATTTTTTTAACTTTCTTAAATAAAGAAAATACACACAGGAAACTTCTTCAGGCTCAGATTGCAAAGAGTAAAACTCCACTCCTTCTCATTACGTTTAAATGGAAAAATGGCTCAAACCCAGTTGTTTCACCACTGGATTGCTGAAGGTTTCTGCAGTTCATACAGTTGAATGTTGTATTTGGCCTCTCTGCAAATACACTGAGTTTCTTAAGTGGCTAAAATGGCTCTACTCCCTTATGTAGTATATACGGTAGCTGGAGGGATTGTTCTTCTTGGAAAATTGTGAGTGTTGGCTCTAAACTCCTTTTCAAAATATGTGGAACAGAAGGATTTACACCTCTTAATTAGAACTTTTCTCCCTTTATGCTAAAAAGTCCACATTCCTTCTGGGTGTGCTGGGCTTTAAAATGAGATATCCAGGAACCATACAAAAATTGACAGACAGCAGGAGAGGAGGTGATGAATACAAGTTGAGATCAACACAAGCCTTTATGCTGTGATTAGAAAAACTCCCATAAAACAATGTATCAAATGAAGAAGTTGAGAGCTGGCAGGTATAGTTTAGTGGAAAGCTATATTTTTTCATTTACTAGACCTACAGCATAGAGTATTAGCCTGAGGTGACCATTTATCCTGGAAACTTAAGAACCAGATCTGAATTAACAATGCAGCTACAGCTCATAAAATTAAGCAAATATTTCCTCAACCAGAAACATTTCCAGCTCATGTATGGAATAGATGTTGCAATTGTCTATCCTGTGGATGGGAAAAAAAATTAAAAACTCACTGTAGTTTGCACATAATCCTCATTATGGTACTCTAGTGGTATAATATTCAAAAATAATTTTAGGAAAATCTGGCCAGAAAGAAAAAATACCTTTTTGAATAATTTTTAGAAAAACAGCCATCTTCACCAGTGTACAGATTTTCTTCTTTTTCTTTTGTCTCATAATATTCCAAATCCCATGTTTACTCATGTCTCCTAACAGCCAAGTTGCTCAGAGTCTTACTTAAGTATACATTCCATATAAATATATCCACATTTTTTCTGTGGATACAGACATTATTCATAATAACATGATGCTTACATTACCTTACTTATGTATTACTTTAAATGTATAGTTTGAATCAGTGTCTATTTTATTAAATACTGTACATGCACGCAAGCACACACCATCAGTCTATCCATCAGTTTACAGTAGAAGGTATTATACAAAATGCAAAAGAATAGGAAGGTAATTGGAAATCTGAAATCTCTTCTAATATTTGTGAAAATAAAAATAATAATTTTTTTTCTGGAAGTTGGTTGGGATCATAGAGGAATTTTTAGGATATGTCATGAGAATCACAGTAAAGTGTATGAAGGAATTCACTTTCCATGGCATATGAGTAAGAAATGTGGAGAAGGACTCTGAAAGACCCTTCCTGGCAGGTGAG
Organism: Pezoporus occidentalis; assembly: GCF_034315485.1. Taxonomy (NCBI): domain Eukaryota; kingdom Metazoa; phylum Chordata; class Aves; order Psittaciformes; family Psittacidae; genus Pezoporus; species Pezoporus occidentalis. The sequence continues at coordinate 945,437 of NW_026915724.1, read as the reverse complement.
TCCATTGTGCAGCTTTTCCTGTGCTCCCTGGCAGACAAGACAGAGGAAATGAGAAAGACTATTCTGGTTACAGCAAAGGGATTAGACCTAATGTGCTTTCCACTCTACATAGATCTGGCTTAAGGGAGAGTTGTGTGGTATCATATCTAACAAAGAATGGAAATACAGTTAAGAACTGAGTTTTGTCTATGAGAAACTTTGGTTTGTTTGTTTTTTTCTTTTACAGTGAGATCTACAGAAGGAGTAGGTTTTTATTTGAGGGAATTGAAAGAGAAATTGGTTTAAGGTATTGTAGAACATTATTGTTAATACGTTAAAGTGCTATGTAAAGATGAAACCACAAGGAGAAAGCATGTTTATGAGACATTTATCATGAAAGAGCTCTGTGGCTGGAAAGTTCCTTGAAGAAAGGAGTTAGAAGCCTTGAGGACAGATTGATTAAATTTTACGCGATGGTTGAAAGCAACATAGAAAAGGCAAAGAGAAAATATAATTATTCTTAAAAGTAGTAAAAGTTAAAAGTAAAAGAAAATGGTGTGAAAGAGAATAAGAACTCAAAAATGTTGGTGAAAATTCTGTCACTTGACTTGAGTATACTGAAGATGGCTTTAGTAATCATGGAAAGTTGAAAACTGACCAAAGCTCTATGTCTATAGCAGAAAAAGCGAATGAGGCAATGACAGTGCCTCCTACTTTGCCTTCAGCAATATAGAAGATTTTAAACAAGTCTTGAAAGAAAAAAACTTTTCAAAATATGATAAAATTAAATAAAATGGAGCATAGGATTGTCATGTCAAGCTAATCTGCTTTTTCAAACCCAAAATATTCTTTAGGCAAAAGAAGTGAAGTATATCAAATTGTCTTTAGCAAAACATATGGAGTACTGCTGCAAGAAAAGTTATAAATTTAGATGAGATATGGGAATTAATGAAAAAACAATTTAAGATCTGTTACTTTAAAGGGTGCAGTGAAGTTATTAATTGGGTTTTTCAGAAGCCTGACTGATTTCAATAAATATTTTGTTATATATCTGCAAAAAATAGTGTGCTAAGGAAATTGTGGGCTACTGAATGTGGGCTGGCCATGCCAACAGAAAGACACAGAATATAGAATCATAGAATCGTAGAATAGTTAGGGTTGGAAAGGACCTTAAGATCATTAAGTTCCAACCCCCCTGCCATGGGCAGGGACACCTCACACTAAACCGTCACCCAAGGCTTTGTCCAACCTGGTCTTGAACACTGCCAGGGATGGAGCATTCACAACTTCCCTGGGCAACTTATTCCAGTGCCTCACCACCCTAACAGGAAAGGATTTCCTCCTTATATCCAATCTAAGCTTCCCCTGTTTAAGTTTTAACCCATTACCCCTTGTCCTGTCACTACAGTCCCTAATGAAGAGTCCCTCTACAGCATCCCTGTAGGCCCCCTTCAGATATTGGATGATATGATGTGATGTATCTATACTGCAAGTAGTAGAAGCAGGATTAAATTTATGAAGTACAAAATCATACCTATAAGGATGAACTCTAAACTAAGTATTGCAGTTTAAACCCAGCCAATAATTAAGTACCATACAGATGCTTCTTCACCCCCACCCTTTCCCTCTCCCCAGACCAAATGTGGAGAAAAATCAAAAGAAGGTAAAACCCATGGGTTGAGATAAGAACAGTTTAATAACTAAAATAAAGTACATATAATACTAATGCTACTAGTACTAATAATAATGATAAGGGAAAGAACAAAGAGAAAGATATAAAGCCAAAAGGGGAAAGTAAAAAAAAAAATGAAACAGTAAATAATAGTGGTGCACAATACAATTGCTCACCACCTGCTGACTGATACCCAGCCTGACAGGAGCAGCAATCCAGTCTGTTCTGGGTAACTCCCCCTAGTTTATATACTGGGCATGATGTGCTGTGGTATGGAATACCTCTATGGCCAGTTTGGGTCAGGTGTTCTGTCTCTGCTTCACTCCAGCTTCTTGTGCCCCTCTTCACTGGCGTAGCATGAGACTGAAAAGTCCTTGATCAGGGTAAGTGCCTGGGTAAGTAGCAACAACTAAAACATTGGTGTGTTATTAGCATTGTTCTCAGACTAAATCCAAAACACAGCACTGTACCAGCTACTAGGAAGAAAATTAACTCTATCCCAGCCAAAACCACAACGCTGAGTTACTAAGGTATTAGAGAGAGAGACTGAGTGTGGAAGTTGAACACTGGCTGATAGCAACCTTCCCAATTGTGAAAAAGGCATATAAAAATGTGTCAGCTAATGAATTTTGAGTAAAGAAAAACAAAATTTTACAAAATAATAAAAAAGAAAGAAATATGGCTTTAGTAAGGGATCAGTTTTCAGAGAAATCATATATACATGTATCCTGCTATCATGATGGCCTAAACCTTTAATGTGTTCTGAATGGTATATTGTGTTAGACAACAGGGAGAGGCCATAAAGTGTGTTTTGAAACCTTCTCCACTGATTCATTGATGTCAATATCATTTTTGGATATATGTTAATTCCAATCATGAATATTTTGAACAGGAAAATTAAGAATAAACTTCTAATGTTCAGGGGAGTAAAAGCTTTTACGGGGAAAAGAAAGAGAGAAAAAAAGGAAAAAAATAGTTACAGATTCTAAAATGGAAGCAGATCAGTTTATAGAAAGAATTGTATTGAACTGTGCGTCTTCAGTAGGCAGTCTGAATTACCAGATGGTTTCTGTGGCATATTTTTCCTTTAAGAGTCTGGTTATATACACTTATCAAGGTAATTTGAGGCACTGAAAAAAATGGCAAAAGGAACTTTTTTCACTGTGAAGGATTTTATGTGCCATTTTTATGCTGCCTTATCAAATTTGGGATGAGTACAAATACATACTGTCTTTCTTCAGTGACTTTTTTCACATTCAAATACAAAAATTGTCTTTATGTTTTTGACAATTCTAGTTAATTGTCAAAAAGGGGGAAGAAAGTTAGAGGTAATAGATTCCAAGGCATCAATTTCTATTATATGTTATGTTTGCATGTTTGATTTACTGATTTCCATAGATGCCTACAGGACTGCATCCCAGAATGTAACTTGGCATGCAACGTACATAACTATAACTATTTAAACAGCTAAATAAAGCTTTTAAACATACATATATTTTCAGAGCTTTTTCTTTTGTCTTCTGCTAATAATCTGTGAAATTTATAATTTTAGGGATTCTATCCCCTTAGCTCATCAGTTACGCATGATTAAAATCTAAGCTCTTTGTTCTAATAAAGGCTCCTTCTTCTCTTTCTTTTTCAGTCTGTACTATTCTGTAGCAGCAGTTATTCCTATACCCTTTCTCAGAAGATAATGCTTATAGAAAACATAAATGGTAGAATCAATAAAATTAAAATTTTATTTATACAAAAATGGTATGAACAGAAAAAAGAGAGTTTGCATGGCATGACATGTGCTATGGGGATAACCTGTCTGTCTGTAGAAATTTATACTATGGGTTAGATTTTCTGTCTGAAATATGGGTATGCAGTAATCTGAACATTACTCTTGGGAGTTAAAAATCAGGAAGAGAAAGCTAATTCTTAAGAAGAGAAGAAATATCAAATATATGTAACATGAATCCCTCTAAGAGAAATGGAAAATTTACTTTATTCATTTACTTTTTGTAATTTTAATTTTATTTGCTTGCTTAGTATAGATTGAGGGAAGCTAGAAAGACCAAAGACTATATCAGCAAAGAGAATGTCATTCTTCAAAATTTATGAGAAAGAATTACAGATTTTGTTGGAAAAGATTGTGATTTTCTGTGGCAAGTGTTTTTATAAAGAGTTTGCATAATGTATTTGGTACTAGTCTGTAAGCATCTAGTCTTACAATTTTTCTTGCTTTACATGTTAACTTGTATCTATTGATTGAATATAGGCCTTTAAGCATTTTAATCTTTTATAAAGGAAGAGTAGAGGTGTTTGATTTTGCTCCACTGATCTCATGAAGATAGACTTAAAAGCCAATTTCATAGTTCACAGCTTAGTCGGATCCCTTTTTGCTGGACAAGTACCCTATGGTATATGTAAATAGCTACCAGTTAAACTGCCAGAAGCGTGGCTAAAGAATCTATTGTACAGTTCCTTCCATTTTAGAGTTTGGATACATAACACAAGTGAATTTATTGGCAGTGCATAATAGTAAAGGTCAGTCAAATCCAAATGTAGAGCTGAAAGGGAATAAAATGAAAGCTGAAAATAAAAATAAAGAAATAGTGGCATAGTAAATAAGGTTAGTTCTGTCAGGAAGTGAAAGTTAATGACGAAGCTCTTAACTGCTGCTTAAACAGCTTTAAGCTGTCCCATATGAGTGTAAAACCAGCAAAGTATCTTGAGAAATGAGATTCAGCCACTGTTCTAGGTTGGAGTCAGTTCAATCTACTCGTAAAAAGTAGGTTGAACTCTGAAGATCCCAGCAAATGGTGAAGTCCTTAAACCTATGTGGTAACAGGCTGCTACAACTTGCTGATTAACAAGAGGAAAGGGCACAAGCTGTTCTTATTTGCACATTTGTATTCTTTCTTTCCCATTTCCAGATAGAGAGTTTTAATTACCATTACTTGGTGGGCTTTATTACTAGAATGTTATCCTTACTTCTGATACAATGTCAAAATAACTGGATCTGCAGTAACATAAATAAAGATTTGTCGTAAACAAAAACTTTGCTGGTGTTGAGCTGAAACCTATACTGTGAAGAGGAGGTTGGGACTGTGCTCCTATCTGGCAAGTGGGGACTATATGTAGTGATATGCTGTTAATATTGGTATTATACAACAGAAATATGATAGCATAGGTATAGCCTTGTAGCTAATGCTTGTACACAGAGAATGATTTACAGATTAAAGATCATGTTTAGACGATCATAGCAACATGCCTAATGAAAATTTGAAAGAGCATTCGTTGTGACTTCCTGGTTTCAGGCATTTTTGCAATTACTAAACAGGGACCCATATGCGCCAAACTGAAAACAACAGAAGGAAGGAGATTTCCACATACCCAATGGTTATTTATACTATCCAGCAAGAATACTAAGACAGATAACTAATAATGAAAATACAAAATCTACTTTATTAAACTTGTAAATGTATATATTTTATTATTATAGCTATATTTTTCACACTTTTTATGCCAGGTTTGACCACAGGCCACCCCTGGGTCTGGTTTGATCAGACAGTCCTTTCTGTTTGATCCCAAGTTGCTCTCCAGCATTTTTTAACACAATTTTCACTTGCTACCTAGCTACTGGGTGTATTGTTATGATATAACTTGTCTGCTTCACAAGAAGTTGTATATTTCTGTTTTGTACATAAACTCAGCATTTACAGAAGGAAAAAATTTGACTTCCAAAGATCCCTATGAAAGTTTTGCATTTTTTTTTTGCATTTTTTTTTTTTTTTTACTCAGGTTTGAACATGAGGGCATGAAGCCATCTTTGATTCCTGGAGGAACTCATAGACATTTCAGCTTAGTCAGTGTTGCCAACAGCTTCTGGCAGATGCATGGCACTCTCTAAAGCTCAAATAATGAACCTTAGGTTTGTTGTTATGGAAAGTCATAAATTAAGCGTATATTTCTGCACCAGTCTGGCAAAAAAAAGTTCAAATTGAGAAGAACTCTGCATTTTGATGAGAAGCAAACAGGTCTAATCTTCACAAATAAAATATTAAAATACTGGAAACTTCTGTAAGATGAAGAATCTTTGTTCAGTTCAGAAAAAAAGTGATCCATAATGACATGGCTGCTATGATAAGAACTGTCAAAGCTGCACATCTTTTAAAATTGCTCCTTACTCTGTTCAGCTAAAGCAGTGACTGGAGCACATACAGAATCAGAATTTTTTGAAAGAATTTAAGGTTTTAACTTGATTGTGTTATTGTGAGGAAAAAAGATTTTCCAACAGTCTCCTCTTATTTAAAAATATGTGTGTACATGTGTGTGATGTCTTCGTTGAATAGTGGTGGGATGCAGGAGATTTAGGCTCCAGTTTCCATCTATAAAACCACTGGGTTCTGTGCACTATGTATGCCTCTTAGATATCGTTCTGCATTAGCCTGAAAACCCCTACCAATGTTTTTTTCCACTGGTTTTCCAGTAGCTGTTCTTGATGTGAAATCTCTCAGCATTTGGCTTTGCAGTCCACCTCCACACAACAACAGCTTGTGGTCTGAAGTATTATTCTGAATATTAGCTTGAAGATGTCTTTGTACAACATCATTGATCATGATCTTTTCTGCTTTTTAAATAGTACCACAAGAAGCTGTTGAAACAGTTAATCTGGAAAAGTATATCTGTGCAATTTTTGTCAAGTAATTCGCTATTGAGAAATGTATATTATGCTTAACAGGACCCCTCCTTCTGGATCAGTTTAGCTGATCCAGATAAGGAGAGTCTGTGGGCTTCATCAGAAATATCAAAGCTTACTCACATGAAGAAATATTTATTGTAGTTAGGTTAAGACAACGGTTCCATGTACATGTGATAGGAAGCCATTTCTCTGTGGCTGTTCCACTCCTGTCTGAAAAGTCAAGACTTAGTAGAACCTAAAATGCCAATCTTCCCAAGTGAAAAATGGTTTCTGTTATATATTTATATGTAGCAAACCAGAGAATTTTAAAGCCATTTGCAGATCTAGAACAACTTCTGATTGCAGTTGAGTTTAATTTATTGTGAAATTGACTAAGCATTATACCTTTAAAGATGCATATAAATGTTGTATAAATACATAATGCTTCTAATGTTAGCAAAATCTGGCCAATATTTCAAAATAGTCTTATTTCTCTTAGGTCAACTTTTTGTGTATTTTCCTGTATCAAGGAACAAGTTCTTATTCTCTCAAGTGAAATATTTGTGATTGATTATATAGGATATTTGCTATCCATGTCTGGTCCATGGTCAGTTTTTGTACTCACGTTCAAACTTATAGCAGCTTTTAGACTGTTTTCAGTATGACATGTGCATTCAATTAGCTTCAAAAGGCTGCCATAAGAGCAATAACTGGAGAAATGTAGTTTAAATATAACTGGTATGTTTTTCTTTTATAGCAAGTAGAATAGTATCACAAGAAGTTTCTGAGATTTCATTTCAAGTTTTAAGTTTCTGTAAACATAGAAAAAAGATTGTTGAGAGTTCACGATAGCAGTGGTGGGTGGAAGGGCCCCACTTATTAAATTGATGGAACAAGCATCATTAGGACAGTATGAGCATACGCTGTCTATCCTTTGGAATCACTGGTGCCATATACGATGAATTTGTAGAAAACTATTTGTCCTGGCTGCCGTCAGCAAAGGAAAAATACAGCCAAAGTAAAACTTGGTGCGGTGTCAGACACAGAGATACTAGAGGCAGTCCACTTTTTCACAGGCCAACTTGTAAGATATTATTGTTTGTCCTACACTTAACCTTCTTTGTCAAAATGCTATGTAAGTCAAGTCACATAATATCTTATTATTAGGGCCAAATTTACTTGCCTTTTATGAAAAGTACATTTATTCTTAAATGTATCTACTTTCTTGCTCATGGGAAAGACAATTTCTACTAATTTACAGATATTTGTTAATTCTCTTGTGATTACATATTTGTTTTATTTCCAGAATAACTTTCTACTTTATGTGAATTTTTACAATGTATTTAAACTGTGTACAGCTATTAAGAATTAACAGTTAAATAATTAACAACTTCATATCTCTTAAATATTTCCTTTTATCTTAGTAGTGTTGCTGGTATTTTTCATGGTACTTTCCATGCAAGCTAGATGCATGTAGTATTTTATTGTCAAAACAATGTTTCAAGTAGTAAAATGGCAAGGGAATACTGACTGAGCTATTAATAAAATACACCGGCTTTTAGCTGGCAAAGCAGCCTTCTTTCCATCAAATATGTCTCAGCCTTTAATAAAGAAACTCAAGTGGTGTAGGTGAAAAATTACTTTTCTCACCCGGTCATCTGTCTGTCATGTATTATTCAGGTCACCAATGTTTGTCCTGAACTGTATCATTCTGTAGTTGTGTCAGGTATGAAATATGTTCGATGTAATTCCACCAGACTTCACAAAGTTGATTAGAACAGATCACCTTTTGGCATGGGCACAAGTTATCTCAGCAGATTGAGTGAAAAAGACTTATTTATCTTTGCCTGATAATAAAGAAAGAGATGAGCAAATTTATCCATTAACTTGAAAAGAGACTTCATATTTTGTGTGAAAACAAACTGAAGGCAGTAATTCTATTGATAATATTCTAATACATAAATTTTTCTTTGAAAATATATGTTTGTGTTTGAAACCAGAAAATGTAAACCTTGAGCCACATGCATAATATGACAAGCTTTTAAATGATTCTTCATTTTTTTTTTCTCTTGAGCAAAATCATCAGAAACAATTAAATTGGTATCGCTTTATTTTTGCTATGTCATAAGCTTATAATGAAGCTTTATTTTAAAGATTAAAATCCAAATGTTGGTGAAGGTCTAAATATAATGGTGTATGACATGTTTTGTTCATAAGGATACAAAATAGATTTTAGTATGATTGTGATATGATATGATATTTGTCAGAAATTTCTATCAGACAATTCTGTTTCTCAAGAACAGTGACTGGACATCCATTCTGCAATAATTTGACAAAGCAATTTTTTTTTTTTTTTTTTTGGTGTACTTCCTATTATGGAGAACACCTCTGTGTGGCTATTGAGAGGGCATTAATGATCTAAGCAACCTTTTTAGAGTCTGTGATAACTCAATGCAATTCCATCTCTAATACCCTTTTTAACTGACATTGTCCATGCTTGGTGTACAGCTCCTGCAGGTATTCAGTTGAGGTATATATTTCCTTAATCACTGCATCTCAGCCACAGAAAATTCATGATCAGCTGTCAGATGGGCCAGGACTGTCCTGTTTTCCTGTTACCTGTTATACTGCTTGAAATGTAGTACTTCACTTGTGGAGGATGCAGCTTCCAGGAATTTATTTCATTCTGCATTAACGGAAGTGCACTGTAACAGAGATGGCAAAACAAGTTGTGTGGGATATGCCAGCTAATAACATCTGTAAGGTCATTGAGTCTCCACTGCAGGTTCACGTGTCTCCTCACTGAGAGGCCCTCCTCGTGCAATGGTGGACATTGAAGCAAAGCTGGGCCTCAATGCTTCCAGTTCCTTTTTCTGAGAAAATACTGTCTTAAACTCCTGCCTCTCAAAAAAGATGGAAGACAATAAATCCTGAGAGAGGGGAGTTTAAGACACAAACCCAAATTTTGTGATTTCTACTGGGTTCCCACTTCCCTGGGGTCTGTGTTTCCCCTTTTTGGCATTCAGTGAATGGGCAGGGATTAGTTTCTTAAATCAGGGCTTTGAAAAAATTCACTGATGTCATATTATGAATACACACCTTATTTTATTGATCCAAGCTTTACTGGTTTAAGGGATCCACCCAAGAAAATTTTGACTCCGTGATTTTTAACAATATAGTGCCAATATATCACAATTTGAGCAGTTATCACCTTTCTTCAGGAAGGCTGGTGAGATACTTCATGTAAAAGTGAAATTATAGATTTTCTTTAGTAATGACTTGATAGCACATGCTAACAAGAAAGGATGAGAGGTAAGTTTTTGAAGTGTTTTCCCACAGACACCTGTCCCTCTGGTGACTCAGGAGGGATACAAAACATCTGAATTCAGTGCTTTAAACAAAATGTACATCTGAGGTTTAAAGCAGAGTATCTGAATGTCCCTGTCAAACACCTCCAGGATTTTCAAGCTGGGTTCATGATTGTAACCAGCTTTTTTTCCTTTTGCAGTGAGAAGTGTTTCAGAAAAGTAAACTGCACAAAACGTGCTGTTATTCTTTTAATGTTTTATTAGGGCAATCTCCTTCAAGAACTGCTCTAAGCTATCCCAGATTGTACTGAATATAACTCAGACTCACTTCTGTTAGAAACCTGGCTCTATTAAGCTACCAATTTTTTGTCAAAACCTTATGTTAAAAATATTTTTATTTTATGTGAAACAGTTAAACTTATCTTTGAATTTTCATTTTGAATCCTTACAATGAAGTTTAATAATAGCAGCATACACTGGTATTTTGCTTAGAATAAATAGAACCCAAATTTAATATATTAAGACAAAACCTTATATTTTGTCAAAGAATAAAGAAAATCCCTAACCTCATTACCATTTTCCCCTGGTTAAAATATAAGACAGATAATTTTAATAATAATTTCTAATAGTAAGAAAGTTAAAGCATAATCTTTCTATTTCAAGATGTTGACAATGAGAAGTGCTTTACTTTTAAATATTTGAGCAATTTTCTGTATGTTTTTTTCAAGCCGTTGTATTGCTCAGTCTCTCTGCTCTTCAGAAACCTCTGAGAGCCCTTTTTTTCCAGTCTTTCTCCATCCATTAATCTATGTCTTTCCTGCTTCAACTTGATAAAGAGCTATACAGATTAAGGCCAGTTAATGGATGCCGTGGGTCACATTCTGCCTTCAGATGCAAAGTCAGGGCTCAGCTCCTATTGAATCTACAGAAATTAGAACCAATGGAAGTTTTGGTTGTGTGTGGAATTTGGCCTAGCTCATTTAAGGAGGTTATGTAATTCATTAACGGCTGCACAGTTTGTGCTACAGAAGGAACACTAAAGCTCTGTGTAAATACTCAGCACAACGTGTTTGCCAGTGTGGAAGGTGCAGGCAGAATATGCAGCATGCTAACAATTGGTTTAAAAACCAAGGTTGCAACTTTTATTGAAACAGAGTAGTTTAGACTGCAGTGTTACTTGACAGATAATAGTCTTTGCAGACATAAGTAACCATAAAACCCAAGGGCACCAATCACGTGCTTCAGATCCCATGAAGATGTGATCTCCAAGTTGTACCAACACCAGGGAGAAACATAATTTCTCAAGGGTGCCAGGGTATCTTTGCTTCTGCTCTGTTCATTTTGTGAAGAATGCTGTGACATTTTGTGGTTTCTTAAAGTCAAATGCTGGAATAAAAACATCAAATGAGTAATTTTCCTCTTAATTTTTTTTTTAAAGGGATAAAAAAGAAAAATCTGCCTTTACATTTACTGGGAAAATGTGGTTCACATATAAACATGCAGTAATACAAAGATTCGATTGAGAGACCAAATGAAGGATCCCAGAGTCTGTTTTTTTATTTAAATTTTGAATAATTCTTTTCACAAATTTTTGCAGTCATTGCATCTTAGGGATGGCAGTACTGATGTAAGAGAGATAAAGACTTTACTGGGTAGGTGATCCACACCATGCATCTGAAATGTTCCTATGGACTTAGTCTAATTAGAGTTTCTCTAATTCCCAGACAATTTTTTACATGGATTTGGGAACAGGTTGTATGGTGTTACACAGCAAAAGGGTATGGTAGCAATTTCTGTGTCATAGCTTTCATGCCAGAATATCAACTAAATATAAACCATGCCTTGTAATAAAATCCTATTTAATGAAATACAGAGGTTATACTGTTTTGGGTGTATATAACCAGATTAATTCCCTGTGCACTTTGCAAAATTTTCCTGCCCCTTTTTTTCTCTTCTTTTTTTTTTTTCTTTCCAATATCTGTGATGGAATTCAGACCCAGATTAAGACATCTGTGATCAGGTGTCTGAGTGTGAAATATTCTTCAAGAGGGTAAAAAGGACAATCTGAGGAGCTACAGGTTAGTCCTCTTTACCTCAGTTCCTCAGAAGGTGATGAAACAACTGATTCTTGATACCATCTCTAAACCTAGATAGAAAAAGAAGATGACTGGGATGGATTTATGAAGGGGAAGTCAGGTTTAACCAGTGTTCTACAATGAGGTGATTAACTTGGTGGACAACAGGCAAGCAGTGTGTTTTCTTGACATTGATTTTAGTAAAGCCTTTGACCCTGTCTCCAATAACATCCTTATAGACAGGACAACAAATCACAGGTAACATAAATAGGTAATGATGTAGATTGAAAACTGTCTTAACAGCTGGGTCCAGAAGATTAAGATAAGTAGCATGAAGTCCAGTTGGAGGCAAGTAACTAGTAGTGTACTCCAGGGACTGATACTGGGGCCAATACTGTTTAACATCATCATTAATGACCTGGACAACAGGACAGACTGAACCCTCAGCAACTTCACATACAGTACAAAACAGTGAGAAAGTGCCAACACAGTAAAAGTTACGCTGCTACTTAGAGGGATCTCAACAGGCTGAAGAACTGGGCTTAGGGGAATCTCATGAATTTCAGCAAGGGGAAATGTAAAGTCCTGCACCTGGAGAGTCCCAAGCACCCACACAAGACCAGATGGAAAGGAGCTCTACAGAGATGGACATTGGAGTCCTGGTAAACAACAAGCTGACCTTAAGTTGTCAGTGTACCTTGCAGCAAAGAAGGCCAACAGCGTACAAGGATGCATTTTGAAAAGCATTCCCAGAAAGTCAAGGAAAGTTAACCTTCCCCTCTACTCAGCACTGGTAAGACACATCTATAGTGCTGTGTTCAGTTCTGGACCCTTCAGTACAAGAAGTATATTGGCTTCCTGGAGTGAGTCCAGTGAAACTTTATAAAGATGGTCAAGGGCCTGAAGTCCTTTTCAAATGAGAAGTGAGACTATTCAGCTTGGAGAACAGATGGCTAAGGGGAATCTTATTAATGTTTACAGATACCTGATAGGAGGCTTTTATCTGTAGAGCCCAAAAACAGGACAAGAGGCAGTGGTCGCAATTGAAAATGTAGAATATTCCACCTAAATGTAACAAAAATAATTCTACTGTGAGGGTGATCAAACACTAGAACATATTGCCCTAGGTTGTGGAATTTCCATCTGTGGAGGTATTCAAAATTAACCTGGACATGATTCTGTGCAAGCTGCTCTAGATCCCCCTGCTTGAGCAAGAGTATTTGAATAGGTAATTTCAGGAGGTACCTTCCAACCGCAACAATTCTGTAATTCTGTGATATTCTTTAATAGTTGAAATATTTAGCTCACAGTAAAGCAGACACTGACATCTGAGAAGCTGAATTGCTATTTGAACTCAATTGAACTTGATTAGATTACCCACATGTAGCTACCTTGTGCCATTTCACATGTGCTAGGATATTTCTGATATATACAGCTAAGTGATACGGCTAAGGATATATGCAAATCTTACACTATTCTGGAGCTCTATATAGACTCTTGTCATGTTACTTTAGGGCACCACTCCAACTCTATTGACTAGATCTCTTGACTGAAGCATGACCTTGTATACCTAATTCAACACAGAGCTCTAAACTTAGTTTTTGTAGATTGTGATGGCTAAAGCCCCTGTACTGGATGGTCCCTTCTTCATCTTAACTAAACCAAAATGATAGGAGGAAATTGGCACACAGTTTTGAGGACAAAATTGCATTAATCAAAATTAAACAGTGTTGATCATTGATGGTGTTGAATTCCCATTTATATTCTCCCAACTTACTTAATATAGTAAATAAGTTAATGAAAATTTGACTACTATCTTTGTGTGCTTGTCAAGAGATTAATATTACAATAGATGAATTTGGTTATGACTTCTTGAGTAGTTAGAATATCTCAGGTATCTCTTGCAGTGGGCAAGTAAGATTCTGATTTTCAGAATGACTTGGGCATTAGGTATAAAAATCATGTTACTTTGTTGTTAATTCCTTAGGCATAAGTGTGTTGAAACCAATATTGACCAAAAGTCAATTTTCATGGTAGTAGTGGTTTTAACAAAGGAAGGAGCAACTCAAAAACTTGTGGCAAATAAGATCTCATCCATTAATTCTAATGAGCTAACATGATAATTAATAAAGTTGATCACACTGTGAGGGAAACTTTAGCCTGACAATGCTTTCAGATTCAGACCTTACAAGCTTAGTGAGTCAAGTGGTTAGTTTACTCCTGTAAGAATCCTGATTCTTTATGGGGACGTATTTATATTAAGGGCAGAAAGCATCTTACCAGTGATCTTGCAATCATGCTGGTTTTTTTCCATCTAAAACCACCTCCTCAGTGAGAATTCTGTCTGCATTCATGTGATTCTGCCAGATATGTCAGTATGTTGTTCAAGGGTAGACATCTTTAAAAAGAGTCAGCTTTGAAAAAAACATGAATCAACATTTATCTTCAAACAGAATTAGAGTGGAGTTAAACCGATATCAAAGAAGTTAGGAATTTTGCCTTGTCATGATGTGAAAGATAGTCATACAGTAATGTTTCAGCAAGTTTGCAGGTAGCGTTTTGAAGATCAATGTACTTATTAAACTATATATGGATTTTTTTGCATTTACATAATAATAATGAATTTATTTTATTTTCCGTAAATGTATTTAAAATATAACTTTTACCTTCATGTTTTTTAAGTGTCAACTTATAATTTTAGTGCTGTACACTTCATCTTTCAGAAACACTGGTTTAATTTCTAAGAACCAGAGGTTCGTTGTCATCCTCTCTTTCTGGCTTTTCTTCATTAATAAATGTGCTATAGGCTCAAATTTAAATTTTAAATAAATGTATTTTTTAGACAAGAAATAATTATTGTTTACAATGCTGGGAAATAAATCGATATAGTTAGGTAGGATGTTATACTGAATTTAAATGAATGTTTTGCATAAAATTACCAGTCTCAGATCTAGCTCCCGTTCTTTGCATCTGTGAACATTGATTTGTAGAATAAAGTTTATCTAGACAGAATTAAGACTGGTATGGTACAACATGGCAAAGTAAGTCCCAATCAAATGGGTTAAATTTTCAGGCTGCATTAAACACGTACCAAGTCCACAAGCTGTACAAGATTTCTCATCACACTGCCTCCAAGAGTCACCCAGAAATACCAAGTCAGAAGAGTATATTGTCGCAGTAACTTCAAGTTGTGTTTTAAGAGTTTGCTTTAATAATGAGAAGTATCTGGTTTTGTAGAGAAAAGGAAAAAGAGCTTTCAGAGCTTCTCAACAAAACAGCTGTTGGCATACATTTTTCAAAGTTTGAAGAGGACACGGACTGGTTCAGTGAGAACATGCAGCTCACAATTTTACAGAAATAACACAGTACAAATCATTACACTGTCATGTTTAATACATGAGAAACACCACATAGTGAATATGCTTTGTAACATTGCAATGAAATACTTCTATCTGTCAGAATTCAAATATGTGTATTTGCTAATGCTCAGAACGTTACATATTGTCTGGAACATTCTTCATTAGGGGTCTTATCCACCAAGAATTTGCAGCTCCCACTGAGATCAAAGAATTCCAAAATTTCTTAATTCCTTTCAAGCTGTTCCCTTGAGTTCAACACATTAAGCTGACCTTTTGTATACTAAGTGATGACTCCCTTGTTTTTTGGTTTCTTTGAGGAAGTTGTTTCTTCGAGGAAGTTGTTTCTTCATGATTTTCCTGAACAAGCCTGTGGGGACCCAGTTTAATTTTCTTCAAGGAATGTCAGTAAATAGGTTTTTTTAGATTTATTTGGTATTACCAAAGCATATTGCGGTTAAATGTATAATGCAAAATGAATTGCAAGGATGTAAAACTTAATGCCATCTGGGTTTTTGTAGCACCCCATGGAACTCACAAAATAATTATTTGCTCCCATGTGGCTGCAATATTTTAAGTAGTAATGTTTCAGATGAAGGTTATGTTTCCTAAGCACATTTAGAAGCAGAATTTTTTCTTTTAGAAATTTAATCCTGTCATCTTCTTATTTCGTAAGAATCTTCATTTTTAATTAGATTTTTAGAAATTCTTCAGAATGGTTTAAGGGGAAAGCAGATCTCTTTCTAAAAGATGTAACATTTCATCAGGAAATCTAGAAGTCATCAGGTCCATAAGACAATTCTGAACACTCTTTTATGAGACTCTTCTGAATAGCAGAACTGCTTTATATAATTTGATACTTCTTATAAAATGAACAAATAAGCAATATTCTTTCCATATTATTTCATTCTGTGCAATTTTCCATCTCCATTCTGGTTTAGTTTAAAAATTCTTCTGTCATTTTACATATGTAAGAGTATTATATAATAATATTGATGAGGTGTTAGGTACTAAGGCTGTGGTGTTTACTTATTGAAAAAAACAATATCTCTAATACTACCCACTGTATCAAGTTTACTTTGAAGAAGTGTTTTCAAAGTAATTTCACAAGCTTCTATTTGTATTCTGGACACTGCACACCATGATTCAGTGTGTGTATATTTTCCGAACTGATATTGCTTGATTGTAGCTATAGTAATGTTAAACTGAAATAAGATATGCCTGTAGTACAGTTATGAAAATACCTGTCTAGTAAATAGTACTCTTATTGAGTTTCTAAATGTGTGTATGGTTTTCACTGTTATGGTTGTATAAGATAGCTTGAGTGTGTCCCATTTTCACCCCATAAATTAAACCTAACCAGGGTCAACTGTAAGTTATGTTTATTTTTTTCTCATTGAAAGTATTTGCTTTTTACATTTATGGTGGGTTTTTTTTTTTCCTTTGGAGCTGCCACTCCTTTGTGTATTTCTCCCTTCTTTTGAAAGATGCACACCCTCTGTCACATAACTGGAAACATTCCTGCAATGTATGCAATTTCATGTGTGTGTGTTACCACAGTCCGCATTCTTTTTAAAATAACCATGTCTCAAGTTAAGTAAACTTCTGATACCTCAGACAGTAATGGAGTGTATGCATGCCACCGCAGATATGTGTGCCACCACAGGCCAGGAATAGGTTATTAATCAGAAAGCAAGAAAGAGAGAGAGAGAGAGAGAGGGAGAGAGGATCTATTCCATACTGGCAATTGCTGTGACTGGCACTGCACAAAAAGATCTCTGTCTCTCCACCTTAAAGAAAAAAAAACCATAATTGTGTGCTGTTCAGCTTGATGTCTGTTCTCTCTTAGCTTATGAGAAAATAGAAACTGAGATGAAGCTAAAAAAAAAAAATAAAAAGAAAAAGAAGGAGAAAACAAAAGCCAGAAACTGTTTCAGTAAAACAATTTAAATATGTCTCATTTAATTTCTTCATCTAGCAATGTTGAAATATATCACCTGTGCTTGCTTATGAGGATCCTTCAGGGTCATTTTTAATAGAAAAGTTTCTTTTTACTTGCTTGAGTATCTAGACTTTGTTAAAGTCTGGTGATAAAAAAAAAACAAACAAACAATGGGCATAATGATTTTTTTACTGTTATTTAGTTGATGCCTGCTAACATCTCCTATTTTCATAATTTTTGTAATAAAAATAAAGCACTCAATTTGGCAGTACTTGTGGCTTAAATCTTTTGCTCTGAAGAGACAGGGATTCTCTTTTCCAAAACTTCTTTTCAGCATGTGTTCTTCCTTTGCACAGCAGCTGCTGGAAGTTTTCCTAGACTTTTGTCTTAATATTAAACTGAGAAAAAGATGACGTAGCTTCACCCCATTTCTTCTCTCACATAATGAAGACTCTGAAACATCACTAGGCTTTCTACCATTAGTATGGTATTAGTATTATAAAATTTTCCTATTCAGTTATTATCATCATACAGAAGCAAAAGCTGTCTCAAGTGTTCCACACAATGGTGCTCTCAACAGAGATTTAAGATCATGGACTTTGGAGCTGCTAGACTGCCTATGATCTTTATCTTGCATTCAGTCTTAAAGATTGAAAATCATTTTAGCTTAGCTAAAAATACAACCTGTTTTTCATTTGGAATTGTTCAGTAAAGAAACACTTTGGAATATCCGACTACTAGTTAAAGCTTACTTTACCTAACCAGAAACTTTTTTCTTAAGATTTTTAATATCCAATCCTACTAGTACACTTTAAGACAATATAGAAACAGGAAAATTCTTATTGCAATCAGTAGAATAGTTTACAGTTATTTTGTATGAATCCAAAATTCATACAAGTGAGAGGTGGTGGTGAGAATTGAACTGTAACTGATACAGCTGGACTGGAAAATACTGCAGAATACTACTTGAAACATTTTCAAATCTATTGCAGTGTACCCAGTATAATTTGCTAGACAATCATTTGGTTTTACCAAATCTGCATGAGTCACATGACAGTATCTGAAAATTGGGGGATTGGGGAAAGAATCAAAAAAGGAATGACTATGGATTTTCTACAAAATTCCATGAGCTTGCTAAGTTTCACCTCAGAAAACTAGTGTTTGCATTATGTGCTGATTAATTGCCCTCTAGGATTCCGTTTTAATGAATTTTCACAAAATAGCAGGAGAAAGAACAATGCAGATGTAAATGAAAGTATTTGCACAGGCAGTTGATGTTTTTCATAAATAAAATAAGCTGTTTGGCACGCAATGACTGTACTCAGGAAGAATACATATTAGCAATTCTCTATTGTATTGATCCTTCAAACTAAGTCATGTGTACCACAGTTAAACACTTTTGTGTATTTTAAAGCTGTCATTGGTAAGTTTGAGCAAAGTAAAATAGTTCTTAAGGGAAGCTGCCTAATAACAGGCAGACTTGCAGTCAGAGTTCAGTGTATTTTCTTCATCATTAATTCAATAGGAAGCCTTTATAGGTAGGAAATGAGGGTCCCATTTGTACTTGCTACTGGAGAGCTGCCATTCTTAGAGTGGGCTTCATTGTCAGGACTAGCCATGCACAGCCAGCGTATTGCTATGAAGCCTTTTTTCCTGGTTGAATTACTGGTAGATGAGAGAAGTTCCAAGCTGATACAGCACTTCAACAGACTGATTTTGCCTGTTGTGATCTATTATACTTTATTTCACAGCATCTGGTCCATAAAATATTTCCTGTCTATATTATCATTTTCTCAGATTGGCTAGAAAGCACAAGCTTATTTTGTGTTTATTTTCTGTGTGAATGATACATATGTGCAAATGCACATGTGCATGAATTTAAGATGCATTGGTTTCTTGAGTACTTTAAAGGTGTCTTTACTAAAAGCAACTGGTTACAGTTACATTAACAAAAATATTAATAAGAAAAAGGTATCTATAAAAAATAATAATTTTAAGAGAATGTGTAAGAGCATGGCTTTAAGTTCATTTTCTGGTTGTTCAAAGCAACATTGAAAACAGAACCCTGAAGAAAACCCTGCACAAAATATAGCATGAAGCTTCACATGAGATTTGCTAAATTCATAGAATCTATTAAATAAAGATTTGGGTTGGAAGGGACCTTTAAAGATCATGTATTTCCCACCCCACCTCCAAACCTGCCATGGGCAAGAAAACCTTCCACTAGATCAGGTTGCTTAAAGCCCCGTCCAACCTGGCCTTGAACACTGCCAGGGATGGGGCATCCACAGCTTCTCTGGGTGACCTGCTCTGTGTCTCACCACCTTCATTGTGAAAAAATGTCTTCCTTATCTCTAATCTTAATCTGCCCTCTTTTATCTTAAAAACATTACCCCTTTTCCTGTCAATGACAGGCCCTGGTACAAAAACCTCTCTCCATCTTACAAGTCCCTTTTATATATTAAAGACCAAAATAAGGTCTTCCCAGAGCCTTCTCTTTTCTAGTCTAAATAAGCCCAACTGTTTCAGACTTTGTTCATAGGATAGGTGTTTCACCAATCAGTTCATTTTCATGGCCCTCCCTTGCATTTACACTAACAGGTCCATGTCTTTCTTGTGCTGGGGACCACAAAAGTAGAGGCAGTACTCCAGATGGGTCTCACAAGAGCTGAATAGAGGGGGAAAATCACCTCTCTCAACCTGTTGGCCATTCTTTCAATGCAGCCCAGCATACAATTGTCTTCTATGCCGCAGGCACATATTCCTGGCTCATAACTAATATTTCATCTACCAGTGAATATCTACCAATATCCCAAATATCTCTACCAATATCGCCAATATCCCCAGTTCTTCTCTGTAAGGCTGCTCTCAATCCATTCATCAGCCTGTACATCAGCCTGCCCTGGCCCAGGTGCAGGACTTTGCACCTGGTCTTGTTGAACTTGAGGTTCACCTGGGCCTGGCATTCGTTCCCTCAAACATATCAGCTATACCACTCAGATTCATGTCATCCACAAGCTTGCTGAGAGAGCACTCAGTCTTACTATGTCTTTAATGAAGATATTGAACAGTAACAGTCCAAATATGGACCTCTGAGGAGCAGGACTTGTTACACACCTCTATTTGGACATTAAGCCATTGACTGCAACTCTTTGGATGCCTCCATCCAGCCATTCTTTTATTCATCAAATAGCCCATCCATCAAACCCATACCTCTCCAGTTTAACAATGTTGTGTGGGACCGTGTCAAAAACCTCACAAAATACAAGGTAGATGTTGTAGAGTTGCTCTTTCTTTACTGATTAATGCAGTCACTCAATTATAGAAGGCCACCGGATTAGTGAGGCAGAATTTGCACTTTGTGAAGCCATGTTGGCTGTCATCCATCTGCCTTGACTTTGCTTCCGTGATCTTACTGGGCAAGAGGTGAGCCTGACTGGTCAGTAGCTCCCAGAGACCTTCTTATGCTTTTTAAAAATGGGTGTGATGTTTCCTTTTTCCAGTCACTGGGGACTTCACCTGAATGATTATGTTCTTCAGAATCTTAAAAAAATACAAAATCCCATATAAATGAGGAACTAAATAGAACAAAGCAGTTACTTTTGTATATATTGAATAAATTAGAACAAAGCATGGTGGAAAATGTTGACAAGATCTATTAGTTGACATTCACTACTGTTGTGGTTTAATCCCAGTCAGCAACTCAGCCACACAGCTGCTCGCTCACTTCCCCACCTTCCTCCCCCCTGCTCCCGGAGGGATGGAGAGGAAAATTGAAAGAATGTAACTCCCATGGGTTGAGATAAGAACAGTCCGGTAACTAAGGTATAACACAAACCAACACTGCTACCACCAATAGTAATAATGATAAGGGAAACAAGGGAAGAGAATGCAACCGCTCACCACCAGCAGATTGATACCCAGCCCGACCCGAGCAGTGATCTAACCCTTCCAGGTAACTGCCTCCATTTTATAGTGGGCATGACGCGCTGTGGTATGGAATACCTCTTTGGCTAGTTTGGGTCAGGTGTCTTGTCTCTGCTTCCTCTCTGCTTCCCCTCCTCCCTGGCAGAGCATGAGACTCAGGAAGTCCTTGGTCAGACTAAATATTACTGAGCAGCAACTAAAAACATTGGTGTTATCCGTGCTGTTCCCAGGCTGAAAGTCAAAACCACAGCACTGCACCAGCTACTAAGAAAGAGAAAAATGACTGCTACTTCTGAACTCCAAATGTGCCCCCTTCCTTCTTCTTTCCCCAGCTTTTATTACTGAGAACAATGTCATATGGAGTGGGCTATCCCTTTGGTCAGTTGGAGTTAGCTGTCCCAGCTGTGTCTGCTACTGACTCCTTGTGTATCCCCCCAGCCTGCTTGCTAGCGGCGTGGCTGAGGAACATAAAAGGCCTTGGCTCTGGGTAAGTACTGCTCAACAATAACAAAACCAAAAATATGTTATTGTGCTGTTTGTGGCTGGGATAGAGTTAATTTTCTTCATAGCAGCTGGTGTGGGGCTATGTTTCAGATTTGTGCTGGAAACAGTGTTGATAATTTAGGGATGTCAAAGCAACTGACCCACCACTCCTTACAGGTTATTTCACACAGAGAAAATAATAAACAGAAGCAGAGACTCCAGATGCTAAATCTGATTCAGGGATCATTCTGCTGCAAAGGAAATTTGGGAAAAGTTGGAGACAACTCAATCAGAATTTGTAGCTACCTTTTGGCAGAGTTACCACTCTCTTTTTGGTAAACACTTTAATATCTGCCATGATAGAATATTAGGACCTCCAACTGGGATTATTTTTTGTTTATGCTCTTGTAATCAATGTACTGGAAAGGGGTCCAAAATAATGGCAAGATACATTCTTTAGGTGATAATTTGTACATCTTCTACATTTAAAAAGCTGCCTTCCCCCTCCTCTCCCCACTGCACCCCACCCAATAGTTATTCTTTATTTATTTAGGGGTGTCAGGGTTTTCTTAGCTTTATGTTTCTGACTTTTTTTCTCTCTCCAGCAGGGGAAGCAATTCCAAAGTCTTTCTACCATTTCAGTGTGTTTGTTTTTTATTTGTGCCTTCAGGCAGAATTTTCCTAAGATTGTAAGTCCAGCCTATTCAAGTGGCTGATTGACTGCAGGGCATGGAGGTTGAGGAATTTCTGGCAGCAAGTCAACTTGCAGCAATAAAAGCTATTTTTTTTTCCAACACTGCCAGTTCCCATTACATGGCCACCACAAAGTCCCCAAAAGATAAAATCAGCTGCAGAAAATATTCACACTTCTCACTTATTCTGGAAGCTAATTTTGCAAACAGATTTTTGACAACTGCATTTTCAGAAATAATGTTGAGTCTGGAACTGGGACATTACCCTTGACTTCCTCCCCCTCCACTCTCAAGCCCCACCTGGCTCCTTCCTACAGAGGCTGCTCAAAGGAAGCCATGGGGCATAAAGGCAATATAGGAGTCAAACTGCCAAAAGAAAATATTGTACTAATGTGGATTCAGTTTAAGCATTTCAGAAGAGTATTATTTGTCCCTGCCCATGGCAGGGGGATTGGAACTAGGTGATCTTAAGGTCCTTTCCAACCCTAACTATTCTATGATTCTATGATTTGCAAAACAAGTACTAAAAGGTGTCAGAGAGTGCATTTGCATGGTAGTTTGAAACAAAGCTTTCCTTATGGTCCAAGACATTCTTACGTCCCAATAGATTTCTGTGGTTTGTCTCCTTTCCAAACTTTAAGAATTTTCACATTTTGGGCTAAAAAAGCAGGCACAAACTCATGAGTTTTTCACATAGCTCACTCTCTTTCTTTAGAAATTATGGTGGTCTTTTATCAGTGAAAATAAACAAATGCGCTTTTATAAATTAACATCTTCAAAACACATATGTGACCTCTGCTTGAATAGTCACCTCTGTTCCAATAGTCAGACTATTGGAAATAATAATAGCTTTTAGAAAAATAGAAATAGAAAATAAAGATGACAATTTCCAAGTTTCTCCAAACAAAAAACCTCTTTGTGGAAGTAATTTCAACTACTGGATATTATTACTGAATTATCAACTTGTGCTATCATGTTTTAAATATACTTTTCCATTTATGTCAAGATTTTTAAGACATGCAGAAGACTATTAATTTAATGTTTCTGGTATGCATGGACTTTGGTATCTGTTACTTTCACAGTAAATAAAATGTCAGTATTGGGTACATGCTAGGCCTACAAGAATCAAACCATCCTGTTTCTCTTAACAGGTAAGCACTACATCCTCACTTCTGGTGACCATTCATTTAGAGGTGGAGTTTTCAGAGCTGATTTAACTGTGCTGTTACATTTATTCTTCATCCATGTACCCACCTCCATGACTTTGCAAAAAATTTACCTGTGTATATTTATATGGGTTTCTTCAAGTCTCAGTCATAACACTTTCCAGTACTTATTTGTAACATGAACGTATACTTATTTTGGCTGGGTTTAGCCTGTGACCTGATTAATTTTAACTGTACTTTCTTTATGTGATATTTAATAATGGTTAGTATATTTCCATCAGGAGTTGTAAAGCACGCAAGGTGTTTCTCTGCTTTTGTACTTGCCACTCAGTTATAAGACATACATCATCTTTTTGGCAATTACGGCCAAAGAACTGAGGTTAGTAGTTAATCTGTAAATGATAGCATTTGGAAATTGTAAAAGGAAAAACAAGTCATGTGGAGCAGGAAGGTAATACCTTTTCTGCAAAATTTTGATTATTTTGCACATCTTAATTAAAAGCAGACTGATTTGGAAACAAAGAGTATCTTTCCAATGTGATTAGCCATTTCCTAAATTCAGAAGTAAGAGAGAATAAGAGTACTAAGACATACTCTGTTTTATATGCAGTGGTTAGGGTATAGCATCTGGGAGTCATAGGATTTGATCAGGATAACCCGAATCTCAGTTATTTCAATAATTGGAATACTTAGTTGGGTATCTGTGAGTGTAGAGCAGTGGAAAGGAAAGATGATAAGAAGCCACTATTATCTCCTTAACTTGCCAGACAAAACAGAACATTCAATACAGAAATATTAAAATTAGCTATTCTGCTCCTTTTCTTGTATAGCAGATTATTTAGGAAGAATTTTGCTGGCAAGGATCACAGATTTCAACTTTCCATACATTGTTAATTGTCAGTATGAAGTGATCTGATATATATATATACAATTTAAACCTATATTTTGTCTTTAAAAAGAGGTGTTAGTCTATATCTTATGCTCTCTGCAATATCAGCTGTTCATACAAACTGCTATTATGTCAAATGCTAATATTTTAGGCACAAAAATAACCCTAAAATTAAAATTAAAGTTTAAGGAGAAAATATGGCATATCACATTTTTTCTGTCTTAATTTTCAGAGTCTAAAAGATTGTATTGTAAAAATACCTTTCATATTCTTGTTTTCAGAAATGTAGGTAATTCTACTCTCTACATTTTTCAGGGACAGAAAACAGCACTAAGTATTGATGCATCTGGGAAATAAACCTTAAACAGCCTCCAGATATCACAGCATGGTTTTTCCAGCTCCCAGCTTTTGGTTCAAAGGCCACAGAAGTCATATGAGTGACAAAATGTCTTCAGATGCCCTTCAGTACCACTACATCAAAAAGCTGATTCAATTGCTTATCCTTCTTCCATTTTATTTTTACTTATTTATTTTTAATATGCATAGTTTGAAAATGAAATACTATGTATGATAGCCTGCAGTGGCAGTTCTGGTACTTGACTGTACTGGGTGGGAGTTTCATCAGGAAATCACAAGAGTGACTTTAGTTGCATTGATGATTTCAGATTGTACGTTAAAGAGTGATTCTGAAAAGTAGTCTGAAGTGATTTTTAGTCATGGGTACTATTTATAACTCCATCTGTGGAACCAAAAGTAAAATAAAATGTGTATTACTTATTCCTGAACCCATTTGGTCTTGGGAAAAAAATGCATTCAATAAATGGCTGGATGCAGAGTTTCCTGAGAGATCAGTTTCAAGTATAATCAGAGCAACTTACTTAATGTGAGTTAAGATTTAAAGATTTAATGAAGGCTTAGAAATCCCATAATTGGGGATTATATTCCTTTTCTGCCAGTGAATTTATCTTGTTCATTGATTATTTTCCTATTTCTGTTGTGCTTGTGGAAGTGTGTCAAGATGAGTATTTACTGGCATAGTAGTTTCCCAATGTATTTTATTTTCAGATTAAAGTTTTTTATTGTAAAAATTGAACACAATGCACACTGACTCAAGCTATGTCATTATTAACATTTAAAGACATGCATTATAAATTCTGGAATATAAAATTACACCACAAAAAATGTCATATAATCTTAAATTGCTGTATTCTCTCTTGTACATGTATCAGCTCTGTTAAACAGCCATCAGCCATTGCAACACTCCCATTACTTTCCATGGGACTACTCCGATAAGCAAGGATTATTCACATCATAGACTTGATGGGATTTTTAAACCTGCTGAAAAATCTTTTATCCAGTTTGAAGTTTCTAAGAAATGTTTGGCCTGCTGTTTTTGTACTTGTAATATATATGAAGCTGTCCATGTACGGACCTTTGTACAGCTGAAATGTTTGTGTTATATTTTTATCCAAACATGATGGGCAAACACAGAGGATGTGAGATGACGTAACCATAGGATGACTAGACAAGAAGAGCTAATGGGTATAAAAGCCAATAAAGTAACCAGAAGTACTTTTCTGCCCATGTTTCAGAAAAACAGTTGTCTTAAAGAACAGACATATCATATTGCTTTACTGATCAAAATGGGCAAAAATAAGAAACTATGGGAGAACTTTTATCTTTAGTGTAGGATGAAAGTTTTACATAAGGCAGTACCTTCTTGTTATTTAATTATTGATGAATATCATGTAACTGTAGTACAGGAGTCAGATTTAAAATAACTTTTGCTAGGTCATAAAAAATTCAAAGTAATGTTAGCCAATGAAGTCAGACAACTGTTCCCCCCCCCCCCCCCCCATCTCTCTGCAAGGTATATGAATCTGTGAAAACCTCAGGTTTACAATAATACTGGCATCTATTATCTCCTTAGAGTAAGAGGGTATTTGGTTTGGGGTTTTTTTTGGTTTTGTTTTTCTGGGGGCAAGGGGGTGCTACTCAAACCAAATCCAGAATGAATACTAATGGATGTGAAATAAAATATTTTCTGGGTGATATAGATCAGCTTGGTTAAAAATAATTTTAATTAATTTCCCTTCCAGTTTTCTTATTTCTTCTGTTTACAGTGCGGTATGTTTTCAGATGATGCTGGTTAGGGAGATTACTTTTGGTTACAGTATAACATAAACATATATAAATGTAACACAAGCAGGAAGCTAGCTTGCATTAACATTCTTGAGACTGTGTCTCCTTTCTTTCTATTTTGTCTCTGACTGGCATTTTAATATATCAGCTGTTGCATCCTGTCTTAAAATCAAATTCAGGGCCTTTAGAAATAATACCTAATAATATAGGATCCAAGGTCTTATTGAGTCTTTTAGGCAAAGAGTGGCAACAAGTAAAACAGCCACAACCACAGAACCATTGTTTTACCCCCTAACTCTATTAATGTTCATGAAAATTTAACCTCAGAGAGAATGTTGGGTTTATATATATATATATATATATATATGGATATATATATATTTATAATAAGTTACAGTTGTTTCAATTTGGTTTGTACCCTATGGTGTTTAGAATCCTATAACATTTAATGCAACTTAAATCTCCTGGGCTTATAATGTCACTGAATGCTTGAAGATAAGGATAAAACCTAGAATTTTACTCTGTTCTAATTCTGAATAGTCTAAACTAGCCCAGTAATATGAGTTCTCCTTTTACAATATATATTTTTTTATCAGATATGCATGGATATGGTTCCAAGTTGCTAACCTAAGAAAATAATTTTCCTTCTAATGTTAAGTCAGCTAATGCTGGAAATTCTAAAAAAGTTTTGTTTATTATTTGAATTTATTCTGTTGTGGATTTTTTTTTTTCCATTAACTTGATTTTAGATTAAAAAGCTGAATAATCATTCTTGTGTACATGCTAAAAATATTGTTTGTTGTGAAGATAGCCCCTTAGAAAAAGTAATTTATAATATGGATTAGCATTTCAGAAAAATAACTAATGAAAGACTGGAGCTCAGGGGCTGGGTAACAGCCCATGCAATAGACGGAGTTTTACCCATGGTGTCAGGTTAAAGTATCATCACTTTGAGTTGTAAAGTTGCCATAGAGAAGTTCTTATTAAACTTTTCTTAAAGAATCTCCCTAAAACAGAAACCTACCTATCTGGCAAAAAGGTCAGGAGGAACCAGGTATCACTGCAGAGTTATGTGCCTTTGGTCTTAATCATCCATTCTAACCATCCTCAGCTCTCTCCTATTTGACAAAGGCTTTTCACCTCAGACTGAGCTTCATAAAAAAAAAAAAAAAAGAAGCTGTAGAGCCACAAATCACCAATTGCTATCATTTAGGTTGGAAAAGACCCTTAAGATCACTCACTCCAACCATTAACCTAACATTACTTAACGTTACTTTAGTCTACCACTAAACTATTTCCCTCAGCACTACATCTGCATATCTTTCAGATACTTCCAGGAGTGGTGAATCAGCCACTTCCCTGGGCAGCCTGTTCCAATGCTTGATGACTCTTTAGTGAAGAAATTTTTCTCAATATCCAATCCACATCCAGAGCATTCCCTGGTGCAACTTGAGGCCATTTCCTTTTGTACATATACGATACCTATTATAAAAAAAAGCTGGAAAGAAAACATGACAAATGCTCCAAATTAATTAAATTTTATTTTAGAATGTTCTAATGTACTCTAATACAGGTTACATACTACCAAACTGATGTGCACATCTGTTGCATAATTTGGGTATTAAATGTTGAAGCTGCAAAACCTTATTTCTTTGAAGGCCCAAACCTGAAAATTCTTTCTCACGTATTGAACCCTGTAAGACTTTTTAGAAGTCATGTGAATGGATTTTTTCAAAGGTTCTGGCTTCTAGTTTGTTAAATTTATACAGCTGAGAGAAGGAAAATATTCTGATTCTCTCAGTGAACTTGTAAACACACTTAGTATTTAACTTGAAATTGCAGTACTGTTTGTGGGATCCTGGTAGTTTGTTTTCTGTGGACAATTTTCTGGGGACTAATTAAAAACTTAAAGGTGAGAATGTACCTTTCTCTGCTTTCTCATTAATTCTAAAACTGCTTTTATTTAATTTGGTACAGATGAAGGTCTGAGTTTGTACCTTCTCCATCACACCTGTTGGACCCTGTTGGAGAAAACACACAGGCTTTATATTAAATTACAGGCTTTAGCTACTGACTTTCATGGAACATTTGGTGCAAAGAAGTGGGTCGCTGATCAGTGGAAGTCAACATTTTTGCCTGAAGTATACAACACACTGGGGAGGAAGCAGAAAATGGTTATGTGATTCTCCCCACTAAAAATTCCCCACCCCCAAAAGGAAACAGGCAATTAATGCATTTTTAAATGCCAGCAAGTAATTGCAAATTGTGTGCAGCAGTACTTCAAGGATTTTGAACTGTTGCTGTTGCCAACTCAAGTAGCAGCTGATTTATATTTATGAACTGTACTTCAAAGAAACACTGACTAGGGGCAGTGGTAAGGTCTGAGCCCCGGCCTAGAAATATGTCCAAAGGTTCTAAAAAAAGCAGTGATTTTCAGCCAGCTGCTCAGTGCCCCATGAACTATTCTTGGCAGTATTCCTGCTGGCTCATAACTCTATAATGCTTGCATTCACAGCTTGTTTCACCTTTATTGGATCATGGATAACAAACCTGTACTCATTTTTGCTCTTTTTTTTTTTTTTTTGACGCTTGAGCTATTGTATCACTTTACTAGGGAATAGGTGCCTCAGTATTAGGAATTATTTTTTCTCCTATTGATGTCTCAGAGATACTTTTAAAATCACTTTCACAGTTACACTATGTCTCTTTTGAAAATAAAGTTGTGAGTGGATTACAAGTGCTTTTTAATATCTTTGTAAATTACATTTACTATCAGAGAAATTACTCAGACTTACAGGTAGAAAATGTGAAGTATTCAATAAAATTAAGCTGAATTCAGAAATACAAATCGTGTTTTAAAACAATCATACACACAACCCACGAAAAGCTGTTTTTCAATTATGTCAGGTAACTTAGTTTACACAACTGGCAAGGAGTGTGCAGCAAAAAGAAGAGATATTAAAATATCTAAATTCTTCTCTGAGGATTATTATTTCCTTAATCAAAGTATTATCTTACTGCAGAAATACCACTTAAGTATTTCTATGCAATAGAACTGTTTAAATTATTTTTTATTTTACGCTTTTTTTACTTACAGCATTACAGCCTTTTGGTCCACCTCTAAGTCCTGGTTGTACTAGATGCATTGAATGAATTTAGAGAGCAGGTAGTCTTCTACACATCTAACATACGCTACAGAAAAAGTGCATGGGAACAGAGATAGGGTTTCATCAGAAATAAAGAGTCAAGTTATTTTTAGGGTTATTATTTTTATTTTATTTAATTTTGACAAACCTTACACCTTTTTCACACTAAAAAAAATATAACCTTAACTATTTTTATGGAATTTAATTTGGCACCTTAGTGCTACTATACCGTCATTATTGCACTGTGAATCTTTACAAAACTTGATCTAATTGCTATGCTGCACAACCAACTGATTATGCATTTCACTACTGATTCCCAAATTCAACTTGCACCAGAAAAATATGTACTGGAATTCAAGTTCCTTAAAGGGCAGCATAGATTCCCTTTTAAGAAATACGGGTATGCGAAAATTGCCCCTTCGTAATCATAAAAGGAGTTTTACATAGGTCTCATGAAGGATTTGTGCAGTTTCCTTATGTTCAAACAGATAATATGGTCACATTTCTCAAGTCAAAATCAAATTTAATTCAGAATGAAACTGAAAAGAGATCTTTCATAGCCTGGCATCTGGACCCTGTGATTACCTTCCAAAGACGAGGAAAAGAGGAATGAAGTCATACATAAATTGAACTCTGCTTCCAAAAAAAAAAAAAGTATAAATCATATTTTTGTCAAATAGAAATAAAACATTTTTAAAAGGAATGTTTGGGACTGTCTTGCTGTTCTGTGAGTCCTTATTCATGGCAACAGTCCCAAAGAAAAAAGAAAAATAAAAAATAAGCAAAGCTATGTGTTTGACCAAGAAGAAAGTAATGGAATATGAAATGAGGAATATAACAATTTGGTATGCTTACCTTTATAATAATTTGCAGTGATAAGCTGTACTGTTCAGTAGACACCCCTTTTTAATGTCAGGTTGAATTTTTAAAAGATTTAAAAATTTAATTTTAGTTATCAGAATTGGAGAACAATGATATTCAAATTTAATAGTTTGACTAGTTATAGAATCATAAAATCGTTAGGGTTGGAAAGGACCTTAAGATCATCTAGTTCCAACCCCCCTGCTGTGGGCAGGGACACCTTACGCTAAATCACATTACGCAAGGCCTTGTCCAACCTGGTCTTGAACACTGCCAGGGATGGAGTATTCACAACATCCCTGGGAAACCTATTCCAGTACCTCACCACCCTAAAGGAAAGAATTTCCTTCTTATATCCAACCTAAACTTCCCCTGTTTAAGTTTTAACCCATTGCCCCTTGTCCTGTCACTACAGTCCCTAATGAAGAGTCCACACACAGCATCCCTACAGGCCCCCTTCAGATACTGGAAGGCTGCTATGAGGTCTCCACGCAGCCTTCTCTTCTCCAGGCTGAACAGCCCCAACTTCCTCAGCCTGTCTTCACACGGGAGGTGCTCCAATCCTCTGATCATCCTCGTGGCCCTTCTCTGGACTTGTTCCAACAGTTCCATGTCCTTTTTATGTTGAGGACACCAGAACTGCACACAATACTCCAGGTGAGGTCTCACAAGAGCAGAGTAGAAGGGCAGGATCACCTCCTTCGACCTGCTGGTCACGCTCCTTTTGATGCAGCCCAGGATGCGGTTGGCTTTCTGCACTGCAAGCTCACACTGCCGGCTCATGTTCGTTTTCTCATCAACCAGCACCCCCAAGTCCTTCTCTGCAGGGCTGCTCTGAGTCTCTTCGCTGCCCAACCTGTAGCTGTGCCTGCGATTGCTCCGACCCAGGTGTAGGACCTCGCACTTGGCGTGGTTAAACTTCATGAGGTGGCCATCAGCCCACCTCACAAGCATGTCAAGGTCTCTCTGGATGGCATTCCATCCCTCCAGCGTATCAAGTGAACCACACAGCTTGGTGTCATCGGCAAACTTGATGAGGGTGCGCTCAATCCCACTGTCCATGTCAGCGATGAAGATGTTAAACAAAACCGGTCCCAACACCGATCCCTGAGGGACTCCACTCGTTACTGGTCTCCAGCCGAACATCGAGCCATTGACCACAACTCTGTGTGCAGCCATCCAGCCAGTTCTTTATCCACCAAGTGGTCCATCCATCAAATTGTTGTCACTCCAATTTAGAGACAAGGATGTCGTGTGGGACAGTGTCGAACGCTTTACACAAGTCCAGGTAGATGACATCAACTGCTCTACCCCTGTCCATCAGTTCTGTAGCCCCATCATAGAAGGCCACCAAATTGGTCAGGCAGGATTTCCTCTTAGTGAAGCCATGCTGGCTGTCACCAAGCATCGTGTTGATTTTCATGTGCCTTAGCATGCCTTCCAGGAGAATCTGCTCCAAGATTTTGCCAGGCACAGAGGTGAGACTGACTGGTCTGTAATTGCCCGGGTCATCCATTTTCCCCTTCTTGAAAATGGGGGTTACATTTCCCTTTTTCCAGTCATCAGGAACTTCACCTGACTGCCATGATTTTTCAAATATGATGGCCAGCGGCTTCGCAACTTCATTCACCAGCTCCTTCAGGACCCACAGATGGATCTCATCAGACCCATGAACTTGTGCATATTCAGATTTTTAAGATGGTCTCAAACCAGTTCCTCTCCTACAGTGGGTGCAAGGTCTTCATTCTCACAGTCCCTGCATCTGCCTTCCAAGACTTGGGTGGTGCAGTCAGAGCCTTTGCCAGTGAAGACCGAAGCAAAGAAGTCATTCAGAACCTCAGCCTTCTCCAAATCCTGTGTAGCCAGTTCTCCCGAGAGCTTCTTGAGGGGGCCTACATTCTCCCTACTCTTTTATTTGCTATGTACCTGTAGAATCCCTTCCTGTTATCTTTAATACCTCTGGCTAAGTTTAATTCTAACTGAGCCTTAGCTTTCCTAACCTGGTCCCTAGCTTCCCAGACAACATCCCTGTACTCTTCCCATGCCACCTGTCCTTGCTTCCACTTATTATAAGCTTCTTTTTTCAACTGAATTTTCCTCAGGAGCTCCTTATCCACCCAAGGAGGTCTCCTGGCCCTCCTGCTGCACTTCCTTCTGGTTGGGATGCAAAACTCCTGAGCTTGCAGCAGGTGATCTTTGAATATAAACCGAGTCTTGGGCCCCCCTGCCCTCTAGGGCTATATCCCATGGAACCTTCCAAAGCAGGTTCCTGAAGAGGCCAAAGTCTGCTCTTTTGAAGTCCAGGGCAGTGAGCTTGCTGCACACTCTTCTCACTGTCCTGAGGATCTCAAATTCGAGCATCTCATGATCGCTGCATCCAAGGCTGCCCTGGAGAGTCACATTTCCAACAAGCCCTTCCCTGTTGGTGAGCACAAGGTCAAGCATGGCACCTCTCCTTGTGGGTTCCTCTATTACTTGCAAGAGGAAGTTCTCTTTCACACAATCGAGGAACCTCTTGAATTGCTTGTGCTGGGCCGTACCGTCCTTCCAACAGATGTCAGGGTGGTTGAAGTCCCCCATGAGAACAAGGGCCTGTGAGCGTGAGGCTTTTCCTATCTGTCTATAGAGTGCTTCATCCGCAGGTTCTCCTTGATCAGGCAGTCTGTAACAGATCCCCACAGTAATGTCTCCCATAGCTATATTCCCTTTAACCCTGACCCACAAACTCTCTGTGGACTGCTCACCTGTCCCCACACAGAGTTCCATACTCTCCAGCCTATCCCTAACATAAAGGGCAACTCCCCCTCCCCGCCTGCCACGCCTGTCTTTTCTAAAAAGCCTGTAATCTTCCATTCCAACACTCCATTCGTAGGAGCCACCCCACCATGTTTCTGTGATGCCTCTTATATCATACCCCTGTAGACATGCACACACCTCTAATTCCTCGTTTGTTCTCCATGCTACGGCTATTTGTATAGAGGCATCTGAGCCGAGCTCCAGCTGAAGTCGGTTCATTGGCTGGAGCGGCTGGGATATCTCTACATTGCTCCAAGCATTTATTATAGGTTCTAGCAACTGACTGGGTGTGTTGGAATGGAATGATGCCCCCCTCCCCCAACACATCTAGTTTAAAGCCTCCTTGAGCAGTCTGGCAAGCCTCCTACCAAAACTGCTCTTTCCCTTCTTTATCAACAGACCAGCTCCACCAGCCCCCACTAGACCTGGCCTACAAGCTTGGGTCCCATGTTCAAGACACCCAAACCCTTGACTATGACATCACCCTTTTATCCATTTATTAACCTGGCCAATCCTCCTAGCTTTTTTTAGGTCCTCCCCTTTATCCTGGAGAATTGATGAAAAGACCACCTGAGCTACAGAGCCCCTAACCACCTCCCCCAGGGCTCTGTAGTCCTTCTTTATGTTCCCCAGGCTACTACTATCTATATCCCTAGCACCCACATGTATCACCAGGAGTGGGTAATAGTCTGTGGGACTTACTAGAGCAGGCAGCCTCTCTGCAACATCCCTGATCCGTGCCCCTGGTAGGCAACAGACCTCCCTTGAGACGGGGTCAGGCAGACAGACAAGTGCTTCTGTCCCTTTCATTGTAGAGTCCCCTACTACTACGACCCGCCGCTTTTTCCTGGCAGCACCAGTAGAGATCTTCTTTACCAGTGCATCAGCCGGCTGTTTCTGGCTCGAGTGTGCTTCCTCATTAGCCCCCTGCAGGACAGCAAAGCGATTCTGCGTGGAGACAGGGGATTTAGGGGGAAGTCCCTTGCTTTTGGTTGTCCTTTTCCTTCTTTTTTTTTTTTTTTTGCTGTTTTTTTTTTTGGTCACTAATTCCCAGCTTCCCAGGTTAACAGCCACCTACTGCAGGAGCACCTCCACCAGGGAGCACCGAGTGCAGCCCTGCCCATTGTGCACCCTCCCCTCACCAGACCAGTGCAGGCACTCTCTGCACCCTGAGCTCTGCACTGCAGCCTCCCCTCTCATCGGCTCTGTCTGGGTGCCTACGCTGGCCACCGCCGGGGCAGCCATAGCAGAGCTCCCAGACCGGGCCCTGGTTATACAACGAGGGCTCACCATCCCTCTCGAACTGCCTCACCACGCTCCTGGTCGCTCGCGCTCCCTGGGGCAGGTTTTTAACCAATCAGGGCTGGTGCCGCTGCCCCTGGCTCCGCCCCCTGTGAATCAGCTGCTCGCTCTCGTCAGCTGAGCTGCCGGCTCCCAGGCAGGTCCTGTCGAGGACTGGAGGCTCCCTCGGTGGCCTTTGCCACTCTGAGTTGAGGCTCCTGGACGCTGATCTCCCCCCAGCTCCGGTGTTGAAGGCATCCTCTCTCGAGCTACTCACCTCAGCAATTGAGGTTCTAGCTCAGAAGGGAGTAGAAGGTAGAAACTGGAAAGCTGGTTTGCTCAGATTTATTGGAGCATGCATATATGGCTTTTTGAATATATGTAGTTATATGTGTACACTAGAGGGATCCAGCCAATACAAGATAATTACACACATTATTTGTGGTATCAATTGTTGGGTGCATATGTACCCTTACATATGCATATATCAGTTAGTATTTGCAAGTACTAACTTACCTACAGATACATGTTAGTACTTGCATGTTCACCCCATTGTTCTAAGGAGCAGAAAGACCTTAATTACCATTTATTATTGGGTCTTGTCCATGGCAGCTGTTACTTGCTTTCTTTTGCTGTTGCTGGCCTTGTTCTACTTTTTGCTCTCCGTAGTCTAATAGTAAAAAGAAAAGTTAAGTTCAAAGCAATCTGATGTGAGTGACTGCTGATTCTTGAAGCCAGATTTACAAGGTTATAAATTCTTCCAATAACATATATTTTTTTGTTTCATTTAGTTTTGAGATGTATTGTCCTATATACAATTTGGTGACCATTTACAAAATTGACTCACTCCTCAAATAGAGACTTTCCAACACCAAAAAATTTATAAAGGGGGACCGTCTGGTTTAAAACAGATCTGGAAAAGGAGGTTCACATCTCTTCACATAAACATCCAGTTATGAAAGGATGTCAGCACTCAGAGGTTGAAAACACTATGTTTATCATTTAGTCCTCATGTCTGAGTGCAAGGGACAGGTAAATAATGTCTTTTTGCAAAAGAGACTAGTTTTTAACTAACTTGCCAAATGTCCCACTTCCCTGAGGCATTCTTTGAGAAGATAATGAATAAAAAGATTCTGAATTCTCCACTGTTTTACAAAGTAGCTGCAAATATCATCTTCTATATTTTTATCTTCCAAAAACAATTAGATTGAGCATTTAAAATGACATAAGTTAAAAAAACCCACAACTTTTCAGAATAGCATCTGTTGGGATTAAAGTTATTAGTAGTTACATTTTTATTTCACATATATCTTATAAACTTAAGAATAAATGGGGGTCTCCAGTTGGTCTTAATGGTGCATGGCTAACTAGAAAAAGAACTGTAAATCTGATGCATCTGATTTACAGATGCTAAAGAAAAGCTCTTAAAAATCAGGTTTATAAACTTTAATGTTAATAGAGATTTGAAGCCTAAACGATTAATTAGCAAGTCATGTTTAAACTGATAAATATTTCCTTTTTTGTCTTCTGAATTGTTTTAGATATTCTATTGCTTTCTTGCATATGTTGGTTTGGTCAAGTCACAGAAAAACACAAAAAGTGCAGACGTAAAGAAGCTTCATCCATTCTACTTCTTTCCTTAATTTGACTTCATTTGGTCCATTTCTTTGGTAAAAAAATAAAGACCTTTACTCTGCTTCCTTTCTCCAACATGCAAAGTATCAAGAGGTGGTTACTAGTTATCTGTTATGTAAGGAAGAAAAGGAGGGACTGGGGAATGGAGGTACTAAAAGCAACTTTATGCAAAAATATGTTTCAACCCAAAGGGGTAGAAAATATCAGTTGTGTTTCTGTTGTGCTCCATAATGTGATTCTCAACTCTAAATTGCAAAATTCTGCCTGCCCTAGTATTTGTCTGTTGTGTTACCTGCGTAGGACAAAAGTTTCCCAGAACATCATATTAACACTCATCTTGAAAAATGACAAAAAGGTTTTATTTAGTCCATCAGTTAGCATACTTATTATCACTTTCATTCCGTAAATGTATATGATGCAGGGGTGGGAACTAGATAATCTTAAGGTCCTTTCCAACCCTAACAATTATATGATTCTATGAGTTGGTCTGCTGTACACATCGTTTCTTGGTATTTATATCAGAGGTGGTTTCGGTAAGGCCATTGCTATGCTTCCATACATGCTGGACCATACTGTCTGAATTTGAATGCAGTGAATGCAGACATTTACAAACAGAACAGTCATTTTCAGTTCACTTTTTAAATTACTACTCCTGTAAAACTGCTTGGGGGATTCTTTAAAATGATGAATATGATCACATCAGAGCACAATCATTGTAAATTTAATGAAAATCAAGTGATTACTTATGACAGTAGGTGACAAGTTCAAATGGTTTTCCAGTATTTAGTGAAAGGATGATTCATAACAGTCTCTGGAGTTGCTGTGAAAATGCATGTGTAAAAATTCCTATTTGTTACACAGTGATGTCTTTGTATAAGGTGTGCAATACCAGTGTTCAAAGTAAAGAGTGTCATCCCATACATCTATTGTATGCTTCCCTTGTGATAGATTCCAGTAATGTTCATCATTATGCACCGATTTTATATGTTGGTTTATAGTCTAGGTTGCTCATACTCGGGTGTTCTCTTTTTTGCTACTTCCACTCAGGAAAATGAGAAGGACTGATTCTTTGCTGTGTGGTTCAGAATTGAAAACCTCATTGGGTTAACAGGGTTACCGTTCCCAACCCAACTGTCAATCTCAGTCACTTGGAGCATCAGGTTTCGCAGGTCAACACATAGCTTGTTAAGCCATTTCAACAGTCAAGAAGTAGTAGATGTTTAGTTAAAATCTCTAAAATCTTTATGCTGTGCAACTTTCATTACATGTTATCTGTTTCCTTACATTCCTTCTTAATATCACTGCCCTCTAACAGAATACATTGCTCTAAGAATGATTAGAAATACCCTTTACTCTCCCCACTGCAACCAATTGACCTGCAAACAGCAACAAGAGACATCTGGAAAATAACCTCTCTCAAATTTAAACTGTTATTGTAAGTGACTTCTTCCTGGAGCTGGGAGTCACAGTGAAAGGTCAGTGCATTGATACAGGGTATATTAGTGAACTGTACCTCATGTTAGCCCAAAATCTGTAATGCTTGAGGTAAAAGGAGTGATAAAATGGCTATAGAAACTTTCCTATCGGTATACTCGTTATGTGGGAAGGATGCTTTTGTGATAATACAGGGAATCAAAGTAGTTATTCACAGATTCATTTTTGGTCTAACAATCAATTAATGACCCCAGGTCACAGAACTCTATTTTTTAATACCTCCTTATCTCTAAGCAGCTTAGGAGAGTGATGGCCTCTTGGTCTTTTTCTTTCCTTCTTTTTTTTTTTTTTTTATAAAATATGTCAAGTGTCAAGGAAATTTATACTTGAGATTTGAAAAAAAGCTCTGCGTCTTCTACAAGAACAGGAATACTTTGATTAATTTTTATATGTTTTCATTGACAACAGTATAAAAATTATTGCTTATAATAACATGTTTAAAATGTTTTCAGGAAATAATTTGCCACACAGGTATTGCTCAGAGCTGGAGTTTGCTTGAGTCCAGCAGGCAGTGTCAGCAGAAAAACACTTTGTGTTTAACATAAGATGTAGATTTGCCATATCTACTACATGCCATTTCTCCAGGAATTCTTTCAGCTTCAAATTTGATTCTTTTAAAATATTGCTTATTTACATTGCTTTGAGTAGCTGCACCCTCTATCCCAGGGGTTCTTGTTATCAAAATATTTTTAATTTGGTGAATCAAAATTGTGAGTTGTGATATGGCTGAAGTGTTGGAAAAAATACTCAAAATAGATAGATAGGTCAAAGACTTTTGAAAATGAGAACCAGACTACAAATTGAAGCTGATATCTAATGGGCCACTTTTATAGTAGGAAAAGGACAGATATCGTTCATCCTAACTCTGTAAGTTTTGAAGACACACAGCCAGCCAAATGCAAATGATTTTCCAGTCAATTAACACTGCTTCTTAACTGACTGTATCTATATATATATACACACATTTAGTCTGATGCACCACAGCTGTTCCAGTAGCCTTGATAATAAAGTCGACTTGCGCATTTGTTGATAGGTGATAGAACCCTCTAAATATAAAACTATGTTTGACTGTAATTCTGAATTTTAAGCAAAAGCATTTGCATTTATAGACTGAGAGGAATGGCACATTAATAATTTTATTGATTAACTTCTTTGTGATCATTCTTTTTTTCTCTGTTCCCTTGAGTAATACCTACATCTATTGAGGCTCTTCACCCTGCAGGCAACTGTCACAGGGAAGACAGTCATGTTACAGTTACGTACTAAATGACTGGATATATTCTTTTGAGGAAAAAATAAAGAATCTCTTCCAGAAGTGAAACTGTGATGTGAATAATGACATGGCAACATGTTATTCCCATTACTCATGATTCTGGAATTCAGGAAAAAAAAAATTTAGAAGGACATAGCCTAGTGGTTTTAACCTTTTAATCTGGAAAATCTTTTATATAATGAATGACTAAATGAAAATTTCATGTTAATATGTACACTGTAGCTTCTGTACATAGGTTATTTAGTGCCCTAAACAGCATTTCATGATTCAAAAAAGCCAAATATAGAACTGCTATAAAAACACCAAAGTACTAAGAGGAACTGCATTAGGAAAAATAGGTCTAGCTAAAAATTTATTCATAGCACTAAAAAATGTTCATAGGTTAAGCATGTTAAAAATTCAAACTCACAGATAGTGTCCATCTTCTGAATTCCTCACTTTGTTGCCTAATATAGTGTGGGATGCCAACTATTTAATATATCTGATGTGACTGATGATATATACAAAATAATTATTTGAACATTATTATAACAAAACTTTCAGATACGTTGCTAATTTCTAAATAAGATATACTTACATATTTATTTATTTATTTTTGAAAAATGCAATTCTTAGTCTCCTACTGCTGAGAAGCTATGAATGTCAAGTACTACAATTGCAACTTATTTGTAATCTTCACAGGCTAGCAGAAAACAGGAGACTTAAAGCAGATTTTTTAAAAAATATCTAGTGGTACTTCATTATACCATTCTGCTTTATTCTTACAGCTAACAAATCCTTGGCTAGACAAGTTATGTTGGAAACAGAGTGCTCCTTTCCTATTGTGTATGCCACTTTAAACCATTTAGATTCCTATTAAGAGACGAGTAGAACATAAAAATAACCAGAAAGGGCTTTTGGGCATCCTTACCAAAGGTTTTGGTATTTTTGCATACCTGAACTTCACAAACTCTACTAAGATAGATAGAGAACAGAAAAACAGAGCTGTGTCAAATTCTTTGCCTTTCTAAGACTGAAAATTATACTGTGAAGAATCAATTACCTTGTATGAAATGAATATGTATTTCAAAATACATGATGAGGCTTTTTTTTGTCTTATAATTTATAACAACGAAAAAATGTTTTCCATAGTATTACTATGGCACAGCCTGCCTCTTTCAGTGTGCTTTGAGATTTGAGCCATATTTAAACAACAAATTTGAACTTGCTTGACATGAAATTGTAGCTTAAATAGGATATAATGTTTTAAACGCATTTTCCAAAAGTCTTTGTTACATATCATTGCAGCTCAAATCTCATGCCTGAAAAGAGTTTTGGAAACTTTAACATTGTCATCTGACCAAACAAACCATGTTTGAAATTGTTATCACTACTGCATTTGTAAGTGAGCTCAAAGCTCAGTGCAGACAACCTGACAGGCAGCTTCTTGAAAATATTGTGTCTTAGTAGCCTTAAACATGGCTTTTCCTTTTGAATACTTCAGTAGCTGAGATAAAGTGGAAGCATTTTGGCAGCCCCACAGTCTTTGATCTAGTCTGTGGGAAAAATACTGCTGAAATACTCCTAATCCTGAACTATATAGACCATGATACTATGACAATTATCTGTCCTTTTCCTCCTCCTTTCCACAGTTACTAAAATAGTTCCATTTGAACTGCAAACTTCATAAAGCAAATTTGAAAAATTATTTAAATGTCTTTAAAAATCTTAAAATGCCACAGAGGCTGCCACAGAAATAAAAGAATAAATAATGTCATCTTGTACTCCTTGTAAACATGCTATATCTGATTCAGCAAATGCTGTGAAGTTGTCCTGAAAATATGTCAGTATTTCCATTAACATTTCAGAATGTCTATTCATATTACAAAATTAATACTAACATAAATATACTTTTCCCTGTCTTGGCTGTTGAAGAGTGTGAAGGATTGTTCCCACCTTATGAATATCACCTGCCTCTTAGTTTCCCTGTTTTTGATGTCTGCCTGATTTCTGAGAGTTAAGGGCATTAAAAGAAAAGAAAGTCTTGGGAGTAATAAAGTGTTAGTGTGAGGAACAAATTGGAAAATTGTGAGAAAGCCACTGATTGAGGCTATTACTTCAGCCAGTATGGTTGTGTCTGTTATTCTTATGAGTACCAGGATAAAAAGTATGGTCATCAGGAGAAAAAGTTTGACCTTTTTAGAGGATGACATGAAGCTGATATAAAGTTCATGAGAGATGATGAAGTCTTGAGGGATGCATACTGCTTAATTATACAAGTAACCCAGCTTCTTTTTCAGCCATAGACTGCGACATCAGGATAAGGATGTCAGGATCTTCTGACAACTCGCAGGGAAAACAGCTTTAAAGTTAACAATTGAAATTTGATCTCTTGATTGGAAAGCAGAAGATTGGAACCTAAAGATCTGACGTGAGGGAAGCCTGAGTTTCTTTCCCAAATGATATTTAACAGATT
Source organism: Pezoporus occidentalis (assembly GCF_034315485.1). NCBI lineage: Eukaryota > Metazoa > Chordata > Aves > Psittaciformes > Psittacidae > Pezoporus > Pezoporus occidentalis. The sequence continues at coordinate 904,196 of NW_026915724.1, read as the reverse complement.
ATGTGTTTGACCCAGAGGGGCCCTGAAAAGAGATTAAAAAGAATCCAAGTGGCAAATGTCACTTGGTAACAGTGACAACATTTTTTAATGCAGACTTACCATAGAAATTGACTGGATCCATTGAGAGGGTGAATTTAACCATGTTTCAGGAAGTGATCGTATCAGAAGGTGAGGTAAAAGAAGTTAGGTTCTTCATTCATATTTTCTCTGCTACAGCATGATTCCTGAAAACTAATGTATTTTCATACTCAGTTTTTCTCAAAACTTCCTTTCTCCAGACACCTGAATATACATTTTTGTCACATTATTTTCTGACAGTGGCCAATAAAGGAAAGATATGATGTCCCACCTACTTCTTGTTAGTCAGGGCAGGGTATGCTGAGTGCAGCAGCAGCCAGAGCTCCAACCAGGGAAATTCTCCCTCAGCTTTGCCGTATGAGGAAAAATAGGAAGAGAAATCTAGCACCAATAATGCCACTAACATCACTGCTGGAGCATTCACTGCTGCTGCCATGAGTACTATGAACCTATTACCCCCAACTCCTACATCATGACCATTTCCTAGACTGTTGTGAGCTGTCCCCACTGCAGGATTTGAGGCCTATGAAGTCCACTCACTCCACACCACTTAGTGCAATAGTACTCCTACCTCACTCAGAAAGACGTCTCCCATTGCCCACAGATTGTCCACCACACACTGTTGTGAGAAGGACTTTGAGCTTCAGGAATAAACTGTAGTGTCCCCTATGTTTCTACAGCAGTCCTGTTTATTGCTACCTCTGCTTTTCTTTTCCTCAGCTACCCATATGCCTCTTCCTTACTGTCGGGGATTCTCCCTTTCCTCTCCCTTTGCAGTTGTACATGTCCTGTCTTCCCAAGTTCATCCCTTCTATGTCCCTCCTGCATTTGGATACAGACATGTTTAAGTTCCTGGGAAAATAATAGATCAGGTCCATAATAACAGATGTTATTTGCAGGTGCATGAAAGATGACTTATGGGGAAAAACAATGCATGTTTACCAAGGGTAAACCAGCCAGATTGTCTTCTAACACAAAATGGCTTGCTTAGCAGATTAAGGGAAACCTGTAGATATAATTTAGAATCATAGAATCATTTAGGTTGGAAAAGACCCTTAAGATCATTGAATCCAATCATTAACCTAACACTGTCATGTCCACAACTAAGCCATGTCCCTCAGCACCACGTTTTTGTCTAGTCTTTTCTGTAATTTACCTTGATTTTATAAAGTTGGACACTGTTTCCTACAGTGCTCTTGTGGACAAGCTGGTAAGATATGGACTGTAGAGATGGGGCACAAGATGGGTGGAAAGCTTGCTAAACTGCTGAGCTCAAAGGGTTAACGGCTTAAGGTCAAACTGGCAGCCTATTATGAGTTCCTTGTAGGGCAATACTAGATTCAATATATTTACAGATGATGTCTTTAACTGGACTGAATGCACTTTCACCAAGTTTGTAGATAACAACAAAACTGTGAGGAGAGGTAGATAAGCCAGAAGGAAGAGCCACCATAGAGGCAGGCCAGAAAACTGGGCCAACAAGAACTGCATGAAGCTTAAGAAAGATAAATGTGAAGTCCTGGACCTGGAAGAGAACAATCCCAAGCAACCAAACTGGTGGGGGTCTGTCTACAGTGTAGCCCTACTGCAAAGGACCTTGGAGTCCCAGGAGACAGCAAGCTGAATGCGAGTCAGCAAAATGCCCTTGCAACAATGGAGGCAACCCATATCCTCAGTTTCACTAGAGCAGGAGTTTGGCCAGAAGATCAAGGGATGTAATTATTCCAGTGTACTCAGCACTTCTTAGGCTCCCTAGAATATTACATGCACTTTTGGTTCCTCATGCTTCAAAAGGGAAACTGGACCTGTTGGAGCCAGTCCAGAGAATAGCCACAAAGATGATCAGAGGGTTGGAGCACCTGTCCTGTGAAGAAAAGATGAGAAAGTTGGAGTTGTTCAGATTAACTGGGAAGACCTTATAGCAGCCTTCCAGTACCTAAAGGGGCCTACAAGAAAGCTGGAGAGGGACTTTTTTGAAGAGCAAGTAGTGACAGGGCAAGGGGTAATGGCTTTAAATTGAAAGATCGTAGATTTAGATTAGATAAAAGGAAAAAACTCTTTACTGTGAGGGTGGTGAGACACTGGAAAAGGCTGCCCAGAGAAGTTGTGTATGTTTGATCCTTGGAATTGTCCAAGGCCGGGTTGGATGAGTCTTTAAGAAACTTGTCTAGTGGAAGGTGCCCCTGCGTATGTCAGGAGGATTGGAACTAGGTGGTCTTTAAGGCCTCTTCTAGCCCAAACTATTCTATGATTTTATGGTCCAATGGAGAGCCACCAAGATGGTTATGCTTTTTGAATAACTTGACAAATGAGGAAAGACTGAAGTATCTAGTTTTGTTTAGCCTATAGAAGAGAAGGCTCAGGAAAAAAAGTCAGTCTGACAATCTAAGGCTCTGCCTTCAAGAGAATTTTGGAACAAATGTTCTCCAGAGGTCCCTTCCAACCTAGTCTTTTATGTGATTCTATAATTTTCTCAGTTCCCTCTTCTGGTTTCCCATTGTTCCCAGTCGTGTTTCTCCTTCATTCCAGCCCAGCCACAATGTGTCCTGAACAGCCTTCAGTTTTTGTTTCCTCCTAAAACCTGCCCTCAGCTCCATCCTTATTCACTTCTTCATGGAAATTCTTCCATTATGAATACCAGACATCAGTTTACATGAAGAGCACTTACCAGCACAATGTCACCTCTAACAGGAGGTAGGCTTAGGTAGGGAGTCCTGATCTTGATTCTGGTGTTTCTACCAATGGAAAAGACAGTCCTTCTCTTTTTTTGCCTCTCCCTTAGCTTGGAAGAAACACTGGGCAGGAGGGATCAGAGAACTCAACAGGGTACCTTGTGGGCATTTGGTTTCAATCCAACTTCACAGAATCTGTTCAGTGCAGAAGGTTATGACAAGCGCATCTTGGGTAAGGAGTATTTCAGATATTATTTATCTGTTCCTTTGTTAGCTCTATTCTGTTGTCTCTGAGCTGACAGTATCAATGTCACTATTGTGTGTACTCTTCCAGAAATTATGTGGCTGGTTCTAAAAGAACCAAATTGTGAATACTGTTGAAGTATACCATTGCTGTCCTTGTGACACAAGAGTTGGTTGGCTGATAGGGTAGAGAGGCCTGTTAAGTCACCTGTTCAGAAGCTGACTTCTGTCTGGTTTAGATGGCATTGGCATGCCTAGCCTGGTACTTGAGGTTGTGTACTGGTAAACTCTCTTGCCTGCTTCTCTGTGTGTATCACAGTCCTGACCCAGTTCCTCCTTGACTGCTATATTTGAAAAGGACTGAAGTCTAGGGTATCTGAGTGGTATGGGGGTGGCTAAGACTGGAGTGATTCTTTCCCCTTGCTGGTCATCTTGTAGGTAATAGTCTTTTTTTTCATACTATCTCAGCATCTGCCTTCGCATGATGCTGGTCAGACTTCAGAAATATGAAGATTTGGGTTGAAGAGTCATGCAGATAAGGATACACTAGAGAAGAAATTATATGCAATACACCACTTCAGTAATCTCTCTCCAGTTCTGCACAGGCACTACTGCAGACTACATGCCAATGGAACTTGAAACCATTTTTCAGAAACACGCATGACTGCAAACCCTTAATTCCATTTTCTTGCACTGTATCCCATCCAAAGGGATAGTTCCATTATGAACAACCACAAGAACAAAGAGAAGCATAGTAAAGAGGGATTTAAGGAAGATGTCTATGATCCTAGTCTGACAATAAATGGGCTCATTTATTTGGACTTTTTGCTGTCCAAAACCAGCAAAACCTGACTGGACGTTACTACCTTGGAACTAGCAAAGCAATATTCTCGTTGCATCACTCCTAGTAAAATTGTAAACATTTATTGCTTCTGTGCAATAAAATATTTAGGACTCAGCCTGATTAACCCACAAACCAGGTAACCTAATATGGGTAGCTGAAAGCACATGTTTATTGACAAAGGTCTCAACTTTTTCTAGAAATATTAACGAGATTTCCATCATACATGTTTAGCTAGCTGGTGAATTTAGAATCTGTTGCTAGCTGGTGAATGAAGTTGCTAAGCCACTGTCCATCATATTTGAAAAATCATGGCAGTCAGGTAATGTTCCCAAAGCCTGGAAAAAGGGTAATATAACGCCCATTTTCAAGAAGGGGAAAAGGGATAACCCAAGGAACTACAGAGCAGTCAGTCTCACCTCTGTGCCTGGCAAAACCTTGGAGCAGATTCTCCTGGGAGGCATGCAAAGGCATATGAAAAACAACAAGGTGCTTGGTGACAGCCAGCATGGCTTCACTAAGGGGAAATCCTGCCTGACCAATTTGGTGGCCTTCTATGATGGGGCTACGGAACTGATGGACAGGGGTAGAGCAGTTGACGTCATCTACCTGGACTTGTGCAAAACATTTAACACTGTCCCACATGACATCCTTGTCTCTAAATTGGAGAGATGTTAATTCAATAGATGGACCACTCATTGGATAAAGAACTGGCTGGATGGCCACATGCAGAGTTGTGGTCAATGGCTCAATGTCCAGCTGGAGACCAACCAGTAATGAGGGGTGTCCCTTAGGGGTCGGTGTTGGGGCCGGTGTTGTTCAACATCTTTGTCAGTGACATGGACAGTGGGATTGAGTGCACACTCAGCAAGTTTGCTGATGACACCAAGCCGTGTGGGTCATTTGATATGCTGGAGGGAAGGGATGCCATCCAGAGGGGCCTTGACATGCTTGTGAGGTGGGCTGATGCCAACCTCATGAAGTTTAACCATGCCAAGTGCAAGGTCCTACACCTGGGTAGAGCAATTCCAGGCACAGCTAAAGGCTGGGCAGAGAAGAGATTCAGAGCAGCCCTGCGGAGAAGGACTTGGGGGTGTTGGTTGATGAGAAAATGAACATGAGCCGACAGGGTGCACTCGCAGTCCAGAAAGCCAACCGTATCCTGGGCTGCATCAAAAGGAGCGTGACCAGCAGGTCGAAGGAGGTGATCCTGCCCCACTACTCTGTTCTTGTGAGACCTCACTTAGAGTATTGTGTGCAGTTCTGGTGTCCTCAACATAGAAAGGACATGGAACTGTTGGAACAAGTCCAGAGGATGGCCTCGAGGATGATCAGGGGACTGGAGCACGTCCCTTATGAAGACAGGCTGAGAAAGCTGGGCTGTTTAGCCTGGAGAAGAGCAGGCTGTGTGGAGGCCTCATAGCAGCCTTCCAGTATCTGAAGGGGGCCTATAAGGATGCCAGGGATGGACTCTTCATTAGGGACTGTAGCAAAAGGACAAGGGGTAATGGGTTAAAACTTAAAGAGGGGAAGTTTGGATATAAGGAGGAAATTCTTTACTGTGAGTGTGTTGGGGCACTGGAATGGATTGCCCATGGAAGTTTTGAATGCTCCATCCCTGGCAATGTTCAAGGCCAGGTTGTACAGAGCCTTGACTGACTTGGTTTAGTGTGAGGTGTCCCTGCCCATGGCAGTGGGATTGGAACTTGATGATCTTAAGGTCCTTTCCAACCCTAACTATTCTATGATTCTATACTATTGTTTAAAATTGGCCTCATAAGGTGAAACTGATATGTTGAGAATGAGAGGGAATGTATAATTTATAAACTCTACTTAATAAAGCATATGTTAAGTACAGTTCTGTGTGGAAAAGTCCTTTAAGGTTATTTATAGTTTGATTTATTAAATTAGAGTTCTTAATAATAGAGTTATCTTACCACTGTAATTGAGCCTATCAGTCAAGATTACAGAGAACATTTTACATGTCTGAAGGAAGATGGCAAGGCTGAGTTATGAATCTGCAGGAAGTACCAAAGTTAGGAAGACAATCAACACTATTGAACCACAGTATTTTCTGAACTTAGATTTTCCAAATCATTTTAGTCTGGTGATCTGTTTTATGTTTGTACAAATCAGATTTTCCAGTCAGACCTGAGTGACCAGCTACCTCCATTCATTGGAGCTTTTAATATGGATTTCAAAACCAACATATTGAGTCAGATAAAAGATGACAGGAAGAACCCAGTACTCACAGGCAACTACAGCTAGAGAGTTAATATCTGAAGAACAATCTCTCTGCATAAATGATCACTTTGTTATTCAGAGTGAGGCAAAGAATGACATCATACAACCTGCTGAACTGTAGCAGAATTGTTTTCAGCCAGGCCCTGAGATAGTCTCTCTTAGCTCCCAACAAGCTTAGGCTACTGTAGATGCCATGCTTCAGAATTTATTTCTTTGACAAAGGTTTTTATCTCTGTACAGGAGTACCAAGCTCCTCCCTTACCTCAACTTCTGCAGAAACTATTTTAGAGTTAGGAAGTTGAGGCACAAATGACTTAATATTCAGATTTTCAAAGGTATTTAGTCACTAACTCATTTAATCCATAGAAATAAGACTGCAGTATCTTCATATATGTGTCTAAGTATTTCCTCTAAACTTACAAGCAAAGTTTCTTACATATCAGACTTAATGTTGGCATTTAAGAATTGTACTTACCCATGATGAAATATTTGCTCACAAGTAAAATCAATAAACTATTAGAAAAAATAAAGGAGGGGTGGAGTACAGATAAAAGGGAAAGGTAAACTTCTGTGAAGGAAAGAGATAAACAGGACATATGTTCTTGTTCCAGAAATTTGTTCTGGACCAGTTTAATAAGCTCTGAATTACTGTAATGAAAGAAATGAGAAGTGAGATGGAGAAAGTGAAAAGTAGTCTACAGTGTGGCTTAGATTTTGGAGAACATAGGAGAAGAGTTGAAATTTCCTGGAAACCCACTGCAGGTTTTTCTCTTCTAGTTCTTTTGCTTGGAAGTAAGTATCAGGTAATGTCATGTCAGAAGGTGGTACAATTCTGTAAGAACAACACAAAAACTGAACACACTATAAATAATAAGTGATTGATTGATTGTATAAGAAAAGGGGAGGGGGCTCTTGCTTTTGTGGGATTGGGGTGGTTTGGTGGAGTGGGTGCTTTTTCATTGTTTACTTATGAAATAAATGATTTTTTAGCAGTAATAACTACAGGGAATTCTGGATGTAGTCTTCATTGGTTTGTCAATTGCATGGAAAAATTCCATTTACGTAGAATCATATTATTTTTCTTCTGCATTGCTTTAAACTAGTTAAGTATATATAATTTTATTCCAGTAGAATCTCAATCCAGAACTCTCTTTCTGTTTCAGTAAGGTCAGCTACAGGAATTATACAGATGATCATAGAACAAGTGTGTTTCTACTATGTGAGGTAAAGTGACTCTTAAAACTTTTAGCAAAGCATAGCAGGATCTACAATTAACAGAAATAGCTAGGGGGTTTGGTTACATACATTTTTGTAGCAAAAGAATGATACCTGTAGAACTGTGGAAATCATATGAGTAACTTCAAAAAGAGACAGTAGAAACCAGAATAACAACTGAAGGTGTGAATCTTTCGCCTTCCTGTGCTACTGTTCTCACCTCTGAGGGTGCCATTGCTTATGCTGATGGCATATGAGACCCTTTGCTTTTTTTATTGATCCCAAGAAAACACCTTCTGTAGGAAAGAGAAATTAGAGCTTTGCAATGTATGGAGATATCCATCTTTATAAACACAAAGAGAGTTTAACATCTTTTCCTTTCAAAGGCATATGGAGCAGATGCATAACAGGAAACCTCAATAACATTAGCAAAAAAAATAAACTCTGATGGGCTAGGATTTATGATGTAATCAGGAGAACCTATCACTCACTAGTGACTCCTTCCCCACAAGATAGTTTCTTCTTCATGTGTGATTCAGGCCCTTTACTACCTCTTTTCTCATGTTTATGTTTAGTTTTATCACTTAACAGAAATAACAGGTTGCTAGCTGATTTGAGTGTATTGAGCTACATAACTTCTTCCATGTTTTTGTGAAACAAGTGTGCTTCTTGACTTGATTCAAAAAAAACAAGAATCACAGAATCATTAGGGTTGGAAGGGACCTCTGGAGATCATCTGGTCCAACCCCCCTGACAAGGCAGGGCCACCCAGAGCAAGTTACACAGGTGCCCCTTCTGTACCTCTTCATCATTCTGCCTTTTTATATTATCAAATTCGTTAGTGAATGTGTTTAAGACGTTTAGTTATTGTGTGTTTACAATTTACCCAGGGAGTGAATCATACACCATCTTCATTACCCTCCTTCGTATTTTTGTGCTTATTTTCCCTTTGACTTGTCAGTACTGCTACTGAAATTAAAGTAATGGATAGATATTTATGCAAAAGACTGCAGGATGTATGAACAATACTACATCCTTTCATACAAGCACTTAGCAAAACAAAATTAGTTAAAGGTCTGTGTTATATAACTTGTCTTTAAGACTCTTTTCCTTAAGGCCTGAGTTGTTCTTTCCCTTCAGAAGGTAACAGGCTTAACTGAAATAAAACATTGTATTCTGTTTCACAGAGGACCGAGCATCTGCCATTTTCTGCAAAACAGAGCTTCTTTTCAATTCTGTTTTTCAACAATTTATGGATGGAGAAAGGCTACGTGAAGGGTTTATGTTGACCAATAGGTTTTATAATTATAGACTATTTTGAGGACTGGAGACCAGAAATAGTGTTCTGTGGCCCAGAATGACGAAAAAGTGTACTATAAAAGTGCTATTGTACAAGGAATGTGTATCTGGTCCTTCCTTATCTCTTTTTCTCAAAAATATCTGTTTGTTTGTTTTTTAGTTTTTGAAATCTGACAGTCTTTACTTCCTCAAATATTGGGGAATACACCTGCATCATCTTATTAATATTTTTGATGTGGTCTACATGGATACATAGATACATATATATATATATATATAATTACTGCATTATGTTCCTGTACGCATCTTAGCCTCACCTCACAAAAGTCAGACATAAAGCTCCAGACCAGTTCCTACAATTAAAGCTTTCAGATACTTTTGGCAGTATTGATACTGTTATCTAGAGAATTTCAAATAATAGTAGTTGAACACAACGCTCAGAAAATTTCAGTTTTATTATTATGCATCTAATAACCAGTATTTCTAAATAAATTCAATAGGTGAAAGTATTCAGTAAATAGCAGAATTAAAGAAAATATAAACGGGCTATATGCAGTATCTATGATTGTTTAGTTTCTGAAATCATTAAAGGAATCAATACACGTACTTGATGCTTTCTTTCTCATTGAAAGACCCATTGTACAAGTGCTGGTACTCCTATCCAACACTCTTTTCTATTCTGGGAAATTACACTTTGTCTACTTAACCTCTCCTTTACATTTAATTGAATGAATCGTCAAACTGCATGTAATATTCCTGTAAGCAGTTAAAACGTTACTATTCTTCCACGCAAATAGTGAAATAATTTCAGGGAAATGCTTAAAGTTCTTGTGAAAAAGTTTAATTTAAGATGTTACTGATAAACCAGTAGTAAAAGTAATTTAAAATTTGTAAGAAAACAAATTTGCATTAGTGTTACTTTTTGATTATAGTTCTACTCCAGGTTAAGGGATCACTCATTATTTTGTTCCTTGTAATTTACTGATTTCCCTTAATAACATTCCTACTACTTAATACTGAATGCATGGTTTAAATGAACTATTTGGGAGCTAAGTTATAACCTTCCAGGTCTTATCTAAATCTTATTGAAATTGAAATATGTGGATGAAACCCATATGAAAAAGATTTGAGGAAGAGATTGTCAAATTTTTCATTTTCTTCTTGAGGCTCACACAGATTCACTTAATCAGAAAAGCTTTTCTTTTAGATTTTCTGAAAAATATATTCTAATACTTATAGCAGTTTTTAATTGTAGGCAGAGAGTTTAAATTGTTTGCTACTATAAATAACTGTCTAAAGGTATAATGAAAAGGAAATTAAAAATTGCTTTTTTTACCTAATTCTGTCAAAAGGTATTTTTAATATGTATCTATTTAGATGCATCTTTTGAAATAGAACAGAAGCTTCATTTACTGTATTTCATGTTACGACATTTTTTTTTTTGTAGTTTCATGCAGTTTTCATTAAAATGAATGGATAGTTGATTCCTGACAGAAAATTTAGACATGTTGGACAGATTTAGCTGAACATATTCATCATCTGGCAGTGAAGTGGCTAGCTGTATTAGCATTTAGTATAGGTGTAATTAAGCTTCAACGTTAACACTTTAAAGTAACACCTCATTAAAATCAGTGGACACCATTTACACCTCTCTCACTAATTTTGCAGTATTTTGGGCTGCTGACTGAATGAATAATATACATTGAAAAGTCTTTTTAAATACAAACAGCTGGAAAATAACATCTTGAAGCCAATGAGCAAATTCCTGAGGTCCATCATTTGTTGTTTTTTTTCCATATATATGGCCGTGTCTTAAGCTGTTTACAATAAGTTGTATTTATCCACTAAATATTGAAGATTTTAGTTTGTTTGGGTCTTTTCTGGTTTTGATTTAGTTTGATTTTTTTCACTGCAGCAAAGGTGAACATAGTGGGGAAGGAAGAAGAGAAAAAATCTTAATATGAAGTTGTCTAACTGGTAGGTCTTAGATCCCAAACACAAGCCTTTCCTTTCAACTTTTTTTAACTTGAAATGTTTGATTATCAGCTTTTGGATGAGTATGAATAATCATAGACTTATAGAATCATAGAATACTTAGGGTAGGAAAAGACCTTAAGATCATCAAGTTCCAACTCCCCTGTCATGGGCAGGAACATCTTGCACTAAACCATGTCACCCAAGGCTCTGTCCAGCCCGGCTTTGAACAGTACCAGAGATGAAGCATTCACAACTTCCTTGGGCAGCCCATTCCAGTGCCTCACCACCCTCACAGTAAAGAACTTCTTCCTTATATCTAATCTAAACTTATCTTTTAATAAATTTCCTGCTGCATGAGGTTATTTGGAGACTATCACTGCCACTTCCAGATGGATGTATATTTCTCTTGCTTAACTCAAGAAATAATTGTGTTGTCATAGAGCAGTGGAGCACAATAATCTTGATACATTATTGGGTGTTTCTTTTTCCTACAAATGCTTGAAGAAAGATTTCATTTCTGAGATTACAAAATGGTCATAATTTTGAGATCCAGAATTATGGTGACAGTGTTGTCAAAAAGGCCATGTGTAAAGATGTTGGAAAAAAAAAGAGATCTAAAAGGAAATAAAAATTGACAGAAATGTTGTCCACCATAATATTATAAAATAAGACTTAAGGCAGAAAGGTTAAAACAATCCCAAGAAGAGCAGTAACTTAATATTCCTTTATATAATAGTTGATCAGTGTTGTGCTGGTATCTGTTTATAGGGTGAAAATTGAGGAAGCTGGAGATACTGGAATAACAAGAAACATAAAGGAACCACAGAAAAGGGGAGATTCCAAAAGCCTAATAACACTACTGGAAAAATGCCAGAGATGGATTTATAAGCCTTCTATCTACAGGCTGAGGGAAGTACTCCAAGGAGCCTTAGGTAGCAATGTGTGTATTGGATCATATTTAACTATGTGCTTTTCTTGTGGGTAAATGTTTTCATGAGCTCTATTCTAATGTTTTACAAGTAGAGTAAATGTATGAGGGCAGTATAATTTATTTTCTAATGAGGGATCAAGTAGTTTACTTCTATTGTACATGTTATTACAGTGACTGTAACATGCTGTGTGAGAGCTACATGATGAGCAGTCACATCTTGCTAACACATCTTAGATGATAAACAGATGGAAATTATGGAGACATCCCATGTTAGGACATGCAGGACAAATTATTTGACAAACTTAATTAGCATAAATTACTATTTAAAAGCTTTAGTAGTTGTTTTTTTGTTTTGTTTTGTTTTGTGTGTGGTTGTTTTTGTTTTTTTTTAATAGCCTCCTCCTCTGCCCCTTAACAGCCATGACCTTGGCAGCTTGAGTCTTCAAGAGCAGCTGGAATTATGATGGGAGGATGAAGCTTTAAAGGGGTAGAAGTTTAGTTTGGAGCAGTACCAAGAAGTTTGGATACTAATCTTAGATTCATCCAAACTAATCCTTGGAGGTCCCATTCCTTCCTCGTCCACATATTTCCTCCTCCTCCCCCTCCAAGACTGACTATGTCTTTTTTCAGGATTCATGCTTGCACTGATACTGTCCTTTCACACTCCTCTTGGAAACTTCACATCTGGTGTTACTTTGCTTCCTGTTATTTTAAAATTACATATAGTGGAATCTTGTTGAGTCAGGCATTTCTCTCTAAAGTTTAGCTACTTGCCTAGGTGAAGTCTCAAGACTGGTGAGATTTAAAATGGCAAAAAGTGAAAACAGAATTTTAAGGGCCATTGACTGAATTTGATATAAGTTTTCTGTGCAATTTAGGGCCAAAAAAAGGGATGATCAGACCTGTATCTGATCTACTCTGTAAAGTAGGCAACAGATTTTTAGCTCCTTATTGTTGCATTGAACCCAATAACTTGAGTTGGAAGTATATTTTCCAGCAAAGCATCCTATCTTCATCTAAATAGTTGAGGCTATTTCCCTCATCCTCATGGATAACTATTCATGCTTTCTTTTGACTTTGTCTGTGTTCAACCTCTTAGCATTGCCTTACCTGATTACAGTACAGATCCTTTAAGAGATTATTTTTTCTCGCCATTGAAGACATTTCCATACAGTTGTAAAGTATCCTTGGTTTGGTTTTTTTTTTAGTTTTTTTTTTGGGGTGTTTGTTTTATTTTTTTTTTGTGATCTAAGCAAACAGTTATTTAAATCTCTTATGATTGAGCTTTTTTCTCCAGATCTTGAACCACTTTTATCTGCACCCTTTCAAACTTTTCAATAATCTTTTGAAATGCAGACTGGAACAACAAAAATAATATTGCCTCTCTAATCCTACTTAATATTCTCCCTTTATTTATCAACAGATCAGACTGTCTCTTTTTGACATGGCATTTAACTGGAGGCTCATGTTGAATTCCTTGTCCATGATGAACATTTGTCTATGGTTTGTCAAGACAGTTTATGAAATTTTAGAAATGTGACCTTATGATAGTCTAGGAATGAACCAAACTGGAATGACCAACTTTAACTTTTCTAATGTCTGGCCTAATTGGAGTTCCTAATTCCTTCAAAAATGTAGATCTGACTTTGACTGTATTAAACCCAGATTATTTGAATTGGTTCAGTCATCAAGTGATACAGATCACTTCCCATGCCTGCCTGTCTTCATTATTTACTACTGTGCCAATCTTTGTGTCATCCCATAAATTTTAACAGCTCTGATTTTATCTTTGCTTCTCAGACAACTGATAACTATTGAAGAGTGTCAAGCTTAATATGAACCCCTACTACAACTTTTAGAAGCAACCTCAGATGATTAGGGTTCCCACTGCCTTTTACTTGCCAAAATGCTTATTCTAAGCCCATTTAATTCCAGTTTACCTTGATGAAAGCATACTGTGTTAAGTAACATTGTAAGGAAGCAAACATTAAGACATGTATTCAGATAACTTTGGGATACATTTAGTGTTCAGGAAAGTGAGGGTCTAACTGTGTGGCTGAAAACATCTGGAAAGTGTCATGCACTAGATATTCTTCTGGATTTGTCTTGGTCTGAGACAACACTCATAGCCTCATCCTGAAGCAGTGTCACCAGCATTTCATGGAGGCGCAACATTAAATATCATGGGTCACAATACATACGTTCAGCCAGTACAAAGTAGAAGAAACTGCTATTTCAACTCTCTCAGTTGACCTAGGATAGAACATAAGTTCTGCTAAGTTTCTACTAAGCAAATATTCTCACAACATTTCATCTATACAAGTGACACTAAATGCAAATATTCTTTTTTTTTTTTTCAGATGAAGTATCTAAAATAATTGCTTAATTAAAGAGAGAAAATCAAAATTCTAGGACTGAATACTTGGTGTCCTGGGTTCCGCAGTAGCAGTCATGTTTTTCCTTTGTGTTAACTGGTACAGTGCTGTGTTTTGACTTCCAGTTTGAGAACAGTGTTGGTGAAGCCGATGTTCTCGGTTGTTGCTAAGTGATGTTTACCCTGACCAAGGACTCTGTGAGGCTCATGCTCTGCCAGGGAGGAGGGGAGGCTGTGAGGAAGCAGAGACGGGGCGCCTGACCCGGGCTAGCCGGGGAGGTATTCCATACCACAGCACGTCATGCCCGGGGTGAGGGGTAACTGGGAGTGACCCGGAAGGACAGGGGTTTCCGGGTGGAGCTCGTTTCTCTTGGCCGGTGGTATCGTATTCTCTTCCCTTGTTATTTTCCCTTATCATTGTTGTAGCTGATAGTAGCGGTGGTGATTTGTTGCTGGACTGTTTTTGTCTCAACCCGTAGGAGTTGCACTCTCTCGATCCTCCTCCCCGTTCCTCCGGGAGCGGGGAAGGGGAGAGCCCCGGTGCGGGGAGGCAGGGGGGGGAGACGGACACGGACCTCGATTGTTGTCAGCTCGGCACCACTCACTGGGAGTGAGTGAACAAGCTACCTGACTGGGTTTAAACCACGACAGTTCTTTTTGGCGCCCAACGTGGGGCACGAAGGGTTGAGATAAGAACAGATCTGACTGGATTGATAGTCACTCGTCACAATGCTGATTTATTGGCTCTCAAGGTTGTTCCTCTTGATCTCACAGTTTCAGTATATGATATCTTACGTCCATCCGGTACTTGCTGTATTAGTGTTTTTCAAGTATGGGGCTTGGGCTAAGGTTTTTATCCCATTGTACTTTATGGTAATGACTTGTAATACAATAGAATCATTGATCATGAAATTGATCTGGCTTATGTTCCCAGTGTGGTCACCACCTTTATACTTTGGGAGGTATATGATGGAGGTGCTTAGCAATTACACATCTTTTTTCTCCTTCTCAGGTGCTCAACCTGGGAAGGAGACATCCTTTTACCCTCCTAGTCGTCCCCCCAGACCATTTACATTTGAGAGTTTTGAATTTTTTGAATGGCCTTTTAATGCTGTTGAGACTTGTTTGCTGATGGTGATGGGAATCACCATGCTAACACGCATACAGAGTGTGTTTTACCCACTACTGATTTCAAGAGTTAAGCAGATTCAGGTTTGGGTCTTGTCTGGGGTCAAACGACGATGTAGGAGGACCGAGAGATTTTCCCTGAGGCTGGAGAGCCATGAGTGGCAGGGTGTGTGGGATAGTATGGGCAAGTATCTAGGTCAGTGGGCCCCTCCAGTACTTTGGAATTTCACTACTGAACAACTGCAAAATCCAGAAGAATTAGTAAAACACTTAAATGAGGTGTGTGGTCATTCTGGCCATACCAGAGATGGACAAATCATGGCAACGTGCTGGGGCTTGGCCTATGCTTACAGGGCCTTGTTCAACACTATCCAGCACCTTCAAAAGGAAAAGAATGTCGGCGGATCTGAGGGCAAAGCAACAGTCGCTACTCAAACTTTGGCTGCAATGAACAGCACAGCTGTCCCAGTGGCAAGTACAGCAGCTGCTCAAACTTCAACTGCAACAGACAGCGCGGTTACCCCAGCTCCAAGCACAGTAGCTACACCACCCCCAGTAACAAGTACAGTTGCTACTCAAACCACAGTGATAATCACTGCAGCCAAACCAGAGGACCAATTCGTACCAATATCAGTTGCCCCTGTACGCAAGAGAACAAGCAAAAAGGAGGCAAAAAGGGTGAAGCGAGATGAAGAACCAATGAATTCACCACCCGGTCCAGAATCTGATCAGGAGTCATCATCACATGACGAAGAAGAAGAAGAAGAGGTAACTTCTCGACCTCGGACCTCAACCGAGCTGCGGAATATGCGAAAAGATTTTACCCGTCAACCAGGGGAGCACATCATCACCTGGTTACTCCGATGCTGGGACAATGGGGCCGATGGTCACGAACTAAAAGGTACAGAAGCCAAGCAGCTGGGATCACTTGCTAGAGAAGGGGGAATTGACAAAGCAATTGCAAGAGAGAAAAAGTCCCTCAGCCTTTGGAGGAGGCTCTTGGCAGCTGTGAAAGAAAGGTTTCCGTACAAGGACGATGTTACGAGTCGTTCGGCCAAGTGGAATACTATAGACAAAGGCATCCAGTCTCTGAGGGAATCGGCCATCGTAGAGATGATCTATCACATCAAGCCGAATAACGGGGATACACCTATAGATCCAGATGAAGTTGAATGTACACGACCCATGTGGCGAAAACTTACACGGAATGCACCGTCATCATATGCCCATTCATTGGCAACAGTAACCTGGAATGACATAGTACCACTAACAGTGG
This sequence comes from Pezoporus occidentalis, assembly GCF_034315485.1. NCBI lineage: Eukaryota > Metazoa > Chordata > Aves > Psittaciformes > Psittacidae > Pezoporus > Pezoporus occidentalis. Next base: position 887,918 of record NW_026915724.1, on the reverse strand, counting down.
ATGAAATGGTTCATAAACTCCGAGAGTTCGAAGACAATCTCACCCCTTCCATCATCTCAGCTGTGAAAAAACTGTCCCAGGACATCGAACAATTGAAGGACAATCTATCTGATTTATCCGGCTCCTCACGTGTACCAACACACGTCTCAGCTATTAACAAAAGGCGTCCTATTGTTCAAGAGAGGAGATACAGGAGGTATACGCCACGGGGTACCCTATGGTTTTACCTGCTGGATCACGGAGAAGACATGACAAAGTGGGATGGAAAACCTACTTCAGCTTTGGAGGAACGGGTGAGTGAACTGAAGAGGGGAGCAAGGGCCAAGACTGATCGTCCCATGAGAGCTACGGCTTCAGTCTCTGGTGATCAGTTTCCCAGATGGAGTGGAAGAGCTGATTTTACTCCAGCTCCTGTGATAAAGAAGAATAATCCCTTTCAACACGACTTAAGTGTCCAATGCTGTGACGACTGTTAGAGGGGCCCTGCCTCCAGCCAGGTGGAGGTAGGGGACAATCGGATTTACTGGACTGTGTGGATCAGATGGCCTGGCACATCAGTCCCACAGAAGTATAAGGCTCTAGTAGATACCGGTGCACAGTGTACCCTGATGCCATCAAGCTGTCAAGGGGTGGAACCCATCTATATTTCTGGAGTAACAGGAGGATCCCAAGAGTTGACTGTGCTGGAGGCTGAAATCAGCCTGACTGGGAGGGAATGGCAAAAGCACCCTATTGTGACTGGTCCAGAGGCTCCATGCATTCTCGGCATAGACTACCTCAAGAGAGGGTACTTCAAAGACCCAAAAGGGTACCGGTGGGCTTTTGGTATTGCTGCTTTGGAGACTGAGGAAATTGAGCAGCTGTCCACCTTGCCTGGTCTCTCAGAAGATCCCTCTGCTGTGGGGTTGCTGAAAGTTGAAGAACAACAAGTGCCAATTGCGACCACAACAGTGCACCGGCGGCAATATCGCACCAACCGAGACTCCCTGATTCCCATCCATCAGCTGATCCGTAGACTGGAGAGTCAGGGGGTGATCAGCAGGACCCGCTCACCCTTCAATAGCCCCATATGGCCAGTGCGAAAGTCTAATGGAGAATGGAGACTAACAGTAGACTATCGTGGCCTGAATGAAGTCACACCACCATTGAGTGCTGCCGTACCGGACATGCTAGAACTTCAGTATGAACTAGAGTCAAAGGCAGCCAAGTGGTATGCCACGATTGATATTGCCAATGCATTTTTCTCAATCCCTTTGGCAGCAGAGTGCAGGCCACAGTTTGCTTTTACTTGGAGGGGTGTCCAGTTCACTTGGAACCGACTGCCCCAGGGGTGGAAACACAGCCCTACCATCTGCCATGGACTGATCCAGACTGCACTGGAACAGGGGCAAGCTCCAGAACACCTGCAATACATTGATGACATTATTGTGTGGGGCGATACAGCGGAAGAAGTCTTTGAGAAAGGGAGGAAAATAATCCAAATCCTGCTGAAAGCCGGTTTTGCCATAAAACGGAGTAAGGTCAAGGGACCTGCACAGGAGATTCAATTTTTGGGAATAAAATGGCAAGATGGACGTAGACAGATCCCCACAGATGTGATCAACAAGATAACAGCAATGTCTCCGCCAACTAATAAGAAAGAAACGCAAGCTTTCTTGGGTGCAGTGGGGTTCTGGAGAATGCACATCCCAAATTACAGTTCGATTGTAAGCCCTCTCTATCATGTGACCCGGAAGAAGAATGATTTTAAATGGGGCCCTGAGCAGCAACAAGCCTTTGAGCAAATTAAACGCGAGATAGTTCATGCAGTAGCCCTTGGACCAGTCCGGACCGGACCAGATGTAAAAAATGTACTGTACACTGCAGCTGGGGAGAACGGTCCTACCTGGAGCCTCTGGCAGAAAGCTCCAGGGGAGACTTGAGGTCGACCCCTCGGCTTTTGGAGTCGGGGATATAAAGGATCTGAGGCCAGCTATACCCCAACTGAGAAAGAAATACTGGCAGCCTATGAAGGGGTTCGAGCTGCTTCGGAAGTGATTGGCACTGAAGCACAGCTCCTTCTGGCACCCCGGCTGCCCGTGCTGGGCTGGATGTTCAAAGGCAGGGTCTCCTCTACACATCATGCAACCGATGCTACATGGAGTAAATGGGCTGCACTAATTACACAACGAACTCGAATAGGAAATCCCAGTCGTCCAGGCATTCTAGAAGTCATCATGGACTGGCCAGAGGGCAAAGATTTCGGAATGTCACCAGAGGAGGAGGTGATGCGCGCTGAAGAGGCCCCACCATATAATAAACTGTCAGAAAGTGAAAAGCAGTATGCCTTGTTTACTGATGGCTCTTGCCGTATTGTGGGAAAACATCGGAGATGGAAGGCAGCTGTATGGAGTCCTGGACGACAAGTTGCAGAAACTGCTGACGGAGAGGGTGAATCGAGTCAGTTTGCCGAGGTGAAAGCCATCCAGCTGGCCCTGGACATTGCTGAACGAGAAAAGTGGCCAGTACTTTATCTCTATACTGACTCATGGATGGTGGCAAATGCCCTGTGGGGGTGGTTGAAGCAGTGGAAGCAGAGCAACTGGCAACGCAGAGGTAAACCCATCTGGGCTGCTGCACTGTGGAAAGATATTGCTGCCAGGGTGCAGAACCTGGTGGTGAAGGTACGTCATGTAGATGCCCATGTACCCAAGAGTCGGGCCACTGAGGAACACCAGAACAACCAACAAGTGGATAAAGCGGCTAAGATTGAAGTGGCTCAGATGGACTTAGATTGGCAACGTAAAGGTGAATTATTTTTGGCCCGGTGGGCCCATGACACTTCAGGCCATCAGGGCAGAGATGCAACATATAGATGGGCCCGTGACCGAGGGGTGGACTTAACAATGGACACTATTGCCCAGGTTATTCATGAGTGTGAAACATGTGCTGCAATTAAACAAGCCAAGCGGTTAAAGCCTCTTTGGTATGGAGGACGATGGTTGAAGTATAAATATGGGGAGGCCTGGCAGATTGACTATATCACACTGCCACCAACCCGCCAAGGCAAGCGCCATGTGCTTACCATGGTGGAAGCAACCACCGGGTGGCTGGAAACATACGCCGTGCCCCATGCCACTGCCCGGAACACCATCCTGGGCCTTGAGAAACAAATTTTGTGGCGACACGGCACCCCAGAGAGAATTGAGTCAGACAATGGGACTCATTTCCGGAATAACCTTATAGATATTTGGGCCAAAGAGCATGGCATTGAGTGGGTATATCACATCCCCTACCATGCACCAGCCTCTGGGAAAATCGAACGGTACAATGGACTGTTAAAAACTACACTGAGAGCGATGGGTGGGGGAACTTTCAAGCATTGGGATACACACTTACCAAAGGCCACCTGGTTGGTCAACACCAGAGGATCTGCCAACAGGGCTGGCCCAGCCCAGTCAGAACTGTTACATATTGTAGAGGGGGACAAAGTTCCCGTGGTGCATATGAAGAATTTGCTGGGAAAGACAGTCTGGGTTGACTTCCAGTTTGAGAACAGTGTTGGTGAAGCCGATGTTCTCGGTTGTTGCTAAGTGATGTTTACCCTGACCAAGGACTCTGTGAGGCTCATGCTCTGCCAGGGAGGAGGGGAGGCTGTGAGGAAGCAGAGACGGGGCGCCTGACCCGGGCTAGCCGGGGAGGTATTCCATACCACAGCACGTCATGCCCGGGGTGAGGGGTAACTGGGAGTGACCCGGAAGGACAGGGGTTTCCGGGTGGAGCTCGTTTCTCTTGGCCGGTGGTATCGTATTCTCTTCCCTTGTTATTTTCCCTTATCATTGTTGTAGCTGATAGTAGCGGTGGTGATTTGTTGCTGGACTGTTTTTGTCTCAACCCGTAGGAGTTGCACTCTCTCGATCCTCCTCCCCGTTCCTCCGGGAGCGGGGAAGGGGAGAGCCCCGGTGCGGGGAGGCAGGGGGGGAGACGGACACGGACCTCGATTGTTGTCAGCTCGGCACCACTCACTGGGAGTGAGTGAACAAGCTACCTGACTGGGTTTAAACCACGACACTTGGTTAATTACCAGCCCATGGTTTCCAGGTAACATGGAAGGAAACAAATACCACTACATCATATATAAGTTTCTTCCTGAAAATTCCAGGAGGCAAGAGGTAGGGGAGGGAAGTAATAAAAAAGATGGATATGCCAATAACCAAATAATCTGTTTCCAATGTCTGCTTTTTTGATTATTTTTTTTTTAATGCAGGTATGTATTTATATATTTTTTACTATCTTAACTTTTATTTGAAAGGATCATTTCACTGATGAAAAATAGTTTTGCCATATTTAAAGTTCATATAAACCTTATCAAGATGATACCGCCTGTTAGATAAAACCTGATGGTCTGTACAGCAAGGTTTTGAGGAAGTGCATAATAGTTTTTTCCAACTGGGGATTTGGTAGCCACAAAGTGATTTGGATTTTGGCCAGAATATTATAGTTAATAGCCCTTCTTTTGTGAATAGTGTCATGGGATTTTTAATGGCAAGCCAGTGAAGAAGGACTGAATTTTACATCTCTCCCAATGACAGTTTTATGAAACTGATAAAAGATTTTATTTACTCTTACTGAAAGAATTTGTACAGATGTGGTTCACTGGCACCTCTAAATTACATATGGTATTTTTAGAAAAATAAGACAAAAAAAATTATTTTTTCTCTTATCTCTGTCTGTAAATTCATTAAATGTAGGTATTTATTTTATATGTTGATTACAAGTATATGCTAGCAACAAGATTGTGTGATAACCCTAATCTATATACCGATGAAAAATAGGCACGTGGAAATTCACCTTTTAAAAAATGGGTATGTTATATTTTTAATATGTGAAAAAAAATATTTTAATGCTATTAGATAACTAAAATGAAAATTAGATACGTATGCTACAGTTTGAGGTCATGTGACAGGTAGAATAGTTTTATTTGGGATATGGAGTTGCAGTAGATAAGTCACGCTTGTGACTATACAACTGCTCTTTGTGGCCTGTACTAGGGAGTAAAGCTATTCCTTCATCCCTGAAATACTCTAACCGATATCAGTTTTCTCAGTTTTTGCAAAAGGGATCTGTATTTATTCCTTTATGTTTCATTTCCATTCCCTCATCTTTGTAGATTGTCCACAGAGTTCCTTCAGGCTATGAATAGGGTAGGAAGTGTTATTCCCTCTCTCCTCTTTCAGTTTCTCTGTTTTGCAGTATCCTTTGGTTTAGGGAGAAGTTCTAGTTTTATGCATGCTCCTTGCCACTTGAAGGCACCATCTTCTGTTCTTTTCTGTGTAGTTTCTCTACCTCCCTCTCCTGGTTTGTTCTACTTCCCTTGGTGAGGAGCAAAAGTGGAAAAAGCGGGGCTTCCACTCAGTTGTAAGACAGGATGCACTCTGTACACTGAGCAGAGAGATTTTCAACCACAGCTACACAGGGCCATCTTTTAGAGCTTCAGGTGCCCCAAGCAAGACTAGGTAATCATGCCCTGGGATGAGGTCAGAGTTGATTCAACACAAGGTTTCAGAACCCAAAATGAAAGCTTTTGTATCTCAGTTCAGAGGAAAGACAACCATTAGAACTACCTCTGTGTCACGTTGTTAAGCAGAGATGTTATTAGTATCACTGATGTGCATGTGTACTAAGCCAGAGGCACAAAAATGCTTCTGTGTGGTTTAAATGTGCACACTTGGGCAATGCCAGTGGACATTTTACATTTAAAGGGACAGAAGTGACTTTCTGTGGTAGACAAATGAGCTCAAAGAATACTTGCCCCTATCAGTGCCCCTTCCACTTTGGTATCCCATGTGGACACTTGTTTAGAGTTCCCCTAAGGCTGACCCTGCAGCTAGAGTGTGTACAGAACAAGATTGCCTACTGTATGAGAAGGAGGAGCAGAGGGTTCAGGCCCCTAATCAGCAGTGACATTTCTGTTTCCTGACACTGCAGAACAAGGAACAAGGGGTCATTCCATGTAGGAAACTCAAATGCAAACCTGCCAATTAAGGGAAACTTATAGTTAGAAGGACTGTCACAAGCAAAAAGGCAAATACACTCAGGAAGATCAAAGGCATTTTTAAAAATAAGTGAATAAAATAATCAAGAATTGATGTTTTAGGAAAGATTTAAACAAACAAATTAAGATTAATAAATAATAATACTACAAACCAAAAACCCAAACACCAAAACCAGACTATACCTGCATGCACAGACAAAATAGTTTTAGAATGTCTGAAATACCACAAAAGAAAGCAAAAAAATGAAGCTGCTGTGTATTAGGTTAAGCAAACCAGAGATCAGAGATGATGTGCTACATGTAAAACCTGTTATAGATAGTGGAGGGAAAAGAAAGTAAATTTTGCTCAGAATTGACTGTCCAACATTATGCCCATAAGTCTAGATAAATATGAGAAAGGTGAGCTCTTTACCCTGATGCCTTAAAATGAATTGAAATTGTGAAAAATTTTAGAAATATTTATATGCATATTCAAATGCACACCTAAAGAATTTAAAAATAGGGTAGAAGGGATAAAGCTTTCTTTCTTTTTAGTATTTTTTTTTGATAACTCTTAATCTCTCCTTCTTCCTTCCCGTAGTATTTCAGTGTACTGCTACAAGTTGTTTCTTATTGTAAATATAATCAAAATTAGAAGAAACTATTGGTCAGTTCATTTTTCCAGACTATCCTTAATGCTTGATAATGGAATAAAGACTGTAAACCATAACTTGAAGTAGAAAGTGGTACAAACTCACCAGCTGTGGAAATAATTACAAACCTGATTTTGTGCCTCAGTAATCCGATTTGTATCTAAACTTTATAATTTTTAATAAATAATGGTGGCATTTTTTAATCATAGAATCATAGAATGGTTTAGGTTGGAAGGCACCTTAAAGATCATCTAGTTCCAATCCTCCTGCCGTGGACAGGGACACCTTCTACTAGACCAGGTTGCATTACTTAACAACTACTGATAAGTCTAGACAGTAATGCTATTCTCCTACTGTCATACGTGACTAGTGTTCATTTTTTTTTGCTAGAGGAAGTGGAGATGTCTCCTCTGAGCAGAACCCAACAATAAAATATCAAAAAGATATTTTTTCATATCCCCTCCCAGATATTACTCTATTGCCTCTACTCCTGTGTTAGGAAGAAGCATCCAGGGCAGATCAGCTGGAAAATCTCCTGGCTACTGTTCTTCTGACAGCAGATTTCCTGAGAAATTGTTGCCTCTTTCTAGTTATGGTACATATGCATAATGGCATTACAAAAGCTAAAGATTTTATTAAATGACATTTCCTTAAAATCTCTATGCATTACTATGGAGATAATGCTCTTTATGTTTGTATTGACCTGAACTTATCTTCCACAATTTACTTCTTTCTGTGTAGACTTTTTCCTGATTAATGACTGAGTATATATAACATACATTATAGACACAATTATAGGACATCCTTTGTTTTTCACCTTTAAAGTGAATTTTGATTTCATAAAACATTAAAACATGTTGTGTCTCCTAATATATAATCAAAAATTATATGCATGGATATTACAGAAATGAGACTTTAAAAAAAAAGGAAAACTTAAGTAGTGTTTTTGATGAGATAGTACTTGAAATATTTCTGAATTCCTAAAGGAATGTGTATAATGCTAAGTGAGATCAAAAAAGATTAAATATTTGTATTTTAAGATTAAGTTATACATTTAGGCTAGTATTAGTTTCTTAGAGAGGTCAGAGAGGAAAATAGCAGCGGGAAAGGAAATAAAATCATTCAGAGAAATCTTAAAAAGTTCTCTTTTATCAGTTGTTCATTAACAGAAACAATTTGCACCTCTAGGGCTCTTTTCATGTAAATGCATGTCTCAAAAAGCCAAGTCTTTAATTAGACATCAGCGCTGGAGACAGCATACTGGAAATGAAAGAGTTAGGCCTTGTAAACCAGCAAAAAACTTGTCGCAGTCAAAGCATTTGTGAGTCAGAGAATTGTATGTAATCTATTGCCAATAAAAGCAAACTTTTGATCATGGACTTGGGTATTGGGGAAAACAAGAATGCAAAAACCAAGTCAAACTCATTTATTTTCACCTTCTCCAGTGTTTATTGTCCTTGTATTCTTCAAGGGCTACATACAGGTGATGAAAACTCTTCTGGTGAGGTGAGGTGCAGAGGGGAGGTTGAGGCAGATGCAGTCCCTTCAGGGATGTCCCTCTTCTACCATGGGTGGCCTGCAGCTACAGTCCCTTGGGGGAGTATCTAGGCACCCTTATCTCCACCCCTCCCCTAAATCCACCTGTTGAGGGGCCCATGGGCTCTTCCAACTGCCCACAGTTCTAGAGGACTCCCAAGTGCTCATGCTGGTGCCAGAGCCATTGGGAATTGGCTGTGGTCAGCACATGGCAGTCCATGACCTCCTCCCATTCCGGTCACCACTGCAGCTTCCTGCTGCCCAGACCTTGTAACTTAACAGCCATTATGAACCAGTGCAGTTTAAAAGGTGTCAGTATACGTCCTGGTCTAAGGCAGTGAGATACCTCTCTTTCCAGTAACGCTTTTGTTAATTTTTATCAATACATAGCATGGAATCAGTCTGAACTTTATGTTTTAGCAAAGAAATTCCAAGCATAAATCCTCATTAAGTTTACAAAAGATTTTAAACAAAGTATGAAATGAATCATGTTCCCTCTGCTCTCATGAGTAGTTCAGTTCACATCTATGGTGCCATGTTAGAATCATATTATGCTTTATAATGAAACTGGAGAGCATTTTATCTTGATCTCTAGAAGCTTCTTTGGCTTAGTTAAGCCTGGATTTCATCTTATACTTAGGAAAAAAAAAAAAGCGCTAAGTATTATTTATATCAAACAGTTTTATTTACACATACATTTATTATTGATGCATATATTTACAGAACTGAGAGTAGACTAGAAAGTGTATAAATTTTCAAAAAAAGAATTTTAATTCATTCATATGTATATGAAATGTTTTTCCCATATTTAAAAATAAATATAAGTTGAGTCATATTTTGTCTGGAAGACGTATAGGTTTTTATATCTAATCACCACATCACATTAAGGTGGACTATATTCAAGCAGCTGAATGCTTCCAAATATTCCTGCTTTGAATGTTGATCCAGTGCTTGGCTGCTTGATATATCTATAACTTATTCCATAGATAGTTAGCATGACGAGATTTTCTATGTTACATGTCACTAGAGCTTGTGAAAATCTTCTCAGAGAACATCGCTATACACTTACTGCAGTGACCAATTACTGTCCGTCACTGGATGTGGGAAGATGAGTAGGGTAGGTCTTACTTTCAATGTCTTATGGACACTCTTAGGATTAATGCTTCTTTGCACTATCTTGCCCAAACAGATTGAGATGCTGCAAAGAAGAGAGAATCAAAGACATGAGGTCTCATTGTAGTGAAGGCAAATTATCGTACACCCACTGTTTTCTCCATCCTTCTTTCATCTCTTGAGACAGACATATCCCTTCCACCTACCTGCAAAACTACAAACTCCCCATACATCTCTGAGGTATGAACCTGGAAATAATTAGAATCTAAACTAGAGCTCAACGAAACCAGAGTAATGACATCAGGTTTACACTGCTTTAGGAACAGAATCAGATATTCCTTTCTATCTTTGTACAAATAATTTATAATTGACTCAAGTTCATCAGTTAAACTGGAATGAATAACTTAACTTATTACTTTTCATCACATCGCTTACAGAAAAGAACTTTCCACAGATAGCTGGTTCCATGAAACTGAAGAAATACTTTTAAAATCAGTAAATGAAAACTGATGTAGTCTGTCAACATTTGTCAAGAGTTTTTACAACTACTATTTAAATTCCATATCTCAATAATAAATAGTTCCTGGTATCTTCTTGATGCTTCCAGAATGGCCTGGAGATTTTCCATTCTGATTACCTTCTAGTCTTTTTTTCTTGCAGGTGTTCTTTTTTTTATTATATCTGCTCTGATACAACTGCATCTGAAAATTATCCAGTCTGTTCAGATTCATCTTATATCTATGGAAGCAGTGAGTTTGATCTACTTTATAAGGACATCTAACTGATTTTTTATTCTGTGTATGTCCAGCATGTAAGTACATATGAATTCATTGTGGCAGTACTTTTGGTTACCTCTTCAAGAACTCATTTTTATTCAGTCATCCATGAATATTGTGGTTAGCTTGAATGACAAACTCACTTTCACAAACTCTATCCAAGCTATATTTAGCAAATGAATGAAAACTAAAGAAATTATGATATTTCAAATGTTTTCACATATATATGAGAACTAAAAAAAAAAAAAAAAAAATCAACCAAAAAACCAAACCCCAAACAGAAAAACCAGAAAAAAAACCCCGACACCAAAAAAAAAGCCAAACAAAAACCCCTGCTTTAATATCATTGAATTTCAGAATGGAATCATCCACTTCTTCTGTAAGCAATACCTATTTTTTTTTTTTTTATTGAAGGTTTTACTTTTAGTATTTTTAAGAATTGTGAGACAGGTTTGCAGCTCCCTTTTTTTTTTTTTATTTAGACTCTTATTTTTCATATCCCATTACACTTAATGAGATTGGAAACCTGCATTTCAGTCTAGGAGCTATGAAACTAGCTCAGCATATTGCATGCAACACAAATAACTGGAAATCAAGTGGTGAGAGCAGAAGACACATTAATTATTCATAGAACTAAATGTATTGAAGAGCCCACATTACAGCTCACAAAGGAGTATCTCTGAGTCCAGTGAGGGGAGGAGTAACTGCATTCAAATCCAGTTAAAGTGCACCTGACACACAAGAGGATGTTTCTCAAAGTGACTGTGAGAATTTTCAATAAAAGCTAGGGTTTTAAAAGAAGTTTCTGGTGCCCAAATCCCAGTGAAAGCCAGTGAAATATGGGAATTTAGTTCCCTTTTTTCAAATCACAGCTCAAACAAGTAGAAAGATCTGACCTACATTATTTTGAATTTCTGTCTATCTAGACTTGTTAAGAATTTTATAACATTTTCCATCATATCTACATGTGTTGTGACTGAAGCCTTTTTAAACTATAGGGAAATCCAAGACTTTTCAGGAAAGTGCTAGTATATTTTCTGTGAATGGACTGAAAGAAAGAGCCTTCCAATATAATGCGAAACATTTTTATCACTGTTATCACTGAAAACCAGGATCATCTTATGTATATAGATGGCAGTTTTAACTTGTATTTTCTTTCTATATTTTGTTAAATATTCATCCGTAGTTCTCATTATTTTTTCCAGTTTTCACTTCACTAAGAAGTTTCCAAATGGTACAAAGTGGATTAGTTTCTGATATTGGGTCTTAAGTAATCCTCAGAAGCAGGCAAGAGATCTGTAGTCCACATCTTACTGTAAATGAAGAAAAATATGAAAAAGTTTTACTGCAATAGTATTGCATAAAGTATCACTACTGATATTTAAGGTTTTGTTCCTACAAACGTTTTATAAGAGGGATATTTCATAGTTTCTGCACATTTTAATACTTAATGTATTTTTACACTGATTTATCTAAAATTTCTACTTTTCTGAAAGTGTCTAAGTATAAAAATTGTATTCTTCATATCAGCCTATGCCCCAGTGTGCATTATTAGCCATTCCTTCTAAGGGTGTTGTTGCTTCTTACATAAGCAAAGCCCTTCCAGTGTGCATTAATAAAAATGTATAATAGAAATTCTTTTTTGAATTTTGAATTTTGAATAGATGAAAGTGAAGACTTACTGCTGCAGGGAAAAACTACATAGTTCAAATCAGAATTTAAGTGATTAATTAATTTATTAATGTCATAGAATTAAATAACAATCAGTGAACTCTATTCAGGTACAATAATGGAGAAACTACGTCACTAGACAGAAAAAGTTAATACCTGCAAATTTTGAAGCATCCTTCTATAACTAATCCCAAGAAGTCCTGATTGTGCATGCGCACATACAAACACACAGATACATGCATTCTCCCCCTGTCGGTCTTGCAGGGTGCAGACCTCCCTCGTCTGTGGGCATTGGACCACTTCTGGCAGGGTCTTGACTGTGGCTGTGCCCTTCATTCTCTCCCCACTGTCACAAAATTTTTGTACTTATTTTAGACTTCCTGTCAGGTTGAGTCCTTTGTTTCCAACATCTCTTGCCCTGATTACTGATTCATCTGGCTGATGCCCATGTTTCTTTTTGGTATGATCAGTTTTGAGCAAATACACCCCAGACAATTTTTCGTATTCAATTCACGTGCACACTGCGTACACCCCCAATTTTTGTGTTAAAAACATATTGATAACCAGGCTTTTGATAAAAGTGGGCTGTACCAGCAAACCCATAAACACAAACCACATTTTTAAGCAGCAGTATGCTATCCTGGACAATGGGTTATAATTCAACCATTGCTCACACCTGCGCTCTGTTATTTTGATGAGCAAGGAACAGCACATAGTAGTATTCTGGAGCAACATTAGCACATTTATTAACATAATTACTTTAAGCATTATGTTTGACACCAGAAGTGTTGAGTGCATTTTTTTTTCCTCTTCTGAGCTGCTTTAAAAGGAAATTCTCCTTTTTCCCATCATTACGACACTTTTGTAAGTATTTTGTATATATTCATTATTCCCTTCATCACAGTTCTGAGCTCTTGTATAAAGATGACTGTGAAGAACGTCACACCTATTTCCATGTTACTTTGGTGAAGAAAGAAGTGGTAATTTGCTACATCAGCAAATGCATAAAAGTAAAATTACATCAGATTAAAGCAGTGGAAGCAAAATTCCATATGATCTCTATCACCCTCGGCTTCTTAGGGTTCACTACCTCAGGGAAGGAAGAAATTTAGAGTATTCACATTCTGTGACATTCTGGAATGCCAGGTTTTAAAGATTTGTTTTGGTGGTTTTTTTTTACTGCTTCTTACTTCTCTGCACAATATATAAATTTCTGTATCCATATGGTATCTGATATAATTGGCCCTAAATCTATGTCAGTTGGTAACTCTTTACGAAAATATTAAGTACTAATAAAACCTACCCTCCTTTAAGAGATATTGTCTATACTACTTATTTATGCCCAATACTACTTGCATTTGCTGTTTGCTTATCCTCAGTTATGTCTCAAATTTGTGAACAAAACTTGTGTCAGCTTTCTGTTACTGAGAACAATCATACTTTGTTTTCTTTCTATTAAGTTTATACAATTATTATTTTTTTGCTTTTTCTTCAAGTTTCATCTTTTTTTTTTCCTTTTTCTCCCAAAACACAGTGTGTGAGGCACTATATCTACTCCTCTATTAATAATCAGTAGGAGTTTTCTTTTGGACTACATATAAGAAGGTATTTGACAAGACGCCTTCCTGCTTTTCAAAAATATTAAAAAAAAAAACAAAACAAAGTGCATTTATAATATTGAACTTACAAGTTTAATATGTCTAGTTCAGAGTGGTAACAGTAAATGTTCAACTTAGAGTAGCTCAATAAAATTATTCATTTTTTTATCACTGAGAAAGAGAATACAAATCAAAGACAGGAAAACTTTACTGACCTAATGCCAATGAGCATACATACTGTTGACTTCCTGGAAGAGAACATATGATCCTGTTCTCCCATTGTACTTATAAGAAAAAGGTCATACAAATTCTGCTGCTGAAAAAATGAAGGAGAAAAATTCTAAAATAAGGAAATGTTGATAAATATATTCTTTTGCATTTAACATTCTAGTTGATTGGTGTTAGCATTAGGCTAAAATATTTATGGCACTTGTTCTGGATGAATTGCATCAATATAATTTATTATTTAAGAAGAAGTGAGAATAATCTACTTCAGTGAAGATAATATTGTTATTCATGCTGTTCTGATGAATACCAGCTTTAAACAAGTGGAAAAATGTTAAGTCTTTGTACACTCTTGATTTAGAACACTGTGACAATGTTATGATTTTAAATATCTTTTAATTTTGAAGGGAGCACTCAAAAAATAGAAGGATTAAAATGTGTAAAAAAAAAAGGAAGATGAATATGCCCTGCAGACAACACCAGAGTATAGTCTGTCACATCCCTACCACTGTACTGGCACTGGGTCAATCAGATTAGTTCTTGGTGGATTTTACAGTCCTTTAATTATTTAGAATATCATGGATTTTTCCCTGCAAATGCATTTTAAAACACGACATTAATGATGATAATGCATTTGGTTTTACCTGTATTTAATTTAGATATTATTCCATTAGTGGAGTGTACAGATTATTGTGATAACTCAAAGATAGAAAAAAATTCCTCAAGAATTAGAGGTAGCAATTGACTAAAATAAAGAAATGCAACGGTTCTGAATTGGAAATTTTGTTTATTTTGTACCTGAAAAAGATTTTGTACTATTGCAGTTATTATTTCTTTAGAATCAATCTGTACAAATATAGAAAAAGGACCCAAGCCCTAGTTTACAATCTGAAGTTTACCCAAATGAAGGCAACATATTTCAGACATATAACACTTTCTATGGCCAAGTAAATTTTTGCATTTCTTTTTAAATATTACTTTACGCCCAGGTAATTATCAATGAAAGCATTTATGAAAGAGATTTGCACTAAAAAGCTGTTACAAATACACATGAGGTGTGAATGCTGTTTGTAATATGAAAAGTGTAAAGAGATAAATAATCAGAGTTAATAAACTTATTTGACATAAATTTGTGTGCTAAGAAAGAGTACAGGAAACGTTGGAACTTGGAAATTTCAAATAGATGATACAAAATCAGAGTAAAACATATGATGACTGTGGAACAGGCAGCACTTTTTTTGTTATGAAGACAGAAAACTATCAGGACTGTAAAAAGGGATGAAAAGTGGCATCAGTAGACAGTTCAATGAAAAACATGTTTCAAGTCTTGTGTGAGGAGCATTTTGCAGTTGCTGGTCTTAATGTCACCAGGAAATGAATAAAAAAAACTTTAGAGAAAAATGAAAGGAATGCCACATTGATATTGCAATTATGGGAAATGAGAAACTGTTATGAACTCACTGGGAGTTGTGTAAAACAAGGACCTGAGAAAAGTTAAGAACATCCAAAATATTTGGGAATCCTGAACACAGAACCAAGAAAAGAATAGTACAGTGATGATATTAGGGAGAAAGAAAAACATAGTGAAAAGAGGTAGAGCAAAGAGAGAAACAACAGAAGTATGGCCAAAATGGAAAATAAGCAGCTAGTCTGTTGGGAAGAAGTTAGCATAAACATGAAATTTTGGAGAATAAAGAAACTCTACAGAAGCAACATTGTCCAGAGCAATAGGGTCTTTTTAAACTTTAGCTGCAAACTACGTAGATAATAGAGAGCAAATCAACTGACAAGAAATCAAACATAGTAAAACAAAGACAATATTTCAGAGCTTAATAGCATTTAGAATTGAAGGAAAAAACCAAAGTCAATATAGTCAGAAAATAGGACCACCATAAAGAGCTAAAGAAAGCTTGTGATGGAGAAAGAGCAGGGCTATTTCTGGGAGGGTATGTTTAAGAAGTTTGTTTTATTGGTCAGTACAGGCCATCAGGGAGAAATATATATACAGCAAGGTGTAAAAAAATTAAAAAAAAAATAAATTAAAAACCCAGAACCAAAAGCCCAAAAAACAGAAAGATAATTTTTTTTTCTTTTAACTAAAAGATGTCATATACCCATCATGAGGAATCTGGCAAGACCTTATAGGAACTGAATGTAAAAAAAGATTAAATTGCTTCCTGTCTGTTTTGAAGAAAAGTACGTTGTCTTGTTCTTTCTTTTTGCAAAGAAGCAGACTAAGAATGGGATTATAAAAGAAGCAGAAGCAAGAGCAAGATGAGGATATGGGGTCAGGGAGCTGCATTAGGACTACTTCAAGGTACTGTCATTGGAAGGTTTGCCAGGAGATAAGGTATCTTTTTTAGAAGGAGATGGCTATCAAATAAAAATAATTAAAAGTCAGTATAACTTTTCCAATGAACTTTTAAAAATTTTTTGACACTGATACATGTTTTTAAAAGCCTGTTCCAACTTTATAGTTTTTAAAGCTTGCTGAAGCATTCAATAGGTTTTGTCCATTTTATCTATAGTCTTTGTATGACAGTCTCCATACATTTCCCATTGTATAAACATTGCAATTGGGTCTATGAAGATTTGTACTGACCTCATTGTGTCATCGGGTTGACATTATAATTTCATCTCCAGAGAAACATTGAAACACTTTTCATCATAATCTGATATTGTAAATGTGGTGACCATAGATAGTAATAAAAATTCCTTGCAATTGCATTTTGACATCATAATGCAATATCCATAGTCTTCACTTGACATTGTGATGAGATTGTGGCAATGTTAACTTTGTATGAATGAAGCTGGGGCCATAGAATGAAAAATTTAAAGAACATTTTTTTGCATACTGAGCAAATGGTTATAAATATATATTATTACAATTAATTTTTTGTTAAAATTTAGAGCGCACTTTCTATCCATCTGAGGAATGGAGATCTGGAGTGATCTTTTAAGTGGGGAGATAAGAATAATCACTTCTCAGATACAGCTTAATCAACTCATGCAAGAGGAAATACAGCATAGTTTGTGCCATAGCAGAGACTTGCAGTCTGTGATTGGAAAGTTCTTTCGAGTTCCATTCTCTTCCAAAGTATGTACTTCTGCCTTAGCCCTTGAGTAACATAGAAGTAAGAGCCAAATTTCCTATGTTTATAAAAGAACTTTTCTGTCTAGAATCTGATGATTTTTTAATTTTAAACACATAATTGAAAGTATTGTGCATATTTCTTACATCATGGATCTTATGCTTGTTTCTGTTGTAAAGAAAGGCAAACCTAGGAATAAAAAGTCTGGTACAGGCCTATTTGAATCTTTAATTTCAGTTTTAGAATTGTCAAATGTAGTGACAGACTGATTTTAAAAGTGACTTTCATGCTCCTAAGTTAGTCATTAGGCTAATATGAACTTGAATGACATTTTTTAAAAGTCAAAGCATTGCTGATTTTTGGTGGAATCTGAATTGATTACCTTCTGGTAAAATACGTTTGTCTTATTATTAGATCTTTGAGACACTGTATCACTTGTAACCTAAAGCATTTTCTTGCAGATATCCTTCTAATTTTTGTAATACAAGGAACAGCAAATATTTAAAAAGAAATGAAGGATACTATCCCAAAATTATAACTGTGTTACTAGACAGACTGACACCTTGGCGTTTAAATCTTCTTTGTCTATGGACAAAAAATATACCTCTTTGCTAGAGTTCAATTGATGGAACTGGAATAATGTATAGATATAACTCCCTGTCATTCACTACCTGCCATTTTTTGGTATGTTTACTTCACTTGTCTGTTTTTCTTGAAGAGACAGTGTGTGGGCTGCCTTCTTTTATCTAAGGAGTGAATAGATAATATATGTTAAGTGCAGAATCATGTAAAGCTGTGGTCAGATGAGTAAAGCATGTACCTAGAACTGTGCAGTTTGTAAGTCTAGTCCTAGCTCTTGAAGGAAATCACATCAACTTCTTGTGCAATTTTAGATGGCAGAGCATGTTTTTACATGGCAAAGCTTGCTTGACTGCTGACAGAAACACACAAAACAGCTGGACTATTTTATTAGAAAATAGGTTTATAAATTCTTAAAAAAATAAAAGGAACTGTTTTTTACCAATAGTTAATAGCCATTTTCATGTTTTTTTTTCTTCAATAAACCATTCAGGTGGGGTTTTTAAAAACTTCACCTTTATATCTGTGAAACAAACAGTTCTCTTTTCTGTCTTATAAATATGTTCAAGATAGTAATGCTTTAAAATATCATGGTAAACAAGGATAAGAAGATATATGATTATACTGGTTTGTTTACAAAGGTGTTAACTGAAGGGTATATTTCTTATGTGGGCAACAATTATTTAACTCTGTAAGACATTTAAAACATGATAGTGTACAGGCCAGGCATAGAACCTTTCAAAAAATCAACTGAAATAGCATCTATTAATCCTATAAAAATGTATTTTAAACATTATTAAATGCATTTACAAACAACTTTAGGATGTAGTTTTGCCATTAAGTCATGTTGCTATAGAAAAATCGTAAAAAACCCAAAACAAAATAAGGTAAAAATTGACACTTTTTTGATCAAAAGTGTTTGCATTCCATTATCAAATGAGGGGAATCTAATTATAGATTCTGTATTTGTCCAATGGGTAAATAAAAAAACCCTCTATTCGTAAATTATATATTTTAATCACTGTATGTCTCTGAAAAAGATGGCAGGGTTTTTATGTTAAAAGTGAAATAAACTGAGGTTCAAAGCAGAAATTTGAAATGAATATAAAGAATGTGTAAGTAGACACTAATTTTGGAGAGAAACAGAGAATTTCCCTGGGAAATATTTCTAATTATTTTGATTAAGTTCAAAAAATTAGCTGACACACAAGCAAATACATTTTTTTTTTATTTGCAGTTTTGTAAATGAGGAACAATGTAGCACAGGATAACAACAGTAGAAACATGATGTGAGAAACTGTTCTTGGACTAGGAAAAGTCAAATTATCTGCAAAATTAAGTTATTTTACTTATATTGGAAAATAAAGTTACTGATAATGTAAACAAAAGATTATTAGAAAATTAATAACAAACAATTGTGGTACAACTTATGGAAATAAACAACTGATATATTGAAGTACCAAATGCATCATCAGTCTTAACTATTAAAGAATGTAGTGATATAATTTTTTGTTATTATTCCAAGTTAGGTTTTAATAATTTTGATGACGTGTACTGTTGGTCAAAACCATGTTGCCAGCATTGACTTGAATGTTTAAAAAGATCATGCTTAATTCTCATGGAATTACAGACAAAAAATATGGTATATTCTGAATGTATAGTAAAGAATTTGGATTTTTATTATGGGCAGAAAACTTATATTCTCATGAGGAAATGAAATTTTTCAGAAGAACAATTTTAAGCCTTAAGATATTACCTAATATACTTCATTTCTTCAGTTAGACTGTATAATCTATCCAGACCAATTATAAAAACTAGGCTGATGGGTTCTCTCAAAAGTGATCTGTGCTTTTCCCTAATCCCTTTACTGGGGCACAGCTCCTTCAGTAGTGGTCTGACAGGTAGTCTGCCAAAAGGAAAGCATTTTTAAATGTTCATTAATTCCAAAATGCTTATCTCAAATGGACAGAGATTCTTTCTGCAGTCAATCAGGAAAAGGAATCAAAGTTTTCTGGACTGAACATTTCTACCTCAGGAATCCCCATTGCACTGCTATTGGGTTGAATCCCTCTCATTATTACTTCAGAATTAAGATATGAGCCCAGAAGAGTCCTTGCCAAGATAAATATTTACTTTCAACAAAAGTACTAGTGGTTACAGATTCTATCTGCCCCTTCCATCTAGACTGTACACCTCAGAGATGAATGGGGGATGTGATTAGACTTCAACCAAGCAGAGGGGGGAAATTTTATAGTCAAGTAGCATGTCAGCTCTGGAGTATTATTCTTTCTCACGTTATGCAGGATGCTGACCTTGTTTCAATAGACCACATACAGTTCCACCACTGTAAATGAAAATTGTCTGCTTTTTAGTTTGGAAAAGTCTTGTATATATACAAAATTGTATATGAAGTTGTTCTTACATGATTTCAACATAAGATGATGATAGTTGATAAGGTGCACCATGATGACAAAGTGTCCAAGCAATAAAAAACCTGCTGTTGCAAGTATTTAACACAGGTACGCTAAAGGATTTTAATTGTTTTTTTTAATACAATTTAATTTTCTGTGGGACTTGTTATTTTAAATTCCAGAATTCTTTTAATAGAGGCTAAAAATCAGTTTACATGTGTGATGAGGAAAACATTTATGCCTGTCAGAATTCATATGCGGTAAATGTACTCAGATTTGTAGATCTCAATTTTCTGATTTTTTAGGATAATACTTTAATTACTAAAATAGTTTAAGACTTACTTCAGTGCCCATACTGCCTTAATTCAGCACACAAGTAGGGCAATTGATGTGAATCCCAACATCTGGCAATCAGAGTGCTTTAATGAGTTACTTTTTAAAGAAATGTCTGCCTGCCGGAGGGGTCTATAATGCAATTAGACACATTAGCACTTTCGCAGTCATTTGGTGGTATTTTTTCATGAGGAAATGTGATTGGTGCAAGCTGTAAAATGTTTGCAATTTTGGAAGATAAAAAAGTCCTAATATATATAGAGAGGATATATTTTATATATATATGATATAGATATAATCCTCTTTATAAAGAGGATTTTGTTAAAAAGATTTTATGTAACACATTTGTTTCAATTCCTTAGGATCTGTTTGCAAGATGCGAGAATTTAGTCTCAAGCACTAAACTGTCTGCAATAGTGTACAGTTACAGACTTCATTGGCCAAAATTTTGCTTTTAGCTATAGACTCAGGAAGACAATCTTGATTAATATCATAAAGAATTCTGAATATGTAGGCTGCTAATGAATGATTTAAAATTAATGTCGACTATCCAAATTTTAGGAAATTCTTGAATAAGATAGAAACACCTGCTTATCATTTTTTGTAACCAGTAATACAATTTGCAAAGTTATTTGCAATTATTTTTATTTTTAATGTTATTTTTCCATTTGGTTTTGTTATTTTACACATATTGTGTTTGTTAAGGTACTTTTGCACATTAATAAGTACATTTGTTAATGTAGTGATTAATTTCATTCTTAGAGTTAAAGTAAATAAGTAAAATTTCAGGACTTTTTTTTTAAACATAGACACAGCAATAGTTTAGCTGTTTCATATTTGTACCCACATACTAAATTTCCTCAATATTCTTAGTAGGAGCGAAAAGTAATCCTTGTTTCACGGAAATGGTGCTGGTATTAATGCTGAAAATTCTGAAATCATGCTGTGGCTTTTGAGAACACCTAACTTCTGAGAAAATTGACTTTAATGATTAGGAATGAGATGCTTACAATAGTAATTTTAAAGCTGTATGCTTATATATTACTATATGCATTATATGCATATTGTAATTTCGCATATGTATGCGTAAGACAAAATCTGTACAAGGCTATGACTGTGTGAATAAAGCTTTCTACCTGTAAGATGAAAGAAGAAAATGAAATTTAAAAACTATATGGAATATTTACATAATGTGATAACACATAAAAATTACTCCATTAAGAGCTAAAATTATTGTCTTCAGAAATTACATAATTTATACTTGTGCTACAGAGAAGTTTATCACAGCATTTTAAACCAAACTCATTTGTGGAAATAAAGTAGAAATTTGTAGGTATTTTTTGAAGTTGGCTTTTTAAAGTGTTAGGACAGGTTCTAATTGAAACACCAAACTTCACGTGCTTTTTGCCAACAGCCTATGAATATAATTTCTGCTGATTTAAGAATCTGATGTCAAAGCAGTAAGTGCACAATTAGCTTTGGTTTAAGTGATAGCAACATGCAGTAAATAAGATTCTTAATTGTGTTTGCAAGATTAAAATTCAGTCTCATTTCATTTTCCCCTTACTTCTTTGGTGGCTTTGTGGTATATTCACATTGCTACCTCTAAATGAATGTCAACTTGTTTTACCTCGACTGCAGCCAATCGATACTTCATTAGGCTGAATTGTCTTGTGCCCATGCAACCTTGAAGCTGTGGCTTAATTACCACCCATATTATGCAGTGGCTCAGAGAGCTGCACTCAGCTGTGTCAGTTTTGAACAAAAGCCAGGCTGTTGCCTGTATTTAGGAAAAATGGACTTTTGAACTACAGAACTATAATATTTTCCAACTTAACAATTCATGATGATAACCTTTTTAATAATATGTATGTCAGTTTTCAGTAAGTTTACATTTGAATAGATTTCTGCATATTGCAAAACTTTAAAAGACCTTTGCTTTTCATGTTCAACCCATCGCTGGTTTAAGATAATTTTAAATTAATGGCAAACTAACATTCATCTGAAAGAGAAGACAGGAGAAAGTGCAGTCAAATGGCAATCATGACAAATGACATCTCTTGTCTGAGAGTCATTTTTCCTCACTAGGCTGATTTGTCATCCCCACTTTTGACATTTTTCAGCCTGCTATGAAATCACATTGACAGAATAAGATATTTCTACACTTAAGAGTGGGTCATAGAAGATGATTCTCTGCCTTCATTTATTTTTTTTGTATTACATTAAAGGGTTTGTAAAATTTGTAAGCAACTAAATTCTGATAATAAATTTCACTTGCTTTATAAAATAAAGTATAAAGTTCACACTGCCCTATAATCTTAAAGTAAATGTTGCAGTTTCATTTGTGGCAGGTCATTATACAACCCAGAGGAAGACAAACCTCTCCATGAAGAAAATTTTCCACTTGGGAGTGTTGTCTTGTTCTAAGTGAGGATTATCAAAGCCAGATGTAACAATGAGTGTAAACTGCTTAACTTTGACATATTGTGCCATTGCCTTGGACATATCTAAAGACATGTAGATAGCGTTTGCAAATTCTTAATTCTGAACTAAAACCATAATGCTTATCCATTGCTGAGTAACTTAGGCCCATACAAATAGGTATAATTAGCTTTTCTCTCCACATAATACAAAATATGCAGAGTTCACCAAACTATACCAAGTTCTTTGAAGTTACAAACAAGGATAGATTCAAATACAATCCAGAATGGTAATTTTCAAAGACTGCATAAATTGCAATGTCAAACTCAGTGATTTGCACATGTGGCAGAATGCAATTCTTCTTTTTTCTGTTGTTTGCTTGTTTTGCTTAGTTGGTTTGCTTTTGTTTTTAGCAACTTCTTTATGATTTTTCATCTGTAGACAAAAACATGCATACCTACTTTCTTCTGTGCCTAATACCTTACGAATGGTGAGGCATGCTGACCACAAGATAGGAAAGCCATTGTCTTAAGCAAACCATGTGTGAATGCTCAGAGCCCAACTATTCCTTTTGAACCTGTTTTACAGAAATACAGTGAAGGAAAACAAAATGTTATCTTTTGAGATTTTTTTATTATTATTATTTGCCTGGTTGTTGTGCTTCATGAATCAGATTTGCAGCTAGATATCAGTGTTACTGCAATGTCTTCCAGTGTTCACATCAGACAATCAACTACTAGTAACCTCTAATGCTGTTTTTAATTATCAGCATGTTAAGAATTTTCACACCCTTTATAACATGTATATGTTACTTGTTATACATTCCTTCTGTGTATAGTCTACTATGAATCAATTACAGATCAGGCCTGTAAAACATGCCAGAATTTGTACCAATAATGTCAGCCTGCAACTTCATTCCAATATTCATGTATATTCTCTGGTATATTTGCATGCGCTGTCTCTCTTCTATTATAGCAAAGTATGAACACACAACTTTCAGTAATTAATTAGCAAAGCTTGTATGATACATCAGATGGTTTTAATTATTATTTTCCTTTTTGAATGAAAAAAGGTAGCCACGTCTGGGATTCATGTTTGTTGCAGATTTCATCTGGCTCTATTCTTAGTCTTCATCCACATGTATCTCATAGTTGATTTCAGGCAAGGTTCAAATCATCATCTTGTAAGAATGAAGATGACATCTCTGTAGAATTGGTGCCTGGTTTAGGGAAGGCAGGCACACAACATGTAGCCTATAAAAATCCTTCTTACCTTTTATATAAAAAAAAAAAAAAAAGTGCCTGCTCCAATGCCATGCATGTAAAGTGCTGGCTTACCTGCAGCTGGCAACTAAGCACCATGCAGCTGTTCGGTCATTTCTGATATGTCAGGATGGGGGCGACCATCAGAAAGATAAAAGTGAGAAAACTTGTGGGTTGAGATAAAGACAGGTTAACAGGTACAGCAAAAGCTGTGCATGCAGGCAAAGCAAACCAAGGAGTTAATTCACCACTTCCCATCGGCAAGACAGGTGTTCAGCCATCTGCAGGAATGCAGGGCTTCATCACATGTAGTGGTTATTTGGGAAGAGAATAGGCATCACTTTGAGCATTTCTCCCCCAATTTTTTTTTTCCAGCTTTATATGCCAAACATGATGCCCTATGGTCCAGAATAACCCTTTAGGTCAGTTGGGGTCAGCTGTACTAGCTGTGTTCCATTTCAGCTCCTTGCACCCCCAGCCTGCTCACTGGTGGGGTGGCGTGAGGAGCAGAAAAGGCCTTGGATCTGTGTAAGCCCTGCTCTTATGACTGCTCACATCATTGAATTATCAACACTCTTTCCAGCAAAAAATCTAAAGCATACCCCCATACTATCTGCTATGAAGAAAATTAACTCTAACCCTGCCAAAACCAGCGCAAGAATAGAAGAATGTTGCAGTTCACCATTCTAGTCTAAGTGAAAAAATGTGAAGCTCAGAAGCTTAGTGCTTCACAGAGTTGTTCCTCCATATCAGTTCTTCTGTCACTTCTACTGAATGTATGCTGGATGGAAAGACATTGCAGTGATCATTTTTGATTCCGTCAGATCTAAAGCAAGGTGTATTTGAATTGGTATAATGAATTACATCTGCTCATAAGAAACTATAGAGTAACTTTATTAATATCAACAGCATTATTATTTACTTGCAAAATTTCTGAAAATTAGTTTTCTACATAAACACACTGCTGTATAACATTATACACCCACAAGCAATCAGGAATACAACATGTAGTAAGTTCACTCTTCAGTCAAGATTTTTGGTGATCTCTACTCATGCAGAATCTCCACCAGTGTCAGACCAACTTAAAATAGTAACTCTTCCCAGTACATTGTAGGCATATTGATGGTATATGTCGTTCATATAACACTGAAGACCAAAACTGAGTATTTAAGGACAATTTTTACCAATAGAAAAGTTCAACAAGTATTTACCAATACTAATGTCAATGTAGATTATTTTTTTTAATGTCAGCTACATTATGTCTTCAAAATCAGTTCCTGAAAAAAAAAAAAAGTTACATTGATCAATATTAACCTAGAAAAATGTATTTTTGCTAGGATGAAATAATGAAAGGTTCTGGATTTATGCATTTCCTTGATGGAAGACAGGGATTAGCTGTGGGCTTTGATGACCAAAACACGAGCAACAAATGGTAAATTGTCTCTTGATTTTGTGATATCCATATATGCATATGGGCTGTAACAGTTAATCAGAGCACAAAGGGCCAAACTGAACTGGAGACCAGTGATCTGGATATGGGGTAAAATTCACAGTCACTGACCTTGTTTAGTTAATGGACAAAAGAAGGTAGTAAAAATCAATCATATACATTCTAACAGATTACCTGTGACTTCTAGTATTTTCCTGCATTTCTTTCGTTCCTAACAAGACCAAATCAAAGAGTTATGACCCATTTTGCTTCTACTGATCATCTTCCTCATCAGGAATGAGAGGTTTTCTTGAGGGAATGCCTGCAATCTAAAATTACTAGGGTGGGAAAAAGAACCTCAAAATAATTTAGAGTGGGAGAAAATATTTTTGAGGGAATAGCTAAAGTATTAAATTTGCTTTATTTCCATAAAAAAGACAATAGAGAAAGGAACCCATGATACTTTATAAATAATTGAAGGTGTGTTTACAAACTTAATCTAGAGAAAATGTATAAGAAAGAATGGATATCCATAAGATGAAGTAAAGCATATTAGAAATAGAAATCTGAACTTTATCTAAAAATATTTTTTGTTGTTTCTGGTTTTTTTTTCTTCTTTAATTTAAACTCATCCAAATTATTGATCTGAAGGTGAAAACTAAGAGCCAGTAATAGACCTAAGGTCAGGCTAGCTAATTTTAATGTTTCTTTCTGATATTAAGGTATATGAATATATGTATCCTAGACTCTACATTACTTCATTTAAATAACACACAAGGCTTCACTACTGGCAGTGATAAATTAAACTCATACCCAAGCACATTGGAGTATCTTATTTAATGTCTCACTTTTAACTCCTTTAACTCAAATACCAAGCTAAAACAAAAAAAAAAAAACAGTTGTCTAGTTGCAAGTTGATTTCAAGATATAAACCTAGACATAGAAACTTTCACTATGAATTATTTTTATTAGATAACTAGCAGTAAGCTACAGAAAAAAATATTCATGAGTAAACAGTACAAGTTAAAACAATATAATAATTTCATCTCAACTATCAGACGAATATTTCTATTATTGAAAAGATATACAAGAACTTGTTAAAATGGAATTACTTGATGTAAGTAAGAAATCTTGGTAAACAGAAACACTTTATTCAGTATGTGTCTTAGCTGCAATACATCTTCAGTTAAATCATTGAGCAGGTTGGTATGAAATGGAACATGTAACTTCTGAATGAAGGAATATAAATTTTACCTTTGAAAGCAAAAATATGTTTAAATTGTATAAAACTGGTTTTATAATATAAAAATTTTAAATTATAAGAACATTAATATGTTTTCCAATATTGATTATAAATTAGGCAGTTTATTCATTGATATTAAAACCCAGTTTAATATCAAGTTTTCTGTCATTCTACAGGGCTATTTATTTGTTTTCTTTAAAAAAAGTAGCAATGAAGTGTCTAGCAATTATTATTATATTTAATAATTTATAACATTGCAGTTAGAGAGGGATGAATAAGGCTGGATATAATAAAAACTCTCATTGTTTCATACAGTTTAAGGCCAGAAGGTTCAATAGATCATCTAATCTGACCTCTTGTATATCACCTGGGATAAATCCCCAGTGAATCCTAGTTCAGTCATATACAAACTGTGCACTAAACCTGCTTTCATTTTTAAGGGCTTAACTGAGTAATTTTCATTTAACTACATAATTGTTTCCAATTAACTATTTTTTCTTTCCTTCTCTCTAGAACATCAGTTTCTGTTGTAGCCGGAGGTGGATTCACTGTGAAGTTGATTCATTCTGGGTGAAGTCATGTTTTAAGAAAACCGGGACATGATATTTGTTTTCAGTGCTGGGTCAGGATACCACAGTAGAATCTCATTATAAGCACTATTCAAACCAGCTTTGATCATAAGCTATGTTTCATCTCTTTTGAGTTGTAGACATAATGGAATCACAATGCCCATTCCCATGACACATTATGGCAGAAAGGGTATGTGCTTCTGTGCATTTTCAGTCTATGGATAGACTTAAAGCTGCCTTCCTTGTGGGGTTTTCTTAATACACTGGGCCTATAGTTGGACCTTAGCACCCTCATCAAATTTCATCCGCTGCAAAAAACCTTTTCCAGACTAATTTTGCAGCCTTTAGCTGTTTGGCATCTTGGCCTTCAGGTGGTGGTAAGCTCTAAAAAAGCACAGAACAGAGAAGTTTTCAGAATTAAGTTCTGGATGTGTTCAGATGATTAGTAAGGGAGCATTTGATACTGAAAAAGGCACTGAATGAAATCAGAAGACACTTAGGGAAAACTGTCTGTCAGGATATATTTGTATGTTTCAAAACCTTTTTTTGCTGTCCAACTTATCTGAGAAAAATTGCATTTTTCCTGTTTTATCTGGTTTTGTCATGGACAATAAGGTGTTAGTGGTTCTGTCACTGGTATATGTGTACATGATCAATATTATGCATTGATGCCTTCTCATATTCACACCTGAGATTATAAGGGGGAAATTACAAAAAAAAACAAAAAAAAACAAAAAACAAAAAAAAAAAAACCAAACAAACAAAAAAAAAAAAAACAAAAAAAACCACAAAAAACCTGAACAAGGATCTAATCTGAAAAAGGCCATTTTCAACTTTTGAAATATTCTCCTTTTTAAGGATGTATTTTTTTAAATAATTGTAGTGTGAGCACCTATAGGTTATGGAACTTCCTGAGCCTGATTATGTGGTCTTTGTGATCTGTAATTTTCATCTTTCCTGCTATTCCTTGGCTCATTTTATATTCTTTAACAGAGAAAACTAGCTCTACAAACAGTTTTAAAGATTTGCAAATAGCTTTGTGTTTCTTTCAAAGTTACCTGTAAGCTTTTGCATTTAATTGCAACTAAACCTATACAGAGCCAGTATGGTGTACAGACTCATTGGCTCTTTTTATAGTGTATTTCGTTGTCAATATTTTTCTTCCCTGTTTTTAAACTAGATTTGAGTGCCTGTACTCTGATGGACTATATTCTAAAAATGGAGAGTAAGGAGATTGAGCAGTCTTCAACACATAAATTTTAGGATAAGATGTGCAAGGAAGGAATACGTTAAATATAGTGATGATTTACCAAAATTAGTAGAATATGTTGTAATCCAGCTTGTCACATGTTGCTAGAGTCAAGAAAATAAGTAAACCATCATCTTGGTATTTATGACTAAATTCTGCTTTTGGTTTAAGGAGCTGGATTTAAGTGACTTATTTATACAAAGGCATTACTAGACAGTTTGAGCTGCTCAGTGCATTGAAAACTGTAGGGAATAAAGTACCATATGAAATTTGATCATCCTGAAGGCAGTTGATTTTTCTGCAAATAATATGGACATATTTTAAATCCTTAGCATATTATGCAGTATCATGTGAAGCAGATTCTGAAGCATTAGACTGGAAGAAAACCTGTCTTAAAGAAATAAAGATGTAGAGAATGAAGAAGCTTGTGCTGATTCTCATTCATTGATCACAAACATGTTAGACTCACTCATTCAAAAATAATGATTTATAAAAAGTAATTTTAATCTTAATTTGTGTATGTACAGATGTTGACACTATTTGCTGTTCAACATGGATGTCTAAGCTATGAGCTTTATCTCCTAAAGTTCTATACATAGCTAATGGAGAGAGCCATTTCCAGAAGATCAGTATAAGAGCACACATTTATACACTTCACTTTCTGGATGAGTCTTTCTCTCCCAGTGACTTTACAGAAAAGTTAGATGCCAGAAATAGATGAAGTATTTACACCTGGGAAAGCTAAAAATATTACTGCTGCATATTATAATTTCATCAAGGTTGGAAATGATAAGTAATAGTCATATGCGTTCTCAGATACAACACAGGTGATAGCTAAAACATAATATGACCCTTATAGGTAAAGCCAACCCAAGAATCACTTAGGAAAATGTGAATAAACTAAAATACCAGAACATAATTTTTTTGTTTGTTTGTTTAAAAAAATTTGTTAAAATTAAAAAAATATAAAATTTAAAAAGCCAGGAAAATTTATGCAATACCTTGACACTACAAAAGGTACTTACAGGCACATTTACTGTACATAGCAGTTCTAGCACTGAGTTTTAGCAGTTCTGCTTGGTGACAGCTATTTCTTTAAGAATTTTGCATTGTATAATGTGGGACTGAAAATGATACAGCCATGTGTGAAAGATGTTGCTTGTTTGTTTGGTTTAGTGGAGGACTGTGTGTCTGTAAACTCTAAAAGGTCAGAACTTGATTTAATAAACTTATCTTCCTAGAAAACAAGCTTTCTTCTTGGATGTGTAATATTGTTAGAGAACTGCATGTCTAGAGACATTGCTAATAAGCTTGTGAGACCTTTGGCTGTTTCCAGTGCTGTCTTTAATAGTCATACCTGAGTTTGAATAGCCAATATCCTTAAAATGTTATTGCCTGATACGTAGGCTTTAGATTACTTCTGCCTTATTGCAGTACCACTTCTGAAGGTGCAAACCTGGGATTTCCATATATTCCATGTACATTTATGCTGCACTCTAGCATTCCCTTTTATTACGGGTCTAGTAGTGTCCTAATTGGTTGGCACAAATAACATCTAGCAATCTCTCTTCCATTTCTTGCAGTGCCCATCAGTACAGTAGTGTTACTGATATAAATGTCCTTAGCCCCTCTGTATCATCTTTGCTTTTGTTGCATAGCAGTTTTCCAGCCTACACTGGCTTCATGACAGTACAAAACATCTTACTAGGGTGCTCCTCTGTTTTTTCTCAGTTTGTGATGCCTCTGAGGCAAGGTGATTGTTATCCACTGGAGTGTATCATCCTTGAATCTTGGAATGACCAATAGTCCTCAAAGAATTTTCTGATATGAAGCTCAACTTTGCTGTTGTCTGATAAGACACCTATCTTCTCGATCACTGGACTCTGGCCATTCTCAACTTCTGTGGCCTCATAGGCAATATACTTGGGATGGGGAATCATTGCTGGTGTGCTAACCACAGGCACAAAACAATATTGCAGTCATCATCAGTGGGTCTATATAATATGAACCTAAATTTTGCTCTATAATGACTAATTTAGAGGCATGCAACACTGGCAATGGATATTCCTTTTTCTGCCTGCTCCAGCAGGCTTCAGAAGATTATCATGGGTGATCAGACCAGTTACATTTTCTGAGTAAGTGATGGCGGCAGATTCAGGATTTATAGGGTTGATTTGTTTTTTTTTTAAATTCACTCAAAAAGAATACTTTCCTCCTGAACCAAAGAGCCTTTAGGGCATATGGATAGGTATTGCCTACAGAGGTGGTAAGACCACTTTATAACATGCTAGCAAACTAGCACTTTAAACATTTTCTAGACTTACTGCTGTTTCAGCTGTGCTATGTATACTTGGCAAATGTTGTGGTTTGATACACCTTCTGAAATGTTGGGTCAAATAAGAATTTTTAGAAAAAAAAACTTTATAACCTCAGCTACAAAGCCATACCAGGACATCTTCAAAACACTTAATGATTGTTTTAGATTCCAGGAAAGAAGACTAGTCAACAAAGACATATTTGTATATCCCAGTATCAAAGTGTTAATGTTCTCTTCATGAAAACATTATGGTCACCATGCTGATGTGCACTGTTGCCTTACATACTTTCCTCTTGTTTGTTCTCATTTTTCTTCAGACTGGTGACCAAGACAGTGAAATTCTGAGCTACCACAGAAACTTCACAAGAGGGGAGTAGAGAAGTGAGCAAAAGGAAGAGAGAAAGCTAGATTGAGTCTGTTTCTACTACTTGTGTTTAAGTCACAGTGGATATGCCCTGATATTTCACATTCTGCTGGTTCCTTGTTCAAACAGACATGGACACATGAGATGTCAATTATTTTTGATGTGTAGATCTCAGTTTCCTGTTTCAGTGTGTTCATTGACTTGCAGGTGATAGGACAGTTTGAAGAAGTGCTGTGCACTTAGAACTCTGCTAGAGCTGAAAAGAAAAACCCATCTTGACCCATCATGAACTGCTGCTCTTAAATTATTTAGGAAGCCACTCACTTCCCACTTTCTTGGTATGGATCAGTGAGAAAGAACTGAGGTTAAGGAGAGGTACCATATATCAAACTCTACAGTATAAGTTTTCAAGAATACTTCCAAGATATCGTATTATGAACTGGGGAAGAACTGTAAACAGGTTAGGGGATACTCTTGCATATGGCTAAATAGGCTGATATTTTCCTATGTTTTTTCAAATACCACATTTAAGATTAAACATGTATCAAAAGTAGGTATGTCCAGGTGTGAGAAAGGAGAAGACCAGAGTTACAACTGGAAAAAACACAAGTTTTGAGAACCTTCACAGGTACAGGACTGTAGTGAATAGGTTTTTTGCATAGCGTATATCAGTATGCCTGATATCGGATCTTGAATCCAATAAAGTGATCCCGCACCTCAGTGCATTCTGATAGTATCCTGCAAAACTTAATTGCCTGTTGGCCTCTTTGGGGCATGAGTTTTAGTGCCAACAAGTTGTGTCTGCTTCATTAAGATAGGTAAAATATAACACTAACAGCTGAGTAAAATGTAGCAGCTTAGGCATTGTGACAAGCTACCACACCATTTCAGTAGAGATAGTACTGCTACTGTCCTGGAAGTTCTGTGGGCCACATTGCATTCAATTATCATTTCTGCATGATGTTAACATGAGGAATTGAAGTCAGAGAAGAAAAGTAATTATTTTTAGAGCATATATGTTAGCTTTACTTGGATAGCTTTTCAAAGGGTAAGTACCCTGACCAAATTTCAAAGGCAAGATTCAAACAGGGAGCTATACTAGAGCTTAATGATATACCTACGTATCTCATCTGTTAAGAATTGTTAACAGGCATAAGATACCTCCTGCTCCCCTGTAATAATAAAATAAAAACATTGAATAAGCATAACCTAAATATCCCTCAGGAAATTCTACTATGTGTTCCTTTGCTGAATGGAAGATGAAGTCAGGGAATAGTAATTGTTAAAAATTGACAGGTTTAGAAAAGCTTAAGAGAACTGGAAGAAAAAGTGATGCTCTTGATCTAAAGAAAGCACTGGCTACAACTGGAGTAAGTGGATCCAAGAGAAATGGAGATAGAACTTCATGATTTGCTGAAGAAAATGGTAGCAAACTATAAATAAGATGGTTAAAATAAAACAAAAAAATAGATTTTGTTATAGGCTAACTAAAGTATTATTATCTATGAGGAAATCTGTAGCATTATGTGGCAAGAACAGAAATGTATGCTCAAATGGAAGATTTCACAAATCAGACTGAAAAAAGAGAGAATCATTAAAGTAAACTAGTTTTGACTGAAAGATGCAAAATGAATATCTCTATTATTTAAATGTTCTGCTAGCATACAAAAATTCAGGGTTAAAATATGGAGCCAGAGCTTCCATATTCTAAAAAGATTAAATGCAGGGTTTGGCCATCTGAAGAGAAAAAGGAAAATATGACAGACTGACTGTTTGCTAGTTTATAATCAGCATATATAATTTGCTTTCAGCATATAAATATCAGGAAACTAGAGCAAGAGTGATAATGAGGGAAAAAAAATATTCAGAGTTTGAAATTTTTTTCCAACATCTTGTGCAAATCATAAGATTCCCGAGACCAAATATGGGCTTATGTCTTTTCCCTGTATGAAGTCCTAAGCACATCATCGAAGCACTAGATAGTTCCACTTTTTAATGAAAAATAGGAATTTGACTGTAAATTTTCCAAGTAGTTACATGAGCTCACTTGCATAGGCCTATGTTGAACTGGCTGAAATCATCACTCAAGACATCAAATCACTTGACTTGTATTATTGCTCAGTGGAGTCAGACTAAAATCCACAAGAAATATTTAGAGGGGAACTTGATCTGCAAAAGAGTTGGAGTATTGGAGTAAAACAACTGCATAGATCATGATCAAAATTTCTTGTGATCCAGCTGTGACGATTCACTGTTCTATCCTGGCTACGTGGTCATGTAGAATAAACTCAAGATTCATGCCTAAGAGATGGAAAGGCTGACAGTGGAGCTACATGATCAACAGCAAACAGATTATTTCTAGGGAAAAATAGTACTGAAAAAAAGTCAAGATTCTTCACAAAAGAATATACATCTACAGATAGACTGGGGTAGGAATAGATAACTTTTAAGGATCCCTTCCAACCCAAACTCTTCTATGATTGTATGATATTAGGACATTTGATGGCTACCTTCATGTGCTAAGCAAACTAAATCTCCAAGGAGGGCATGAATTAGATTAAACTGAAGATTTAAACATGAATCAACAATTGTCTAAGTAAGAAGTGGTGATGCAGATCAGGTTTTAAGTGGCCTGGACAGTGAGGTCAAAAGGCATTTTTGAGAGTAAAAAGTTCTGGACATTGTTTTAAGTCCTTGAGGATCGGTTGAGTCTTCAATTATGCTATGTGGTCATGGGGCACAAATGGCTTAATATACTCCTGCTACAATGAATATTAGATTTTGCTGCGAAAAACCACAGTCAATAAAAAGATATATCAAATTCAAAGTGCTTTCTTTAGAAAATATGCAAATATGTGGGTCTGGCAATTCAATGCAGCTGAGGAATACTGGGGTTTATTACTTGAGTTCATTCAAAACTGCAATACAGTTTTTGACTAACAAGGTGTACAAACAAAAAAAGCCTGGTAAATATTGGAAAATCTGGCTGTTACAGAACGTATATGATGGAAGCAATTAAAAGATTAAGTTTATTTGGTAAAAATGAATCACTGGAACATTTTCTTCATACTACTGTGGGAAAAAAAAAATGAAGCTATACTAGTAAATATTTTTTATTTATGTTCTCACCATCACAGTTGTGAAGAAGACAATGGCAAACAAAGAATACGTAGCCTAAGAATCTGCCTCACCTTGTGCTAGCCCTGAAATAGATAACCCAAAAAGGCCTTTTTTCCATTTACAGGACAAAAACCAGTCCATCTATGACAACAGTCATAGATGATTATATTTTCAGATTGCATACTTTTTGGATCCCAGTTCGTCAGTCTCATGTTTATGTCTATAACATGAACATTACTTCAGCTCCCGCATATTTAATGGCATTTCTGCAGTACAAATATGCATCCTAGGAGGGCAGAAGCAGGAACTTTCTGATAATGATAAGATTTTCCTTATCATTTTTTCTCATAAATTGTCTAGTAACTTTCTACTAGGAGTTAAATATCTAATTTTTGATACAGAACAATTTGAATGCTATTCTTTACAGCTGGGAATGAAAATTGGTGTAATGGTAAATGTAGTGTGCTCACACTGCACCTTATGTAGAAACAGCCTGGGAACACTGAAGGGCTCCAGTTCAAAACACAAAACTTAAAAATAAAACAAAAAAAAACACACAAAAAAACAACAAAACAAACAACACCACAAAACAAACAAACAAACAAAAAAGCAACTCAAAAAAAAAACATAATCCCTCCAAAACCAACCAACCAAACCAAAACAAAACCCACAAACCCCCAAGAAAGCAACCCCCCTCAATAACCTAAAAGGGAAAATGCTTTCAATGACTTTCATATTTCTTGTGAAAGTAAGTCCTTATGGATTTTGTAAAACTCCATAAACTCTGAAACAAAGTATCAATTTTGTATGGGCTTGAGCAGAAGCAACTAATATAAGTCAAGAATATACATATCTAATGTGTTGAGAGAGACACACACACTTGGGAGATGCAGAAGAGTGAAACCAGTCTAGTAAAAAATAAAATATTTTCATTACTTAAACCAACTTTACTCCTGGTGAAAGGAGGTGAGAAAGATTATAGAAGCACACAAAAAAAAGTTGAATATAGAGTTATTGAGGTATCCCAAACACAACCCTGACTTCTGGTTATCTACCAGTATAAAACTTGAACTGTATCTTGGAACAGTGGTATTGGTCTGAATATGAATATTGCCAAACAGTATGAAATATATCAAGAGCAAGATATCACAAAATGTAGAGCTGTTTGGAGCCTTGGGGTGGGGACTGGTTTGTTTTACGTTGGCATTCTATCGAATATACTGTGAAATCACAAATAAGAATTATGTAGGCTGCAAAGTCTTTGATGCAAATGTTGATTCTTCTTACCTGTTTGTACAGTGCCTTTCCTAATAGACACGTTTGTGCACAAATAATAATGTTTCCTTTGCAGAGTTACACACATGCATATATATAAATGCACACACGCACATACATGTGTAACTCTTTTAAATAAAAAATGAAAAGGATGACTGATAAATTGGACAAATTAGACAGGATTCCTGTCTTTACTGCCTCCTCACTCAGTTCCTGATGGATATAGCATACTCTCTTACTCTCTCACAATTTCTGCACAATATAACAATGCATTTCTGGTAAGACACATATCTCAAAAGATTTGAAGTTTGGGAATAGATTCAAATTATTCAGATTGTGTTGGTCTGTAAAATTGGCTAGAAATCTCATGAGAACAATGTTCTCACATGAGATTTCTGGTATTTTCTTCTCTGAGTCCAATCATAAATACTACAAGTGTAATTTTCTCTTTTTTTTTTCGGACATATTTGTGCAGTTCTGTCTCAGATGGAAATTAAAAGTATGGAGCTGCATGAAAACGAAAAATAATAAAGATAAAAATTTAATCAAATGTTTGAAAGAGATTTTTAAGATCTGTTTTAAATTTTGATAGAGATTCAGACTTTTTTTTTTTCCAGTGCTGCTTGCTCATTGAGAGTAATGCATCCCCATTTTTCTTCATATATATTGCAGTAAATCGGTAATACTCCATCTGTATGTATATGGTATCAGTTTATTAAGGTTTTAATTATATAACTTTTCATGTTTGGTTTGTGATTCTCTCTTCTTGCCTTTCAGAATGGTTCTATTCAACAGCTTTTGATGTGCTAGGAGCTTAAGGACTGTGTTGTCACTGATGTGTTTGCCAGCAGCAAAGGGAGTTTGGATATGGCATGACTTTAACTCCTGACCATGGAGACTGATAGGCCATAAGATATTAAGCTCCCGCCAATTTCTATTTTCTCTTTCAAAGATTGCTAACCTTATCTCCCCAGGGTCTGCAACTCCCGCCAGCCTTTAAACCAGCAGGAGTAATATCTGTCTCTAATTTGTAAATACTAGGGCTCTGTCACAATGCGTATTGTTGGTGCTTGCCTTTATTTAATTAGTGAGCATGTGCATTTGTAGTGGCGAAAAGTACAACTGAGTGGAAACATAACCTCATTGCTAGAAAGTTGTTTTTCTATTTATCTTTCTCACATGTGTTTCAGTTGCTATATTCATAATATACAGCAGGTCATTATCAGTAGTGTTAATAACATCCAAAGCTGTGCATATTTTTCAGCAAAATTTGTATTGGAAAAGAAACAAGGATAACATCTTTTAGAATTGAAACAGTCTGGTCCTGAATTCTTACCTCTTCCCTGTGCCTACTCCTTATTATTAATGTATATTATTACTTCAAGTATGTCAGGAAAAGAGACAAACAGTCAGAGGCAGAAATTTCTCCCTAATTCACTCTGCCTAGCCAGCAAAATGTAACACAAAATTATTCAGGGGAAAAATACAATTTTCTGTCATCTCTGCCATACACTGATAACAAAGCTACAGGCTAATATGTTTTGATATTTTTGTCACTCGTTTATCATGTGACCTTTCATGCTATCATTAATACAGCTGAGGGACAGAGCAGACACACTGAAATAAGGGTGTGGAGAAGTCAGATTGCTTCTCTAACAACTAACGGTCAGTCACAGCAATTTATGCTTTTCTTCAGTATAGCAGTGACTGAAGAAGAGAAATAGTTATTAAAATTTGATATTACTGTCGAGGCTCTGCCATATAGAATTTGCAACTTTTAACTATGATGGGAATACTGGAAGGGGGGAAGGTTTAATAAATTTCCCTTTGAATTATGATATTAATACAATACAACATGCTTGCTCAGATATTCAAAAGATATACATGGGGAAAATCATATTCAGTGCACTCCAACACTGGATATTAGTCATAGTCCAGAACTGTTATAACCAAGAAAAGTATTTTAATAACATGGGTACAATCACCTTGCGCTGTCTCAATTAAAACAGTTGGAATTTGGGAGTGGGGGTGGGGTATGCTTTGCAAAATTCCAGCTACTAATAGTCTCGTGTACTATTCAGCAATATTTTCAGGACATGCAGGAAAGTGGAATGTGCCTTTTTTTTTAATGTGTGTGTATCTTTTATGATAAATGATACCTGGTTTAAATTTGCATCCAACTTTACACCATTGCTGACAACGGTCTAGCTTTTTATGTTGCCTGTAGAGTCTGGTTTGCTAAAATTCCAAAATAAAACTAATTTATATTTGACATTAATGAGTAAGAAATATTTTATACAGTACATCAGAGCTGAGAGAGAACTTTACAGCATTCTAGTAAAAGCAAATTACTTCTGAGTACAACCATTATGTAAAAAATGAAAAATCTTTCACTAACCTAAGCTACTTGTCCTTTCAAAATCCTGTGATTTTTAATGTTTATATTAAGAAAAGATTGAAAATTTAACAAAGCCTTTTTTTCTCTTTTATGTGCTATTGGGGGATTGTAATTTTACTGCTTGGAAGAGATCTTTTTCCTCAGTGTGCATGTCTGTGCCAGGTCAGAGTAAATCCTTATATTAACTGATAAAACACTATTAAAATAATTTAACTATTTAAAACATTAAATATGATGAAAACTATCTATTTAAGAATCGAATTTTTTCTTGAGCTTGACTTCTTTGGGAAGTATTCAAGTGCACTAGAAAAATGACCTTTACATGTGAAAGAAAATAAGTAAGGATGAGTTTTAAATAGAAAGATTTTTAAATAGGTCCCAGAGAGAGGCTTGTACACTTGAAATGAATCTTTTTGCATTAGACATGATTGCAAAGTGAAAGTTTAAATTTCTTATTTCAAATGTAAGGACCTGACTTCTGGAAAGTGTATGCAAATAATTAATTGAAATTGCCAAAACTTCATCTGATTTAAATTTGACTACTTCTGTGAGTAAATTCACGTGTTTGCAGAAGTGAACTCTAAATATATTCATTTAAAAAGTGGATATGTTAGCACTACGTAGAATGTGATTTGGTGATTACATTAATATTTTGCAATTAAAAAAAATCTATAGCATGTATTGCTTTACAACTTTAACATGTATATTAATTTTTCATTTTCATTTCATATATTGAATACTGTATGCATATAAATGTTTATATATGTGCCTATATATAAAGTGAATTAATCTATTTGCATTCGTAGCACCTCATATGTATGTGTGGATAGTAATATTAGATAAAAAATGAAAAGCCCGTTAAAGTCATGCAAATATAGAACATTCTATAACAATAGTTTTACAGAAGGTAAAAGATTTTTACCTTCTACTATTTCTGTAGCAACGTTCTTAACAATGTTCTTACTGCATTAATATATTTTCTAATTTGTTGGTAATAATAATAATGATTTCTGAAGTAATTAATGAGAAAGAATGCAAGCAGGAGTGATCCTGTTAATGCAAAGTATTTGTAATTTGTGTAAACCCATCATAAGGTAATTATTAATGTGGTTAAGACGCATGCAAAAATGCTAGTTAAGTACAAAATAATTACTCAGAAATACTCTTCTGTGCTGATATTACCCATTAAATTAAAAATGGTTTTAGTATTCAAAAATAGGAAAATGAATTCTTCATTTTTCTTAAATAAGATCTTTAGAATTATTAGTTCACACTTTATTATAGTATAAGAAAACATTGCCCAAGTGAGCTTCCCTTTTACCTCCCTATTATTCATGACAGCTCTGATCTGGAGATGTAACCACTTTCAGGATAAGAAGAAAATGTGTCCATGCATGCTTAGTCTATGC
Source organism: Pezoporus occidentalis (assembly GCF_034315485.1). NCBI lineage: Eukaryota > Metazoa > Chordata > Aves > Psittaciformes > Psittacidae > Pezoporus > Pezoporus occidentalis. The sequence goes on along the minus strand of NW_026915724.1, from coordinate 848,862 downwards.
CACTCTTGAACAGATTATATATCAAGCTGAATTATATTTAGACCTTTTTCTTTCCCTATTTCTCTTTTTTTTTTTTTTTTTAATAAGAGATAGTTTCTGCAGTGGAGGCTTTGGGGAGGTGTGTTTTGGCTACAATCAACAAAAAATTCAGATGGACTGGGAATCTCCAACTTGTTTAATATGATGCTGAAGGGAAAATTTGGAGCCTTAGCTCTAGAATGAAGCATCCTCCATATTTACGTATTTTTATTTTATATTTTCCTCAGACTATTCCTTAATATCAAATGACAAAGGAAAGAAAATTGTAGAAAAATAATTAAATAGTATTTTGTGAATAGCTTCCTATTGAAGCGCATTAATAAATATGTTGCTTTTTTTTCCTGCAAGTTGGATTCAATTATAAAACATTATTGTCTGCTCTAAGCGCACCTTAATAGCACAAACAGCAGAATTTTCTTGATCTTTCTAACTTTGCTCGAAGTGTATGTTCATGTCTTAAACTGAAATCACATATTGCTTTAATATTTGTAATCAATTGATTACAAAACTAGTTTTTAATTTCCTGCTCTCCTAGCATAATGTTGAACAAAACCACACAAATGAACAAAAACGAAGAGGGATTTTAAGGATGACATTCATGTTTGCATGTAAATAAAGCAAAAGCCACAAACAAAGCCAGCAATCTCACATACTTGCCTTCAGTGGTAAAGGATGGAAAGGCTGCCTGCTACCAATCAGCAAGTGGTTGCTATGGTTACAAGGTCAGGAAATATGCCTTTTCCCCAGTTGTCCAAGGCTTGCACATGTCACTTCTGAAACTATGAATTTTATATACAGGTCAGGAGATGCATACCAAAGAAATAAACAGTGAACTGGACCATAATGACAGCTAACGTTCAAATGTCCTTGAATTTTTTAAATTTCTATCCAAACACATTTTGTCATTTTGAATGGGTTGGGGTTTTTTGTATAAAATTGGAGCAATTCTTTCCTGTAATGAAATTTTGCAAAGTAGGTACAAACTATGTCTCATTATTATAAGCTGCATCAATAACTTGCCTCAGAAAGATACTTATGTTCTTTCCCTTTATTTTTTTAAACTCTTTAAATTACAGCTTTGGAATATTATAAGAATATAATTTGATGCAACTTAAGAACTCAGAGTAATAACTACTTTCTGAAAAACATTTAATAATGCTGTATTTATCTGTAGACAAGATGGTGGTTAAGCTGTTAATGAAATGCAGATGGTCCTGTTTTAAAGTACAAATGCTTCTTTACTCAATATGCTAAGCTTTAGGGGAGTTTTAATATAATCTCTAAAGGTTGAAAATGATATAGTATTTGTAAAATGAGTGAATTGTGAAAGAAACCTTGATTGTTTATGTGTCGTTGAAGATTTTACTAGGAAAATTAGTCAAAGGCCTCTCGGGGGACTTAGCATTTTGCTACAGATAAGGTAGGTCAAGTAAATTTAGTGATGGTTATTAAAGGGTCTGTATGATTTTTGCTTTGTATTCTGTAGTGGTACCTAATAATCCTTTATTTCAAACCTGTTTAAAAATCTAGATTTTATTATATAAATATTTAAGAACAATGATAATTGTTTCTGAACTTTCAACTAGGAGCTGCTTAATGGACTTAACAAAAAGTGAACAACAATTTTGAGGTCGTATTTATATATTTGCAATTATAATATTAATTTCTGTTTCTTCTCTCCAAATGTGTATCATATAAATGTTATAGCTGTGTAATTACATCTTGGTTTGTACAGTCATTATATCTTTTCTAACTGGGGAATGTACAGTAGAAATAGTGTGCAGCATTTTAATAACACAATATGTAGCACACAGAGTACAGATCACTTGTAATGTTTTTATTTTTTCTCTATATGCTGCATGTAAATGACATTAAAGTTAAATTAATAGTTTGTTTGTTTTTTTTCCTAATGGTTCCTTTCCACTTTATTTTTCAAAAAGTTATTAATACAGTATGTCTGTTGTTTTTGTCATGCTCTTTTCCCTTGCTACTTGCTGTGGACCTCAGATTTCATTCATTGATGTGAAAAGCCTAAAACAGACCAAAACAGGCAAGCAACACAAAGAGAATATGTTGTTTCCCTTTTGTTTTGGATTATACATTTTGTTAAACCGAATATTTTTATTCTTTTTATTTTGGTTGTGGTGAGTTGAGGATTTTTTTTTTTTTTTCTTCTTAGGCATTTTTTTTGTTTATTTGTTTGTTAGAAAAGCTTAGTCTTTATAGCAATCTTTTCCTTTTTTTTTTTTTTTACCCGTATTTTTTCCTCTTTTTTCTTTTTTAGCAGAAAGCAGCATTCAAATGAGAAACTAAGTACATTTCTTTTCAACAGGCAATTTACCCCATGATGAGATATGCTTTCACTTATTTTTCTTTGACATTCTAGCATCTAGCAGCACAGCAGGTATCCAAAGGTTAAGCTTCAAATAAAGGATAACTACATTCTTACATTAATAGATGCCATTGTATGAATATGTCATATTATGCCAGCATTTAGTTCCTTTAATTGTTTTTCTAAAATTATATATGGTAACAGAGATCTTTATAAAGTGAGAAAGATTTCAGAATTTATTCCTTTATTGTTATTGTTTTATTTGTGCAGGCTAGCATTCCCTGTAGTATTTTATATATATATATATACCTGTGGTACCATTTGAAATTAAGATATTATTTGTGAAATTCTGCTAACATAGAATCTTTAAGAACCATATTTTAATTATCTGCTTGCTACTTGAACTGAAAATAATATATTCTTATGTTCTACCTGTAAGATTAGAAACTATTCTAAGCAGCCTGTAGTATAACACTGTCCCGGGGAAACTGTAAATATAGCTTTTATAGATGTGATTGAGGAATACAAATCTGAACAGACTGTAGTTAATATGCTTTTAAACAGTAAGATTGGCAGCATTTTTTCATTTTTACATTGTTTTACCATGAGACCATGTTGTACTGTCTTACGTACTTTTTTCTCCTTCTGTGACCTTTTTGTATGGCCAAATGAGTCTAGGTTATGTGTCTTGTGGCCTGTGAGCAACCTTGCCCATTAGCCAGTCCCCAAACCTTTGATGTGAACCATCAGCCCTACGATTTCTGTGGTTCATTCATTTTTGTGGTTCTCTAACGATCTCTGCCCTAGCTCTGAATCCTGCCTTTATTGTAGACAGAGCTGACAACAGGCAGCCTTGTCTTTCATTTCCTTGATGTACTTTGTACTGCAGTATGGCTTTTGTTAGTATTGATGCAAACATTACCATAAACCACCACCTAGGGACTAGAAACAATTGACTAACTGTTTTCAAATCCAATACACTTAAGTTGATCAGACACAAAGTTTAAGTACAGTTAGCTATAACAGCACCAAAGCTGTGTGGTCTCAGCCTCTATAGACTGAAAAATAAAGGTCAGTGGAATGAGGATGCTTGTGTCAAGACAAACTGCAATGAAATTTATTCAGGAGGTGAATATTGGACCAAGAACTCATTCCCCCACTTGTTTAACAGGGGAAATACCAGTTTTACTATCAGGACTATCTGAAATTATATCTTTTTTGTCTAATTTAAAAGTTCATTTTTAGCAAGAAAAAATGAGAATATAGGGAGAGAGAGCAACCATTTTAGGAGCGAGTTCAGATTGTAATGAGATGTACATTTCAAATTGGCTAATGTTAAAATTTCTCAGTTACATTCTAAACAGCAGGCTAGCAATCACTGAACTCATTATAACTGAGTATTTCTCCACTTATGGAAAAATTTCAAAGTTAGCAATACTGTAGATGCAAAACTGTGTCTGACCCTTTTTGTATAAAGAGCAGTGGTAGGGTCATTTGCTTTTTGAGCTTCGTTAGATCCTGGATTCAAGCCTTTGTAAAAAGGGCTATTCAGATTCAGTTTCCGTATGATTCTTCAAAGATGTCAGTTGCTCTTTGAAGTTTCTTCCTAAATTAAGCAGTTGAGAACTTAAGAAAGTGAAACAAAAAGACTGAGAAAATGAAGTGGATTCAAGGTTCTATGAATATTTCAACTGTCATAAAAAGCTTCATATTGAGCATACAGTAATATGATTATTAACCTCCTGGTTTTTAAAGTATGAATATGTTAAGCTATAGTATTTAAACAGTGAATGCAAATATGTTAAGCAGGAGATGAAAAAATTTGGGCTTTTTGGGGAAAGAATATAGCAGGAAAATAAGAAAGCAAATACTGATGCTTTGATTTTTCCAAAGTTTTAACACAACCATTCATTAGTTATAATTGATCTATTAGTTGTTGCTCAAACTTAGTGCACATGACCCCCCCAAAACTCTTTGCAATAAATTTATAAAAATCTGAATTCAGAGTTAATGTCATTAATTCATGGTGAACCTCTTTTGATATTAAAATTTACAAGCTCAGTTTCTCTATATTTTTTGTTTTCTATAAATGGCAGTAATGCTTCTTGCACTAATGTTAATCTAGAAGTGAATCGTTGTCATGACTCAAAATTGTCTGTATTTGTATGCTTAGATTATGATTGTCATGGCTTTTTTACTGTGAGTAAGCTCTCTGGGGCAGAGACTGATTTTCTCCTCTGTTTCTGTTAACACCCTCAAACCACCTTTGAAAACTTTAGTTACAGTAATAATATTAATATGAGTTTCTGGTTGTTTTTTCTTTTGATATTTTTCAGCAATATTAATTATGCAAAATAATTACCTGTAAAAAAAAAATCATTTATTTTCATATATTTTTAATATGGACAGAAAGGCAGATGACAACGTACCCCTGAAAGTCTCCAAGGAAAGAGGAGACCTTTTTTTTTTCCCAAGACCTTCAGCATTTCTTCCTTCTCACAACAATATGATTCTGAGGGATAGTAAGCATTACTCTACCTCATTTTGCTTCCTATTGAATGTCAAGGAGATTTGAATGGACTCCCTGGCTACGTTTCTGTTTCTCTTCCAATATTAAAGTCTTCTTCAGTATCTCACAACTGTATTGCCACTATAGACACTCCACCCTTTTCCTTCAGCAGGTAAATCTGACATATTGTCAAGTTTTGTTTTCTGGATTTGGTGGTTTAGCCACCACACCCATTTGAAGCAAGAGAAATATTTTTGGGGTTTTTTTTCCTTACCCAGGAGACATTATTTTTTAATTAAAAGGAAATTAGATGTTTGATTATAAGAAATATTCAGTTCCTGTTATGATTTATCAGCGTCTGGCACTGACTAAATCTGAAAGAGTTATCTTTTAGAGGAAAAAACAATTACTAATCTCAGCATTTCAACAGTGGAACTTTTAGCCCATAAAGTGAAAGAAGGACTATAAGTCTTTGCAGACTAAGAAACATCTCATCTCTGCTTTCATAAAAAACCCAGGATGATTCAGAGATTGGCTGAGACCTGAAGATTAGGCTGCATAGGGCCAACTCTGATTTATTGTTTTTATCAGATGATGCCATTTAACCCTGTGCTGGACAATATGCAGAACTCAATATTTTGGAGTGAGCAGGAAAGGAGGATGGTACTGCCCAGCCATTCACTGTCTAATCCTTCTATGTGTAATAAAGTCATACCTTCAAATTTATGTGTATCTGTGTTTCTTTTGCTTTGTGCATTTTGAACTAAATGTCTTTGTTTCCTAGTTACTATTACAGCCTGCATTTAATGATGTGGAAATATAACAACAAAAACACATACGTCTGCAAATTTCCTAACTTCGACTCTTAAATAGGGTACTTTTTGAAGGAAATGTTTTGACTTTTCATCTATGCCCATTGTTTGGATATTTAATCTGCTGTTACTTAATTCTGAAACATTTAATACAGCAAAGCACTATGCAAGCGGGTCTTTACCAAGGCAAAATAATTACCGATGCCAATTTTGATGGTTTAGTGTTTCAATAATTGCAACATGAACCACAGTTATTTTATAGCTAAAAAAATTATCAGTGAAAATTGACTGCAAGTCCTGAACAGCCAGCTTATCCAAGTTCAGTTCAGACAACAAAGGTGCAGAAGAGCCAAAGTGATTTAAGTCCTCAGTTCAATGTGTCATACCCTCCCTGACATCACTTTATTTTTTAACCATCATCCAATGGACCGTATAAGATATATAGGGGTTGATGGCTTTGGCTGCTGAATTTATGAGTAGAATCTCCTGCTGAATTGCCCCATAATTGGGTTCTTAAAATAGATTTTCTAAGATAAGTGCAGTTGTAGTTGTGTATTGTAACCAAGTTCAGAATTTTTTTTTGTAAATGTGAACCAGTCATAGGAATTTATAGGGAAAAGTATAATGGCCAGTGATTAATAATGATCATATAGATTAAATGTCATAATTAGACTGGCAAGAAGACTAATAGACCAAGAAGGAAATAGAATTTTATGAAATTTCATTAATACTAGATTTAAGCCTTGCATTCCTTCATAAAAGCTGTTTGTAGTTAAAAACATTGCAGGATTAATTTATTTCAATATTTTTGCAAAGAGATTAAAGATTCTGTAGCTTAATACTGCAGCTATTTTTGTTTTATGCATGTTTAATGAGTAATTTTATTATTAAAATAACCCAGTTCTAATCAGTCGAAATATGTATGTACCTGATTCATATCTGCATGTTTGTAATGATCTGTGAATCCTTGCTTAGAGTTTAGATTTTATTTTCCTACTTAAATAATGGATACAAAGTAGGTGTAGGGGTTTTCATTTATTTTGTTTTGGGTTTGGTTGTTAGTTTCTCTAATTCTACACATAACACTTTCAGAATTTATTTTTAGGGAAAATGAATACGTTAAAACATTTTTCTAGTTATGGTTAAGTAAAGATATTGCTGAAAACAATTGGAGTAAAAAATAGGAATTATATGCAAAAAACAAAACACAAATAAATGAAATGTTGCACATTTTGTCACAAATATTCAAATAAAGAAGGACAAAAATATCTGCTCTGGTTGTGACATTTATCTGAAGTCCTTGAAGTAATCTGATATATCTGAAATCATGCTGAAAAGCATTACCAGTGTATTTGGTACCAGCTAAAAGTATCTTATAATGATAGTTTCTTTCATTGATTTAGTAACAGCTCATCTACATTCCATGTCACTTCTACAGGGTGAAATAGGAAAAAAATGTACCAAAGTATTACAAGAGGAGGAGTTAAGAGAACTGAGCTAGGGGGACAAAAAGGTTTTCTGAGTGTGAAGTGGACTTGATCTCTCTCAGGGATACTCCTCTCAACTCACTTTGTGTCAAGCAACTAACATGGGTGAAGTTCTTGAGTTCTGCAGACAAATGCATCTCTCTCGCATCCACAAGCCCTATAGCATCAGTCAATTGGTGCACCTGTAAGTGAATTTTTCTCCTCAAAATAGAGACAGAATATTTCTACCTGAAATAGACTAAGAAGAAGCTTCCACCTCCCCCTCCCCTGCCTTCCATTTACCTTTTAATGGGAGTACAGAGAAGGAGAAGGGAGAAAGGGATGTGACAGCAGTAGGAGTGGGCTGCAGAATCAGTAGGATTGGCAGCAAAGGTTCATTCACATACGTTTATTCCACACAAAAAAAAAGAGAGTATTCAACCACTTTGAATAGATCATCATAACTGCTTGTCTGGTCAGCTTTCTGCTTAGAGTTTCAAGTTATAGGGGTCGATGTGTAATCTAGGGGTCTTGTCTAGCTGCCTCTATTAAAAAGTGTGGCACTCAATACCAGCTGCACTAAGCAGGGTGCCTCTATCTGTAATAGTGCCATCAACAATTCTGAAGATGTACTTTGAATGCACACAGGAGAGACAGGCAGTCTGTTGCAGCACTGAAATTTCCAGAGCTGGCCACAGCTGATTTTGTGCTAAATACACTAATCTTTTACATCAGCTCTAGTCCTTTAATCAGGAAGATATTCATTCATTGATATGCTCCTAGTTGAGGTAAATTAAGTTTGCTTTGACAGTCCTTTCCCTTCTTCTGAAATAATTAAGAAACAATTTGGATTTTAACTCACACAGCAGTATCAAAGGGGATTTTGGGTGCAGGGCGAGTTCTGTCACAGTTTTGCTGGATTTTTTAGTTTTTTTTTCTCTTTTTCTCCCTCTATTCTTATAGAAAGAAGCATTTATTCCGTCTGGTGATTAAATGCAAGAAATTCATTAAGAGCTCTGTTTATATTTTTCTTTTTCTTTCTTTTTTTTTTTTTTTCTGTAGAATGTGTAGGAAAAGAAGACTGGTATTAGAAACTGCACTGTCTTGAAGGTGAATTCTCACTCTGTTTTGGAACAGAGAGGAACACAAGAAAGTGGGCAGAATCTGAAGCCCTAGGAAGCCGAGTCTAGGTGTCTGAGGGTCTGGAGGCATTCCTTTTAAAGCAATAAATGTTGCTCTCCTTTGTCAGCATAGTTTCTTAGACACATTTGTTACTGTTGGCCCCTATGACCTTCTCATCTACTCACCTGAATAAATCTAAAAAGAATGGAGGGAATTAATTGCTGCTTGAATCAAAAAGTCTCATGTAAATTTACTCTTTGTGATATATACTGTAGTTACAGAATACGCTATGCTTTCCTCTTTTCACATACTTTGCATCAAGACACAATGCACATTATTTACTTAGTCATCACGTGAAAAGCTGTCAAGGACAGATGTAAAAAAGGGAGAAAGACAATCACTGTTTTTCCTTTCCAGACTCTCAGTCCCATTTCTGTTTGCTTTTGCTCCTCTGTCTTAAGGCTTAAGACTGTAAGCATCAGACCCATGTTATAAAAGCTTTCAAGCTTGCAGGCTGAGAAGAATGTGGAAACTAATAATGACATGGCCTTCAGTGCTTTGTTTGCAGTGAACAGCAACAACAAAAGATTCCTCCAATGATCTAAGCCTGCTGGAAACACAGTGCCATTTCTTTCCTTGAGATGTGAAGCAAGGAGTGTATTGAGAGCATGTTCTTCCTTTTTAGACTAAGCTGCTTGAATCCTAGTACAATTTTAAAACATGAGAGACTACAGCATCTGATCTAGATCCACAAAATTTGTCTTCGCCCCCTCATTCCCCACCCAGGCATGGACACTGGAGTTAAGAACTAGCAGAATGTCAGTGCTAGGTCTAATAGCAGCAAATACTACCTTCCTTTACCTTTTTCATGTTGATCTGCAGGAACTTGGCAAGGACAAGATACGTTTTGTTTTTTTTAAAGAACAATGTCAAACTAAAACTACAAAGTTTATTCCCTATGATAGAATACTAAATTTTGAGCTTTAGACAATCATGGACAGGACTCTTCAGAATATTTTCTGCAGAGGGAAGTTTCCATCTGATTTCAAGGTGGCATACATCAGCAAACTGATTGGCTCCACTGCTAGTCCCTAGTGTGTGTTAGGAGGAAAGCCAAGGTTTGGAATAATATTCTTGGCACTCTGTTCATTTCTGTCAGGGTTCACAGAAAACTAGAGGAAGAAGAATATAAGCTGCAGTAGCTTTGAAACTTGCTGAAACGTTTTCTCACGCCTTTCTGCTATTTTCTGTTTGCTTCATTTAAGTTCTCTCTGTTTTATGTAACTGTATGATTTCTGAATGATAGAGAAAGCTTCTTTACCTCACAATTAAGAATTTTCATAAATCTCTATTTTCCTTTTTATTTAACTTTTATTTTTACTGGATGGGTCTCTAACATTTTTACTTTGCTACGTTTTCCTGCTTTGATATTCTATTTTCTTATTTGTCTTCCCCAGACTACTGCTTTGTTTGCTTCATTATCATTCACTAGACTAGAACATCCGAACTGGGACTAGCATGTCTGAAAGTAGCATATATTTTATTGGCTCCTGCAAATATTTGGCCTGTCTTTCCATCTCTACTGGGTTTCACTCTTTTATTACATCTGCTCTGACTCTATTTTTCCCCAAATTAGGATCTGGAACTAAGAAACAAATTCCTGTACATTGCATATTGCATTATCTGTGAGTAGCCAAATAGATGAATCTGAATGTAGGACTACAGCCTTCACTGGAGTCCTCCTTAGCCAAAAGACTTATATGGTAGGTGGTCAAAACAGATAAAGACAAAAAAAAGCCCAAACAAAACCCCACAAACAAACAAACAAACAAACAATCAAACAGAAAAACCCAACAGCTTGAAAAGTAGCCCACCTTATGTACCACCTGGAAAGCTACAGGAAATTCTCCTTTTTCATACTTTTTAAAATATTGCTGCCTCTCCCAGTAATGCCATAGGAGTAATATGGGAGTAACTTCACCATTTACATCTTAAATAACACAGTTCTGATTAGATGCATTATACAGCTCCTTTTAGATTATTTCTCTGTGAGAGGAATCCAGTAGCAGACTGGGCTACTCTTATCCCTCAGGTAGCAAGGGAACTTTAATGCTGTTCCAGACTTTGTAACCATAGCCATAAATTAATCCTTTTAGTTCTTTAATAAAAAAAAACAAAACAAAACACTGTGAAGTAATCATTTATTTTTACAGAAAGGAAAAGGTTTTGCCAATAAATACCTTGTTTGAAGACAGTATTGCACACAGGGGGACATCCCAGACCAAAGTATGAATGTAAAAGTTTATTCTTACTTTAGCCACTCTGAAGCTGACCACAGGTCTTCCTGAAAAATCTGTCTACCATATATACTTGAGATAACATATAAAACAATGCTAATCTGAGTGTTATTAATAATACAAGATTAGTAAAAGCTGGCGATGGTTCATTTTCCCCTCTTTCCTACAATCATAAGGGTCCTGGCAGCAGCATTCTTTCTTTTCACTTGAAGCAACTTATACAATACATTCTCCGAACATTTCTTGAAACTGTGTGATAAAGCAAACCGTGTAGCTGCAATTGAACATATATTTTTATTAAACACAGATATTTGAAAATGCTTATTCTGTGTGCTGCAGGTTGGGAATGTCAGGTATCCTGTATGTAGTCTGGATTGAGGCAGGGTCTTGTAACAAATATTTATTTTATGCAATTTTCAAGATAAAATTAGTTTTTTCATTGACTGTCATTAGTTACCAAGACCTTTGTTTTCATCCTTATCCCCAGGGTTACACTGGATTATTTTGTCTTGAAATATCTTACTTGAGTTCAGGTTTTTCCTGCCCTGAGAAATACAGAAAGTTTGTTACAAAGCTCTGTACTTATATATGCTATTTCACATTATGTAAGTGTTTGTTTTTTTATGGAGCTAGAGCATGAGTTTATCCAGAAGCCTAAGTTAATAAAAAAGTCTTCTTATCAGGCATTGTGTCTTGGTGAAGCAAGGCCTGCTGTCTTCACCAGGCTGTACTGCATGCTTATTGATTTTTCTTGTCAAATTTAAGGTATGTTTTTGACCTATAGAAAACCAAAATGGCATGAGGCTTTCACAATAGCTGCAGGCATCTGAGGGACTTGAACTGATATCTTGTAAATCTGAGTGGGAGGACTGGCAGTAGAGTTTCCCTGAAGGTGCCTTCAGCTGTGAACTTATTAAAACCATCTTTGTAGACCTTCAGGGTACTCTGTAAGGCATTTCTATTTCCTCATGCTTTTGGACGAGAGCAAAGAGCATCAAAAGACTGATCATAGAATCACAGAATTGTTATAGTCAACCTTTAATAGAAAATTTGTCCAAATAATTTCAGACAAGTTCATTTGTAAGCATGTATCTAAATCAAAATTGGGCATAGTATAAAGGTATCTGTGCATTTAAAAGCATATTTTAGAAATAACTGTGCACTTTGTTTTGATGATATGTTACTGTGTGAAGGGGAGAAAACAAGAGAGATGGAAAATCTTCCCCATTTCTCAAGACTGATAAAACTTAACTGCTCTGGGCTGTGGGAATTTAAAATGGCCTAGTAGGCCATGGATTTGCTGACTCCTATAGAGTGCTGTGTATTGACCCATATACTGCCAAGTATAGAACAGACTTTCTGAAGATACTGCTCTACCAAAATAGAAGGCAAAGTATATGTCTTGGCATCGCTACTTGTCTAAGCAATGTAAAGAGATATATTGGGGAAAAGGAAACAGAATAAGCAGAACGAGTTCATCTATTAGTTTTTTTCTTTAACAGAAAGACAAATTTCCAAGAAACTTCATCATAAAGTCTCTGCTCATTTTGCAGAGGTTGCTTAAGATGGAGGGGTGAAATGGGAATGTGGTTATGTATGGGTCGATGGATGGTAATGTGAACAAGTGAGAAAAGTATAGATACCAAATATAGAAGAGAAATAGTGGATGTAATACAAGGTAGAAAAGGCACGAAGAAGAGGAGGAAAAGAAGTTCTTAATATACCAAAGGAAGGTTTTTGTGGTAGGAGACATGTGGCAGAAGAATGAGGTAAAGCCGAGAAAGGAGTGAATGTAAATAAACATTGCTGCTATCCAATTAGTTAGATTGTTAGTGAAATTAAATTAAAGTTGTTACAGAATTGCTGCTATTAAATATACTGCACAATAGCACAACAGATGTTCAAATCAGTGCTGAAAAGAGCACTGTAAAATAATGGTCTCATAGTGAAAAAGAACTGTACCTTATTTGGGGCAGATTGTGTCTTTCTTATTCTTGGGGGGTGTGTTTGAGTCTTTTTAGGTCCAGTGATGTTGACTGTAGTAGGAATATGGCAGTGCTGACTTCTTCACAGAGATTATTATGTGTAATAGTAATCTGGACTAGCTTGTGTCGTGTAAACCAAAACAATAGCTATAATTCATTTTACACAGGCCAACACTTTCCTTGGGGATATGCAAATTGTTAGGAATTATTTGGCCTTCTGTATTTTCACCAACAGGTGGCAATATTAATTTTTCCATTGGTCTCTGTAATGATCTGTTATTCTAAATTTTAAATAATAATCCAAATTCATTATAACATTTTCTTTTTTTTTGTCCTACTGCAAGTGTATTAGATGATAGGAAGTGAAAATATATATATTCACAATTTCCATGTGAATATATATATATTCACAATTTCCAGATTATATAATCTCACTTTAAAGAAATTAAAAGAACAGGACATGAGAACTACCAGATCACCAGAAGCACAATGCTTTTGTAGCCCAGTGCTTCCTTTTTAATTTCGAGTGCAATTCGTATGTGCTGTCTATATGGAAATGTTTACTTTAATATTGTCTATAGTCTTCCTTTTTGTGTTTAATTTTTTCTTTCCAGCTGCTTAATCACAAATTGGAGATTGACATCACGTGTGACGTGAAATATCTAAATTACTGCTTTCCAGTTTTTCAATGCTGTTCTTCTTTATATATATTCTATATTCTTGATCATCTTATTTGTTGTTCAGTATGAGCTTTTCTTCACATGTCACCATCTTAAGGATCAGAGTTATCCTGAGGCCATTGTCAATACTTGGTAGTGTTTTAACTTGAGTTTTAGTCAATTGCCAACATTCGACTTTCTAGAGCAACATTGATATGGATATAAGACATGACAGAGGTACTGTAGGTGCATCTTCATTTTCAAACTGAATTTATTTCTGTCCTGTATTTTATCTCTCTTCACACCCACTAAATTTCTTCCACTCACTCAGAAGTTAGAAATCAATATTTTTACATGCAGAGTGCCAATAATCTTTTTTTTTTTTTCCCAGCCAAAACTAACGCAGAGTTAATTGGAAGTTTTATTTGAATAGACTAAAGGATTTCTGTCATTACAAAGACAGTACATGGAAATGTATTTTCTTGAAAAAAAGAGTACCCTATCTGAAATAATACAATAGCATTTTTCAATAAAATGAACTACTTGAAAGTGATATATTGTAGTGGGTTTTGTAGCATTGTAATATCCTTGGACAGATGTATGGTAGCGGTTAAAATGATTGTCAAAACAGAAAATGTAAAGTACCAGAAAGTATCTAGACAAAATATGCATAGAGTTTTTATGATTCTTTGCCTTGGTTTTGTTTACAAGCTCTTTTTCATTAGGCAGTTTTCTTTGTGTCTCTTGAAATTATCTACAGCAGTTCTCATGGATTTGCAGCAGCTCACATCAAATAGAGTTATCAGCACTTTCTTTCACTTACAGCCTGAAAGTCATGCCACTCATGAGTCTTGAAATCCATGGTGAATCTAGGATATGCAAAAGGTGAACCACAGAAAAGGTAGTGGGTAGCACCCTAGTTATATTGAAACTGGTCATGCTCAGATTGCTCACCCCATCTGAAAAAAACAAACAAAATAAAAAACAAACCCAAAATGAGAACTTTTTCCATCAAAAATGACAGTTTTTATGAATGGAGATGGCACACAGAGATTTAACTGCTGCTTAGTTCAGATACTTCACTATCTGTGAGATGTTTCTGCTTCTCAGGCTAGAAGGAAGTTTGTAGCTTTTTCTCTCCTGCCTCTATGAATCAGCCTTGAAAGTAATTTCTTCACTGCAGTATCATTTATATCTGATATGAAAGAGCTGATATGAAGCACTCCTAGTACAGTTTCTCTCAGATACAAGGTACTGCTCTGCATTAGCCATGAATGAGTAGTAGCTTTTCAATAGCCACCACTGCAGCTGACTCAACAAGCAATAAGCTAGCAAAATTATTTCTCTGCTCCTATAAGAAGTTTTAGTTTTGCCACCCGTGATGATACCAGTAAAATGCAGACAAGTCAAACAATGTCAAAGCCTCTAGCCGTAAATGTTTAATTAGTGCTTCAGTTGCTGTTTAATTAGTATTTAACTGCAATGTGTACAGTGTTTCTAAGGTTAGCTGAAGGGCTCTCACTGATATTTTAACTTCAAGTTTTAAGACAGAGCTTCTCTCAGAAGGCAGTGGGGTGCCTCAAATTCAACCCGATAACTTACTGTATGTTATAGCTTAGCTCAAATCAGTACTAAAAGCTAAAAAGAAAGAGCACTGTAAAATAATGGCCTCATAGTGAAAAGGAACTGTACCTCATTTGGGGCAGATTAAAGAAAAAAACCCACTCTGTGCAGTGAAGTCACAAATCAAAACAGTATTCAGAATGATCTATGAAGAGCATCTTATGGATTTCAGAAATAATTGAGATATAAAGGGGTACTGGCATCACACTGAAGAAACATGTAGGCCCTTCTTCTGTCTCCAACAGAGCCATAGAGGTTTAGGAATGGGAAGCAGAACGCATGTAAAGTTGCTCTTCTTTTGGAAATTCTTTCTAACTAGCAGTGCTTCCCTGACCAAGAAACACCCATTAAGTTCATCAGCCTCAAAAACTCAGAATATCCAGAGCTGCATGACTACCCTATATATACATGAAATATTGATTCACGTTCTCAAATGCATGTTTTTTTACTGTCAACATCTGGATGCTGAGCCGAGGATTTGATGGTCAAGAACTTAGTAGTCCTTCACTTCTTAATACATGGGCAAGTTTGAACTTCCGAGAATCAGAATGTGACTTCCCTGCAACTGAAATGCAGACTAAGACTTTGCCAAACATGAGAGAAGCTGAACACAGGGTCTTGGACTTCCCACAGTCCCATTGGGGAGTTACATACAGGGCTGCTTTTCTTCTTCCCAGATAATCAGAACAGGGGCTGATACACATTCACATCTCATACCAGTTTAAAAACTTTCTGGGTAGTAGTGTAGATGATCAAACTGAATTGACTCCCAAATGACAATTTAAACCCCTGCCACCTATACCAGCTTGGAAATAGTTCAGGACAGTTCAGGACGCCAGGACAGCCTTCCACCACACTCAGTTCAGAATTAGGGCTGGTAGCCTCCTCTTCCACTCTAATTTTACAGTTGAGACAAGCTGAAATTTCCATGATTCCCCTTGGTGCCACTAATTTCGGGTCCAGATTTATCCAAGCCCAAAGACAACTCTTCAGCTCCATTAAAAGAAAATTTAATAAATAAATTAATGTAAAACTTTTTAAATCATTTCTAGGACCTTAAGCTGTGTGTAAGCTACATTCCTAGGCTTTTATGAAATCAGTAGTCTCTAAATTTGGCCCAAAGTGTTTTAGGCAATAAAGTTTTCTTAAAAATGACGAATCACCAGCAGATGTTTTCTATTAACATAGTATAGCTTTGTTATAATCCACTGAAATTGGTTTGATTTTTGCCATTTCAACAACTTTTTAGTGTGTTAGTTAATAAAAATATTTATCAGGGAGAAAATGTTACTATGCCACATCTCAATTGAAAAATTGGTCAGAAGAGTAGGTCACAGAACCTTCTTGAAAATTATGACAAATAACATTTTTAAATAAATAAAACAGTCTCAAACCCACAGCATCTTGAAATAACAACTTCTAGCATAATTAAATGCTAAAACAGAATGGAAACCTGGCATTGAAAGAAAGAGGCTAATGTTTCATCTGCAAAGAATGCTGCTCTAAAACTTTGGATTCAGCTGCGCATCTAAGCTTGATGCACTTACAGAAGTTGTAAAAGGTAAAATATAAAAGACAACATCAGGTTAACTCCCATTAAGTTTTAAAATTTTCAGCTTCTACACGTACAAATGGTGACACGAAGTCTTTTTGTTTGTTTGGTTGGTTGTTTTTTTTTTCACTTTTATTTTTTTTCTCTTTTTTCCTGATGGCAGACTGTCAGGAGGCTGAAATGCAACCTAGAGCAACCCTAGCATGAAAGAAGAGAGCCTTAAACTGACTAGAGCATTTTCCAGGCTGTTGTTCCAAAGACATTTGATGACACTGTTTGGAAGTTTTTCTAAATTGTCAATATATATTTTCCAGATCTTAACAGCATCTCATTACGTATATTTAAGCTACAGAACCATTGGCATTATGTGTGCTATACTCCTTCCTTACTGGTGTTTATTTCCTTCAAATATTTGTAGAATGTTTCCCTTGTAGTCATCACGACAGCTAGGCAAATACCTCAGAAAATTTTTGTAAATATTTGTGGAGTTCTGAAGCAGAGCTCCATATCCTACTTTTTTAAGCCACGGTGAACTTTGTCTTCTTTGTCTTCTTCGTTTAGGAGGAAAGAACTCCTTTTTCAATAACATTTTCTTCCATACATGTTAAAGTTATCTGCATTTTCTGCAGTCCTGTATATAATATTAACACATTACTGTGCTTGTTTGTTTTTTTTTCCTTAGAGACTTAACTTTCTGAATAATATTTATTTTCTTCCTTTTCTGAGGCTTTTTTAACCCCATACTTCTGAGAATCTTTCAATGTATAAAAATGCCCACCTTTGAATCAGTTGGCATGGCTATTGAGCCCCATTTATAGATATTTTTAATTGTTTAAATAATTAGTCACTGCACACCTAAAAGCAACATATACAGTTGCAGCATTTCTTCTGGGAGCTGTGCATTTCTTTCTGTGTGTTTCTTTCCTATAAAAGAAATCATGAAGTCATGGCACACTGAGTGTGATTACCTGAAACCTGTTAAGCAGTTTTTATTTCTGCACCTATCAGAGATAGGATGTGATATGATTAACTTGACTGTAAAGTAGAACCTAATTATGAATTTTTACAGTTAGGAATGGGATGCTAAATTATATAAACAGGCTCCAGGCTTTAGGGTTTTCTACTTTTTTTTTTTTTAAATATTCGGTTTGCATGCCTACATGAGGTGAAGACTAAGCCCCAGGTGAGATGACTTAATGCAATTCACAAACTACTGACAAGGCTCTGTATGCCAAGAAATACTCTGTATTTTATATTAAATAAAATTAAATAAATAATGTGTGTGTGTACATAAAGCAGGGGTAGTGCAGCATGCCTCCAGCTCTATTGTGTTTAGTTTATTTGCTTTGTGAGGACTCAACATCCCCATCATTTTTTGTATTTTCTTGATTCTAGAACATTACCTATTTCCACCCTGAAGCAAAATCTAGCTACAGTCCAGTAGTTTCAGCTCTGAAATGTATTGTGTCATGCTCAAGAGTGAGGATCACATCAAGTGCCACTCTCCACAGTGAAGAGAGCAGTAAAACACAGATCTCCTGGGACTTATCTTTTTCTCCCCCCAAATACTGAATTTCTATCTGTGCCCACAGACCTCACTTTCAAATCCTCCTGATGCCTCTAGCAGGAAGATCTGGTAGGAAAAATATAGTCTAAACAGAAGCTTAGCACAAAATCTGTTCCTCTTTGGCAGGCCGCCATCATTTCTAGGGAGTGAGAAGAAACAAAGGTTCCTACACTGTTCATAAAAGATGAAGAATTGTCTGGCTCAGCCACACTGACACCAGAACACTGGGAAATTTTTATTCCTTTTTTTTTTTCACCATATGTATATCAATGTCTTGGAAAATGTTTGCAGTGTTTATACTCCTACTGACACTCTTAGGGCATTGGATCAGTATTGTTTTACTATAAATGATGCAATGACAGTAGCAAGATATAGATTTGTAGCTTTCGCAGCTTGGCACTTCATATTATGTTAAATGCTTTATTCATATGTAATGTCTATATTGCATATTTTGGAATACTTTGAAAGTAAAAAGTGCTTGTCTTTCTGTTTAGACACTAATTTTATCATTTTAACCCATTCTTTGTTCCCTCAGAAATATTTCACAACCCAAGTCACTGATGAAACTTTTTACTCAAACACTAGTGGTGCGTAGAACAACTTTTAAGATACTTAGAATCATAGAATCACAGAATAGTTAGAGTTGGAAAGGACCTTAAGACCATCCAGTTCCAACACCCCTGCCATGGGCAGGAACTCCTTACAATAAACCGTGTCACCCAAGGCTCTGTCCAACCTGGCCTTGAACACCGCCAAGGATGGAGCATTCACAACTTCCTTGGGCAACCCATTGCAGTACCTCAACACACTCACAGTAAAGAACTTCCTCCTTATATCCAATCTAAACTTCCCCTGTTTAAGTTTTAACCCATTACCCCTTGTCCTATCACTACAGTCCCTAAGGAAGAGTCCCTCTCCAGCATCCCTATAGGCCCCCTTCAGATACTGGAAGGCTGCTATGAGGTCTCCATGCAGCCTTCTCTTCTCCAGGCTGAACAGCCCCAAATTTCCCAGCCTGTCTTCATACCGGAGGTGCTCCAGTCCCCTGATCAACCTCGTGGCCCTCCTCTGGACTTGTTCCAACATTTCCATGTTCTTTTTATGTTGAGGACACCAGAATTGCACACAATACTCCAAGTGAGGTCTCACGAGAGCAGAGGGGCAGGATCACCTCCTTCGGTCCGCTGGTCACACTCCTTTTGTTGCAGCCCAGCAAACGGTTGGCTTTCTGGGCGGCGAGCACACACTGAAGCTGGCTCATGTTAAGTTTCTCATCAACCAACACCCCCAGGTCTTTCTCCACAGGGCTGCTCTGAATCTCTTCTTTGCCCAACCTGTAGCTGTGATTGGGATTGCTCCAACCCAGGTGTAAGACCTTACACTTGTCATGGTTAAACTCCATAAGGTTAGCATCAGCCCACCTTACATGTGTGTCAAGGTCCCTCTGAACGGCATTCCTTCTCTCCAGCGTATCAACTGTGTCATCGGCAGACTTGCTGAGGGCACCCTCAATCCCACCGCCCATGTCACCACCTTGTTGTTTTTCATGTGCCTTAGCATGCCTTCCAGGAGAATCTGCTCCAGGAGAATTTTGCCAGGCACAGAGGTGAGATTGACTGGTCTGTAATTTCCTGGGTCATCCATTTTCCCCTTCTTGAAAAAGGGGTTTATATTTCCCTTTTTCCAGTCACTGGGAGCTTCACCTGACTGCCATGATCTTTCAAATATGATGGACAGTGGCTTAGCAACTTCATTTGCCAGCTCCTTGAGGACCTGTGGATGGATTTCATCAGGTCCCATGGACTTGTGCACATTCAGGTTCTTATGATGGTCTCGAACCAGATCCTCTCCTACAGTAGGCCTAAGGTCTTCATTCTCACAGTCCCTGCATCTGCCTTCCAATACTTGGGTGGTGTGGTCAGAGCCTTTGCCAGTGAAGACTGAGGCAAAGAAGTCATTAAGAACCTCAGTCTTCACCAAATCCAGGGTAGCCAGTTTTCCTGATAGCTTCCACAGAGGGCCCACATTGTGCCTAGTCTTTTATTCGCAATGCACCTATAGAATCCCTTCCTGTTATCTTTCACATCCCTAGCCACGTTTAATTCTAACTGTGCCTTTGCTTTCCTAACCTGGTCCCTAGCTTCCCAGACAATATCCCCGTATTCTTCCCAGGCCACCTGTCCTTGTGTCCACCTTTTATAAGCCTTTTTTTTTTTTCCCTCTAAGTTTCCTCAGCAGCTCCTTATCCATTCATGGAGGTCTTCTGACTCTCCTGCTGCACTTCCTTCTAGTTAGAATGCAACACTCCTGAGCTTGTAGCAGGTGATCCTTGAATGTCGACCAACAAAGCCACTTGCCAAAGCTACCTCAGCTTCTTCTGGTAACTAGGAGAAGTTGTGCAAACACTCAGCTGATTTCTAGTAGCTAAAACAGCTACTTCAGGAAATCTTAGAATATCAGTTTGTAAAGGACTTCAAGGATCACAGTGTCTACACTTTCTTGGATAAAGCACAGTCTAGACAAGATGGCCCAGTCTAGAAAAAGTTTTGAACTTGTTCAGCATTAATCTTTACTTTGAACAGCTCTGTGAGCTCCTTGTGCTTGACCAGGTGTGAAACTACCCCACTGTGTCCAGAAATTCAGAAACATGAATATGCTTCTCAGACCATTTTATTACATTTTTTATCAGGAATGCTTAATTTAAGCCTCTACTGATGTTAGGAAATCTTGGCCTTTTCACCTCACCTGGTAGCAAAGTCAAATTTCACTCCGCTGCATTTGTATACCTATGGCATCAGTATTTTCAACTTCTTTTAAAAGACCTTGTTGGATCATATCTCAATTTTTGATAATGCAGTTATTATTTAAAATAAGGAGAGGCATAATAAAATTATTTTATTGCCAGAAGTAAAATTTCCTTTTTGGAAAATGATACGTTATGATACTTTAATTTCAAATGTTGTGTTACCCAATGCTTTATGTTTTTTCATTTGACATTTCCTTTTTTATTTAAATATCTTCATAAGACTGATATAACATTGCAATGCATATACAAGTGCATATATATAATACAAGTGCAAAAAGTGTCTAAAGCTGATACTTTTCAAGCAAAAAGGCTTTGTTTTTTTTTTTCCTGGGGACAATCCCAATAAGTGACAATCATCTTCAGAGCAAAGCCACATAGGACAGAAAGTAACCTAAGAGTATAATACCTACATATAATCATAAAATAGAGTCATAGAATCAAGTAGGTTTGAAAAGACCTGTAAAATCAAGTCCAACCATTACCCTAGGAGTGCCAAGACCACCACTAAACCATGTCACTGAGGGCCTCATCTACATGGTTTTTGAACACTTCCAGGGACAGTGATTCCACTATTTCCCTGGGCAGACTGTTCCAACACCTGAGCACTCTCTCCGTGAAGAAATTTTTCCTAATATGCAATCTGAATCTCCCCTGGCCGTTACCGCTTGTCCTGTCACTTGTTACTTGGGAGAAGAAACCGACCCCAACCTCACTACAACCGCCTCTCAGAGAGTTGCAGAGTCCCCCCTGAGCCTTCTCTTCTCCAGACTAAACAACCCCAGTTCCCTCAGCCATTTCTCATAAGAGTTACTCTCCAGACCCTTCACCAGCTTCGCTATCCTTTCCGGAGCTCTGTTCAGCAACTCAATCTCTCTCTTGTAGTGAGGGGCCCAGAACTAAACACAGAATTCAAGGTGCAGCCTCACAAGTGCTGAGTACAAGGGGATGGTCACTTCCTTGTCCCTGCTGGCTACACTATTTCTGATACAGGTCAGCATGCTGTTTTCCTTCTTCTTCCCCTGGGCACAAGTTGGCTCACTCTCAGCTGCCCATCAATCAGCACCCACAGGTCCTTTTCCGCTGACCAGCTTTTCAGCCACTCTTCCCCAAGCCTGTAACATTGCATGGGGTTGTTGTGACCCAAATGCAGGACCTGGCACTTTGCCTCATTGAACCTTATACCACTGGACACTGCCCATCAATCCAGCCTGTCCAGATCCCTCTGCAGAGCTTCCCTATCATCCAGCAGATCAACACTCCCACCCAACTTGGTGCTGCCTGCAAATTTACTGAGGGTGCACTTGATCCCCTCATCCAGATCATCGGTGGAGATATTAAAAAACACCTGCCCTAATACTGAGCCCTGAGGGACACCACTAGTGACTGGTGACTAACTAGATGTGATGCCATTTAACACCACTCTTTGGGCTCAGCCATCCAGACAGTTTCCAACCCAGTGAAGAATATACTTATCCAAGCTATGAGAAGCCAGGAGGATGCTGTGGGAGACAGTGTCAAATGCTTTACTTAAGTCCACATAGACAATGTCTACAGCCTTTCCCTCATTAACCAGGCAGGTCATCTTATTGTAGAAGGAGATCAGGTTGGTCAAGCAGGACCTGCCCTTCATTAACCCATGCTGACTGGGCCTGATCCCTTTGTTTTGCAGCACGTGCTTTATGATCTTACTTAGGGTCATCTGCTGCATACCTTCCCTGACACTTAGGTCAGGATGACAGGCCTGTATTTTCCAGGGTCTTCCTTCTTGCCCATTTTGTAAAGAGGCATCATGTTGGCCAACTTCCAATCTTCTGGGACTTTCCTACTGTCTACATGTTTGCATCTCATCCAAAAGACTCCTTCATTAATGTGTCACAAAATTGTGGCATGGTTGATAGCAATGGGTCTTCTGAAATGACATATGAATATACTTGTAATTCTATTTTGAAAGGCTCTATCTATGTACATGTTCTTCCAGCTTTTTCCAATCCAAAATTGGTCCTCTATAAAGTCAAAATTCATCCCTTCTAATGGAATGGGTTAACTTACAGGGGTCTGTACCAATTAAGTAATCATCTCAACTGTCCATAAAGGTTGGCTTCTCCTGAGTTGCCTACCACAAGTCTGCTTGGTTTTTACCTTAGCTTGCCCATCACAATCTGTCATTTTTTATCTATCTTCTCCAAACCAGGCAAGGAGGTGTGTATTCATGTGTGCAGTGGGAGAATAAAGCCTTCACAAATCACCAATACCTGCTTAGCCCTTCAGCTGAAGAGTTGCAAGCTGCTGACCCTGTCAAGTACTTCAGGCAAATACCATGCCTTTAAGTGCAGGGGTAAGGGGTGGATGCTCAGAGTGATGAGGAAAAAGCATCCTTTTGGGACTGTCTGTACTTTCTTTCTGGTTTTGGGTTTGACTTTTTTTTTTTTTTACATGGGAGGAGTATTTGGTGTGTGAATGTTTTCAGTCCTACAAACCATGTGGCTTTGAATACTGACATGTCTCACTTTGAAAACAGCCCCACAGAAATTGTTGTAGAAAAAGTTTCTAATCAAAGAAAGCAATGATTTCAGAAATCAACGGGGAATAATAGAAAATTAAATCGTCTGCTTAAATTTATGAACATATATGATGTCATTATGCACACTCTGGATTTGAGATCTGATCTGACTATCATAGCACTGGAATCTATGTCTCTTGTTTTATTTTGTACATATTTTATATACTCTTCCATCTATATAGCCTTCCATCTATGTAAATAGAATTTTTTTCTCTAGCTCTTCTTTCAGTCATATTGTATTTTTACAGGAGATTTTTTTCTGTAATCAGTTGTTCTCATACAGATTGCTATAATTGTGGATTATTTTTATTCATGTTAATAATCACATTTGTTTCCGTAGAGTGTTCTCTATGTTTCTGTGTTCTTAAATTCGATAAAGAGAGCAAAGTATAATATTGGTGCTATTTCTGGTTTTGTTTAAAAGTTGAAGGGATTTACACGGAAAAGGGAAGGAAGGGTATGTCAAAACTTCTATGCTAAGTGAAAAGTTTTGTTTGTATAAATCACATACTGTATTCATCATGCTGAAGACAAATGATAAACATTACATTTCACCATTCCCATAAAAATTAAGAATCTACACCAGTAACACTAATTCTACAGCTGATTAGTTCCTTTTCTTCTTCCTTCCTCTTCCCCTGGCGTCTTTACATAGCAAGAGTCATGGCATTATTAGTTGCCATTGCTGCTTCTCACCCTAGGATTGTTGTCTAACTTGAATAGATTGCTCTGGCAAAGCATGGACTTTCATTCCTGAGGTCCACTGTTTTCATTCCTTTTCTGGGTTTTTTTTTCTGTTTTCATTTCCTGATGATGTTGTCATCATCAGTGGAGTTATGACGAATAAATTTGGTACTATTTATAGATTCTGGGCTTGTAGCCAGCTGTTTTCATGCCTTCAGTGCTATTTAAATCTATTGTTCACTTTCAAGTGCAAAGCAGCTTCCTCTCATTTTGCACCTAGAGCTGTGAGGTTTTAGAATCTAGCAAAAACAAAACGGTGGGTTTAGTCTCTGTTTAACAAGCCCACAAAATGGAAAAAAGTGGAAGTGTTGCTTCCTTTGTTTTTTGTTGTTGTCTACATGATATCACTTATTATGAGTTTTTAAACTTGAGCTTGTGCTTCCATTCAGGATAGGATATGGCATTTTAAAAGTTTGATTCAAAGGGGGTTCATTTAGAAGATTGTTTCCCTTTTATTTGATAAACTGCAATGAACATTTTTAATAACATTATACTGTTTAAAAACTCTTGAGAAATAGGGATAAATATTCACCATCCTACATGGACAAGTGCTTTTGAGATTGATGTATTGTTAATACAAAGAGAATACCTATTTGTTTATGTGCACTATACTGAGATACATCCCATTAGATTAAGGGTATGGCTCCTGCTCTTGCTCCCATAGGATCTTAGGGTTCTCCTTTTGTGTCTCCTTACTATTTATCTCATTATGGCTCTCTAAAATAGAAAAAAAAATAGAATGTTTCACAGTATCATCTCTTAAATTAAGTCCTTCAGAATACAATGAGGATATCTTGCAAGGCTATTGCTGATATAATAAAGCTGTTTGGTTACCTTGAACTGGTGCACCAACACTCTAAATCTAATAAGTCAGATAGATACAAAAAAAGGTTAATATTGTGTTTGTGACTTAAATTGATAATAAAACAGGGATTTGAAAATTAGAGTGATGCAGTGCACAATATATTCTTAGGCACAGAAGAATAAGTAGAAACAAAAGCATACCATATTGCTGGCAAGTTTCTTCCACAGCCTTTTGAAGCTTAGCCTTTGTTTATGCAGGTATAATTTGTGTTTCTGGCTTTTCAACTATAATTGAAAGATAATCTTAAGCTTTGTATCACAAACTCCCTGATTTGCAATTACACTTAGGTAGCTGCAGAGTTAAATACTGTAATGCTTAAGACAACTTGAAGTTTTGCCAGTCCCCAGTGACACTATTGTTTATTTACTAGAATAAATTTTAGAATGTGACTTGTTTGTCACAAACTTAATGCCATTCAAAAGTGCTAACTGGAATTCCTTATTACCCTAGGAGAGGATGTTTAATAAAAAAAGTTGTAGCTTGGTGATTTTGTAGTGAAGTGTAATATAATAACTTACATAATCTACTACAGTAAATACATTTTAATTATTTCTCTACTTTCTAATAGATGGGCAAATTTATTCTGATTTTAATAAAAAGGAGTTATGTCTTTTTGTGGTTGTTATCTCCTCTTTACATAAAGCACAGTCCACACTGTGAGAAAATCTAAACATTCACTTTTCTTTAGAAAGTCACTGGAATGAAGTCTGCTCCCAGTGTAAAGTCTTTTGCAAGTTAGGAAACAGCATAAAAATGTTCCCCAGCCATCTCTGAGGAAGATGATCTGGAATGGAATTCTCCAGTGTTAGTGGCTGAAGAAAGATTAAGCTCTATATGTTGAGGATGTTGAGACTACCTTGACAACATGAATTCTAGATACTCCGTGTCTGAGAGTTTTGAGTACAGGTCTAGGGCACATAGATTAGTGTTAAGGTCAAATATAGGTATTGATACAATGAAAGCAAGGAAAAGTATGTGGGGTACACTCCATCAGCAAGTACATTTGAATTTTGTAGGAACTGGAAGCTGTGGTCTCCAGAGAATCAAGATATTATTTAAGTTTCTGATAAATCCACAGTGCTCAGCTTCTGCAGGCACTAAAGGACAAGTTGCCTCCCACAGTGGGAACCTGATTCACTGACTCTTGCTATCTTGTCTCTGAAAGGCAGAAGGCAAACAAGGCTTGTGAGAGACAAGTTTCAGAAATTCTCATAAACCACCTGGAAACCTATATTTTTTTTAGCTAATAAAATTATCCTGGGCATGCAGGAAATCATTGTTGCATACTTTCAGAAAACTGCAGCTTTCTTAATACCTAAGTCTGTTTGGAATTTACAGATGAGGTGTCTGGGGGACTATGTCCCCTTATGACTCTGGTTTATTAGGCATGGCCTAATATATTATCCAGACTCCAATATGAAACAAAAGAATTACAGCTGTTGCCACTCAAAGGAATTTGATGGAGTGCAAGTCCTCACTTTCTAAGGGACCAATAATCAGGTTTCAGGTACAAGAACTGGGTGATATAGGTTCTAGGTCCTCTTCAGTTTAAGACATAAACCATCATCTCTCAACTTCTTAAAGTGACACCATAATAACAAAATAACCTTGAATGGGATCACTTTTCTGTCATTCATTTGTAAAGGAGTCACTTGTGAATAAAAGAAGAAAATGAATGTAGGACTCCTGGGTCCTGGAACAGCAAACTCCAGAGGAAGTGCTGCTGCTCCTGTAGTTAATAAGACACTGTTCTTTGGGAGATCCCATACTTTCTAGAACTGTTTATATATTTTTCACTAAACAGCTGTCAGACACAATATGTTGTCATCACCTTCACATTTCCCTCCACTTGTGTTTCAATATAAAAACCAATCATCCATTCGCAAAGGGAAAAATGTGCACAGTGATGCCTGGTAGAAAGCTTAGGGTTAGGCCGTTATTTTGAGTTCCATAAAGCTTAACCAAAGGTAGTTCTGCATTTTAGCTGACTGTCAGATGGAGAATGGCAAGAGGCACAACTAAAGTCTGGGGTTGAACTGACAAATCTGTACTGATAATGGTGTTTATGAAGGTAACAACTACCTTTTAATATTAAGAGTGGGGATCTGGGGAGGTTAGTAGGTTGTGTTTCAGACTTGACCACAAACTCACTGTGGTTTTCCTTAGGTCATTTGGGGCTGTGTGCTGTGAAAAGAAAATCTTGAAAGAGGCCTAGCCTTCAATAAATTCCATACAGAGATCCACTTTTTATGCCTTAACTCTTGTGCTTGGGAGAAAAATGTCTATAAAACTCTGAAATACTTTTACACTATAGTTCTCACTGATTCTAGCAGCAGTTCAACACAACCAGTTAAACTCCCAGCAAAGGGAGGTTCTTTGAAACTTCCTTAAACAGACCAAAAATTGTCTGCCTTCTGAGTTACCAGCTGGGCTTAAACCACAATACAGAAATATAAAAATAGGTATAAAGTCCCTGCCTCATTAGAACAGTGCATCTTTTGAACCATAATTAATTAATCTTGGAAATTATGTTTGTAATGCTCAGATGGAAAGAGAAATGTGTTATTATTATAAATAATGAATTTTCAGTGGTTGTGTGGGATTCCATGCCATGAGTCTCATTGATTTTAATGCAAGTCACATGGCTATGTCCATTCAGTGTTGTAAGTCTGCAGTGGTTTTGGATTGTAAAAAGAGATCAAAGAATCTCCATGTCAGCTGTAGTAAATGACATGTCATATGCTGAATAAGTAGGGACAGAAGTGAAATACCTACTTAAAAAACGTGGTCAAACTTGTCTGGCAAGATGTTGATACAACCTACATTACCCTAGCTAAAAGTTGGATCAATGAAAGGGTTACAATAAAAATTTGATAGAAGAAGCTATTAGACCTACCAAAAAAAATAAATTCTGGCAAGCTGTATAAAGAAATACCTGGAATTAGATTGACTTGTTATATCAGAGGCATATTAAAGTCTCAGTAGATTCTGAAGTTCCACGCTCATATATTTTCTAAATGGCTCCTTATTTGAGAGAAGGCTGATAAGAAACTGCCTCTCTTCAAGAAGGGAGTGGAAAATATAATGGACTCAGCTGGTTAGGGAGTACAAGCCAGAAGACAAAAAACACTAAGTAGTTGGAGATGAAGTGCTGAGGAGCTATCATCTACCTGCCAGGCAAAGGTCTGTTCTGAATGAGCAGAAATGGAACAGGACATGGGACATACTCACAACATGTCCATCACTTGTGGAGGGCACTGGAAATAACATTTGAGTTGCCCTCTAACTTTCGTTAGCCACTCTAGTACAGTTGCCAATTTGCACCTTTGCTTTGTTCCAGCCATTTCTACTCACCATGGGAGGCACAGTCTAGATTGCTCTCAGTGGTCTCCAGATCCTGATTTGCTATCCAGAACTTGACTCTGTTTAAAGCTAGTAACATGCAGTATTTTCCATTCAG
This sequence comes from Pezoporus occidentalis, assembly GCF_034315485.1. Classification (NCBI taxonomy): domain Eukaryota; kingdom Metazoa; phylum Chordata; class Aves; order Psittaciformes; family Psittacidae; genus Pezoporus; species Pezoporus occidentalis. The sequence continues at coordinate 820,464 of NW_026915724.1, read as the reverse complement.
CACCAACCATCTTCTTGTAACACCAGCTTCCTCAGAACTCATTTTAAACTGATACACTAATCACAAAGCCCCCCCAAATACTGCTATAACTTTCCTTACGCTGCTGTGTCCATGAATGTCTTTATCTATCAGTGATTACTTCCCTGCCAGTTCTTTCTCTGCAGCACCTTGTCTGTACATGACCCTTAATTTTTCTTTTGGATTAATGTCCCAGTGCTGTAAATATTATGGAAATGGCACAAATAAACCTTTACTTAACTAAAAATCTCTTTAAAGAGAAGGTATTTATTTCTTTTTGTACAAACTCCAAGGTAATTTTGGAAACTAAAGTCCAGATCCTCTGTCAGCAGAACACAAGTAGAACTATAAGTAGTGATGCTGCTTTAAACGGTTTCAGCTTGGGTCTCAACAGGGAAAAACATGCTTTGCAGGGTTGTCATGAGTTCTCCAGCTTCTGTCCATCTTCAAAATGGAAATAAGGCATTATATTTGCCATTGCTGCTGTTGCTGTTCTTCATCTTCTCAAAGATCCATGGGACCAGGGCTATAAACACAAAAATATTGGGAAGGAGGTTTCGTTTGAGATATATCCCATATAGATAAACAAAGTAATCTATAGGAAATCCAAGGTGAGCAGCAGTTGTCATAAGAATTACAGTAAAAGTGCAGGTTAAAGGTTCTGAACAAGATTTGACTGAATTAAACTTAAAGTGTTCAAGAAACAGAACCCTTGAAATAGTGAAAACTGCATTTTGCTAATGTGTGATTGTGGCGGATCTAGGGGAAATGTTCAGTGTTAGTCTGCTTGTTGCTACCCAAGACAAGGAACAAACTGCATGTGGTGAAGTCATTTCTACTTCTCCCAGCTCAGCCCTGTTGACTGCTGTCTGTTAGAAAAATGAAGATCAAGTTGGGGTAAAAATTGTAGCTTTCTATCCACGCTTACCTAAAATGATGACACTTGCAAATGGCCGGAGGTATAGTAAATGTAAATTACATTCGTAATAAAGGTTAGCTTAATGAGCCTTTTTGAAGTATTGCATACTTTTTTATTATAAAACTGCCATTCTGTATGTGATCAGACACAGAATTGGAGACAGTGAAGCGAAGCACTTTCATGAATAAATGATCGTAAATTTGCTGTCTTGCACAGGTGGATTAAACATTAGACATAGCCAGATATACCTGCTGGAAAAGTCAAGTTTTCTTAGTGTTATAGCAATGAGGGAATTAACTAGGCGACCAGAGCACCTTCTATATTTTTAATTTCTATATCCTTGTAAGGTAAAATCTAGGCAAAATACCAGTTAACATATTAAACCAAAAGATATTTAATAGATCTAGTCCAGTGCTAAAGGGATAATACAATGAAGAATGTCATTGACAGTAGCAGTGCTGGTTTTTTTTATATTTTCAAATATATATCTATAACATAATTAAATGCTGTTTATTAAAATATGCAGAAGGAGATATTTTTAAATATAAATTAGGAACTTTAAAACCGAAAATAATATTTACATGCCTTCCTTGTAATGATATTCAAGTTGTTCATAATTTACAGGTATTTGGACTATTATACACATTGATCTCATGAAAGTTGGCAGAAAAATCTAACTTGGTTTATTCAAATAAAGATTAGTAATTAAACATTTTTTAAAACAAATTATTTCTAATTCCATCTTTATCTTAGCCTTTTGTCTCTGCTTTGTGAAATCATCCTAAATTTTTTTTTTCTTTTCTATAAAGAATTTTAGCTATCCTTTAAATTAGTTGTACTAGTAGATTTGATTGGAAACTGGAAATAAGTTCCATGTGTTTAAGAACCTTTATATCAATCTACTTGAATTTATTATTCAATTTCTTAAACTTCATGTGATGGCACTGTCCCTACTTCCTCATTCTTGAATATATTTTGTCTTCATACAAAGTTGTTTTATAAGGAAAGCAGACTGCTATAATTCCAAGATGGTAGTCTCATCTTCCCTTTCTAATTTTTATATTATTTTTGATATTGAACATCTTGAAAAAAAATGTAGCACAAATTACAATCTGAATTTCACCCTCTGGAGTACATAAAGCAAATAAAATGCTTGTTTTATAAGTGGTTTGTATCATATAAATTAAAAAGTGTTTCAAATACATAAACTCATAAGGCTTTGAATTTTATGACCTCTGAGTTATCCTAAATACAATTTGATTGCCTTAGGGTACATTGAGCTGTTGTAAAATACAGATTGCTTTCATGAAGAGAAAGGAATCATAGAAATATGTGTGAATTTAATTTTAATGCAGTTTAAAATGTAACATCCAAGTGCAATATATAAATTTGTCATTTCTTCTTTTGACTTGTACTAAACAGCACTTTGATTATTATAAAAGTAAAATATTCAATGTTATGTTATGGTTACTGCAAGCATTGATTAAACTCTCCAGTGTTCATGAAGGCTGACAGGGATTCAAAGGAGGAAATGTAAAACTTGAAGGTACAGCAGTACAGTGACATTTCACTCTATAAAGCTGCCAATATTTTAATCCTGCTAGTAAATCATTTTCATCAGTTCAATTCCATATCTTAATTTGTGTAGCAAACAAAGTATTGGATTTATTATGTTTAATATTTAAGAATGTGATATCAATTTCCATATATCTTAAGTACCTGAACAAGAAATAGAGTTAACATTTTTAGCTTCAATTTGTTTGCTTTACAAAATAGGAATGATTAGGGATTAGGTCTAATTTTCATGCTGTGATCAGCCAAAGTTTCATTATTTGCTTTTACAGAACCTTTAGTTTCTCTGCTTAAGTGATGTCTTCGTCAGTGATCATGTTGTATTCATTTAGAGTGATGATTGATATGGTAATAGATACGGTGTGATTGAAAGCAACCTTTGTCAATAGGAAGGCCAAATACTCAAACAGTGTATTGGTCTGGGTTTGCTCATTATTGGAGACCTTTCATAGTCATATTGACTTGCTGTCCAAATGTTGTTACTTACCTGATGCTTTCATTGTTTAAATGGTATAGACCTTTGTATTGAACATGACTTTTCCCAATATTTGTCCTAAAATACACACATGGCTCAATTATCCACTGAAAATGCTTAAGGTCTATTTTCAAGGTATTAAAATAGTATTTGGTGAATATAAACTAAAATTTTGTGTCAGAGGAAAACAGGGTCCTGTACTGGTGATGTTAATACAGTGTGTCCTTTACTGCAACATTGAATTTCTTGATTTTAGGAAATGATAGGATGTTCACTTTTCCAAAATGCTTTTTTCACGGGTATGGAAGTCCAGGGAATCAACTCTCTTGTGAAAAGAGCATTCCAGGGTCACAGAAAATATTACTGTTCCCTTACATAAGTAAGTGTGGATTTTGCCATTCAAGACCTTTTCCATTATTCTAGGAGAAAATCTTCTGGCACTAATCATACATTAGATATGCCTACAAAATGTGTCCTTGATACGGATTTTAAAGAATTTCATTAATACCAGGAAAATGCAGTCCTCTTCCCTCTTCAAACTTACTTCAAAATTTGCCAAGACATCAGGCACCAATAAACAAGCAAATTCTTATGGGTACAAAATAAACCAAGAGAGAATGCGTTATGCAAAGGCAGAAAGTTTTCACTGGATTATGCCTTACAACTTCCAAGCGCACCTCAAGTAGCAGCAGAGAACTAAGATCCCCCTGGGAGGACACAGAACAAAGTCATGATTTAGTCATGAGGTTTTTCAGATGTGATGCATGGCTCTCCCCGTAAAAGGCAGTGTAATCACCACACTGAAAAATATGACTCTGTCCTTCCTGTATCTTTCACAAGACATCTACCACATCTCTCTGAAATTCAAAATTTTCTTTTGGTAAATCCTTTGCATGGCTGAAAAGGTCTTCAATAGTCTCATTTTTCCCCCCTTAATTTACTCCCAAAAGAGGGTAGTTCTACTTCAGATTGTTCCAAGTCCTATCTGACTTTTGAAAGCTTACTTAAGGTAACAACATGAAAGAATTAACTTTTGATGTATGAAAGACTGGCAAATGGAGAAAATGCAGACAAGTTTTTCTCTTTTATCCCTTGATTATATTTTCCCTAAATAAAGACACTCAACTGGAAATTTCATTCATAATTTAAAATTTATGAACTATAACAAGTGATTGTGAGACGAAATGAACCAAGCTTTGCTTACATAGTTTTCAATTAAATACATACCTCCTTCAGAAGTATGTCATGGAAGACTAGTTTGCAAGATTTGCAAGCTAAAGATATTGACACAGCAGATACACTTTTTAAAATTACTCTTAAAGATTAAGAGTTAGATGGATTTCCTTCCAAGGCCTGAGGAAGCATCTATTCTAGCCATGACATCATCTATATTTGTTTATTGTGATTTGATCAGCACTGTTTTCCTTTTAAATCACCTATTACTCCAAGTACCATCAAGCTATGACTTTTTTGAAGTTTGCTAATGCTGGTTGTCTTCCCTGCTCAGTTTGTTTGCTCTTATATCTCTGTCTGCCCATAGTTCCTGAACTTGTGGCACTAACCATTATCATACCATAGCTACTGACAATAACATGCATGAAAATATCCCTTTCTGTATTAAGTTGTGATAATGGATGGTGGAAAATATTATAGAAAAGGGTCTTTCACTTGTATAAGGTACATAATGTTCTCCCTAGATTCCTGGAAATACATGCAGGTCTGATGAATGCCCAAGGTGAAGTTTCTTTCATTCATTCATTTTTTTAACTGAGCAACCTCTTCAAATTGAATGCAGACTCTAGAAGGAGATATATATGTGCTTGTTACACTGGATAAAAAGATAAACAATTTATTTTAGTTTTCAGAGATGTGGTTGGTTTATTTTTTTTTTTAACTAAATAATGTAAATGCTATATTTAATTCTTTGGATTTTTACTTTATTTTTCTTAATGCTACCTTAATTATAAATAAATAAGAAAATTCAGACCTGTGGATATTTATTAAAAGTCTCAGGAGAGAAGCCCTCCAGCTTCCTACAGCATTTAATTTGTAGGAATTGAATGTACTCAGCATATTTACTAAAGAAATATATACTCCCTTCCAGAAAAGAGCAGTAAGTGTAAGTTTAGGTATTTGAAGTGGTTTTGCCCTCCCTTCCTTATAATACTAATGAGGTAACACTTTTATTTACATAGGAAAACAAACTAAACACATTATCAGTGTTACTGCATTCCTACTTGCAGGTCTCTTCCTATGCCACATTATATTGCACTGAAGAGGAGCTTTTACATTGCCCAGATTCTAACGTCAGATATGCAGACTCAGTGCTACTCACATGTAAAATCTAAAACTGTCTGAGATTTAAAATGTCCACTATCAGTGATAAAATGGCATAATCAGTGTTGTAATTCCTTGGCTTTATACATACTATCTGAAATTGCCCACTGAGCATCCCAGTAATGCTGGCACAAATTGCAGTGTTTATGTTTAAACTCTTGATAATTGCAAAAAGCTGTCATTGAATATCACCTGAGTACCAAGTCATGTCTCATTCTAAACAGATGAGAAAAGCATGGTATCACACACTCTGGTCTGTGAAAGGAAACTGGAAAGAGGGAAAACTTAAAGATGCTGAAATATGAAAGAGGAAGATAATATGACCAGCAAACATTGTGAAAGACAGTCCAGCAATGTGGAAAGGGGCCTGGAGAGTGCAATTAGAAACAAAGGAGATGAAAATGTCCCTGATGCTAGGCAGTCATTAGACCGAAAATGTTTACTTTTCTTTCTAGAGTGATAACAAAGTTCCATTTTTCTGACCTTTGGGAACATCTACACAGTATTGGTAGGCAGATATGATTCTAGACTTCTTTTCTGAGCTGTCAGGCACAAAGCTTCGCAAACTGGAAACTATTCTAATTATTGGCATTTTTCCCAAAAGTTGAAAAAGGAATAGGGAAACAGGAAAATTCAGGTCATAACATCCTTATTCTTCAGTAACATAAGCCAGCAAATGCTATTTTTTTACTTGATAATAGTCACTTTCTATTTTGTAAGCCAGTCTGGAATTCAGAAGTCTTTGAAGTGCTTAGTATTTATGAGTAACCTCTTCCCATGTTGAGGGAGGAAAAAAACAGCTCATGGTGAGAGGGATGGGTAGCACTATGGAGGGGTGTTGACAGGAATCAACTAAGCTTAACCAAAACAAACTTGAACATATGTTTTATAACTTTATAGTTTACCATAACAGTAACAACAAGAGTGAAGTTATTTAATGAGAGTGAGCAAAATACTCATGCTGGTAAAATGTCGGTAGTGATGAATACGGGGCAAGAAGTCACTCTAGCTGTGCAATGTTTTGCAGTAAGCATTAAAGGCACTACAAGCAAGGGGGTTTGATAAAGGTGTTTAGATTGTGAAGAAGTTGTTCGTTTTTGTAAAAAAGAGTAAAGATTTTGTCCAAATAGTCTCCCTTTGATGGTGAAGCCTTGAAGTGCTATGTGTTAAGTTCCTTTTCAAAAGAGATGAAACACTGAGGGGACTACTGAGAAAAGATGGATGCAACTAGTTGAAGCATCTATTTTAAAAACTGAAAAGACAATCAAATGATGAAATATCCCTCTGTTTAGTTGTGAGTTTATTCTAGAGGACAGTGTTGGGGAAGGATAATGTGGATGTGAGGAAAATCATAGATCTGATCTGATCTGCAAAAGGCTGAGATACTGCATTTATGTTCTACTTCCTGAATGCATGTGCAGCACTGGGCACAGCGTAACTTTGATCTGTACTAGGGCACTTTTACAGAGTAATAGCATTTGACGTTAATATGTATAAAGAACATTAGAAGAACAAAATTGTTGATCTTTAGCAGGCATTTTAGGTGAGTGGAGACAACTAACAAGAAAATGGGAATGATGTGAAGAAAACTAGGAGGATGCTTTTCAAAAAATCTGACTTATGCTGAATTAAAAAAAACAAACCCACAGACAAACAAACAACAGGATGGCAGGCGAAGGATATAATGTATTAAGCAGAGTCTGGAAGGCAGTATTTTTCAGAAGAATATATTTAGAACTATGTTCGACATTGTGAACAACAGGTACTGGAGGAAACATTTCCTTAAAATTTGGAACGTAAAGAAAACAGAGAGAAAATATCTATGTAGAGTAGATCTAATAATGAGAGAAATTGAGAGCCATGAGAAATAGAAATAAAATTTTGAATTCAGAAATTTGGGATTTAAGAGTAATGATGGAGCTGCAGAAGGAGAAAGGCTGGGGATGTAAGAAAAAAATCTGAAGAAGTGAAGGAATTGAAAATGTGTAAAGCGAAACATAGCTAAATCAATAGAAAGTTTGAAGGAAAACTACAGGTTGTGAAGGATGTAGGCATTCAGAACAAAGTCTTCTATGTTTTCTCTTAAGAAAAGTGTTGGGGGGGGGGGCAGATAAAAGGAAGGAGAGGGAAGACTAGGGAAATTCCCTAGTTTTACTTCAGTAGATGAGTAGATGGAGAGAGAAACACAGATGATGAATGCTTGGGTTAGTTTAAGGTGCAGAGGAGCAGACAAAATGATACAAAAAAGGGGCAAAGAAGTGAAAGATATAGCTGAAATTAGAGACCACAGTGATAACAGGGGGAGTGAGGTTAGGGAGGGAAGGACAAATCTGTGAGCATCACCAAATCAGAGAGGATAATAGTCTGGTGATCATAAATATGAATGAGTGACAGGCTGTGGAAGAGTGAGGGGCAGTGAAGGAGAACAAGAGGTGATCTGATAGAAAAAACATGAGAACTGAAAGACAAATAGAATGAACTGGTTCTGATTTATTTTTTTTTTTTTTTGCTTTCTCATTTAAACAAATGCTTTATCATATGATATAATTTTCTTCATACTTAAACCTCCTAATTAAACTTGAAACAGTTTTAATTTGCATTTCCAGATATCTCTCTAAAGGTTGGTTCTGCATATTACTAGGAAAAAGGAACTTAACATAAAGAAACCTTCAGGCATACCGGTAGCCAAAGGGATATTTGTTTCAGCAGAGAGGATAACTTGGTGTCTGCAGACTAATTAGCCTGTGTTTAGCTTTAGGTATTCAATTCAACTGCATAAAACTTAAATATTTCATTGGTGTCTGCCTGTCTCTGATACATCAGTTCCACCTGTATGTTAATACTCTTTGATAAGACCTTTGCTTGATGGCATGTGACTATAATTTTCTGAGTATCAGATCTGTTTAGCACTGTCCAAAATATACTGGCATGAAGATATAAATACTAATGGAGAAATTACACCATAATGAACACCCATATCATAACTCAAAATTAATTGGTTTATGTACACGAGCGCTAAGGAAAGAATCTTGGGGTTTATTTAAAGTTTGACTTTTTTTTCCCAGAATATTCATACCCTTGATTTTTTATCGCCTTCTAGCTTGTTGTATGACACATACAACATATAAAATGAAGCTCAGATTGCTACTTGCCACAAATTAAGCTGAAGAAGATCTGTGTTAGACCATCCTAAAGCTGTGAATTGAGCTTTCATATTCAAGTCACTTCTTTTCATTACAGTTGCCCCAACTATGGACTTTATTTCAGAAGGGCTTAAGATGTGAGTGCAGGCAGTTTTGACATAAGTTATAGGAATGAGTGTCAAAATGGGTGGGGAAGTTACCTCAGAAGTGAGCTGTGCAAATGGTAACTCAACTATATAAATAAATACCTGCATATACTAAAGGGATTACAGAAGAACGGGAGAACAAATGTACAGAAGTGCATGAAGACAAAAAGACTTCTTGAGGAACATTAAATACTCACAGGAAAAACAACTTTTATAGTGTGATACTACACTTTGATGAATGTGGTTTTAATACATATAACTTGGAGATGATACACTGTTATTAGAGACTTATCTTGCCTGCTGTGCAATGCAGAGGTGCTTGCTTTGATGAACTGGAATTTGCTGTCAGGAGCCCAATGGCAACAAGGAGACACATCACTATAACTAGCATTCAGAGGCTTATAGCTATAATTACCGTATATTAATACATAGGCATTTACAGGACAGAAGTAAATCATTATCTGTTTTTGTCCTCCACCATAAAATTCTTATTTCCTTCAGTGTTTTATACTGCCTGTGTGTTTCAAACTTAATCCTTCATATCAAAATAGTCTTTATACCTATACTAAGTGTTCATACCACTAAATATGTATTATTATTCTAGACTTATGAGATTTATGCATCCTGTATGAAGAAGGAAAGCAAAAGAGAAAGAAGTGAAGATTTCTTTCCTGCTTAAAAAGGATTTTACTTATTCAAAATATCTGAGAACACTAGAAAGAGAAAAAAAAGGAAAGCAGTAAATTATAGGAGCTGAATTCTTTGTTATAAGATGCATATTCAGTGGAGAAAAAAAGAAAGCTAGAAGCGTTTTAAAATTGCACATATGCAAGTAACAGCTGCTCTGGCTACCCTGTATGACATTCAGTTTTAAAACAGACAGCTTGGCTCTGTTTACGTAATTTTAGAACTGTTAGACTCTTCCTTAGAAATAACATAAATGTAACTTGTGAAAAGACTCCGTGTATTGGAAGCCACAAGGAGCTGTACAGATTTGTAAAGTTTTTTAAGTTCTGTTTAAAATTTTACGGAAAGGAAAAAAACCTCTTTGGTCATAATCCTAGAGGATTTGGAAAAGTAAATATTACTAAACATATCCCTTTCTCTTTTCACACAGATATGCAACTGACTAAATTATTACTATATGATTGCCTCAGTTTTGGGGTGGTTTTTTTTGATTGTTTGTTTGGTTTGTTGGTTTTTCGGGGGTTGTTTGGTAGGTGTCCATGAAAATCAGAAGCAGGACAAGATCTGACCCAATCTGGGCTGCCATTCGTGAAGATGTTATCCACACTTGGTTAAACTGTATATGTAATATGCAGGTATAAGAAAATATACCTGTATATTACATACTTTACATAAAAGTTATATATTGGAGACCTTCATCACTGAGATTGCCTATGGTAAAGCTTGCAATCTTGCAAATACTGTATTTGCTAGAGCAGTCTGGATGTTTACCATGTGCCTGGGCACACCCAGATAGCACACAAATTGAGACCTTCACGCACATAGGAGGAAAATAGAAGGCTTGAGCACACTACTGCCAAAATGCCAAAGAGATCAACTTTCAGGACAGTTGTCTTCTTTTTTTTTTTTTTTTTTTTTTTGAAGGAGTTGACAATAAAGTAGTGGATAAATTTAACTGATTTAACTGGATTCATCACAGGTGTTATAGTTAAAGAGTGCCATCCTCCTACCTAAGCTGTCTTACCACTGTTTGTTTTGGTCTAGTTGTTCTTTTTTCTTTTTCTTTTTTTTCTTTTTTGTTATTGTTCTACTTAATATTAAATGTATGTTACACTACCTGTGTATCTTGCTTGTGACATATATACCTGGTTTACCTTTTAATTTGCCTAGCTTGCCTTATCACCAGAGACGTAATCTATTATTGATTAAATAATTCATTTAGTTGTCCCCAAGATGACAGATCTGCATATTATCACAAGAAAGTTGATATACTGTACTTTGTTTACAAAGGTTGTACAATGTTGTACAACAGTCAGAAAGTAATGTATAACTACATTTTTATAGATTTTGCATATTATGTGCATTTCATTAACCATTAGAACCAGCAAGAAATGTATATTTATATGATAAAAAGTGAAATTGGCACTAAAATCACTCACATTTATTGGTTGTGCTCAAAGTAAGGGGAAACGGGAAAAATTCGTGTGGTGAATTAACTTTTGAACCTTTTAAGTCTCATCAGGTTTGTAAAGCTCTCACATTTATCTCTTACAATGCTGCTTTGGGAATGCACCAGAAATTTCCTCCAGTCTTCTAAAGTTTCATTTTGAGCATATGGTATACTGCACATAGTCATAGACATATACCTATTTTGCTTATTTGGCTGAATTTCTCACATGTGTTCAATGGGTTAAAAAGCATTTATCATCTTGTTATCCTCTGCTTTATAATATAATCCTGTTTCTACTTTCCACTTCTACATTGAAGTAGACATATTTTAAAGTGACAATTCTAAGAAATACTGTTCTTTCTTAACCCTCTTATCCTCTCAGTATCCCACCCAGAACGTGGATTAACATATTGAATAAAAAAGTGATCAGCCTCAGTATCATCTTTTCCAGCTACAGATCTTCACCCAAGCTCCACTTTTAGTCTCCACATGTGGAACTCACACTCTGTTCAGGAACTGTTTCAGAAATGTGCTCTGTGGGGGATTTGAAGATTTGGGTATGACGACAACAAGCAGGGAGCATGCCAGTTTGGGAGGTGTGGTTAACACCTCAGTGCTATCCTGCTGAAAATGCCAGATATAGTAGAGATATTTGTAAGTAATTAGCATCTAAGAATAGTAGGAATAGTGAACTTTTCATAATTTAAAATTTGTTCTTTCCTGCACTGGGAAATGATGATGATGCACTTCATCTTGTCAGCTAAACCAAATTATAAAAGCCTTAATTTCAATTTCAAAAATGCATTGAAACAAAAAGGAATATTGTAGGGGTTTTTCAAAGCCTCCAAAATTTTCCTAATTCTCAAGGCATTTCTTCTTTATGTAAATGTATTTTACAGGTGTTGAGTATTTTCTTTTAATAAAAAATACTCACAAAATTAACAAATATGTTAACTAGCAAAAACATACGAGCTAATCTCTAAGTGCAATGTGATAGGTAGGTACAAGGGTTTATAGCAATACTAAATGTTCAGCAAAAAATGTGCATAGGCTGCAACAGTAGGATATGAAGACTGAAAGTTAAGAAATTGGAAATACACTATTTCACTTTCTAGGCAGGTATGTTCATTTTATTTTATTTATGTATTAACTTTATGCTAAAATTACTTTGGATTTACCAGAAATTTGTCCTATGATGTTCAGTGCCCTATTACAATTAGCAAAACTATGTTAATTGCGTCAGTTTCTAAAGGAACTAAATCAGGGTATTTTTATTGATTGTATCACTCAGATAAAAAGTGCATACAGTGGATTTATAAAGACACATGTTTATGAACGTCTATGTCTGCTTATGTACTGCATAGATATTGTGTCTGATATGTATATTAGCTGAACATGTAAGTAAGCATTTTCAAGCAAGAATAACCACCCAAATCTGTGCATAATATGCCAGCATTTTCTCAGAAGTTTTTGGTGTTATTTTGCTCATGAAATTTGAACGTTATTGATGCATATCATTCTTTAGAAGCCTCCATTGGATTCAAATTATATGTACAGATTTTCAATTTATATATTTGTCATTTTTATAAGACTTCATACACTTTGTTTCAGTAGAAACAATGATTCATATGTGAAGAAAAAGATTAAAAATATATTTTCATAAAAAGTGCACAAATTATTGATAAACACATCTATGTTTGCAGACTGGTTATTTCTCAGAGGTTATTTGGGGTCATTATTGTAAATCTCATTACCTTGCTTGAAGGAGAAGGTCTCTTTCATTATTACAGTGCTGAGGTCCATATCCCCGAAGCTAATTGCAAGGTATTGCTTCAGAGTTCTAATTGTTTGCCATCAAAATAGCTGTGTAAGCTTGATTAACAGTGTTCAGCAACATTCATAATAGTCCAAGCCTGGTCCTGAATAAAATAGAAACTGGGAAAAAATCAATAAGATTTAATAAGATCAGGAACAATCACTTACAATAGTACATCAATCACACAAAGTAATAGGTGCAGGATTTGATAGGGTCCTGAACTGCCTGAGAGATTCATAACCAGTACTCGTTAATGATTTGTTCATTTGCATTTTATCAATCCAACTACAGCTGACAAGCAGAAGGAGCAGTAAGGAAATATGTTGACTTAAACTCATCAGAGTTTGCAATTAAAAAAATAACAGATGACAATAGGAAAATCAAGCGTAGCTATAGACATGGAGTGTGTGTGCATGTATGTGTGTAGATGTACCTTTTTTTGCTGCAAGATTATAATAAATTACCACACCATAGTGGCTATCGGCATTCCCATAATCCCTCAGAAAGTCTGCTTATGTCTGAGAAAAAGTACAACAAAATATAAATTTTTAAATTCTCCTCGGTGCTTCACAATGTTCTCTCTCATTGCATTTCACATAGTGTAATGCCATCACAATATTTAATATGAAACATGCATATTGTCTTGTTTTCGTACCCTTTTAAATAAATAAAGCCCTGGGCTTTGCCTTGGGCCAAACCCATATCAAACACAAAACCAATAATAATGAGATGGCTTTCTGGTGATTATTATTTAGCATTATATCTTATATCAGCATATTTTATGTCTTTCTAAAGTAATTAAGTTTTGTTTACTATCTGAACATTTTTTAAAATTGTCATGAATAAACATCAGATCTCATTTACCCAGACTCTTGCCTGTTTGCAATGCATCAATCTCTTGTTTAAAATAAGAAACCCAAAGCCGACCTAAACTAAAATGCTACAAAAAAACATGAGCTGCCTTGTATGTGGATGAGTTATTTAGAGAGCAATCTTGTGAGAATATCTGCAGAGCATGTTTGTTCGCCTGTGTCTGTTGGGTCCATTTTGATGAGTGCCTCGTTATAAACCAGATTACATACCTCCCCTTTCTAAGAAGCAGTTTGCTCTGTTAGATGTGGTAATTCTAATTTATATCCCAATTAACGTGTTTCTCTAGTATCTTGCCTTTTCATGTCCTTCCACCAGATTTTCTTTTTCCAAACTAAACCTTAAAATACTATTTTTGGGTCTCTTACGAGCATTTGTTGCTTGACTCAAAACATGCATTGACTATTTGTAGGATCCCCTTTGTTGCTCATTTCAGACAGATTCTACGTTTTAAAAGGAGAGCAGCAAATTCTAAATCAATATGTGCTCCTGTCACATCATCTTATGCTATGACAGCACCTAATACTAGTACAAAGACAAGGCTTCCTTAACGCATGGTGGCTTAAAATAGAGATTGCTATGCGGCGATGCTATACAGAAAGAGTTTAATTTGCGCTTTCTGTGCTACATTAAGCTCTTTGGCCTTGGAGACTGCAATGGAGGAGCTTCACAGGTTAGGTGAGACTGATTTTCGAGGAAAAGGGATGACTAAGATTACAGGCTGACCAACACTGTGTTTTTAAGGTTGCACCACCACCATCTCAGTTGTATGCATTTTATGAAAACAGAAGATTGGTGACTTTGGAAGAAAATTGACCAATCTCTGACGGGATTTCAGAAAGCATATTCTCTAAACTGCTATGCTGGGACATGTAAAACCTACCAGCTAGTGTATCAATCATGGATTAGTCACAATACTGATTAATTTTATAGTAATTTCAAATTTTTTATCACTTTACAAATATATCCTGTGATGGATAATTAAATCAATGAGCTATATTAAAATCAGAATAGCAGCAAAAGAAAGGGAAGAATCTGCAACAATAATTCTTGTGAAGTGGATAATCTTTTTCTGTTTCTGAGCTGGCCATGGGTAATTTGTGATTTTTTGTTTTTATGAGTATGTTTAGTAAACATGTTTCATGGAGGGACTAAAACTACAGCTTCTGAATTTGTTAGATATTCTTGGATAAAAACATTAATTTGGATATTAGACGTTTGTGATTTTACCATTGTGTTATTAATTTCTTTCAGTAGGTTTGATAAAATAGTTTCTTTTTCAGTTGCTGCTCCAGCCCCTCCTGTAAGTTGCTGCCATTGAATTGCTGATGTTCTGCAACATCTTCTAAACTGCTGGAGTCATCAACTAAAAGTAAGTCAGCACTGACTTCCATTCAGGTTAAGTCTAGGTTGCAGAGTCTAGCAAGGGCTAAAACATGTCCCTTTCTTGCTGCCATGAGGACTGTAACCTCAGAAAAGGGAAACAACTAGAAGAGTTGTCTTTTCAGTTTACTGGCAGTTGTGAGTTAACACCTTCTGTATCAAGCTATTTTCTCTTTCTTGATTAAGCATGTGTTGCTATTTCAGGAACAAAATCTTTGACTGCTGTGTTTGTAACAAATCTCTTTAAAGAAAAGTACTTTCAGATGAAAATGTCTTTCAACAGAAATCTGGACAGATTGGAATCTGCCTCTCAGATTCCCCAAATCCATGACAACAAGGCCAGGTATTTTTAATTACTGATTAATTCAGTTACATGGTGTGCAACTATGAGCTTTCTGCAATGTTAAGACCTTTCTGAGTGACTCACGGAGTGGGGATAAAATCCTGTTATCTGTCTTTGCCTGAGGGCAGTTACTTTTAGTAAGACTTCTATTTGTGGGAAACCCTGAGCCATGGAGTCTACTGCAGCATCTCTCTGGCTCTGCAGCCAGCAAGGTTGAATGCATAGGAACAGACCAAGGAAGAAGCCTCTGTAATGCCCTGGGATGCAAGGAGAGTGAGAAGTCACCAAGATGTGTGTTAAGCATAGGGGACTGGAATGATCCGTGTGATGAAGACATATCTACCATGTGCAGGCATGTCCAGTGATAGATAACATCAAAACAGTAACATTTCTTTCCAATGAGTATATAATTCCCTAGATCTTCAAGAGGCAGTAATTACCATTTTGCTCTCCAAGAGCCAACTCAGAGGCCAGATCCTTTAGACAAACTTCTCAACCAATCTAATTTATAAAGCTTAAAAACAGAATATATATGATCCCCAGAATTTCAAGGAACTTGGGAAAAATAAGGAAATTTAGAAAAACTTATTATGGTGAAGAACCATTAGAAAAGTATTTAAATTTTATTAAAATTGCGCATAAAAACAAGATAGTAATTTTCTGAGCTATCTAACAAAAAGTAGTAGCTTGTGTTTGCCATGATTTTTCTTTCCATTCTGCAAGAAGTATATTATTTACCGAATGCTTGTGATGACTCACTGAATCTAAAAATACTATGTTGCAAAGCTTATGCTTATGCTCAAAAAAATGCACCAAGCACTGGTTTTAGAAGCAGCTTTCCTTGTCTCATTCCAAAATGTTTCATCAAATAGTGTTTTAATATTGCTGCTGCTGAACTTTTAGATGCGACATGATAGCATTATTCTAGACTTTGTGAGTGTCTAAGTGTCTAATGGCACTATAATTTTATGTCTTTGTAGAAAAAAGTAACTATGGAAAGGTCTTTCAATATTCTGGGTGAATAAGAAGCAAAATACACTGAATTGGGCATTGTTCCACAAGAAGAAAACGTAAAAGAAACATCTGATTCTAGGCAACAGCTGCTGGCCTGTAAAGACACATCACACTAGAATGTTTTCCTCTTCTAATGCAGAGATAGAAAAGAAAGGATTTCAGCAGTATGGCACTGATTTGTGTACAATAAAGATACTCAGAAAAGTATTATGACCTGTGGCTGACAAGTGGTCCATACACTGGTTGTGATACCCACAGACTTGGTGAATGAGTCCAGGGTTTATAGAGGCTATAAAGCAGGTCTGCAGATGAAGCTGAAAAAAAAAACTTCCAGCTTATGTACTTCTAAATGCTATACATGTACTAGCATGCACCTTCAAGACCTAGTTTTGAAATGAACAGATTAAAAGTAAGGCAAATTCTGAAGAGGTCTTTTTAGATAATACTTATACTGACCAGAGCCTGAAATCTGTCTTTCAGTGAATTCCAATTTGGAAGGCTCTATGTTTGACTTCTATTTCAAGCTTTTGCCCTTGAATGTTTAAAATATGTTTAATTTTCTTCTTCTCTTTCTTCTTCTTTCTCTCTTTATCTTCTTCCTCTTCTTCATTGTGTTCTTCTTCATCTTCTTCTTTGTCATCTTCTTTTAATTTTTTTTTTTGCCATCATCTTTTTTCTTTTTTTTTCTTGTTTTAAACTTGTCACCATGTTATCATTTTTTGTCATGTGTGTTATTCCAGAAGGATTTGATGTCTGGAGTGATTGCATAAATCAACTCAACTATGTCACTACTTGTAAGTTTGTAATGTGTTAACTCTCTTCATAATTTACATAATGTTTAAATAATATACCTTCTTTTTCCCTTATCCCTACATTAATGTGATTAGAATCAGTGGAAGCGCTGTAATTTTCTTGTAAGCTGTGTTATCCACCTACGCTTGCTTATTACAAGAAGTATCATTTCTAAAACTAGCAGCCTCTGATCAGTTTAGCTGTCAAAAATTATTTTTTTCCAAGAACATAAATACTTTATAAAATATATTATTGCTTCTACTTAGTATTCTCTTTAAGGTAAACAAACAACAACAGAAAATTGTTGCTTTATCTTATTTATTTCCATGCCTGCATCGAACTGTAAGTAGTAGTGGAATACATCTTCTGATATATTATGCAATTAAATTGATGGATTGTTAATTGAGTCAGTATGGCATACCATATGTGTACTCCTGACCTGAATGTCACTGGTCAGATTAAGGCTTCACACATTTGGCCAAAGAACATATGCTGTTATTGAGAATGTGGGTCTAGATGGGATAAGGATTTTAGTCCATGGAAAAAAAAATCATAACTGGCTTTGCTCTTTGGTTGTAGGACCTCCTGGCTCCTTAGGAGTTCAGCTGTAAAGGACTTTTTAAAAATAATGAAAGTTATTAATTAAAAGCTTACTGACATCATGGCCATTAACTTTGGCAAGCTGTTTCATTAATTTATTTGATCTCTCTTATTACATGACACATCGTCACCACAGAACTTTTGCCTTTGCACGTAAAGCTTTATATCTTATTAGTTTTTAATTTGTGAGTTTAGTTTTTTTTTTTTATTCCAAATACCTTCTTTCTTAATGAAATGAAATATTTCACTTATTGGTAGCCATAATACCAAAGTAAAAGAGGGAGGGGAGTTCATGCATCTTTAATGACAGTGACACATAGACAACAAAACACATACAGACTCTCAGATGGAAACATGCATGTATATTTAGTTACATCACAGTTGCAAAAAAATAGGTATTTTAAAAAATGTCTCACTAAAACATTGTTTTCACAATGATTAGTCTTAGGTTTTGGCAGATTTAGTATTTCCGTTTTATCTTATTTATCTAAATAGTATTTAATCACATTCTATTTTTTGTCAGCTATTTTGCATATTTTTCTTCTAAAACAGCTATTAGGGGAGCTATTTTAGCTTCACAAATGTTTTAAAGTAAATTATGTTATTTTACAAAATTATTGCTGCAGAGCATACACTGAGCAATAATGTTTTATCTTTGACATCACTTTGATGACTCATCCATTTTGACAGGTAACTGCTTTAAAGCTATTTAGTTTGCATCAACACTGAGATAAAACGAGACTTGAACAATATGTACTATAGAAGCAAATAAATATATTGTCATTACATCGTTAGAAAAACAAAGACCTGTAATGGAAAAAAAAGCTAATAGAGAAATATCTTTGATTCAGTCATGTTTATTACAGAAAACTTGTATATCCTTTGTCCACTGACTTATCCTAGGAAAAGAGTAGTACTGTCTCTGCTGCATAATTTGTTACTGCCACATTGAGGAAGATTATGATAATGTACATAGAACAAAATTGACAACAATGGAGGAGTCCTGTAATTGTGAACTAAATTCAAGGAGGCTGCTCTGAGCATGAGAACTAACAGTGTCTTCATTATGATTAGCTTACCTTTTCAAGTGTTCTGCTAGGAACCTCTATCACATAAATTGAGGCAGGAACTTTATTATCATCACTATAGCAACTGCAGGGAAATTTATTTCAAAACAGTTGGCCACCTGAAAATTTCCTTGTGATAGAAAAAGCAGCAGATGATATATATATTTTAATTTATTTACGTTTATTCTTGTTCTGAAGAGTTCCATAAATGAATGCAAGGCTTCTTTTTGTTATTATTTTTTTAAGACAAGATGGCCAGTTCCACTTTGATTTTTATTTTTATATAGATTTTTTTTGTTATCTATCTTCTCCTAGTAAAACAAAAAAAATGTGCTGGTGGATTTTGGTTGTGTCATTATATATAAAATTTTAATTATGCAAAGATACGGAATATTTCAAATTGATCCATTTAATGCACAATTTTATCTTCATTTTTTAATTTTTAAGCTTAGCTGTTACCTGGCTTTTCTTTCGACTTTGATCTTAAATCACATAAACTCTTAGCAAGAATTATGAAGTGTGCATTTTTTTTTTAATTATTTTTCCACAATGTTATCATATTCTGTGCCTAAAGAAAAGGGACAACTACACAGATGAGTTTGTAGAGGATGTGAGTGAACTGTAGATGCACAAAGAAATTGAATGCAAATACAAGGAAGTGTCTTTTTTTTTGCCCATAAAAGGACTGATCACATGTTCACAGCTGGAATTTTTATGCAGAACTCTTTTCTCCTAAAATTGCACAACCCCTCTATTGTTGCATTTTTTGTAATTATAAAACGAGCAGCAGACTGCAGACATTCTTAATGTTTCAGAAAGTGGCATGAGTCTTTTATTGCAATCACACAACTAAATTTCTTTTTTATTCCTTTTTTTTTTTTAAATCAAAAGAGCAAGAAAAAAACACACGGGGATTTGAAATGTGTGTTTGTTTAACTCAGCAGGGAGAAACTGAGAAATATTTCAGCTGCCTTGAACCCCTTTTCCTCTGCAAAACATAGAAAGAAGTGTAAAAATTCTTATTATTTATGCATTGGGAGTGGTGTTCCATTATGAAAGTGCTGTGTATCTCAAAGGTACCCCATATAACACATTTCGGTCACTGTTTTAACAACTGCCTTTTTTTTTTTTTTTAACGCAGTATACAGTTTCCTGCAATCTGCATTAATAAGGACATCACATGATGGGGACTTCCTTAGATCTCTTTGACATTAGCATCTTCCTTGTAGCCAAATTGCTCTAAAATCTTCCTAATAAAGACGGGTATATGGTGCATTGGGTTTCAGAGTTCTCCTTCTTCTACTGTGAAATGGAAATATGTTAATTTGTTGCCACAGACAGGAAGATATTTAAAGAATTATCAAAGATGAGAATGCAAGATTGAATGCAAAACAGTCAATGTGGTTGAAAGTTTCAGATATTTTGCATGAGGCTATTTCATCTGTTACAGTTTTTGGAATCTCACCTTAAGAGGCTACTTGTCCCAGGTCCTTACATAACTCATAGAGAAAGTTTGCCCTTCCAGAACATTATCAGTATTGCTCTCTGGAAGTGCCTTTCCTCTTGCACTGACTATCTAGGAGTCTAGCTTCATTGGATTTTTCCTTACTAGCCTCATTTCAGTAAAAATCCATCAGGTCAAAATCCTATCACTCTCAAACCTCTCACAGAAGACACATTTTTCAATTGCAATATGGTTGTAGGTCTTTTTGTTGTTTGGGGTTTTGTTGTTGTTGTTGTGTGGGATTTAGGGTTATAGTGGGATTATTTCTTGATGGGTTCTGGTTGGGGTTTTTGTTGTTTGTTTTCTTTGTTTTTTTGTTTTTGTTTTTTTGTTAATTTACTTTGGAATAAGGTTGTTTTGTATCTACAAAAGCTTAAAATATATGCTAAAAAAAAACAGAGGGTCAAGTCTTGAATGTATTTTTGTTAATGGGGATTTTGCTCATCACCCCTCAGGGGTCAGTATTTCACAATTGTACACAAATTAAAGGTAAGTTAATGGAAGTTTCTGTCTTGGAAATGTGAGTGGGACAAATCTGGTTATCTATGTGAATAACCAGAGATGAAAGCCTTTTTTTGGTGCTACTTAAAATAATTGATAAAAGAATATTAGGTATTATAATCCATAAAAATGCAAGTAACTACTTTGTGAAATAAAGTGCTAGTGCTTTGAAATTTTATCTCTAGACATTGTATTTGCCATTATAAAATGTTGTTCATCCATTTTGCAGCTTAAAATATTTTTGAAATTGAGATCTGAATTTATTAAGGTAGAGGATCTGTACACTAATCCATTAGGGCCAACTCCAGAATTTTACTGCAGTGCCATCAGCACCAGCCTTGCTCTGCATGGATTTACCATTCTGCTAGCACTTACCCACTTGTAGTGTTAACACCTCTTCAGTGTACGGAAACCTATGTATCTGTCAGGGCCCTGAGAGCACCCACAGTCTGTGCTACCTCTCCAGGGGCCTTGGCTGCCTTATCTCAGAGTCATCTCTGACATAGAGCAGTGGTGGGACCTTGGTCAGACCTGCAAAAGGAAGGACCTTGTCAGGAGTACCCACCTCCCTTCACCTGAGAATTGAGGTATCCAAGCCCTAGACCTGGGTCCTCACTGTAGCCTGTCTTTGTACCTCACTGATCCTGACCATGACCCACTGACCTGACTTTCTGGCTTGACTCTGGAACTGGCCCATCAACAGGGACTTATCTGTGATCCCTGCTAATCCAAATCTCCATCAACAATTCTGCCACACTTCTCATTGGGCACAGTGGGATGGCACTCATCAATGTGCCACTGTCCTGCCAGCAGGCCTGTCACCCACAGACTCCATTCAAGTCCTCCTCCCTGCAGAGCAGCTTCCTCCCCCTGCTCCCTGGTAGTACAATTGCCAAGGGAGAGCCAGAAGGAAATAGAAAAGCAATGCTCCAACAAAAGTTGTTCAAGAATTTCTTTCATTCATTTCATTCTTCGTGCATGCTTTGATAAACTTGTATCTGGAAATATTTTCCTATCTAGAATGTCAGGTTTTGGTCAAGATGTAAGAGACAGCATGTATACCCATTTTAGCCAATAATGCACTGATTTTCAAGAACATAGAAGAGCTGATTGAAATCACTTTTTTGTTGGATACAGGACAGTGACTTGAGCCTGAGTTGCTATACAGCCCCTCTGTGCCCTCAAATCTCATATACTCCTTTATGAGAAAATATTCCATTTGGCAAAGCAGGCATTGTGCCAGAAAATGGATGATTAACTCCACAACCAAAGGATTAAAGTGCTTGTTTGGGACTTAGATTTAGGAATTCCAGCTTTGAATTCCGCTGTAATGGAGGTCTGTGCAAAACCCAGCACCTTCAAAAGAAGGAAGCGGGGCAGATGCTCAAGGACTATGGCATTGACATGGCATGCTGGGACCTGGAAAGTGACTACTTGAACCTCATTTCTCAAACACAAATAAATAAAAGAAACAGTAGACAATTGGATAGCTGAGGGAAGCTGAATGTTTGTGTTCAATAGTTTGTCCTCAAACTCTCTTTCTGAGGAAAAAATAGGTGTTGTGGTGAAGAATGGAAAATTTTAAGTTTTTTGGTTTGAAATTCCAACTCATTTCTGCCTGTTCAAAGGGGTATCTTTTTCATATTCTGATGCACTAGTGGTACCACTTCAAACTTAAAAAAAAATGGAAGTAAAAAATATCACAGTTTGAGTTTCATGTCTGTTCTCTCTTCCTGGACATCAAATGTAAACTTTGTCATAAGAAGTTGCTTCATAAGATTTCTTGTTCTCTGCCATTTACAACCCTTTTAAATGTTGGAAATAACTCATGCATAATACATTAGGTGAAAAGTCTATAAATTTTTTTTGCTTTTAATTTATTTAGAAATCAAATTAATCTTATTTTTCTCATTGTGTATATTTTTATTCCTTATAAAACAATCATTAAAACATTTGAAATAAGAGTGGAATAACAAAGCATATCAAATATGTAGCTTTAATAATAGATTGCACTGTTAAGTCAGAAAGAATTAAGTAATTGTAGACAGTAAATATTTTAATGCATGTTCTCCTCGTGGCTTTTTAATTCAGTTACTTACATTAGAATAGTTGCATAACAAAACAAAAATATTATAGAAAGCTTTTTTGTTAGTATTTTTAAGTTTAGGCATTTAGGATACATATGAATGAGCAATATTGAGTTTATATCTAATTTAAGAAATTGTTTTGAAGGAGTTAAGAACACAGGGCCTCAGAAGGACAGAAGGGAAGGGAGGTATCTCACTCTGTTAGAAGAAAAGTGGTAAGATTCCTCTAAGGTCATCTATTCACAGTATGAAGCTTGGGTAGAGAAATACACCTAAATCAGGAGCTTGACCATGAGTGGCCTGTGGGGTTCTGTGAAAACTCATCAATCTCTTTAACTGAGAATAGGGCAGAAGAAGGGAATGTGAATTTATAGACAGATCTTTTTAATCAGAACTTTTCTGATGGTAAAATACAGGTGAAAGTTTCCCATTTGAAGTATTAAACATATAAATATTATTACAAATATAGTGTACCTTTATCAAAACCTTTTGAATTCTCTATGAGCCTAAATTCCATTAACTCTTGAAGCTTTTTAGATGCTTTTAAAAACTTAAGTTACATATCTAAATAACAAGTATTTTTAAAATAGTTATTGATACCCTGTCCTCAATGTCTAAAATAATGTATAATGGGAAAAAAATGATGGCAAGGCATAAGCACTGTGCAGGGCAAAAGACACGCTTTTAAGTGAATGCGCCAGTCAGAAAGAGTAGTCTTAGTCTTTTAAATATATATCTAACACTTCATGCTTCGAATGACTCACCCAGTTTTCTTCATGGAGCTTCCTGTAGAGTGATGCCATTAAACCTTTTGAGACACAATAGATTTTCCAAAGAAATAAAGGCCTCTGTGCATTGCTTGAAAGCCTGTCCCTTCATCATTCAGCTGGAGCTCTCAATGTGACCTCTCCTGACCTTGGTGAAAATACCAGGGCAGCACAAACACCACCACCAGAAAAAAACAAAACAAAACAAAACAAAACAAAAAACAAACCAAACTGTTACCTCTTAGACACTTCATGAACATGAGAGGAAGTAGAGGGTCGAGAGAGCATTACTGACACAGTGCCTTCCCTCCACTGAAGGCAATTGCTGACTCCTGAGGTGGAAAGTCATCTCCTTTCTCAAAAAGCTGCAGAGACACAACATTCTCTGTACCCTCATTGCACCCACTAAACATTATATGTGCATAGCGCTTTGGCCAGCTGCAAGGGGATAGAGGACAGCTATGTGACACCTTCAAGACCTCCTTCCCCTTCATTTGCAGTAAAATGGGGAAATATACACTTAGAAAACACCATTTGCTCCCTCATTCCTAGTGAGAGATTATAGATCAACATCAAGTATTAGAGACCGGCACTTTTACAGGATTCAGCCTCAGGAACAGTTTTCTGCTCTTTACTGTACTTTGGTTTGGCTGATTTTTATGCATTAGTACAGAAGATACTTTTCAATATTCAAATGGATGCCAAGCACAGTAGTATAGTGCATTAACCTTTCCCTTTGAGATATTTTAGTTCAATTGGTGGCAGAGAAAACCACAAACTGTGGCACAACTGTCAGTCTCATAAATGATTTGTGACTGTGTAAATGCAGATGCCACAGCTGTCATGTAATCTGCACACAGGCTATACTGGGAATGTAATTCAGACCCTTCTGCTCCAAGAACATGGGCCTTTTCCATTTTTACAGTTCCATTAGCTGTTGAAATGACTTAAAACTAGAACAATTTATCCTTTCCCTTTTGAACTTTAGTAAAATAGGACAGAGCTCTGAATGAGCTTTCATTTACCAACCAAAATTCTCCCAATGTGATTTTTCTAAAGCAAACATTTAAATCCAGTGTTATATAAAAGTTGTCAATGGTATTTTAGAGAGCTGTACAAAACTTTGAAAGTAAAGCTCAGAAACAGATATATTTTCCTGGTTTCTAGTGTCACTGCAAACCACAGATTCATGAACCTGGATTGAGTATAACATCTAATTTATGGGTTTGAGTGGAAACCACCTAAAAAGCTTCAAATACCTAGGAGCTTTTATTGTAAAAGACCCCAAACTGCAATTCTGGCTAAGATTTGCTTTTTGAGGGAGTCCCTTTGAACCAAATAATCACAAAAGAATACTAGAGGAAATGAAATCATGTAAACCTAAGTCAGCAGGACACATACCAACATTCTGGAATCAAAACAAGGGGCAGATCTCTCATGCGTTTCCTTTGGAGGCCCAGGATAGGGGACAGTCACAAAGCCCACTGGGTATATACCTCTTCCTAGTAGAAGATAAGGTGGCTATTTCCTTTCTGTTTAAGAGAGCTCCAAGGATCAAAAGGAATTTTACAGGCTGCAGGAGTCAGAAACATAAACAAGCATGAAAGAAATTTGCAAATTCCCTATTATTTCCTGATAAAAGGTAACAATTCTTTGTCCACTTCTGAGTAACAGATTATCTATTCCTGTGTAGAAGAAATGCAACATTTTTCTGAAACTTAATATGCAGCTATTCTGAAAGCATTACAGGAAGCAATATTTCCTCAGCTACTGCATTTAAATATAACAGCTGTGCTGAATATAATTTTGTACTTTCCTCATTTCTTTTTATTCAGAGACAGTTTGCAATTCTTTCCACCACTCCAATTCATTGAACCTATAGGTCTTCTGGCAATTGTTATAGTAAAAGACTGGAACAGAAATGTAGTGTTTAGTTGTTGCTTCCAAAATCTGGACTACCAGTAACTTAATGAACCCTCTGGAGATCTGCTCCCATGTGGAGCAGCTTGTGTCTGTGCTTAAGAAGCTTTAAATTAGTTATTTCTTAGAATACCCTGTGATGAAGGCACTGCTACCAACTGCTTTTCTTGTCACCACCTCATCAGGGCAATAAACTAATTAGTTGTTGCTATACTAAGGGTCATTTCTATTTTAAATTCTTGCTGGGGATACATAGCACTTCACAATTTGCAGAGTCAGCATTTTCAGTTCATTATGATTGCAAATGAATATGTTTCTTCACAAAAGCAGTTTTGTTGTCAAAAAGGACTTGTTACATTGCTATTTTATGAAGTACTAGCACAATATGGGGATGTGGGGTGGGAAAGAAGAGAGCAGGAGGTAGTTTGCTTCTTGAGATATTTCAACCATTCATTTTTTGTGAATGTTTTCAAAAAATATTTGGTCCCCAATTAAAAGTAGCCACATGCTGCTTCTAAATCACTGTTGGCAAGAAATGCCAGTATAGGCCAGAAGTACAGCTCACATCTACTGGAGATTTAGGATTTTTCCTTGGAAACTTCTACCTATAGAGAAATCACTTCATCCCTGAAAATTAAATAGGCTTGAGAACTTGGACTGTGTCTTTTGGTCTGTATGAATGTCCATGTACTTACAGCTGTGGGAGGCAGCATCAGAACCTCATTTTGCCAAAATTTGATCTTACATTCTGCCATGTCCCCTGTAAAAAGATGAACACCCTTATGTTCTAACATGTTCTCAGCAGAAATTTGGAAGATTGGCTCCAGCAATAGTCTCATACAGAGTACATGATTAACTCACATGTTAATTTCATGGAACCATGTCACAGCACCTGCCAATGGGGAAATGAGCCTGACAGATGCAGTTGCCAAAGTAAAGCATATGACTGGTAGTGTTTAAACCTAGTGGGTAGCACAGCCCAATGCAACAGCTTTCTCATTCCCCTCCAGTGGGATGGTAGAGGTGAGAAACATCATGGGTTGAGGTAAAGTAAAGCTGCACGTGCAAGAAAAGAAAAATAACAAATTAATTCACTACTTCCTAGATGTTTAGACTTTTCCAGAAAAACAGGTCTCCATCGCATGTAATGGTCGCTTAGAAAGACAGATGAAATCATTCCAAATGTCCCTTCCTTCCTCCGTCTTCCCCACAGCTTTTATTGTTGAGAATGATGTCATATAGTACAGGATATACCTTGGGTCAGTTGGGGTCACTTTCCCAGCTGTGTCTCCACCTAACTTCTCATATACACCCCCAGCCTAATCGCTGAGAAGCAGAAAAGGCCTTGATACTGTACAAGCACTGTTCAGCAATAACTGAAACATTCCTATGCTGTCCATGCTGGTTTCATCACAAATCAAAAACACAGCACTATACAGTTACTATAAGGAAAATTAACTCTACTGAAGCTAAAACCAGTAATCAGATAGTTTCCCAGAAGTGCTATCACCAGAAAAATAATTGGGCATTGCATTTATCTGTTGGGCATTG
Organism: Pezoporus occidentalis; assembly: GCF_034315485.1. Lineage (NCBI taxonomy): Eukaryota > Metazoa > Chordata > Aves > Psittaciformes > Psittacidae > Pezoporus > Pezoporus occidentalis. Next base: position 793,502 of record NW_026915724.1, on the reverse strand, counting down.
TGCATTTGCCATGAGATTTGGTTAAGACATAATCATTAGAATAAGAATTGATACTACATAAAATTAAAGTAAAATTAAGCCCAAGTCACTTCTTCGACGATTTGTGTAGCTGATAAGTATGGCAGTTGTGAAGAGCTTTCTCTTCATGAGGACAAGGATAAAAGTTCCTGCTCTGGTGAGAGTTGGCCTTCACAGCCATTATTACCTTAAGCATGCTTTGGAGTCCTAAAGAGGTAATAAAAAAAAAAAAGATGGGCATGAAAATCAGTCTTTTTCTTCCTTTTGTGTCTATCACACAAAGTAATTCATAAACAATACAAACACTAAAAACATGCTTCAATTTCACTACCTAGAAAGAGTACCCTTGATACTGGAATCTAAAACATTTTTATGAAATACTTTTGCCCAATACACAGTATCTTAAAGTGCTACAACAGGATTATGAAAGTGTACCTTGACCCTTCCTTGTAAATTATTTCAAAAGACAAAGAAAATCCTGTATTTATCCAATCCCTGTCTTGTAGTTTGTCTTTCTCCCATTTTATATGTTTGAATGTTTAGTTAAACTGTTCTTTAGTTCTGTATGAAATTTGATGTTAGGTCCTCTTGGCACTCCTGAATTTCCAAAAATTTTGTAGCCTAATATTTTTATTTTTAAAGGCATAACAAAGACAGCAACCAGAAAAGCCACTAAATTAAAGATAATCTGCCAGCCACAAAATGACAGAAGAGAGTAAAAAGAACTTTTTTTGTTTGTTTGTTTAAGATTTCTAAACACCTTAGTCAAAAAAAGATCCCTAATAAGGAATTCTTCTGCAGAAAGAAAATTTAGGGAGAGTCTGATGTAGTGGTTCTTCCATCCTCTGCCAAAATTGAAGATTTTGGTTACTGCTTTGCATCTGAATCAGAACAATTTTTGTCTATTACTGGGCTCTCCTTTCTAGAACAGACTTCTCACTTACTTTTGTGGACAGTTCAACTTCCCTTCTGAGGCTAAGAAAGCTCAAGAGATCAGGCTTTTAGTGAACTAAGTGCTCTTTCCCACTAAGATCATAGGTGGACAATCAAGTCTTCAAACTAGGGAAGTGCCATGGTGCAGAATTAAAGGGTATAGCAAACTGGGAGGTTTGAATAACACCCTCAGTAGCTAGCTCAAGGATAGTACAACTCAGGTGCTTGCATCTCTGGAGCCATGGTATAAAGGATAGCTCCAAACTTCTGTAATATTGTTTAATTTATCACCAAAAGTAGGAAACATCATTTGCTTTTGTATGTGCAATTAAAGAAGAAAGACTGAAAAGCTTTCTGCAACTATGAAACTGAGGCCTGAGGCAACTGGTGGTCAGAAGAAATACTGTTATGTTTACTCTGATGACTCTTCTGTGCTGACTCTGGGTAGAGACATCAAGCCAGCTGAACAGAGTCCCACCAGGGTATAAAAGGGGATAGACAGAGACCAGGAAAGAAATGTGTTGCTATGCAAACAGTGCCACGTCTTTTGAAGTAGAGAATTAATCCTGAATGCATTTAGGACACAAGACCTGAAAGGCAGGCTTAGTAGGAGGTAATCTGCTCAATGCCCTTTCCTTTTGCATGGCTAAAAATAGTTATGGGATCTGCCCCCGTTCATCTGTTCGTCCTTTATTTTTTTTCAAATCTACCTCTCAATAATATCTTGCATTTTATACTGCTTTTCATCCTAATGATTCCTAAAATGTGCAAATTTAGCAAACTGATATGTAAACAATATACAGGGATTATTCATCCACCACTGCAACACAATCAGCTCAGCAGTTCTTTACGACTGAAAATATTGGTGTGTTGGCCCTGACCGGCAGCTGTTCTTGCTGGTGGTGACATCTTCACAGCAGCTTCTGAAAATGTTCCTTTGAGAGGTACAATGCACTGAGTTTTATGTCCCTGGGTAATTGAGAATTTGAAGCAAACACTGTGTGAAAAACATGTCCACATGTAGTTAAAGAGAAGGGCTAAGAGATTGTCAGCTTCAGCTATGACGTGTTTTGGTTCTGCAGAGGTAGACAGACTGATAACCTTGGGGCTAATCTTGACCATGCTCAAATTTGCAGAGCTTTCATAGAATCCCAATGGAATTCTCTTAGAGGAAAAAAAAAATGGAAAAGAGTGGTTCATTGAATGAGTGACTTCATTCTACTTTTCTGTGGCATTGCAGAGGATAGTAGTATCCCCCACCAGTCCTCTTGAGACTCATAAATACGGAGGAAACTGAATGGCTTGGATGCCTGTTGAATGGAAACACATAGACATATCAGCCACAGCAATAAAGTAATCGTTAGGGAAAAAAGAAAAAAAAAAAAGGCCCCTTCCATGGACAAGTAGGGGTGGGGAAGCACGTCAAAAAGCACCTTCTCATTCTCTTATATTTCTGTGAAGCTGTAAGCCTCTGAAACCCTGCTCTCAATGTTTCCTTTTAAGGTCACTTCATGGGTGTTTTTGTACAGCAAGGTACAAAAATATCTCTGATCTCTGCATGAAGGAGGGGAGGCTTCAGATGTGACAGAGGGCAAGAAGCTCAGTACATGAACCTTCTATGTTCCTTTGAAAGGACAATGCTGAAGCCAGTAAAGATCTACCCTGTTTCAGGATCACGGGGTCAGCATGATTTTCCTGCTGCAACTTAACATGCCTGTTTTTGAAAATTTTGGCCCACAGAAGGCATTTAGCTGAATTTATCTACCTTTGGACACATCATCTCCTGTTTGGGTAAGGGATTACAAATGTATAAGACATTGAAGTGGTAACACCATTTAGAGGATGGAAGAATCCTGGCAGATCATTGATGCTGCTGGCAGCCTGTCTAACATACCTATAATTCAAACTTTTGAAGCTCCTATGGTATAGATATGAAAGGAGATTGCAGCCCTATGAATTTTATGCTTTGTTTTTGTCATATGGGTGGATGATGACACCAAATATTTGGTCTGGAACTGAGTATGCTGCATATTTATGCATTCAGAAACTTGAGCCAGACTAGAATGCTCAAATCATTTATGAATTTTTAGTAGTCTTCCTACTGTAAATGTTTAAAGCTATAGCTTGTTAATAAGATATTTGATAGTAGTGCTCAAAAAAGACACCACTTAGGAGTTACTAAAAAACATCTACAGAGCTTAATTTTTTTTTAGGAAAATAAAGGGATGTGGCCATATTTCTTCTCCCTCTCAATAAACTCCACAGAGGCAGCTAAGCAAAGATGTAAACCAAATAGTTGAAAAATCAGATTGCAACTTGCATAAAACCAAATGAGATAAAATAGGTTCCAATTGTGTTTTAGTACCAAAAAAATCATATTTTACAGTAAGATATTTTAGGTGTGTGTGCACACATACACATATATATATGTGTATATACATGCATGTGTGTACATTTACATATGTATGTATATATATATGCACACAAGTAGAAATATAAAACCACACATGTCATTAAAAAAGAAACAAAAAGGGTTTGTTGGAGGCTTATATTATGCTGACTGTTTTACCCGTGGTCATAATCTGCATCATCCTACCAGACACTGTTTTAATTAAAAAAGAGAAAAAAAAGTAATGAAGCCGCTAAAAGAACTAATTTATTATTTGTAGCAAGTATTTATAATAATTGATTTTGTGCCACGGATTTGTGTAAACCTGTAATATGAAAGACACCATCAAGAACACAATATTTATTTTCCTTGTCTAATGTGCCATAGTGTTTCCAAGATTGCAATGCTACAAATAAGAGTAATGTCTGATGGGACACATTGAACAGTTCCCCTGAGACCCTGAAAGGACAGCATATGATAACTTTCAGGGGCCCATTTATAACAGCAAGATTTCCTTTAATGTCTACATGTTTCTAATGTGAACTATGCAAAAATGATAAGAAACTGCATGGAAAGAAGTATTTTTTCATATTGTATTAATTTTAATTGGCTTTTGTGTTTCTTCACTGGTACAGCACTTGCTTTGCTCCAGAAGGATGCATAAATGCTTAACCTAGCATAATTATGCATATACATTCTTTTTCCTTTAGTAATTTGTACTTTAATTATATTTATCATTTGGTACACTTTACATTTGTGTGACTCAGAGTAATTTAAAAGTGTTTCATTTTCACAGGTTTCTACTGTTTTTCTATAGATAAATTAGGAAAGCTTGGGAAATTGCATAGTGAAAATTGAAACAAGGACTATATAATGCCTTTTGGTGTATACTTCAAAGCATGCTTCTGTGTATGTGCTTGATTTACATTTAGCAATATCTAAGTGCAAATAGTAATCATACACTGAAGTAAACTGTACTATATGTAATTGCTTCCTCTGTTTCTTCAATTGCAGTTGCAATCCCATAGATTCCAATCTTGACAGGTAGCATAATTAGAAAATTCTCTTTGTCTTATTAAATGTGACTCTTCTCAATAGAATTCACTTCGTTGCAGGCAAAGAACAGAAAATATACTTCAAATCTAAAATGGGAAATCAAGGGGGACTGTTTTAGTTTTATCTGTCTTTGTGCAAGCGACATTATTATCAAAGGATATTGTAATGCTGAAAATGTACTTTTGGGATTTAAATCACGTATTAGCCTGGAAAGCAAAAAGTGCTGTAGGGCCCATGCAATATATTTTCTCATTAATCTGATTGAAAGATTATCCTTCCTATAGCTATGAAAAGTCTAATACCCATATATCCATCTTTCCTGCTAGTAAAATTCAGCTTTGTGCATAGTCATTGTCTCTTGTGTCTGAGGTCCTACGCGCTTCTTCATTTCTCTGTATAAGCCTATCCGTATTAAAATAAATTCAGAACAGGCCGCCATTTCAAGCACACATTTTGATTATTTCATATGCTGCTGAGGAAAATGGAAGTATCAGCAAATCATGCAGTTTTCTGGTAATGTAATGCTGTCATTACCTCAGTGGTCATGTGAAAAAGTTTAGCTATAATATCTTTGACAAACGTTCAGTGAGTCAAAACAGTGCATTTAAATTAAATGCAGATATGAATGAGCCATTATTACAATCACAACTCCAGCTTAGAAATTATTAAATATGAATATATACACTTTCGCAGTAACCTGACATTTGTAATACATAACTGGCTGTGCATTTCTCACCCCCCTCCTCCTGTTTTCTGCCCATCATCCCCCAGATTGAGAACAGAGGAAGTCATTTTGATCAGAGGCTGCACACAGTAATTGAAGACACTCCTGATGATTTCATGCAATCAGAGTGGCACATTATTTGTGATGAAAATTAAGTAAAGAAGGAAAGCAGATTTATAGGTTGCCTTGCTTATGGTCAACCATCTTCACAAAAGATTAGCATTTCTATCCTAGCCACCCCAACAGCATATATACTTTTCCACATCATAGATTTACTGAAATTTTTTTATAACCTTAGTCATATCTTGCAGTACCTCCTGATTTTAAGCTTTTAATGAAACTACAGAAGGTGTCTTAAACTGGATGATTTCTATTCTGAGCTCTTTGAGTGCTGATAGCATGAACAGTATAGATGGCTCTAGCCATAACTGTCACACAGATAATATTCTTTTATGCCTCGAGACACTAAGATGGTGTTGTAGATAACCAAAAGGAATAAGCTGCCACCATCACTAATCTGCAGCTTTGAAACACTATAGCTTTTGCATGGTTAAGAGAAGGTAAAATCACCTAGAAATGTAATATAGGAGACATTTTTAAGTGAACATAGAAGAAAGAACTAAAGGCTTTCATATTTTGTAATCTATACCCACTCTGGATCAAATCAACTATATCTTCTTTTTCTGCGTTTATGTATAACAATTGAAAATGCACAAGAAGCTGAAGCCTTTGAATCCTCCAGGATACTTTCACTAATATGGTAAAATTGAAATATGGGGAATAGTTAGCTTTATTGTCCCCTTCAGAGTTTAACTTTCAAGATGTTTCATGTAGACCTTTGGTTGGTTTTATAATACATGTAACAGATTTTGTCTACAATAATACCCGCTTTGAGCCAGAGGGATATAATTTCTGTTGATTATTTTTCAATGTGTAAAAGCAAATGCTACTGAAACTTTAACAGAAGACTGGACTTTATTTACATTTGTCTTAGTAAAGCTCACCAAATTAAAAATAAAACTATATAGAAGTAATGTAGAAAGTGAAACTATTAGAGTCTGTTCTACTTTAAGGTAGGATTGCTACAAATAGCCTTGTTTATTCTTATTCTTTAGAAATATTTCTGAACAAATGTTTTTAGCATTCATGTTGCATATAATTATTTTTATTGTTTCTCCTCTATAAAACCTTGTGTGCTACCATTAAAATGTAATTTATAATAAATAAATAAAACAAGGAACCAGTATAATTTTTGCCACCTATATTTTTTTTCAACACACAGTTTAGAAATCCTCAATCAAAAATCCTGTTGTTGTGAGAATACAGCCTGACAAGAAAGTGTCAGAAAAGCAGTGAAGGAAAAATGATGAACTAAACATCAGCAGAGTTGGACCCACTATAAAGCATATTTTCTTTGTATGTTTTTTAGTTACTGCAGTACATTCTCTAGAGAAAAGAGAAATTCTACTTTAAAGTCTCAAGCACTAAGCCCATCATTTTTTAGTTGAACCTATGAACTATCAATAATAATTTGCTAATTTGTGCTCAAAAATACAATTCTTGTTGGGACAAAAATACAAAGCATGCAGGAATCTTTTAAATGCACAGCAGTATTTGAAATTGAACCACAGTGACTTGTTGTTATGGCATGCTGACATTATTGCTTCTTGTATATAGTTACATAATGATCTCTGAAGCCAGACTTTAAAAATGGTCTGTAAAGTAGTAAAGGGACGTCAAAATCTGGCTTTACCATTTTCTAAGCTCCATGCGAAGTGGTACTTATGATTCTTCTGTGCAAACAACTGAATTCAGTTGAATGTAAAACAAAATATGATTACATTTCTTCCCACTGCAAGAGATGTGTTCCCTAGTAATGAATTTCAAACTCTACTTCTAATTGAAAATGGGATTTTAATCTCTCACCTTGCTACAGATTCAATTAACGCCAATCCCACTCCACACTCAATTCCACTTGACTTTGGGTAGCTCTGAAGCCTGTCATTGTTGCTTTTATGGCAAAAAACAGGTTTCCAGTTAGTAGGTGATCTGGAAACCACAAATATTTTGGTTGAGAAAAATGCTAGGTTCTGAGGAGAAACACTGAGTCAGAAACAGGAATTCATTCTCATTTTGTTACTTCACCTATTACCTTGTTTCAAATTGTCTTAGTATTAATTCCAGAGTTATTTTAAAAGAGGTTCCCAGCAACAAGACATATCACTCGTATTCATAGCACTGCCACTTAAAGAAATGTCATTTTTAGCCCCAGTAGTGGGTGAAGGAAAAGGATTTTTACTTACTGTCGTGCTGCTGCTGTTCACACAACCTATTTGAGTCTCACCACCAGAAGAGCTCACAAATGGTCTGAAAGAAGTAACTATCTGTAAGTTTATCCCTATCTAGTTATATTTACAGATAGTAGAAGAGGTATCATTTAAAATTGTTTGTCTAGAAAGTTAATACATGGTCATCTCACAAATTAATTATATTCTGTTTTCACTTGCATTCATCACAAAACACCTGCTTTTGATTAGTGTACATATTTTGCCTTTGAATTAAGGTAGTCTAACATTAATGAAAGAATATGATATGAGTGTCTAGAAGATGTTTATTATATACCAGCACAAAAATGCACCAAAACACAGAAAGCGATCCTTGCATTTGCCGTTAATGTGGCTCTATGCAGACCTTTACACTGCACCTTCTCCCTCCTTTCCAGGCAAAACATAAGTTATTCCTTTTTTGAATATGAATACTGTACAATAGATGAATATATGCTTTCAAGCTTTCCGTCCTTATTCTGTTGAAAAAGAAGCATATAATTCTCTAACTTCTGATTTTGTCTTGAAAGGTGCAAAAGATCCTCAATTTTCCAAAGGATTTAAACCAAGCTAGCCACTTTCTTTGGTTTGTTGGGTTGGTTTTTTGGGGGGGTTTCTGGTTTGTTTTTTTTTTCTCAGTTGGCCTTGTGCTTGTGCTGCAGCCAGGCACATTCTATATCTGGATATGCAACACTTTGTCCTTAGAGAGGAAGACAAAATTGTATATAGAAACAGAAATACCGCAGCACACTCTCTTAGTGTACTTTCTCTGAAAGCACCTACACTTACTTGTCCTAAATAATCTATTGTATCATCTGCTTTGCACTTTGCCATTGAGTTACTGAAAATAAAAGCAAGAGAAGTGATTAACAGAAAAGTTGGTTCCATGTGAACTAAAACAAATTCAAGAAGCGTTAGTACAAGGAATACATTTACCAGCTCATCTGAGTGCAGTGATGGTCTACCAAAGCAGTCAGCAGCTAGACAGGCTGAGAGAACTGGATTGGTTCAGCCTTGCAAAAAGACAGCTTACTGATGTCTATGATTTCTGAATGGTAGTGTTAAGTGAAGACATTCTGACTTCTCTAAACTAGATGACCTCCAGCTGTCTGTTCCAGAGTTTGAGGATTCTAGGTGAGAGAAGAGACAAATAGTGAACTCTCAAGCAGTTTATTAATATAGGAAAAGATACAGAATCTAACAGATACAGTAAAGGATATTTCTGAAGAGTGTAAATCTTACCAACCCCAAGGACCCTGTGAAGATGATCAGGAAATGAGCTCTGAGGATCATCATTGCAGTACAAGATGGCAGGCTCAACCTTAGCAGGCGTCCACACAGAGGCAATGTTGATCTGGGTGCTATGAGGTTCTGCCTCCCTCACATGACATGAGGTTCAGGAATTTATACTGACAAAAATGCACACTCATTCTGATGCAGGGGGCCAGCCTACATCTGGAGAAGTGGCCAGCAATATCTAGAAAGGTCTCCAAAGTTCGAGACTTTTCCAGGGAGTTCTAAAGTGGAACTTTCCAGGTAGGAGCCAAAGCAGCCAAACAGTACTTTTCTGTCTTTGTGTGTTTCACCACAGACCTTATCTGTTGTCCCTGACACACTGTCCTCATCCATTTTAAAAGTTTCTGTGATGCCACTATTTTGAAGTTTAGGTCATTTAAGTTGACTATTCAACTTCAAATTTTGACAAGTACCCCCAAAACTGATATATTCTGCATAGTTTGGAAAAGGAAAAAAAGGTGTTACGCTTAAGCAGCATTGGTGCTACAGAACAGTGGCCAGGGAGTGCTTAGACAGTATAAAATAAAAATTCAAAAGCCCACTAGTAATCATGAACAAAATTATTATATTCATAATTTCACTTTCATTAAGATTCTTGAAGTGTCGGATGATACTTTCCAACCCATTATTACTAGGCAAAAAGGAATGTCATGTAACGTTGAAAATGTTTGAAATATTAGGAGTGCTATTTGAAATTTACAAACTACTTTCATCATGTAATTTTAGCAACATACTGGAATTACTACAGTGTTAGTAATATACATACTGGAAAAGCAAGTACTACACAGGTGATTTTATATAAGGACTTTCATTTTCTCAAGCATGATACTCTGTTATCCTATGCAGTCGTAAAGCAATGATAAATAAGTCATGTGGCAAATATGATGTTATGAAAACTATGCCTGCACAGCTCAACCGCTATAAGCCATCTTGCTTTTTAAAAACTTACAGTGTTTAGAGAGCATAGAATATAAACATTACATCTGAATTTTTTAAAAGGGCAGAATTATTTATGACCAATAACAACATCTCTGGCTATATTGCAAAAATAAGCTTTATCAGATCTTATGCTTCTGGACATTGAAAAGTTCAGGATATAATTTTTATATGCACACACATTTTCTCTAAAGTTTTTGGTTTTGCTTCTCTTCTATTTGATTTGTGTTTTTTGGAAGCTAAATAAATTCATTGGTAAAAGGAGCAGACCACTGCATCTAGTAAAACTTTAATGAGTCTAGAACTTACTTTATGATTCTAGAACATAGTTTCTTTAATGAAAAAGAATACATACCTGTATTATGTTACAAGTCACTGTAACTGTCTAGCAATTTTTTTCATTTATGCAGAGTCTGATAATGCTTCTAAATGAAAAATAATGTTATTTTCCCCTCATGCTTTGGGGAAATGAAATATTAGTGAGAGTATTATAAATCAAGAGTTCCAATATCACAGAAGCATCACATTGAAATAGGTTACCAGTTAGAAACTGAGGACTTCTGTTGCTACTACTGTTTTGCTTTCCATTCCAAGGCAGATCTTGATCAAACACATCTTGACACACCTTATGATGCAATAGTGTATAAAAAATCTGAAAATATCTTGCCTTGTATAGGTATCTACTGCAAGAATTGAGAACAAAGTTGGTCAAACGAGAAAACGTAAAAGGGATCCCTGTGTTACAGCCTCTTTGTTGAATTTGATTCACTACAAAATAATTAAATTGTTCTGAGTGGTTTCTTAAAGAAAAAACTTTTGCAGTTGGTTATTAGTTGAGTTTAATCAATCTTAGAAACTTGTGCTCTTGTCTTCAAAAGAACTGAGAGATTCTAGCTGCAACTAATTTTAATAGGAACTGTATTCTGAGCACACAATACTTTAGAAGAATGCTATTAATGTTAAAAATTCAATCTGTGAGGTAAAGTACCCAAACTTAATGGATTATTTACTATGTTCCTCCCTCCATGCAAAATGAAAAGAGCAGTTTTCAGTGCATTTTATGCATGCATAAGTACACATATGTACAGCATTTCAGTTCTGTGGGTGATGAACACTATAGAAAAGTTCATTATAAAATTAATAATTTTACACTTAGTATTGGGTTTGGCTTGTGTCAGGTGAGCAGCCAATGGCAGGGGTAAAAAGAGACATTAAACAAGCTCTGATTCCTTGAGCCTGTCTGTCTTATGCAATGAATCAGGCTGGGGTCTGGTGGGAAAAATAAAATTTTATCATAATATTTTTATGGGCATTTGAACTGGCTCTGGTTCTTAGTTCCATTTGAAATATCTGAGAACAGAGTCATGGTAGGGTCTACTCAATTCTCTGTGGGAAGACTTTGAAAGTCAGAGTAGTTCTACTGCAACAAACTAGTCAAACTAATCAGCACTGTGGGAGAAGCCTAAGCTGGATTTCATCTACAAAAAAAGCTGGAGAATCTAGCAAAATTTCAATTAGGGAAGTGGACAGTGTAACTTTTTCCTGTGATTGTTGTTCTGTTTAGGTGTGCAATGAAATCATACCAAGGTTCAGAACCTGAGAAAATAACGAAGAAAAATTACGCCTGCCTTTTGCTTTCAATTGTATTTTTAAATGTGTTCACTGATCAATTGGTTGGAAAATTTTTTTCCAATATAAGTTCAAATACATTTAGACTGCTTTGTCTTCAGACATGCTGAACTTCCTCAATTCCTTTTACATTCCATAGCAACTGAAGGTTCTCAGCACTCTGTATTATTGAGAAATTAAAGAGCAATTTAGTTAATTTGATACTTTGAGAGAATATGTGGGATTTGAGAAAGATATTGGAATATCTGTAGATATTATGGAGTGGTGTGTGCTCAACTCTAGCTGAATGAACAGCAACTTGAGTTATAATCCCAGGAACCAGATCAATCACAGTTTCTGATTATAACGGAAAATTAGTGACAGTGCAGCTGGATGTGCATAGACACCATTAGAGGTTTAAACAGTACAACATGGCTTGTGATGTTGTAACATGTATGATCCATGACAAATGGAGAAAGCTTGATTTCTCTTCAAACCAATTGCAATGTTTGTCATCTCAATGAAACAATTTTGGTACTAAAATTATTGTAGTCAGATGATGTAAGATTTCAAAATGTTAAAAAAAAGTCTCTTTCTTGCTCACAAAATGCGCTCCAATTTTGTGGATAAATAATACTTTCACAGTGTAAATAATGTTATTATAGTATTTTAACTACAGAATGATCTACATGTCCTGTAAGACTAAATTATTTTTCAAGTAACTTTCAAGAATTAATGGTATAGCTTGTAAAATACCAACATATGAAAAGAACATAAACCATGTGTGTATTTGAGATAGATGTTCTTATAAATATCTAGAGATAGATGTTCTTATAAATATGTATAAATAAATGGGGTCTCTGTGTGTGTTTAGGTTTTTGGTTTTACTTGACACATAGCTTGATTTGTTAATATAGTAAGACATAATTTGCTTTCATCAACAAAGCTCGCTCAAAATGGCCAATCTTCATGGGTCCCTTCTTTTCAATAAAACATAGTTCTTTCTTTGAACATTTATAGAATTTCTCAGGACACCAGTCATCTGAGGGTTAAGGCACCACATGCACCCACAGAGACCTGCCAGGTCACCAGCACCTGTGCTAGGTTCTCACCTCCATGAGTGAAAGGACCATTCATTCAGTGCTGCAGTTTTAGTGTTTAGATGCTCTGCTGCAACTCCCAACACTAGTGCTGAGACCTGGGCTGAAAGTCTGGGCCACAGTGGTGGTACCTAGGCTAGGCAGAAAGCAGTAAATCAAAAGAAAAGAAGGCGATATATATACTACCTTTTTCCAGAGAGCAACGTTTCAGTTTTTACAGGGAAATCAAACAGTGTTCATGCACTTTCTACTTAAATGGACATATAAGAGCATTAGGTCTTCTGTTCCTTCAAGTTCTTCTCTCTAGTGAGAAAAAACGCTTTCATGAAGGTTTAATTTAACTGTAGAAAAAAAAAAATCTCTGTGGATAAAATCACTAATATGTATCTCAAAAGGGATATTTCTGAGAGATGAAAACTTTCAGAGGAAGCAGGGTTGATTTGATTATAAGTGTACAAAGCTCAGAATTCCCAGTGGTGCGATAATCCTTAAAATGAAAATGCTTCCTAAACAGAACACTGTATGGGAGCATCTTTCAACACACACTTATCTGAAGTTCTTTACAAACAAAATCCCTATCAGCAACAAATTCTTTTGGGATAAAGGAGATCTATTGGAATTAAAGTCAAGCTCAACGAGCCTATGGTGGTTTTGAGGATGTGATCAATTTTATTATAGAAAAAGAAAAAGGTTTACAGCTAGAAAATATATGCCTGCCTCTAGCAAAATATGACTCATCTTTATTATCAATCCAATATTGAGTAATATTTTATTAATAAAGGCAGAAATTTAAATCTATGAGTAGTCATTTTGGTCCACTGCTCAACACTAGTAAAAAGTTATACCAGAAGATTTGGAGAAATAGTGTGCAAACAAAAACAGCAGAGAAGGTTAACTTGAGAGGTTATTTTTCTACCTTTATCAACTTGATGTTCAAAAACTGCTTTCCCTTACCTTTTGGGGTTTGTTTTGCTGTTTGTTTTTTTTTTTTTCCAAAGGCAATTATATATTTTTTTTTTATTTTTAGGGCCTTTCAACTTCATTATTTTCCTGTCCTTTACGAATATTGTTATCTCATGTGCAAATACAGTATTTCTCTGGTTTATATAAAGACCAGAGTTGTGTCCTCCCCCCATTCCATCCCCATCCCTTTTTATTCTCTCTGTCTTTTTAAAATATCTAGGATATCAAGTAAATGGATGTCTCATCTTTGGGAAGCTATTGTGACCTACCAATCTTTCTAGCACATAAATGTTGGAAGCAAAAGTTTTTCAAAACATCCTCTTGTGATATTAAATATATACAGTTTTGTCAATGTGAAAGAAGTCACCAAGAAATAACTTTTTCTTCATTAGACACGATTAAATGTCACAACAACTAATAATTGAGTAATATTTCCTCAGCTGCTGTTTTCACAATAAACTTTCTATGTTTGTCCAGTATTCGAACAAAACCAGCTCAGGGAATGATGTTTTACTGCTACATTCAAATAACTAGAAGTGATGCTTGTCTTAAAAATCTCTGCCTTTTTTATAGTATACTGTATTTTGATTGTTGATTCTACAGTATAATTAGTAACTACACACAATAATATAGTAGATTTTTTGACTTGTTTACTCTCACTGCCTTGATTTCATGGTGAGATTGTGATGAGCAACTCCCATTTACTCATGAGTTCAGCATTAAGATAATTGTATAATAAATTGCAATCAATGAGGACCCTTAAAGACTGCCACTTTATTTTCAGTTGTTATTGTTTTTAAACACAAATCTTGACAACTAATTTTGGCTAGCACACATCAAGTGGCATTCAGAGTAAAAAAGGAAATTTGTATATAGTTATGAAAACTGATACCTGTTTTATCTCTGTTATCAAAGATCTTATAGGAAGAGTATTTATATTTTATAGTCCAACAAGAGGTTAATACGCAGTCAGATCTGTAAGTAATTTAATAAAAAAGTAAACAATTCATCATTAGTTGATACTTCACATTTTAATCTGTTTGTTTTATTGGTTGTTCTCTTTTCTCATAGGGTTTTTTTTTGAGGCTTTTCTGAAACAAAATATGCTATACCTTTGAGCCAAACCACAGTAAAATGATTCTGTCTAACTCTAAGAGACTAAACTATTTCTTTTCAAATTTTATAACAATATATGACATGTCAATTTAAACAAAATACACAATATTTGCTGACTGCAGTAAAAGGTTGATATTAAAATAATGTATTGCTGTTAAGAGCAGATAATTGAGCATACTGAAGTTTAGGTACTTTCTGCTATAATAAATGCAATACAAAAACCCAATGTTCTCCTAACAAAGGGTACTTGCACAGATAATATTTGGTATCTAGAATTTTACACCTCCTCAGTGTGATTGCTAAGCAGAAATCTATTTCTTGTACATTTATTCCACAATATATTTTAAAATATGTGTATCACGTCCTAAACAGTTTAGTGGCAGGAAATATTATTAATCGTTAGTAAGATTTTCTTTCTGGGCAATGGGATGTGCGTGTGTGTCTGTGTGTGTGTCTGTCCATGTTTGTATATGCCTGTATTTAAAAAAAAAAAAATCTTACCTCTTGAGCTTGATTCTTTCTGAATTTACCCTGGTGAGCCACCACGTGTTCTTCTATTTGTTATATTAAAAAAAAAAAAGAGAGAAAAAAATCCATAAAACCTCCAAATCCTAGCTCATCAGTGTTCTAGTGCAAATAAAAAATGCCTCTTGCTGTTAGAGTAAAACTTTTACGCAATTCTCAAACTTTAAGACAAGATAATTTGCACTCCTTCTTTCCTGTAAAATTCTGCTCTCTTTCACTTGTTCCATACAGACATGTCTCTTTTTGTGCTTAGTATAACCCAAGTATCTCTATTTTTCAGGCTTCTTGACACCTTGCTTTACCTGCAAGTATTGGAAAGGATGTAATCATCTATATTTGCTACTTCATTCAGTTTTTCCCACTTCCTTCCACTAAAATTGTGCCTACCTTGTCCAAGTTAACACTTGACCCTGAAACTCTAGATCCCAGAAGGAGCTTTTCTCAGGTCTTACTACAGCTCTTCTAAAAGTTCTTGTACTCAGATTCTTTCCAGATTTCCCCTGTGACTAACAGTCCCTGAACTGACCTATCACTCTGAATAATTCTCTACAGCAAACAGGTTCTTACCCATTGTTGTGGTCTAAGTGCAGTCAGTAACCCACACAGCCCGCTCACTCCTCCCCTTCTCCCCCACACCCCCACTCCTGGACAGACGGGGAGGAGAATCAGAAGAATGTAACTCCCACAGACTGAGGTAAGAGAAGACCAGTAACTAAGGTATAACACAAACCACTACTGCTACCACCAATAATAATAATAATGATAAGGGAAATAATAATGGAAGGGAATACAATACCACCTGTCAATACCCAGCCTGACCAAGCAGAGAACTAGCCCTTCTGGGTAACTCTCACTTACACCCTGGGCATGACGTGCTGTGGTATGGAATACCCCTTTGGCTAGTTTGGGTCAGGTGTCCTGTCTCTGCTTCCTCCCGGCTTCCAAGTTGGATGGGAGTTTTGATCTGCTGGATGATAGGAGGATCTGGACAGGCTGGATTGATGGGCAGTTGCAAATGGTATGAGGTTCAACAAGGCAAACTGGCAGGCCCTGTATTTGAGCCACAACAACCCCATGCAACACTACAGGCTTGGGGAAGAGTGGCTGGAAAGCTGCTCGGTGGAAAAGGACCTGTGGGTGCTAACTAATGGCCAGCTGAGAGTGGCTGGAAAGCTGGTAAGTGGAAAAGGACCTTAGAGGGTGCAGAGTGACAGCCAGCTGAACATGATTAAAAACAAACAAACAAACAAATCTTGAAGCAGGATGAGTTTGCCCATTTGAAAATGAAATATGACAATCCTCTCCAAATGATACCATTTTTTTTGTGTGCGTTTGAACAGAGTGTGTATTTGACTTCTCTTCAAAATGAAGATAAATTTTATGAGAGTTGGGTTGCTGTGCCTTTTGTCTAGAGATCCTCTAAATTTTAGTGTTTTGTGTTATACTTGTATTCTGTCACTGAAACCCACCTTCTTTTTTGATTTGTCTACAGTAATTTGTTGTTGAAAAGTTCTGCTCATCAGTTGTCACGTTAACATGTTAACTGGTCATTGAAGCTGTGGAATCTTGTGTCTGCTTCCAGTGAGCTGTGCCATAGGTCACTGTCAGCAAGCTTGCCACTAAAAGTGGCCAAAGAAAATCTGTCTGCAACATCTACTTAACTTTACCACTTCTATTTTTCCTGCAAGTTGTTGTCCGACACACTGGAATAAGACTGTGAAAATTTTTTAAGGGATTTTGAGGTTCAATAAATTTTAGAATAAAGTAATGAATACACCTGCACACTTTCTGCAGTCCATATAAATTCTGCAGTAATATAATTCAAACTAAATTTACACACAACCAATTTAAACTGTATCAGTTTAATTTTTTTTCCTCCTCTCCAAATAAGATGCAAAACTATATAAAAGTCAAATTCAATTCCCTGTCAAAAATTTTGCCATTTTTTGTGGGAACCGGAAATTCAAGAGGGTATGTAACTGAGATGCAAGGATAGTCTAGAGTCTTCCAGAATGGGAAAATAAGTCTGAGAAATTTAAAATAGTTTTAAATAAAATAAGTTCTGGTTTATTTACAGTTTACGCTGCCTTTTCCAGGGAGGAGGAAATTACTTGTGTTGTAGTTCAATGTTGTTCTCAGAGGTACCTTCTCAAAGCAGATAGTTATCATCACAAGTCTTATTTACGGTATTAATTTGTAACATTGTCCATAATTCCTTTAGATAACTTTGCTGTCTCACCTAAGTACTGTGACAAAAATCTTGATTCCTGTAAGTATTGATAGAGGACAATTTTGCCACAAAATGGAATTGAAGGCTGTGTAAGTGAAGATAAATAGAAACTAGAGAGTTCTTCATACTGAAAGTGTATATCATGAAAACCTTGTCCTACTTTTTTCCCCCCCTTCCTTTCTGTCATCAAAGATATGAAAGGCTGAAGTCCACTTATCTCAAGCACTGTCTTTCACAATTTCCCAGTGTGATTGCTACACTCATTTGGGATACCCTGGCTTTCATCTTGCGACAATGGAAAGGAGTGCATTCTCAGTGATAGGTCAAAAATATGAAACAAAGTTCCTACAAAGCTGATCCTAAACAAGTGAAGCCTCTTTCACATGACTTTCAAGCTCAGTACAAGGCATATCTGTATTAACTGGCATTTCCTAATAGGTGGGTAGTAATGACACTGAACACAGAAGGAATCAATTTCCAGAACGTTAAGGCAAAGAAACGGCTTCAAAGCAGAGGAAGAGAAATGGTACCTTCCAGAAGTAATTTTGATGTATCTTTAATAATTTCTATGTGCTCAAATACTCCAATGATTAGTGCCACAGATATACCTATAAATAAATCACAGAATGTTGGAAAACATCTCTTAAGCATAAACTGAAGTAGTCATCATATGCAAATGCATATAAGAAATATTTAATTAGCTGTGCAAGTGAGCTGACATGCAAGTAGAGTATGTTAATTCACTTTGCTTTGAGGAATCCAAAGTGTTCCTTAGTTGTACAAAAATGCAAGTAGCTTATAGAAAATTAAGTTCTGAAATCAATGACAAAACTTCTTTAACATCTGTAAGTAGCAGTTGTTTGAGTTGATCAGTATTTCAATTATAAATTAAAATGTTAAAGTATGATGTTATTATCATTATACTATTATTCCAGTAATTGTGGGACTGATAGAAAAAAAAAAATACATTAGAAAGGAGGTTAACGTTTCATATATGTGAGACAAAAGTGAATGAAAGAACAACAGCAAAAAAAATGACAACAGAAAAAAAAATGTTACCATTAAAATAAAATTGTCAGGAACTGCAAATATTAACTCATGATCATAGAATAGTTAAGATCATTTAGTTCCAACCCCCTGTCACCGGCAGGGACATCTCACACTAAACCATGTCATAAAAGCTCTGTCCAACCCAGCCTTGAACACTGCCAGGGATGGAGCATTCACAGTTTCTGTGGGCAGCCCATTCCAGTGCCTCACCAACCTCATGGTAAAGAACTTCCTCCTTATACCCAGTCTAAACTTACCCCGTTTAAGTTTTAACCCGTTACCTCTTGTCTTATCACTGCAGTCCCTAATGATGTGTTCCTCTCCAGCACCCTTGTTGGCCCCCTTCAGATACTGGAAGGCTGCTATGAGGTCTCCACACAGCCTCTTCTTCTCCAGGCCAAACAGCTCCACCTCACAAGCCGGTCAAGGTCCCTCGGGATGGCATTCCTTCCCTCCAGCATATCAAACGACCCACACAGCTTGGTGTCATCGGCAAACTTGCTGAGGGCACCCTCAATGCCACTGTCCATGTCACTGACAAAGATGTTGAACACCACCAGCCCCAACACCGATCCGTGAGGGACACCCGTCATTACTGGTCTGCAGCTGGACATTGAGCCATTAACCACAACTCTTTGCATGCGGCCATCCAGCCAGTTCTTTATCCAATGAGTGGTCCATCCATCAAATTGATGTCTCTCCAATTTAGAGACAAGGATGTCATGTGGGACAGTGTCGAATGCTTTACACAAGTCCAGGTAGATGACATCAACTGCTCTACCCCGTCCATTAGTTCTGTAGCCCCATCATAGAAGGCCACCAAATTGGTCAGGCAGGATTTCCCCTTAGTGAAGCCATGCTGGCTGTCACCAGGCATCTTGTTGTTTTTCATGTGCCTTAGCATGCCTTCCAGGAGAATCTGCTCCAAGATTTTGCCAGGCACAGAGGTGAGATTGACTGCTCTGTAATTCCCCGGGTCATCCATTTTCCCCTTCTTGAAAATGGGGTTTATATTTCCCTTTTTCCAGTCATTGGGAACTTCACCTGACTGCCAGGATTTTTCAAATATGATGGACAGTGGCTTAGCAACTTCATTTGCCAGCCCCTTCAGGACCCACGGATGGATTTCATCAGGTCCCAGGGACTTGTGCACATTCAGATTTTTAAGATGGTCTTGAACCATGTCCTCTCCTACAGTGGGCCCAAGGTCTTCATTCTCACAGTCCCTGCATCTGCCTTCCAAGGCTTGGATGGTGTGGTCAGAGCCTTTGCCAGTGAAGACTGAGGCAAAGAAGTCATTAGGAACCCCAGCCTTCTCCAAATCCAGGGTAGCCAGTTTTCCTGAGAGCTTCCACAGAGGGCCCACATTGTGCCTAGTCTGCCTTTCATTCACAATATACCTACAGAATCCCTCCTTGTTATCTTTCATATCCCTATCCAAGTTTAATTCTAACTGGGCCTCACCTTTCCTAACCAGGTCCTTAGCTTCCCAGAAAACATCCTGTGTTCTGTATTCCCACCTGTCCTAGCTTCCGCCTTTTATAAGCCTCTTTTATCCCTCTAAGTCTCCTCAGCAGTTCCTTATCCATCCAAGGAGGTCTCCTGACCCTCCTGCTGCACTTCCTTCCAGCCGGGACATAACATTCCTGAGCTTGTAGCAGGTGATCTTTGAATATCGACGCACAGTCCTGGGCCCCCTTGCCCTCTAGGGCTGTATCAAATGGGACCTTACTAAGCAGACTCCTGAAGAGGTCAAAGTCTGCTCTTTTGAAGTCCAGGGCAGTGAGCTTGCTGCACGCTCTTCTCACTGTCCTGAGGATCTCAAATTCCACCATCTCATGGTCACTACAACCAAGGCTGCCCTGGAGTGTTACATTTCCAACCAGCCCTTCCCTGCTGGGAAGCATGAGGTCAAGCATGGCAACTCTCCTTGTTGGCTCCTCTATTACTTGAAGAAGGAAGTTGTCTTCCACACAATCGAGGAACATCCTGGATTGCTTGTGCTGTGCTGTACTGTCCCTCCAACTGATATCAGGGTAGCTGAAGTCCTCCATGAGGACAAGGGCCTGCAAGCATGAGGCTGCTCTTATCTGTCCATAGAGAACTTCATCCACAGAGTATTTGATCAGGAGGTCTGTAAGAGATCCCAGAAATAATGTTCCCCATAGCTGTGCTCACACTAACCACAAACTCTCTCTTAACTGATCACCTTTCCCCAGACAGAGTTCCATACTCTCCAGCCTATCCCCAACATAAATAGCAACTCCCCCTCCCCGCCTGCCAGGCCTGTCTTTTCTAAAGAGCCTGTAACCTTCCATTCCAACACTCCAGTCTTAGGAGCCATCCCACCATGTTTCTGTGATACCTATTATATCATAGACGTGCACATTTCTGACACCTCACGTTTGTTCTCCATACTACGGGCGTTTGTATTGAGGCATCTGAGCCAAGCTCTAAATGAAGCTGGCTCATTGGCTGGAGTAGCTGAAATATCTCCACATTGCTCCAAGCATTTATTATAGGTGCTGGCAACTGACTGGGTGTGTTGGGATGGAATGATGCCCCCCTCCCCCAACACATCTAGGTTAAAGCTTTCTTGACCAGCCTGGCAAGCCTCCTACCAAAATAGGTCTTCCCCTATGTTGTCAGACCAGGTCCACTAGCTTCCAGTAGACCCAGCCTCACAAATTGAGTCCCATGTTTTACATACCCAAACCCCTGACTATGGCACCACTTTTCTAACCACTTATTAACCTGCCAAATCTGCCTAGCCTTTGTAAGGTCCTCCACTTTATCCTGGAATATTGACTAAAAGACTATGTGAGTTCCAGAGCCCCTAACCACCTCTCACAGGGGTCTGTAGTCCTTCTTAATATTCTCCAGGCTACTGCTGTCTATATCACTAGCACCCACATGAATGACTAGAAGTGGGTAAGTCAGTGGGACTTACTAGACCAGGCAGCTTCTCTGTAACATCCCTGATTCGAGCCCCTGGTAGGCAACACACCTCCCTTGAGACTGGGTCAGGGTGACAGATGGGTGCCTCTGTGCCTCTCAGAGGCCTCTACTACTTTGACCCGCCGTTTTTTCCTGGCAGGACCAGTAGTGATCTTTACCAGTGCATCAGCAGGTTGCTCATGGTGCGAGGCGTATGTTTCCTCATTAGTGTCGTGCAGAACCATGAAGCGGTTCTGGGTGACTACATCAGATTTAGCAGGAAGCCCCTTGCTTTTAACTGTCCTCTTCCTCCTTTTTGGGGGTTTGTGGGTTTTTTTGTTACTATTTCTCAACTTCCTGGGTTAACGGCCTCCTTCTTTCCTCCATGAGCTACAAGGCACACTTGAAGCCCCTGCACAGTCTGGGCCTGGAGCAAGCATTCCTGCTTCCTCTCAGCTTCCCTGACATCTTTTAGCCTATTGACAGCGTCCCGCAGCTCAGCCACCTGCTGCAGGAGGAGCTCCACCAGGGTGCACCAAGTGCTGCCCTGTCCATTGTGCACCCTAGAAAAGGAATGGCAGACTGCCACGTGCAGTGCCTTGCGTGGATGTGTCCTCAGTCTTGGAAGCTTGACTACCCTACGTTCTCATAGAACTGGACCTTGAGCTTGTTTGGAGGTTCTAACAGGGGAGCATAGCTACCATATACTAGTGACTGATGAACGGTACTGCCTGTATCAGGGAAGGTCAACCTCTTCAACTGAGCACGCAGCTTCAGGAGGGACACGTGGAGCAGTGAGGGAGGTAGGGGACACCTGTCTAGCCAGCCAGATCAGCCGAATCAACCTTGGTGATCAGTGAGGTGACAGATGTCGCAGCCAGATCCCCCTCACATCCCCATAATATGATGATCAGTACATGATCATATGATCTATGTGATCACATGATCTGTAATAACGTCATGAAATATTAAGTTCTGATGGCCAAATGCCATACTGTCACCTAAAATATTGAGGAGAAAGAACTGTAATCACTAGGTAAGTTTACATGAGATCTTAAACTCTTGTAAGTGGAATAGAACAGTTTTATTCTATACTGGAGATGAAAATATACCCTACTTGGAAACAGTCAAAGAGATTATTATTAACAAGGTGTTTGGGAAGTTAAGAACAGAGTATCTTTTCAAGAACTTTACCAAGAAATAGAAGGTTAGAAATAGCATGCTAGTTAGCAATGGAATTTGAATCACATACAAGCTTCTTAAAGGAGGGTGCTGAGAAAGTAACCACTTTAAAAGCTCGAGGAAATGTGCCACCAAAAAAGCTATCATTAATAATAGCTGTTATGTGGTGGGAGAGTCAGAAGGAAAATCATCAAACATAAGGTAGAGTGAAAGTGTTCATGTTTTTATATAACATGATATTAATTGAATTGTGTAGGTAGCGCAGGAAGCAACTAGACTTGGTAATAGGAGAAAGATAATTAACTTAATGGAAAAAACACTCGGGTTAAGCAGTACATCAAATGTGCATTGTAATATTTTTTTGTAACTAGAAAAGTTCCATTTATTATTCATTAAACAACAGATTCAAATTGATTTAAAAACAGTGACTATATGAAGGAAGAAAACATTTGTAAAGTACTTTCTAGTTGATAGAGTTATAGGTCACAGAACCAACATTAAAAAGGAATTCTCAGTTCCAGAATGGAAAATAAGTTATATAGTACAGTAGGGTTTTTTATGTCATTATGATTAAAATCTTACTCTGATATTTAGGAGGGAAAATAGCTATATATTGCTCAAGGGAGATGATAATTATCATAAGTATAAAACAAAAATAGTTTAAATGTTTGGATTATTATACAAGGCAATTGCAGTGCATATTTGCAATTGCACTTATAGTTTCTTCTTATTTTGAGTCCTCAACGTTCAGGTAAATTTGTGGTTGCTTAAAAGCTTTTCTAAAAATAGGATGTAAATCAGATAAGGTATTCTTTAAATTATGATGACATAAGAAGAAATTCATAATCACCTACATTTCACTCCCAGCTCTGTAGTCTTGGGTTATTTTTTAACTGAAAATTTTCCAGTGGTAGATATCTATTAATTCAATTTCATCTTAAAGAAAAAATATTAATTATATACTTAAGAGATTGATAGAAATGTATAATTTTATTTCGGATATTGAGAAACAAAGAAAAAAAATCATCATTTACCGGAATGTTATGAGCAAAAATTTAACTGTGTTTAGCTAAAAAGCAGAGATACGATAAGTACTAAAAAGGCACAAAAATGTCAGATTATGGCATTTAAGGAGAGGAGGGATAGTCAGAAATGAAGAAACAAAGAATGCCATTTTAAAGTCTAAGAAAACTACTGGTTTAATATTTTAATCCCTAGGGAAAAAATTATGTTAGTGAAAGAATTTACAAAAAAACCCAAGATGTTTAAAAGAATCCACTTTCGGAAAAGTGTTTTAAGTTAGCTAGAAAAGAAAGGCCCAAAATGTTAAGACTTTCCTCAAGAGTAAAAGCTGACTTTGAGAATGTATTCATCAATACATTCATATTACACGTAGATACAGGTAATACATACATATTACATAGGCATTAGTATGGGAAAGATAAAAATTACTTAGAAAGAGAGTGCTAAGTGGGAAGTGTATCAAATATGACAAGGAAGACTGCTTCTTATTGGGGATTCTATATGAAAAGAAGTAAGGCAGGATAAAGTATAATTTATATAGTAATAACATTTCAAAGCTCAACGGCATGTTGTAAGGAGACTTACTGAGCATACATGAGTTTTGCAAAAATTGTAAAAAAATTGTTACAGGAAGTGTCTATATGAAAACATAAATGTGCATGAGATAAAAACAGCAAGTGGTAGAAAAGAAAAAAAATGAAATTATGAAAAAGGCTAGAAAACCCAAGAAAAACAGAAGAGAAAGAAGCTTTAGATAAAAGAAAAAAAAAATCCAATGACAGTGTAATAAATGTATTGTAACTAGAAAGTAATAGGGATGATTAATGGAAGGTGAAATTAAAAGAATTTATGTAAGAGCAAAGAGTACTACAAGGTCATCAATAGCAATGAGCTATATGAACCCTGACATTTTTACAATGGGTTTTCAGCAGAGTGAACTGATCCTAAAGTATAGCAGCTTGAGTGGGGTGGAAGAGAAAGAAAGAAAATGTTATGTTGCAGCATGATGGAAAAAAAGGTTGTCTTAAAAAATTAAGTCTTTTCAACTGCTTAAGCCTCAGAGTGCTCTTTAGTGACCTGATTTGTCAAACGGATTTTTGTCCTTTGCTTGGTATTTTCTGTTCACTGCATTCTCTTACCCTAGGTTTCAGTAAATAAAATCTAAAAAAATTAAAATGTTACAATGTTTAAATTAATACCTGGGCTGAATTGGGTTTCCCCCTCTACTTAGTGTAAGCACTATAGGATTACTTTAGGATGATGTGCTTTCTGACTATTGATGGCAATTCAGGGGTCTCAAAATGCAGGGAAAATATACCCAGTTCAAAGTATCACTCCCTACAGCTATGGATTTTGACTTGAGATCGTATCTCAAAATCACTTTTTGTAGTAACCTACTGCTCTGCTAAACACTAGCAACACAAATCAATCTGGCATTCCCAGAAGCCCAGGGAAAATTCTCACACAGCTTTCACTGTAAGTGCATTCAGGCTGCAGTGGTTGATCTAGAGTTAAAATCAGGATATCACAGAAGAGCATACTCCTAAAAGAAATAGAGTCCTTAATAAATGAATGAATGAACAAATAAACAAATAAATAAATAGGAGATTCACCTACAAAGTCATCTGGCCAGAAATATGCACACCTACCCTCCTCCACCAGTCAGGGGATCAATGATAAACATTGCTTGCAATGCTAATCACCTTATAGTGCCTGAGAAAAAAACTGAAAGTTATCATATAGGAATTACAACTGCATGTTCTACATAAAAATCATACTGGCTGTTTTGGTTTTTAACTTGCAAATTTTATCCCTTTTCACAGAGTATATGAAATATCCCTCCTTTTACATTTTTCAACATCAATATCCCTTTTTTGCATCTGAAAGCAGATTGCTGTTTTGTTTTGTTTTCCCAGGCACTTTGACTGAAGTGAAAGAAATACGTGAAATGCATGTATCATGATCTACATAATGTTCTTGTTTTGCTTTGTTCTTTGTTTCACAAATGAATGGGGAAAAGGGTACATTCTTATTACTTCAGCACATTTATACACAAGCTGAATCTTGGGAATGGGTGAAGTGGTTCAAGCTAAATAATAATAAAATAAGGCCCGAACATTAGCTCACCTCTAAGGAGAAATCAGGTAATTCTGCTTGTGTTTGGGAAAAGGAGAGTATATGAACAACTCATCAGCACCACATACAAATGAGAGAACTGGAAGGGAGCTGCTGAAAACTGTTTCCTGTCCTTGTCAAACTGCAGTTTAAAGCTGTTGCTTATTTAAGACATCTTAGAGTGAGACAGAGCGACATTCAGAATCTGAATTCAGCTAAAGATTCATCTTTAAAATAAATCAGTGCAACTACATTCAAGCTCTCTTTGAACATTCACATGCAGAATTAAAGTAATTAAAATATATTAAACTTTAGTGGATTAAAAAACTTTAATTGCGAAAGAGGATGTCTAAATGGAGATTTTGTGTGGTTTGCTTAACCATTTTATAAAACACTATTGAGTTTCTTGATGGTTCTAAACTGACAATTAGTTATGATCTTGTGGAAGCTGTCAGGGACAGCTCTACTCTCCAGTCTATTTGCCCACTCTGTTCTCCAGTCTAGTATGCCTCATGACATAAGGCTCAGACCCCAGTGAGAATTTGTTTAGTACTCTATTTAATTAGGTTGTAGCTCATTTTGTTATTGATGAATAGAATTTAACAAAATGTCTTCCAAGAGTACCAATGCTAACAATAGATTATATCTATCCAGCATTTATAATTAAAATCTACCTTTAAAATGCAGTGCAGAGATGTTGTCTCAGTTACTGACTGGAACCTATGTGCTTAACCATAGACATTAACCACTTCAAGAGTCAGAAAAAGTACCTATTGGGACATATGTGTAATACAAGCTAACTCTAAGGTTTGGGGAGTATTGTTATTACCAGTGAAAAGAGCAATGCTCTACTATTAAGCTTCTTGGCAGTTTGGATGACTTGCATCTTGCTTTCTTAAAATTGATTGATTTATGCTGAAAGTAAGGCACTTAAACACACTGTAAACAGCGCAAATCAAAGAGCCTTCTTTACGTGATGTAAATCCACTGAATAGAAATTGGAGACACATACCCCACATTTGTCTCTAAATTGGAGAGACACCAATTTGATAGATGGACCACTCAGTGGATAAAGAACTGGCTGGATGGCCACACGTAAAGAGTTGTGGTTAATGGCTCAATGTCTGGCTGGAGACCAGTAATGACGGGTGTCCCTTAGGGGTCAGTGTTGGGGCTGGTGTTGTTCAACA
The DNA here is from genome assembly GCF_034315485.1 of Pezoporus occidentalis. Lineage (NCBI taxonomy): Eukaryota > Metazoa > Chordata > Aves > Psittaciformes > Psittacidae > Pezoporus > Pezoporus occidentalis. Next base: position 766,787 of record NW_026915724.1, on the reverse strand, counting down.
TCTTTGTCAGTGACATGGACAGTGGGATTGAGTGCGCCCTCAGCAAGTTTGCTGATGACACCAAGCCGTGTGGGTCGTTTGATATGCTGGAGGGAAGGAATGCCATCCAGAGGGACCTTGACATGCTTGTGAGGGGGGCTGATGCCAACCTCATGAAGTTTAACCATGCCAAGTGCAAGGTCCTACACCTGGGTCAGAGCAATCCCAGGCACAGCTACAAGTTGGGCAGAGAAGAGATTCAGCGGAGCCCTGAGGAGTAGGACTTGGGGGTGTTGGTCGATGTGAAAATGAACATGAGCCAGCAGTGTGAGCTCGCAGCCCAGAAAGCCAACCATATCCTGGGCTGCATCAAAAGGAATGTGACAAGCAGGTCAAAGGAGATGATCCTGCCCTTCTACTCTGCTCTCGTGAGACCTCACCTGGAGTATTGTGTGCAGTTCTGGTGTCCTCAACATAAAAAGCACATGGAACTGTTGGAACAGGTCCAGAGGAGGGCCACAAGGATGAGCAGGAGACTGGAGCACCTCCTGTGTGAAGACAGGCTGAGAAAGTTGGGGCTGTTCAGCCTGGAGAAGAGAAGGCTGCGTGGAGACCTCATAGCAGCCTTCCAGTATCTGAAAGGGGCCTATAAGGATGCTGGAGAGGGACACTTCATTAGGGACTGCAGCGATAGGACAAGGGGCAATGGGTTAAAACTTAAACAGGGGAAGTTTAGATTGGATATAAGGAGGAAGTTCTTTACTGTGAGGGTGGTAAGGCACTGGAATGAGTTGCCCAGGGAAGTTGTGAATGCTCCATCCCTGGCAGCGTTCAAGGCTGGGTTGGATAGAGCCTTGGGTGACATGGTCTAGTGTGAGGTGTCCCTGTCAATGGCAGGGGGGTTGGAATTAGATGATCTTAAGGTCCTTTCCAACCTTAACTACTCTATGATTCTATGACTTCTACATAATGCTCAGTACTGGGAGCTACCCTACTAGTATATTTTGGTTTATGACATACTGGTGGGTAAAATAAACCTTTATACTTTTCCTATTAATATTTGCTACTAGGCAGCTGGTAGTTTCAATTATAGAATCATAGTTCCTGTGATGAATTTAAAGCAAGCCCTAGGTTATAAATGGACGGTTGGGAAAATGATCAGGTGTATGCTCCCCATCAGCACTTCTATAAGCAATATTTTTCTGCCTCTGCATATCCCTTTCCCCAGAAATATTATTATCCTATCTGTTAAAAAAAGAAAGAAAACAAAATCCGGCAGGGAGATCTGTGCCTTCAGCAGGCTTTAGGAAGATTCTGGCAAGGTTTAGCCCCCTCTCATCAGAGAAAATAAGCCTGATTTTATCAACAGGATGAAAACATTAAGTAGCACTTTCTATCCGTATCCCTTTTTAGTTCCTCATCCAGACTGGGGAGGGTCAGAGGAATAAGCTTCTTCCTGATCCCTGTTCCAACACTGTCACCTGTAAAGTCATCTGCTCCATCAGAGAACCTAAACAGAACCCACAGGGACAAGCAGAGAATTAAGACATGCATACAGAGGAATCACAAGAACATTAATCTTTTCAAGAGCCAAATGACAGTATATTTCAGAAAGCACATATAACTCAATTAATGTTTGTGCTCACAAAACCTTTTAATTTATGAACTATAGCCCTAGGGGGTTGCTAAACAATTAAAATCAAATCTAACTTCTCCCCTAAAATTTGCTAAGCCTACTTTATAAGTTTAATTCCTGCAACTTCAGCAGGAATAGTTCTTCTACGTGACCCTGATAATAAGAAAGGAAATCTTATTGCTCAGTGATCTGCTGTCATCACTGGACAAATATTAAATGCTTTTACTAATCCTTTCACTCTCTCTCTAGCCATTGACCATGAAGCTTTGTTGACCTTGCTGGAAACCCTGGCAAGAATCATAAAGAGGCACTTGAGCGAGCTATTCTTTTCTCTCAGGAAAGAACCAGAGGGTAGTAGCTGATGACTGCTCTTTTGCCTCAATGTGGTCTTATGCAAGATACTCTCTTCCTCCTATTTCATATATATGCTACATTGTTACAGCAATTAAGCAATATGCTGTAAACACTGATTTTGGATCTGATCTTCACGGTACAGCCATGACCATGGTGAAACTGCAACTATAGTTCAAAACAGATAAAACAGAGCTATTCCTGCCAAATTACTTAAAAAACATAGGAGGAGATGAATGAGCTATTTCTTTGTTAATGTCAATATTTTTTTACTTGCTTTTCACAGTAAGACCAACTGTTTCATGTCCTTAAATGCCTGGCTACTTTTAAATGGTCAGCAGCAGTTATTCTTTAGTGGTTTTCAAATACTGTTTTGATTTGGGGACTTCACTGCAGTAGTATCTGGTGTCACTCTGGTATTTCAATGTTGCACCTTTTAGCTGCGGCTAATACAGAACTCTGTTTCTCAGCTGCTGGTCTGTAGCGATTTGGGCCTGCCCAACTTCAAAAATTATTTTACTTTAAACGAACCTTGATTAGACAAGCTAAGATGACCCAGCCCACTGGTTTGCTGCCACTGGAGGAGGCAGCTGTGCTCTCTCCATCCCTTGGGTACCTTCTAGGGCTTTCCTGAAGTGTACTGTAGCACACCTCTGGCTCTTTGCTGAGGTAAGTTAGTTCTCTAAATGGGCATAAAATTCACCCAGGAATGAAAAGTATCTTGTTCCTTAAGAATGAGCTATTTTTTTTGATGTATTTTTGTCTTGTTCAGTTACGTCTTAAAAGAGGATGAAGAACTATAAATTAAAGCTGGGCATGATCTTGTCAGGACTTCTTTAAAAGTCATTCTTCAGTGTGGTGGATTTTGATGATCTCCAGAAAATACTGCAAGAAACATGGATATTATTGCTCTATATGGTGAATGGGATATAGGCCAGAGGATAGATTTTACTTTTTTAGTTGCTATTGGCTTACAATATTAATTGTTAATTTTCCATAAAATTGTGATATGGTTCACATTAGCTGTGAACAGAGAATATGATGGGTGAGTTTTAGAAATGACATGCAAGGTTTATTCAAGAAATGAAGCTGTCCCACAGTTCCTTGAAACTTTCAAAATTCCTATTTACTAGAGCACCAAGGTTCCATTAAAAAAAGGGGGGGGGGAATCAGTAAGGACTTTTTTTCAGTGATGAAATAGGTTAATTTCATAGCTGACTTGAAATCTTGTGACAAGTTATGGTATTCTATTATGCCATTATGAGTAGAAGACATAATTCCTTGCAGCTGTGGTAACTCATGATAACACACAATATATACCCATCAAGATATCTCCTGACAGCAATGAAATTAACTCGTGTCACCCCTGTGTCTAACAGAATGTGCTTGCATCTTCTTCTTAGTATGCTATTTCAGATACCAATGAATTGATATATGAGGGAAATTCATCTATTAGAAACAATTGCTTATACCAAAATTTTCACTGCCTGCGTTGTACATTTGACGGTAGACATTATATGTGAGTGATAAAAAGTAAAATAATTCAGTTGTTGCTTACTTCTCAAATGCATGTTTTCTTGAACTTCAACAGGATCTATATAACTGCCCCACACAGTTACTGTTATGCCCAATACCTCCTTGTGAGGCTGCAATCTGTTTCTGTGTCCTCTGGCTCAGAAACGATGTGTGAGATGAAGCTTAGAGCCATTGCAATGTCTGCTGTTGCAAGGAGCTATTTTGAAATTACAGGATGTTACTTACACCATCTTTTTACCTCCTAAACTAATACTTCTAGTACAGAATTATATGTGTCTACGAAGCTTTGAGAACATGTTCTTTTGTCTAGTTCCAAACTGTTCCAAGGAAAATATATTTTACATATTTCTAAACAGAGGAAGAAAGCAAATCAGATGAGAGCAAACATATTTCAGTTACACCTTAAGACAGTACTGTTAATGACAGTTTAAAAAGAAGTATTTTGAAATAACAACTGAAAAAGCAAAGATATAAAACCCATTATTTACTGCCACACATATTCTCACCTTCTGACATGTTTCCATACTCAAACATTTCCTACATCATGGATATTACCTAAGCATTTTGTAGTCCCAGCACAGTATGGGTTATCCCCAAAGTCATGTGCTGCTTCCCTGATGACTAGACCACTTCTTTTATTTTTAATTCAAAAACCACAATAACAACTGAACTCCAAATTAGGCTCATGGAATACCCTCAATTTAGCTCTTTTAACAAAATGGAAACGTTGAAAGCACCCTGGTCACAAGGGGAAGTGTTACTTAAAGCTTGAGTTCAGCCATCAGCATTACAGAAATAAGACAGCTTTAAAAATAGACGCTACTGGCTTTACTGCTGCTCTGTGTTGCTTCCCTTGTGGCTAAGCAGCTTTTAGCTTTAAATTTTAATTAAATTTTATTAATTTTTTTTTTTCCCTGATTTAGGCAGAAACTACTTTGGGAAACAAAAGCAAATTACTGTATAGAAATAAACAATGTGCAGATCGTGTGATTCTCAAGGTCTGCCAGTTACAAAAATAAGAATTCCTCCTATCAATAAAACATAGATTCATTCTGAGACTCACAGGCATTTGAGAGCATGAGTGGATACTAACTAGATTTATAAACAGCAGGATTTTACAGCCTGTATTTCATACAATGTGACATTATAAATTTTAAATTTATAATATGCAGTTACTGAAGATGTACATAATACTGGAGCTGTGTCCCAAAAAACAATGCTATTATACATTACATTGCATTACAAAAAAAAAAAAAAAAAGCTTAAAACTCTAGAATTCTACCACTTAGGTTTTCAAAGTGGCATGCAACATTTGAATGGCAGTCTATTGAGAGGCTAATACCCTTTGCTGCTTTGCTGTGCTTCATAAATGTTTTGAAGGAAAGATGTGTTGGTGAGAGCGTAGGTTGCTGTTAAGACTTTTGGCTGCACCACTTTGCAATCACTCTGTGGATCTTGCCTTCCGAACCTTCAGGCACTTCTACCCCCTTAAGACATTGAACCTCCTAAGCAATACATTGATTTAAAGCTGTTTTAGGGAGGCCATCTGTGATCCAGCTGAAAAAGGTTAGATGCCTGTACCTCTAAAAACAAACATGAGAGCGTATTTTGCTACACTAAAGTGACTGCCTCCTACTTTTATTTTCAGTCTGTTTGCAAGTCTCTGTGCCTGGCCCTTCTCCCAGAAACCACCTGCTACTGTTCATGCAGATGTTGTAGTTCTGCTTTGGAGAAAAGCTTGCAGAAATCTGTAAATGGGATGTACACAGGCAGCATTTTCATAATTTCAGATAATTTTCCTAAATTGTGTATGTTGTTCAATGGCTAGCTCTTATTCTTCAGCTTTCAGCTCCCTTAAATATCACCTTGAAGTATTTATTTTCCTCTCCCCAGCTTCTCTTTTTGTACTGCCTGGGTTAGAAGCACCTTTCAAGGTAGGTGTGAGTCTTATGCTGTATTTATCAATGAACATTTAGGGAATCATGAAAGCAGCTGAAAAGGTAGAACGTGGAATTACAAGTATCATCAAAGAAATTACTAAAAAAAAATCAGAGAAGGGGTCTATTAATTAGGCATGTAGTATTCTCACCTCAGAAGGTTATGATGAGTACAACAGGGGCCCAAACCATAACAAATCTGTGAAACTTATTGCTGAGTATCAAATTTTGTTCATGGAAGAATTCAGATTGGAACAGGTATAGAGAAAGGTTACTAGGATGATCAGGGGAAGAAGAAAAGGAGATGCTGAAAGACCTTGGATTGTTCAGGCTAGGAAAACAAAGGCTGAATGTAGGATACTTTGACATAAAAACATCAGCTGTTTTAAACACTGGGAAGACAAAGGAGATGTTTTAATTGGTTGTCGACATTCTTAACTGGCCCTGAATAAGTTTTACCTGGAAATAGCAATATGGTTTCTAATATTAATAGATTCTAAAACACATTTCTGATGAGAAGAGTAGTACCTAAGCAGTTAAGACACCAGTAGATGGATGAGAAGATACATCATGTCTGTTCATGATAGCAGGGACTTGATTTGATGAGCAAGATTGTCCCTTCCTGTCTAAAATTGCAATGTAAATTATTATAATTTTAAAATCTTAGTTAAATATACACATTGATTAGGGCAGCAAGCTTAAGGCACAGAGCAGATGACTCAGCTCTGTTAAAATAGCTCACTTGACCCACCCAACAAAAGGGATGAATTAAGCTTTTTCAATAATGTTAAAACCTAAATAACATTACTGAAGACTTCAGTTCTCTGAGAAGTTGTAACTGATCTGACTACACTGTAGTCTTCAGCAAATTATTTTGCTGATTGAAAGTTTCCCTTATTTTTGTATGGCTCAATTTCTTTGGCTTGTGCTTTAAAATGGACAAAAGGATAATTGAGTAGGCACAGAATGCAGCATTGTTTGCATCATTCTACAAGTGAATACTGCAATTTGGTTTTTTTGGAAACGTAAGAAGAAAGTAAATGGTCAATATGGCAACTCCAATCTGAAATTCAAGATTTTTTCAATCCAGGATTTTAAGTAATTTTCCCGTAACATCTCATTTCAGAATACTTATATATATATAATTAAATGTTCTATAGGTGGAGTTTTGTAGCACTAGATGGAAAGGAAGCAGCTTAACTGCTGGACAAGATTAGAGCTTTGGTATTTGAAAAGACAATTTATCCTTGCAAAAGATGTTTTAAAGTGCATTGCTTAATAAGCACATTCTGTGTCAGCTGCTTACTCCAGTGTTTTATTCTGAAAAAGTAAGGTATCATAGAATCATAGAATTGTTAGGGTTGGAAAGGCCCTTAAGATCACCTAGTTCCAACCCCCCTGCCGTGGGCAGGGACACCTTACGCTAAATCATATCACCCAAGGCCTCGTCCAACCTGGTCTTGAACACTGCCAGGGATGGAGCATTCACAACCTCCCTGGGCAACTCATTCCAGTGCCTCACCATCCTCACAGGAAAGAATTTCCTTCTTATATCCAACCTAAACTTCCCCTGTTTAAGTTTTAACCTGTTACCCCTTGTCCTGTCACTACAGTCCCTAATGAAGAGTACCTCTCCAGCATCCCAATAGGCCCCCTTCAGATACTGAAAGGCTCCATGCAGCCTTGTCTTGTCCAGTCTGAACAGTCCCAACATCCTCAGCCTGCCTTCATATGGGAGGTGCTCCAGTCTCCTGCTCATCCTCGTGGCCCTTCTCTGGACTTGTTCCAACAGTTCCATGTCCTTTTTATGTTGAGGACACCAGAACTGCACACAATACTCCAGGTGAGGTCTCACAAGAGCAGAGTAGAGGGGCAGGATCACCTCCTTTGACCTGCTGGTCACACTCCTTTTGATGCAGCCCAGGATACGGTTGGCTTTCTGGGCTGCGAGCTCACACTGCTCACTCACGTTCATTTTCTCATCAACCAACACCCCCAAGTCTTTCTCTGCAGGGCTGCTCTGAATCTCTTCTCTGCCCAACCTGTAGCTGTTCCTGGGATTGCTCCGACCCAGGTGTAGGACCTTGCACTTGGCATGGTTAAACTTCATGAGGTTGGCATCAGCCCACCTCACAAGTGTGTCAAGGTTTCTCTGGATGGCATTCCTTCCCTCCAAGGTATCAACCAAACCACACAGCTTGGTGTCATTGACAAACTTGCTGAGGGCGCACTCAATCCCACTGTTCATGTCAGCGACAAAGATGTTGAACAAGATCGGTCCCAACACCGATCCCTGAGGGACGCCCCTCGTTACTGGTCTGCAGCTGGACATTGAGCCATTGACCACAACTCTTCGTGTGCGGCCATCCAGCCAGTTCTTTATCCACTGAGTGGTCCATCCATCAAATTGATGTCTCTCCAATTTAGAGACAAGGATGTTGTGTGGGACAGTGTCAAATGCTTTGCACAAGTCCAGGTAGATGACATCAACTGCTCTGCCCCTGTCCATCAGTTCTGTAGCCCCATCACAGAAGGCCACCAAATTGGTCAGGCAGGATTTCCCCTTAGTGAAGCCATGCTGGCTGTCACCAAGCACCTTGTTGATTTTCATGTGCCTTAGCATGCCTTCCAGGAGAATCTGCTCCAAGATTTTGCCAAGCACAGAGGTGAGACTGACTGGTCTGTAATTCCCTGGGTCATCCATTTTCCCTTTTCTAAAAATGGGGGTTATATTTCCCTTTTTCCAGTCATTGGGAACTTCACCTGACTTCCATGATTTCTCAAATATGATGGCCAGCGGCTTCGCAACTTCATTTGCCAGCTCCTTCAGGACCTGCGGATGGATCTCATCAGGACCCATGAACTTGTGCACGTTCAGATTTTTAAGATGGTCTCGAACCAGATCCTCTCCTACAGTGGGCCCAAGGTATGTATGAGACTACTTTGGGAAAATATTTTCCAGGGAATGAACAAGGCTGAGAGCTAACTGAATTAATTGTAAGTTGATGATGCAAATTAGGGGAATATTTTTTTCCCCTGATTACTAAATATGTTTAGTGAAAATCAAATTCATTAAGAAAGAATAAACACACATGCTATAATTAAACTGTATTTACCTTTGACGTATGCCTGTTAGCTGAAAACATCCACAACTGGTGGTTATAAACTGTCTGATGAAAGTAACTCCTGCCAAAACCCTGGTGTTCTGTTGAAGATTAAAGCAAACAACTTATGGTTTCTTTATTATAGCTGGCTCTGACAGCATATATAAACTGACAGGAAATTTCCATTGAATACATGGTGTTTCAGGATTCTGCTAGATGTGCATATGCACACACAGCAAGGTTCAGTGGAATTTCAGCTGTAACAGGAAATAGTGGGATAGGAATTGCTGAGGAGAGAGGGCTTTGGGGGTGTCCCAATTCCCTCCAAATTTTGTAGACGGACGTGAGAGTACCTGACTACTTGCTTCAGGCTTGACACAAAGGAGGCTTCTTTCCTCTTCTTCCTCCTCTTCTTCCCTCCCTCCTACAGAACAAAATGTAAACATGTACTTGTCGGAGCAATTCCTAAACAGGCACTAAATGAGCTAACTCTGTAACTGGAAGCAATAAAGCTGCTTCAGACTGAGGTTATGCTTGAGCTAATTGCCCAGGTGCAGTGCCATGCTTCAGAGGCTATGCTGCTCCAAGTAATTGTAAACTTACCTGCTTGAGGATGTCTAACATACTGCTTCATTGTAATATTTAAACATAACCCAAATGAATAATCAAAAAGCCAGAAAATATCAAAACTTAGGCTCTTTGGTTTGTTTTATGTAATCACTTGTGGTATATGCATTGCAGTAGCATTCTTCATTATGCAGCAACAGTATATTATTTCAGTGGGATCACTTCCTTGCTCACTGAACACACTCAATGTGAAGTAAGTCTAAGCTGCACGGTGAATCACCATGGTATGGAGTATTGTGTTTTATATTCTGTAATGTCTGAACGATGTCCTGTGAAACAGAATTATATCTAGTGTTCCTTTCATTGACATAGTTATATAGTGTGCAGGGAATAGCACAAAGACTAGTTGCAAGGTAACAATGACTTTCTTGGTTCCATACACATCTGGCTTTCATCCTGTTCTTTGACAGGAACATTGTGTATAACTTGCTAGAAGTTCCTGAGGATGTCTCCATTTCAGTTACTCATTAGTAAAATGACAGGTTATAATACATTTTAGTTAAATAGGAGTTTTCTTACAGGTAGTGTATAAAGATTTATGAAGCAAAAAAAAAAACATACTGGAGAATCAAATTAAAACCTAAGAAAGAAAGTAGGACTTGAACAATATGAAATACAGAAGCCACAGTTTTGAACAGGCATAAAAAGAAGTGATTAATACTTTTTTCTTTCAATAGTGAAGGGATAAACAGTTTGTTCACATAAAAACAGAGTACAAGCAGTTCCATTGTCTCACCACCCTATATAAAAGATTTTCTGCCTAACATCTAATCTATATCTCCCCTCTTTCCGTTCAAAGCCATTCCGCCTTGTCCTATCATTACATGCCTTGTAAAAAGTCGCTCCAGATTTCTTTCAGGCACTCTTTAGGTATTGGAAGACTGTTATAAGGTGCAGTTAAGCAGATCTCCCCAGAACTTTCTCTTCTGCTTGAACAAGCCCAACTCTTTCAGCCTGTCTTCATAGGAGAGGTGCTCTAGCCCCCTGATCATCTTCTTGGCCCTCCTTTGGACTCACTCAATTAGTTTCATATCACTCTTGTGTTGGGGGCCTCAGAGCTGAATGCAGTACTGCAGGTGGGGTCTCATGAGAGTGGAGTAGAAGGGGAGAATCTGCTCAATCTGTTCAATTCTCCCTCAATCTGCTGGCCATGCTCCTTTTGATGCAGCCCAGCATATGGTTAGCTTTCTGGGCTGTGAGAACATTGCTGGGCCATGTTGAGCTTCTTGTCAATCAACACCCCCACGTCCTCCTCTTCAGGGCTGCTCTCAATCCAGTCTCTGTCCAGCCTGTATTTGTGCTTGAGATTGCCTTGACCCATGTGCAGGACTTTGCACTCACCTTGTTGAACTTCATGAAGTTTGCACTGGTCAACCTCTTGAGTCTATCCACTTCTGCCTGGATGGCATCCCTTCCCTCCAGTGTGTTAACTACACCACACAACTCAGTATTGTCATCAAACTTGCTGAGGGTGCACTCAATCCCACCGTACATGCTGCTGAGAAAGACACTAAACAGCACTGGTCCCAAAACCAACCCCTGAGGAACACCACTTGTCACCAGTCTCCACCTGGATATTGAGCCATTGACCACAACTCTCTGAATATGACCTCTAGCCAATTCCTTATCCAACAAGTGGTCTATCTGTTAAAACAATCTAAAATGGATAAATATAGTAATCCAAACGACCTTCTTCTGCATAAACTGAAGTCAGCAAATCATCAGAACACAGATTTATACTTTTGATATGAGAAAAGCTTATCTGACCAGTAGAAAGCATTACAACCTTCTCCCCAAGTTTTTCAGTACCAGAAACATCTCTCCTAGAAGATTTTGCCACATTTCTGATACTTTTCCAAGTTTATTTTAAGGTCAAACGTGTGAAAACCATAAACATTAATCTAAGAATCATTTTGGAAAATGTTCTGCTTAGCCATGGTCTCAAGTTGAACGAGAAAAGGTTTAGACTGGATATTAAGAAATTTTTTTAGCAAAAGGGTTGTCAATTGTTAGAACAGGCTGCCTGGAGAAGTGGTTGAGTCACTGTCCCTGGAAGTGTTCAAAAGACTTGCAGATGTGGCACTTACTGATGTGGCTTAGTGGTGGACTTGATCTTAAAGGTCTTTTCCTACATAAACAATTCTATTATTCTGTGATTTATGATGTTTTCCTAATATGGAAAAGACTGCTCTTGGAGCCCATGTGCACTGCAGCATAAGATATGTATGTACCTCAAGTCTCACGATAAAGATTAGGGGCATGGTCTTCAGTTCACAGGTAGATAACTGAATTCAGAACATTCTTTGTGGCTCTTAATTAAAATAATACTTGTTCCCTTTTAATTCTATTCCCTAGCAACCCTTATGACCAGTGATATTTTAATAAATTTTGAATTTTTGGGAAAGTTATTCTTAGAATTTCACACAGTTAAGTTTTGGTCAGTATCTACAACCAGCAATGAAGTTTCAGATTCAGCAGCCACACAATTCTGAAATCTTGTGCCTCATGAACATTAGATCCAGTGACAGCTGCAGCAATGACCAATGAATGCCGGATTGCACTGCTGGGAAAGAGGCTCACTTCAACCATCCTATAAAATTGCTTTTCTCTTTGCTCTGTTATGGAAGAGAAGATTTGGAATACTTTTGTATTTGGGAAAAGGTGAAGGGACATTATTTAGAACTGTAAGATGTGATTTAAACCAGACGATGAAAAAATGTTCTAAGGTAGTTCTCAGGAAAAGAGGTGTTGGTAGTAGAAAGTGTATTCTTTGGAAAGGAAAAATATAGTTGATACAGCCTTCATATTTCATGGGATCGTGGAATCATAGAATGGTTTGGGTTGGAAGGGACATTTAAAGTTCATCTAGTGCAACTCCCCCTCAATAAACTGAGACATCTTCAATTAGATCAGGTTACTCAAAGCCCCATCAAGCCTGACCTTGAATGTTTTCAGGGATGGGGCAGCTACCACCTCTCTGACCAACCTGGTCCATTGTTTAACCACCCTCATTGTAAAAAATATTTTCCTTATATCTAGTCCATATAACTATTTTTAGTTTAAAACCATTACTCTATGTACTATTGCAAAGGCCCTACTAAAAAGTGCTGCCATCTCTTATAAGCCCCCTTTAGCTATTGTAAGGCTGCAATAAAGTCTCCCTGATATCTTCTCTAGGCTAGACAACCTCAACTTTCTCAGCCTTTATTCTTAAGGGAGGTGTTACATCCATCTGATGATTTTTGTGACCTCATTTCTCAGAAATGAGATAAATGCATTCTTGGCTTGTGTATTTTCTTCGTATGTATTAAGCTGTCAGTCCTGTTCACTGTTATGTTCAGTTCAAAATAAGGGCCCAAAATAAGAAGATGGCCATACAATCCATTAAGACAGTCTCATAGTATCTGGCTCAGAATATGTGCTCAGAAGATAGTAACATTTCTATGTCATATAAAAGTGGATTTAAAATGCTAATATATGGAGTTCTTTCCCCTTAGATCTTTTGCACTTTCTTAGCACATGCTAAATATTATATAAAACAGTGGAGTGTCAAAATACTTTTCTTCTGAATGCATAAGAAGATGGATGAATTTAATTCATGTTGAGTACAGTCTCCTGCCCAGGGCTAGACACTTACCCCTCTAGTCTGTCCTCTGTAGCTCTGACCCCAATCTTCAATTTCAAAGGGTGTTTGGTAGCAGAGGAACAAAAGGCTGCACAGTAGAGTTAGGCAATCAGATTAACAGCAATTGCAACTCCCCGATTTATGAATTCCCACTGAATCCTGAACTTCCATAGTAAAGTTATATTCTTCCTTCTCCCCTTTTTGTCTGCTGGCCACGCTTTCAATATGTATGTTGCAGGGCTCACACCCAGGCCTGGTGTGCAATTCTTATTCCTAAACCGACCTTGCTGTGACCCCAGGCATTCACTGTGTGCCTGCACTAATCTGGTTAATATCACACAGATACTAAGGTCTTCAAACTTTGTTTCCAGGGATTGTTTCCTAGTCCATTATTGTGATTATAAAATACTGCTGTATCTGTACATATGTATCAGGGTGTCACAACTTACATACCAAAATGTATTAGCATTTCTTCAATCAAGCAAAAACTTGCACATTTTTTCTTCTTTAGCTCCTGCTTCATTACTTGTGATTCATCATTTCCAGTGTTTTGTTCTGATAAATCTTCAACACAGTTTCATTTTTCTGCTATTATACAGTGTCAACTAGCTCACAAAACCAGAAGAATAGTTATTAAAATGTTCACGCTTCACAAAAAATATTTTGATTGTTGGATAGATATAGAAGTCCAGTAGGAAAAATATTCTGACATGATTTGTAACATGCTATCTTTCAAATGGCAAAAAATATCAAAATATAATTGAAACAGCCTGTTCATGATGCAATCCCCTTCCCATTTCAAATGAATGAAGGAAGCGCACAGTATGCACTTTTCTGTGAATCTCAGGGCTTAGATCTAAGCAATATATTTATTGAGACAGACAGTTAAGCTTTTCAAAAGAAAAATAAGCAACAAATATTGTGATTGTTTTGATAGTGTGACTTAGAATACATTATTATGAAAATATTTCTCTATATGTTTAATTTTAATACATAATTTTGAAATTAATTTGTCTATGAGTGTTCACAGGATTTGGACCATCATGTTTAATGGAATGAGAAGGTGAAGATGAAACTGTGAAAACACAAGTCTTCTTGTTAAAATGAAACCATTAGCTTGATTCAGAATACAGAAAACATGCTGAAGAAAAGAGAAATCCCTCTTGTTTAATGTTTGTGACATGTGCCTTGTTTGAAAAGAAGAATGTTTAGCTCTCCCTCTCCCTCTGTAATGTTTTCTCTGGACTCCTTTGGGCCAGAAATATACTTTGTGTAATTCAAGACTAACAAAATATCATCTGAATGAAACACCACGCATGAAATACAATAAACTGTGCCTTTTCTATATAGTCACTGTAATACAAAAAGTGAGACACGATAGACCTGTATGTCTAAAATATATACTTATGCATGGACACATATGTCTGAAAATAAAATATACACACGAATATGTTATACAGGTTTCTTTCTTCTCCCTGCAAGGTTAAGCTATCTGATTAAATCAAGCTCTATTCTTTTCTGTTTCATCCATCACTACCAGCAGATAGCAGAAACAGCATGCACTTTCTGAAATATTTTTTAGTTTTATGATGTGTGAGATGACAGAAAGAAAGAAGGTTTAATTTAATCTGTTGGATTGACTTTGCAGATATGATAGAAACAAAAGCAGTATCTTCAGCTAAGTAACCTGAACAAAGATGACATGGAAATCAAAAAGGAGTTTATAAATAGAATACTTAAGCCCCACTTCTACCTGCCCCTTTTATAAGGATACTTGAACAAGCCACCTCCTATTAAAAGTAATTTTGCCATAAGCAGGCTGTAGGTTATTCTGTTGCTGGGGTTTTATTGTTTGTTTGTTTGGGGGAGGGGGGTTGTTTGTTTTTTGGGAGGGGTGGTTTTTTTTTGGTTTGTTTGTTTGTGGGTTTTTGGGGGGACTGTTTTTCTTTTTCTTTCTTTTATTTTCTTTCTTTCTTTCTTTGCTTTCTTTCTTTCCTTTCTTTCTTTCTTTTCTTTCTTTCTTTCTTTTTCTCTTTCTTTCTTTCTTTCTTTCTTTCTCTTTCTTTCTTTCTTTCTTTCTTTCTTTCTTTCTTTCTTTCTTTCTTTCTTTCTTTCTTTCTTTCTTTCTTTCTTTCTTTCTTTCTTTTTCTTTCTTTCTTTTTCTTTCTTTCTTTCTTTCTTTCTTTCTTTCTTTCTTTCTTTCTTTCTTTCTTTCTTTCTTTCTTTCTTTCTTTCTTTCTTTCTTTCTTTCTTTCTTTCTTTCTTTCTTTCTTTCTTTCTTTCTTTCTTTCTTTTTCTTTTTCTTTCTTTCTTTCTTTCTTTCTTTTTTCCTTCCTTCCTTCCCTCCTTCCTTCCTTCCTTCCTTCCTTCTTTCCTTTCCCCTTTCCTTTCCCTTTTCATTTCCCCTTCCCTTTCCCCTTTCCTTTCCCCTTCCCTTTCCCCTTCCCTTTCCTTTCCCCTTTCCTTTCCCCTTTCCTTTCCTTTCCTTTCCTTTCCTTTCCTTTCCTTTCCTTTCCTTTCCTTTCCTTTCCTTTCCTTTCCTTTCCTTTCCTTTCCTTTCCTTTCCTTTCCTTTCCTTTCCTTTCCTTTCCTTTCCTTTCCTTTCCTTTCCTTTCCTTCCTCCCTCCCTTCCTTCCTTCCTTCCTTCTCTCTCTTCTATTTCTCTTTCCTTTGCATTTTATTAACTTTCTGGAAGATCCTTCTGATGTACATGCTCATATATTTAGTGAATTTTCCATTTAGTTACAAGCAAAAACAGAAAAAACAGAACATCTATAACATGGTTTGGTCTATACTGAACCTAGCACTTCAAGGCAGTTATTGCTTTGCATTTGCTTTTTATAGTGATACATATTTACTTAATGAAACTATCCTAGCAATAATGCAGGTTCTAAGGAACAATTTTCTATTTTAGCAACTTTTTAAACTGGAAGTGAAATCAGAAGGGTTTGATATTTTTAATGACTTCTCCATGTAGAATGGTTTGGTTTGGATGCTAATAAAATTTAGAGTAGAATATATTTAGGATATATTATAGTGATAGGAACAGCATGTGTTTCTTTAAGGGCTCTATCATCTCTTCTTCAACCAAATTAACTCAACCCAACTTTGAAATGCCTAATCCTATGCCTAACCTTAACCCTTCCCCAGCTTAACACTCACTTACTTGTGGACTGCCATATCTTCTGAAACAAAAGGTTAAAATAGTTTTGAGATTTTAAGTATGCAAATAAATGTTTCTTTTCATTAGCAACTTAGATGTTTAAAGCATTAAGATTTCAATTCTGTCTTTAATTCAGTTTCATGCTGGAGTGTGACTTTCAATGTACCAGCAATCTGAACTGTTTTTTTATGAAGACAGTCAATTCCTAATGCTTGCCATTCTTATCTACATCTATCTTGGAAAGGGGTCTACTGTCTAAGGCAGTTAAAAAGCTTCAAATGCATTTTATAGATAGGGCAAATGTAACTTTGGACATGTCATAGTATTCAGAACTGTGTGAGGGAAGAGGTAAGGTAGATTTTAGCCACCTTTGCATTTTCTCCCATTTCAAAACTGAGTGCAGGGTGGCATGTGAAGTTAAGACCTTGTGTAATTTTAGCAGCTTCTTCCACTACATTAAATGTGGGATTTTGTTGTTGTTTGTGAATGAAAATTTAGTTAGCTACTTCTAAAGAGTTATATACCCTGTGTTTCTGCAAGGTAATGCTGAGACTTTGGAGAATGTTTGTTCAAGTGTATACAAGATCCTCTACAAAAACTGTATGACAACAAAAATCTGCCTTCACTAGGTCCAAGCTCTGGTTGTGATTTGATGCTACCACAGCAGTGTAAAACTTCTGTAGCCCATGTACTATCCTTCCTCATATATTTGTTAATTGCTGAAATTGCCCTAGGGGTATAAAAGTAGAGATTGACTGTATTCAGAATTCACTAATAGAGAATGTCAGCTTTATAAACTTGTTACTTAATATATTCTTCAAATTGTCAACTATCAGCTTTTTTGCTTCCTTGCCAAACTATTCTAACTTAGCACTGACAAGAAGTTTTAGTAAGGAACAGTGTCAGGTTTTTACACTTTAAGAGAAGTTGATTCTGCCTATGAAGTCCTCTTGGGTAGCAGTGAAATCCATTCTTAAATAGACAGCACAGAGAGAAGTGCTATGAGAGAAGCAGCAGTAGTGCTATGCTAAAGCTCCCATGTTAACCTTATTAACGGAAGTTAAATGCAGGATAATTTAGCAATGACTGCAATATATATGAACAGATGGCTCATAGATGACTTCCTTCTGTGTACTGAAAAATTCCAATTAAGGCAAAATTAAATGAATTAATAATATCATAAAGCTGCTATTCCACTTTTTACTGTGGATTATGCCCTCCTTAGCAGGGAAAATTGCATTAATTGCTTCAAGAAAGGAACCATTCAATGGCTCCAGAGGACTTGGTGGTGAACTGTTTCACTTCCTGCCATTGTACAGTTATGCATAATATGACCACATGGAATTCACAAATCATAAGCAGGAAAAAAGCACAGCAAGGTTTTTGTCCCAGAACCAACACACTTTGTCCTTTACGTAACTGGAGGATCTCCAAGAACAGTATTATAGTATAAAAAATTTTTATCCATGCTTGGTAGCCACTAGAAAGAGATATGTGTAAGAGTACCTGACATTACACTTATTAGAGGACATTATTACACTTGGCACATTGCATAGCCTGCAAAAATGTTCTTGTGCTATGTTCCATAAGCAGCACTGAATAAGACTGTACTAATAAGATTTCTCTACATATTCTAGGTCATGATTTGGCTGTAGAGAGTGTTAGAAGTGAGTGAGAAACTACCTTATACTGCTTTGAAATAGTTTATTTCAATTGATAGCATTTTGCTGCATCCTTGAATAGGTGTCCTGGGTTTAGCAGTAGCAGTCAATTTTTCTCCTTGGTAGCTGATGCAGCATTGTGTTTTGACTTTCAGCCTGGTAACAGTGCTGATAATACCAATGTTTTCAGTTGTTGCTAAGTAATGTTTACCCTGACCAAGGACTTTGTGAGCCTCATGCTCTGCCAGGGAGGAGGGGAAGCCGGGAGGAAGCAGAGACAGGACACCTGACCCAAGCTAGCCAAAGAGGTATCCCATACCACAGCATGTCATGCCCAGGGGGGTAACTGGGAGTTACCCGGAAGGACAGGGGGTCTTCTGGGTCAGACTCTTTTTTCAGCGGGTGGTATCATATTCTCTTCCCTTGTTATTTTCTCTTATCATTGTTGTCATTGGTGGTAGTGGTGGAGATTTGTGTTATACATTGTTTGTTGGACTGTTCTTGTTTCAACCCGTGGCAGTTGCATTCTTTTGACTCTCCTCTCCATCCCTCTGGGAGCGGGGAAGGGGAGAGCCCCCAGCAGGGGGGATGCGGGCCTCGATTGCCTCCAGCCCAGCACCACTCACTGGGAGCTGTCTGGCTAGGTTTAAACCACGACAGTTCCTTTTCGACGCCCAACGTGGGGCACAGAAGGGTTGAGATAACAACAGATCTGTCCGGATTAATAGTCACTCATCACAATGCTGATTTATTGGCTCTCAAAGTTGTTCCTTTTGATCTCACAGTTTCAGTATATTGTACCTTACTTTGAGCCGGTATTTGCTGTATTTGTGCTTTTGTTTTATCTGGCATGGATAGGTGGGTTATCTGGCACTCAACCTAAATGATACATGCTACTCGCAAGCCCAGCCATAGTATTGCTTACACTGGGTATAGTTACAGTTGTGAGAGTCCTTTAGGGTCCTTCCTTCAGCCCTCATGTCTCCAATAATAAGGGCTGATGTAGTATGCGTCAGCCTGGCCTCAGATTGCCCTTGCTGTTTAGTAGTGTGGTCATACATCACATGGGTTGAAGTCATCTTGCAGCTGGTGGAACATCATTACTATAAACAGTGTCTAGATCTGTACTAATCTTCCCAGCTTCCCTGTATTGGCAAGATGGAGAGAGAAAGATGGGCTTTTAGGGAATGTTTAAATGAATGACACTGCAGAAGTGCACGTCCTTTCTAGAAACTACGCAAGCAAACCAGAGTAATGGGCTGTGCGTATCTACAGGTTAGCTGTAGGTGGTTTAGTGAATCCCACTCAGGCATGCTAAAGATTGAATATATAAATGCCCCACAGAATTCTTTCTTCTTTTAACGTTTCACAGCACCATGACTTGACTTGTCTGGGAGTGTACATCAACCATGTGGAAAGTATAGAAGAAAGCACATTAGCTTATAATTGGACCCTGACTTGTGTTAGTTATGATATGTCCACAAAGTAAATTTGGTACAACAGCAGTGGTATCCCTATAAATATGTGCAAATAACATCAGAGAAACCAAAATGAATCAAGGCAAATCTCTGAAACTGAACTGTAGGAGAAAACATGTTCTTAGTTTCAGAGGAAACTGAATAGTTATATGGCACCTTACATTTTGTACTAAAAGGATTTTTATTAAGCCACAAAGGTAACACAGAATCATTGAAGATAGAGATACTTGACTGTATGCACACTGGACTGTGACAATTGTCCATACTACATGCTCATAAAACCATTATGCCTCTATGTCCATCACTGTAGCAAGAATTCTGGAGAACCCAAAGGAAATGAGTGATATGCCTCCTTAGTATTGAAATGTACTGCTCAGATGTTGGAACACCAGAAGACTGTAAGATTAAGAGGCTTAATAGCTTTGGTACAAGAGTCAGAGCTACATTAAATGCAGTAAAATGCAAGAACTTCATGTACATTCATAGCACTGCAAGCCCCCCATCTATACATAAAGGGGCTAACAAACAACACATGTAGTTTGAAAGTTAAGCAAGTTTAAGAATAGTCTTGCTATGTGTTACTTTAGACAGTGGTTTGACTTGAAAGTTATTTTTTGTATTTCTGAAATTTTTGCCTACCAAAATATTTTCTCATATGATTGCATACTCATCAAAGCTAGGGCTGTTTTATAGCATGAGATGCAAAACTAAAACTGTAGTTGTACTTTTGAGGTGTATTTTTCAATGTAAGTATTAAATGTTTTGGTTTTGGTTATCTGTTAACTGTTCATTGTTTATGGTGCATCTTCATACTTTATTTTGTTCTTCTCATCCCTATTTGTGTGCTAAATGTGAAGGCTAAAACAAAGGATAAAAGATTTTTACTTTCATAAATTTAATAATTAGAACATTGAGGGGGTTTTGCCTTTTTAAGTTATTATGTAACTAACCCCATTTTATTTTTTCCTAACAAAAAAATTACTACAGAACAGTAATGAAAAGGCTTTCATAACATATTTTGTAAACCTGAAACTTAACACTGAAGGTAAATAAAAGTTCCATCTTAGATATTACACAAGACTATAATAACCTGCTTTCCCTTTTACTTACCCATGGATGTAGCCATGTGTGCACTCTGTCATGAACTGGCATGTTAACTTAGCTTCTTTGCTGCAATAGCATCCTTCTTCACAACACAGACCTATTTTACTGAGATATGTTTCCATGGAAAGAGAATTGGAACATGAAGGGCTTGAGCTTGCTTCCAGTTTGTGTCCACTGTACAAACTGCCTCTAGTCCTTTGCTGCTGAAGCTTTCCTAGCTTTCTGTCCCTGTCTCCTACGTCTTTGTTGCTGTCTCCCACTCACATTTTTCCACCCTGGAATACAGCTGTTTCTGCTGCAGACTAAGTTCAGTGAACAGTGCTTGTGCAACTAATTTGCCTGTATCTGTCAGGTTGGGACTCATTGCCTGAGGGTAACTTTGCCTCAACAACTTCTTTCAGGCCCAGTTCTATGAGCAGCATTTTGAGCTCTTTTGAAGTCTTTCCTGCATATTCCAATTCTCTTTCTGAGTTTTTGACTTATTTTACATTTGGCTTATTTTACATTGCATAAGACATTTTGCAAATGAAAATCCTCTATATAGATTTTCTGGGGAAATTCTGCCTTTTCCCAGTTAAAGGTTTCTCAGACATATTTGTGGCAGGGTTTTTTTTTTTCCTTGCAAACTGGTACCTTGTTGTTGGTAGAAAGCTTTGCTTTGGGTTTTCCCACCTTATATCATTTTCCCAAAATGAAAAAAAAAAGCAAAAGAAAAAAACATTAAGCAAAACAAACAAGCAAAGCTTCAAAACAAAGGCAGAAAATGGGAAAATAAAAGATTCTGTGCATCAGGCGAAGGTGTTAGGGCTTACAAGTAGACCTACCTCTCAGTTGTCTCCAGCCGTTTGAATTAGAGTGAATAAATACTCATCACCTTCGTTGCCTGTTGTATAAGAGAAAACATTATTGCAGTATTTACCCATATGAACAAATTATATAAAATTATGTGGTTACAAAAGTTTACTAGTAGTGTCATATGGTATCAGATAATCAGACTTATATATCCTTCCACTCTTTTTATTCCAAGACCTCTTGGCCTCTTACAGCAAATATTAAGGCACAGCAGAGAAGGTGCTTCCAGCTTTTGCCCTGGAAGCTGTGTACAACCCCATGTCAGGGAAGAGCAAGCACTCTGAAAAGTGTTAATTATCTTCATACCACATTATCCCTGGAATTCCCCTGGCTGTAATGGCTTTGTACTGATACAGAGAAAACTCCAGGAACAAACTTGCCAGCAAAGTTTTCAAGCTGACTAGCAGGTATTCTTCATTGCGGCGCCGGGAGACACGGGGGATAGCTCCTCCTAATGTGTGTCTCCCCATTGCCACACAAGCCGTCCTTTTATAGGCACTGGGCATACATACATATTCATGAGGCTACGCATGGATTACATAATTTTCCAGAAAGTTCCCCACATGCATACAGAATTGTGGTGGTGGTCTCCGAGGGTCGTTTACTTCTTCCAACAGTTTTCATCACTTCTGGCAGCCTTTGAAGCATGCGCAGTAGATGCTCACACCAGTTTAATTGGTTCGTTAGCACCAGAGACATAATAATCCTCCTATCCTCCTGCTTATCAGTTAGTTTAACTGTAGCCCATCCTGGACACCTGCGGTTCCCAGATACTCCTTATCCCTGTGTCCTGTTCTTCTAGACTGTTTTTCTTAAACTATGACAACTATAACGATTTATCTTGTGAGAATTCCCAGTATGTTCTCTAGCTGTACTCTAATTTTTTTCTCTATGTATCATGCACCTCAGTAATTTTCCATTGCTACTGTTACAAAGCCATTAAACTTAACATTACTTAAATCTAATTCTAAAGGTTTCTATATTCCATTTTGTGATTTTGTGCCCCCTTGTTTCAGTACCTTTGGAAGTGCAACCAAGATAATGGATTTTAGCGCTATGCTGTTCAAGGCTCATTCTTAGAATAGGATGATGAACATGTGTGTGGACCTACTTCCTGCCTTATTGTTTTTGAATTTGCATCATCCTTCTTCAACAGTCATTAAGAAGATCTTGACAGCCATGGCTTCCCCCAAGCTCTCTTCTTCTGGAATATGGTTCAGAAATGGCGGTAGGAAATTCCAGGTCTTGAAAGAAATATTAATTTATATCTGGGAACTCAGATCCATCATAATTTGTGAGAGCTCTATTTATGAAGAGGCTTAACAAGAAATAAGCAGAAAGTCCTCTGCTATTAAAGACTACAGACACAATGTTTCTTTCAGCAAGAAATGATATCCTTTCCAATTTCACATATCTTGTTCATTTGTCAAGATATACTTGACCAAGTCTTCTCATCTTCTAATCTTTTTCTCAACAGTTTTTCAATTATTTTGAGGTTTTAATAGCTGAAGAAATGTTTCACAATATAAGAATTGTGTTCTAAACCCCACTTAATATTGTAGACATGGCTACTAGTACTTTATTCAGGGTTGTAACGTTACAGAGGCAATCAAGGTCGCAATGCTTTAGTTTCCCTAAGGAGGTCCAATCCACAACTGACATTGTCCTGTCTGAGGGAAAAAAATCTATTCAGTGATGAAATGTTGTAGTCATTAAACTACAACATTGCAATCAATGTAAATCTTCCACTGGACCAAGAAAAGAAGGCAGAAGTATGATCAGTGCCCTGTGAGGCCTAATTTCCTTCAGCTTTCTTTCCTTTTCATACTAATTAAAGGCAAAAAAAGCTTGTGTACTGAAGAAAACTTCTGGGTCAGGGTCATTGATTCCCTGCTCATCAGCACTGAGGCAGATCTTTGTGGAAGATCCATTGAAAAGGCACAAAGTGCTTTTCCCATTCCTTCTATATCAGCATTTTTTCCTGCTCTATATCTCTTAATGAACAAGTTGTCATGCTTCCACATCAAATAGAACTTTGGCAAGTGGTGAACAGTTGTTATTAGCATAGTTACAGTAACAAAAACTTTATCTAGAACCTCCAAATCTTACTGGTGTTTCTTTGGCTATGCTTCCTATAAGACCATGCAGTAACAGGATTTGGTTACGCATTTCTGTTGAACCCAGGGGAGAAAATTCTGCAATGTCTGCTTCACGATATTTTAAAAAAAATAAAACAAAAACCCACAAAGGCTTAAGAACCCATACTAATGTAAGAAACATTGAAGGTTTAATCAGTAATCTGCATAATGAATGCTGGTATCTATAGTGGTGATTCTGTCACTTCAGATAGGACACTGATTCATATCTTTCAGCCTGCAAGATATTTTACATAAGCTTTAATTGTTAAAAACAAAATTCACCATAAGTCAACATCACATCGGTCTAAGATTATGCTATTTTGCATGGCACTAGAAAACCTGACTTGCAGATTTTGCTTCCTTGTTTTCTTTATCCCTATTAGTGGACATATTTCTCCAGAATGATCCTAAATACTTTGAATGTTAATGGATGACTGTTCTGCAGTGACAGCCACTGACTTCCTTCACCCATAAATCCATGAGTCAACATTATATGTTTGCACTGGGGTCATCACATGCAGATAATAGCAGATGAAACCATCGACATATTCTGTATCAAAACTCAAGATGGAATGAAAACTCATCCACATTGCAAGGACATGGTCAGTCTATTGACAGGCAGGGTTGAAGCACTTTCTCATAGTTTATCTGCCCATAGCCAAAACATACAAACAATAAGGTCAGATATTTTGAGAAAACAGACAACAGGATGATTTCTTAAAAGATACCTTCAAGGAATTGGAGTCTGACAACAGTGATATTTTTTCCATAAAAGCTGGAAATAAACACAGGTCTTCCTGCTTGTTTTGTCCTAGTCAGCGTAATTCCAGTTTCCAGTTCCTCCATGTCTGAAGTCATGAAGAGGCTGGCAAGTTGCAGCTCTGAGTCTCCTGACTTCAAAATGGATGAGATGCTAGTTTTAGTTAAAATCTTGACAGTCTTTCCGTGTGCGACACAGTAACCACATCACTATTTCTAGACATTCTTGGGTCAGATGCATCACCTCATTCAGTTTTCTCTACTTCTTCCTGTAGATGGTGGTGGGATCTTAAGTCTGGGCTATATATTTTTTGGTATTCTAAGATCAAGAAACATTCAGTCAAATGGATTGTATTTTCCAGCAAGTGATTTTATTTTGTTTTTTTCTCTAAGTTCCAACGCTTCTTACAGCCAAAGTTCTATCACTTCTATTTAATTTATTTGATATTCTGCCTCTAAGTAAGCATTGCTGATTTCCTTTCATTCAGCTGCTGAAATGATTTTGATTATTTTCCACAACAGAAATGTTAACCATAATTGACTAAAGACCTGGTGACAGATCTTTTGAAACAGAAATCCATTGATTTCTCTGTCATTCAGATTCATTAAAACAGTGGTGTTGACAGCTAAACAAACATGAGGAAGAATTTAGTTCATATATCTGATACTGCAACTCCAACTTTGGGAAGGGTATAGTTCACCTAAAATAATATCAGAGTTTAGCTTGAATCCGGAGACTAATGTGCGTTGAATAACAAGGCCTTGAAATACTCAAATACTTGAAAACAGTGTCCAAGTCTGAAACTATATTCTACACCTTAGTTTTGTGCATGTCTTTTTTTTTTTGTATATGCCCTAGAAAAGGCTACTGGCAGTTCATCACTTTGTGTCTGCAGTTAAGTTGTATGATTATCTATCTAAACTCAGAGTACTTCTCACTGAAGAGCAAGCTTCATAAGGATATCTTGGAAAAGATACTGAGAGTAATTATCTTGCTTTGATTAGGAGGCACTTTATCTAAGAAACTTCAGGAATATAGCAAATAAATATCTTCATGCTTGATCCTTTCAAACTGTCATATGAAACTCAATTCATACTTACTGTTGCTGAAGACTTGTGATTTGAAATGCCAGGGGGATAGAGCTGGCAAATAGGATGCTGATTCAGATGAAGAAGGGAAGACTTTCCCTCAGGCTTGATTCATTAGTCAGTGATCCTCTTCTAAGTAGATGGTGTTTTGTAAAGAATATTACTTGGGATCATGTAGAGGGAGAAGGAATAAATAGGCAAGTGAAGAAAAGACTTACTTGTAACTGTTCACCTAAACTTCCACTCACAAGCCTTCCTTCCTCCCTTATAGTTTCTGAGAGTCCCTGGAGATATAGGTGACAAGAAAGAAAGTTTTGCATTGTTAAGTGTGGATGTTCAGAAGAGGGTTGGCTGATGCTGTAGTTAGGGCTATAAGCAGATAAATATAACTGAAATTGCATGTAGGGCTATCAAAAAGTGTTTTCATATATGCATTCACACTGCACTAATAAAGGAGCTGTCTAGATGGATGTATATTCAAGTTCTTCTAACAGGTTTTACCATAATATCACCTCACTCCCTCCTGAGTACCCTCTATACAGGAATAGTGTGAATATGGCTGTAGACAATGCATTTCAAAGACCCCTAAATATCTAAGTAACCCTTGTTTTTTTGCTAAGATATATCTTGCAATTAAAAACTTTTTTTAATTAAAAAGTTACATAGATTAATTTTTTTTGCTTTTCTCTGTGTTTATATGCCTTTTACATATAATCAATGCAGAAACAGAATAAAGTCTTTTTTTTTTTATTAGTATCTCTCAATTTTTAATCATCCAAATACTTCACAAACTTATGGCCTAAATATGGTTACAAAATTCTTGGGATAAAAGCTTTGCCCTGATCTGATAACTTATTTTAATTACCTGCCAATAAACACATACTTACCAAGACTATATAGTTCTTCTTCAGTAGACCTTTTTGTGTTATGTTTATAGTCCACCTTTTATTTCAAAGGACTTTACAAGCTACAAACATGCACAATAGCAATTTTCTTTATACGGTGCTTGGAGGCATTACACAACAAAGTACAAATAGCTTATCTTTCACCCCCACTGAAATGTAGTCGCCTCTGATTTGAAAGGTGGCAGCTCTTTAATAACAAAAGAAAAACACTATATCTAATTAAAGCAGCAAGCTACATGTCATTAGAAAGAATGTGGTTGTTCAAACTCAAATCTTACATATGACTTACTAATCATTTTTCTGTTCCCCCCACTTCACTTTACGTACCAGGAGAGGAAAAAGCCTTAATGTACAACCTGCTCTTTACTTCGACCTTTTAGTTATCCTCTGCTGTTTTGCAGGACTTTCAGAACTGTTTGAGCTTGATCCCTCTATGTTAGCTGTGAAAGAATCCAACAGCTGCTGCTTCATCTGAAGGATTTCGGTGGGGGAAAAGGGTTCTTTTAAACTAATTCTTCAGGCTGCTCACAACCTTAACTTTCCCCTTTAGATGTCCTCCACGGCTCCCTAACACTTTTGGGAATCTTTGAGCTGCCTGAGCTGTCTTCCTTTCCTGATAGTGGCATTTGCTCTTCAAAGAACAATTTGCTGCCCCTCTATTCTGTACAGGGAGAAAATGCCTTTGAAATCAATGTGGTTCTGCAGACAAGAAGTAAGCATTTAAAAATATATATCTACTTCTCATTTGTTTAAAATTTGCTAATTCCTATAGCAGTTAAACAAGTATGAAGTGACTGTCCTTTAATGTTGCTTCCTTCTGATAGACTGTGCAACGAACCTGCATCAGTTTCAAAGGTTTCGCACTCCCTGCCTAGAATAGAGCTGTTATAGCAATAGCCCTTTTAAAAGGAAATGGCAAATGGCACCAGCAGGACAGGCAGACAAGTCAGATTCACATAGCCCCAGAAGTTCTTCGAAGAAGAAGATGACATGTGAGAAAAGTTGGAGGGAATGGAGTCCAAGCTGAGAAAACATCTGATGAAAGATTAATTGAAAAAGTCTCCCCACCCCAAACAAAGCAATAAGAGTTGAAAGGAGAGGGTAACAGATGAAAAAACAGTAGCTGTAGCTGTAGGGGGCTCCCATACTTGTGCAAATATTGCAAGACCTATTACTTAAAATAAAATAAAATAAAAAAAAAAGTGTTCAGACAGGAATCCTCTCCATTCAAAGAGACTGTTAGGTCCACATTTATTGCAGGGGTCATGTTTAACATGTTTAACTGTTGCCAGTCCTGGATGTCCATGTTTATTAGCATGACTTTTTCTAAGCAAGGGGCCTTGAAGATTTTTAATGTCTTACTGCTATACCTCTCTTGTCTGCTGCACACTGTTTCTGACAATGCTACCTATGCTTGTACATAGAATAGATCAAGACATAATCACCACACAAATGGCCAAACTCTCTTCCCCTGAGCAAGACTGCTGCACTTAGAAGTACTGCCTGTTGAGAGCAATTACTGACACATCACAACCAGCAAAACCATGGCTGGACAATATCCAGGACAGAACTCATTGGAGAACAAACAGGTAGCACCCTAGCATTAAACAGGAAGGACACTCATTTACCTCTACTTGCATCGACGGCCTAACCCTTTGCAGTTTACTAGCTTAGAATCATAGAATCACAGAATAGCTAGGGTTGGAAAGGACCTTAAGACCATCTAGTTCCAATCCCCCTGCCATAGGCAGGGACACTTCACTTTAGGCATATTCAGATGTCCACTGAATGATACTCATGCCCCTACCCATCTCCATTAAGTAGAAAAGATAGTGGTCAGTAACCTCTGCAGCTGTGGAGTCCTGACTATCTCTGCATGCCGAAATGCCCAAGCACAAGAAAAAAACAGGAAAGACAGAGCAGAAGAAAAACTTTTTATGAGTTTGGCAGCATGCAATGGCATAAAGACCATTCTTTCAAAAAGGATGGATATAGCCATTGATTTAAAACTAGACCTCTGTGTGTTTTGTTGAACGGACAGGTGAGCATTTTCTTAAATTTTGTGTAGCTTGGTTCTTGGGTTTAATGGAAGGTTGAACAGATCAGGGTATTGTATTACTTTGTTTCATACTTCTCAAAAAATACCATGGGAGAATTAGTTTCAATCTAGAAAATTTTCCTAGATGAACATGAAGAGTAGTGGCTTCTGCAGTTAATTTAAAAAATGTGGTAAGTAGTTAAATAATCATAAAAGTTTCTCTAACTTAAATGTTTCTTAGAAGAATTATGAAGAGTTGTACATTTGACAAAAAATTTTATCTTTAATCGAGTCATTATTTTTTCACATTTTTAAACATGAACTGTGAAAAAATATAGTTCTTATTCCAGAAAACAATGTCAGTTTGCATAAAGTCTGGGCAATGTTACTGGATATAATTTTTATGCTTGATCACTGGGAAAAAATAACATTTAGGAGGTTGCTTTGTGCTTGGTTTATTTTTATTTGTTTGCCTGTTTCAAGAAATGGCTGAGTTTAAAACCACAGTATACAACCAAGCACTTAAGGATGCAAGTGGGAATTAGGCATAGATTTCTCTCTAGTTAATAACTGCATCTAACACTTGCTCACTGTGGTGGAAATAGATTTGAACCTTAATCTAAAGTCCACTGCAACAAATTGCTTTATTTTTCTAGTGGAGACTACTGTGAATGCTGCACATGTAATGGACAAACCAAATATGAAGGTAAGTGAAGTTAACTGAAAAAACAGTTGTTTCTGGGGTTGGTTTTTTTTTTACACCATTGGATCAGGGACCATTGGACCAGATGCTCCTTAACCTATCATCATATTAATAACTTAACACCACTGATCTCTCATAAAGGACTTAAATATATTATTTTTTTCCTTTTAGACTACATTTATCTTTTTATCTGTTTCTCCTTGCCTTAAATTGTCTTTTATGTAGACTTTCACCAAACTAAAAATCTTAACCAGAATCAGTGGTAGTACTGTGAATAAATGGACACAACTCTTAGGTATCTTGTAAACTTTTATACTTATTGTGCAGGAAACCAGTTTCTGCAGTGTTTTGGACTGTTCTTATGGTCTGCTGGCCACCAAGAACTAACCAGTAATTCCTGATTCCAAGTTCCTGCAGGTTCTCAGTCTCTCTCTTAAGCCTTCATTTTGTCAATAGCTTAAAATATATTCTAAAAGAAGTCACAAAAAGCTTTTAAATATTAGTTTCACTCTACAATTCACATAGAAAATCCATGACCACAATTGGGTAATACTTAACAAATATGACCTTATGAACATATTAATGAAGGAGGTAGAGTTGGTGAACTATCCCTCCTTTAACTGCCTGTTACGAGTTAGTCACAGTAGACAGATTAATCATCAATCCTACAGCCACTAGCTCACTCTCCCTTATAAGTGAGATGAGGGAGAGAACTGGAAGGGTACAAGCAAGAAAATTTGTGAGTTGAGATAAAGATGGTTTAATAGGTGAAGCAAAGCAAAATCAGGAATTCATCCACTACATCCCACAGGCGGCAGATGTTTAGCCATATCCTGAAAGCAAGGATTCATCATGTTGGTTGGTGAAGTAAGTTGAAGACAGATGGTTACTTGGGAAGACAGCTGCCATAACTATGAACATGCCCCTCTTTTTCCTCTTTTCCCTGTTTTTTTTTTCTAAAAACAATGGTATCCCATATGGTATGAACTATCCCTTTCGTCAGTTGGGATCAGCTGTCCCAGATGTGTCCCCTCCCAACTTCTTGTGCATTTCTAGCCTACCTACTGGCAGGGCAGCATGAAAACCAGAGAAGGCCTTGACTCTGCATCAGCACTGCTCAGCAATAGATAAAAGCATCCCTGTGTTACGAACACTGTTTTGGTCACAAATCCAAAACAGCACCTTATGGCTGCCAGGAAAAAACTTAACTCCATTCCAGCCAAAACCTGTAGCATCATCTTACTTTCCCATCCTTACCTGGTTTTCACATAATTAGCTCAGGGATTTCAAGGAAGTAAATCCTTTTTGCGATTATGTTTACAAAAATTAACTCAGAGTGGGTTAGGGAATCTTGAACAGTTTCAGATAATGCACCACAGTTTCTACTAGGAATGTAAACATGTAATGCAGGAAATCACTACAGTGAGATAACGTAAATATAGTACATTATAAAAAAAAATTTGTGGGTCAAGGCAGGATGCTGAGAGGAGAGCAGACAATCAGGAATAAAATGAGTCAGTAACTTACCAGTGAAGGATAAAAATCTGGAAGGATGAAAGGAAAACAAAAAGTATACATTAGCATAATGGAAAGTGTGAAATTAGAACAAAAGTGAAACTCAAGAGAAATGTCTTTCAGACCTCAAGGTTGAAGAAAATTACTTTGGTAACATGAAAAAATATTTTGTGGAGATTCAGGGAGTATAAAAGTTCATCTCAGAAAATTTTGGTAACATAGATCAGAAAGCAAGGCATTTTCCTGGAATTACCTAATGAAGATATTCTAGAAAGAAGTATATTAAGGAACAAATGAGAAGATCAAAACTATCTTGTTGAGTTCCCATACAAAACATGCTTAATTATTCAGGCCAATATATCAACTCATCCTGAACTTTTGCTGTCATGAACTGAGCTAGTTTTTCTCGTGGCATGACAGAAAAAATATCAGTTTTTCCTTCACAATTTAAATTACAATGTTTTTTGAAAGATAATGAGAGCAAATTACACTATTCTGGTGGATGCACAAACTGATGACACAAAATATTCTTGCAAAAGAACCAACAAGCATCACAGAAACAATAAAGTTCCTTTGTAGGCATGAAATTTGACTTATTGGTCAATTATAAACTAAAATGAGGTAGAAAGATCTCATTCTTCACTCATACTTGTTCAATATCCTTTGGGTGTAAGTGCAGTTTATTCCAGCATAATCTGTTGTCAGAGGAAGCTTAAATCTAAAGAATGTATGCTGTATTATCTTGTAATTTTGCTTGCACTATCATGTAGAATAATTTTGTAGCATGTTGGCTTTACAGTTTCTGAAAGTTTTATAAGCATGTTGGTTTGAAATAAAAGGTATAGCTCTTGCATGCCTACACATTCCCTGATTACATAAACTGGCAAAATCGAAAGTGATTAACACTGGTAAAATAAGAATTTATTTCAGTGAACAAATTGTATGAACTTTAGTTGAGTTTTTATTCAGCAAACTTCTCAATTACACAGTAAAAATGTTCTCACATAGTTGTTTTATTGAATTAATCCTTCCAAGTGCAACTAAAACTAATAAAATATTAGTGACATTAGTTCAACACACTGGACAAGGTGCAAGCCTTAGGGTCACCTTGATGAGGACAGCATGCTATCCTTTGATGTATGCAAAGCTTTGTTGGTAGTGCTCATGTTCTGTAATTGAATGCTTGCAATTCAGAATTGCTTAATACTAATGAAGAAAAATGAAATTTTAAGTTACTTTATACTTATCCAGCTTTTTGCTGACTCACACCATTCGCTTTCACTCAGCATTAAACCTGAAAGTATATTACAAGCAATTAATAAACTGCAGTGTATGATACCTACTTATGCATCAGAAGAGCTTTAGAATAGCAGGATATAAGCTATCCACTTTGACTTGTCAGCAGCAGCTAAGTATCTACTTTAAAGGGTCATGTACAAAATAAAGACTGATGCCTTGTGGGAATAATGATTCCTTAAATTCACCATGAAATATCCAATAGATAGCAGCCAATAAGGAAAGCAAAATACCAAAACTGCCTGCAAATGAGACAGCTGGTATCTTTAGTTCAATAACTGAACTAATGGAGGGTAATTTGGCACATCCTCAAGATCTACTCTGCTTACAGTTACTGTATATCTATAATAAGTTGATTATCATGTTTAGAATATTTAGACCAAGCTTTATAATTTATGTGAAACTGTCTGTAAATAATTGCACTGAGTAGGTAGACTGGCTTCAATCAAAAGAGAAATAAGTTACACATGAATGGGAAAATAAGACACAAAAAAGGTGTGTGATACTCAAAAGCTTTTTGCCTAGAAAAATATTCAGTCTCTTTGAATTACTAGAGTTAATTTGTTCCCTTTCATTCTACTCACTTAGGATACTTAAGATTAGGAGTCAAAAAAAAAAAAAAAAAAAAAGGTGAACACTTACACTCTTGATTCGTACATGTTCTGGTTTTTGTTGGGATAGAGTTAATTTTCTTCATAGTAACTAGTATGAGGCTTGTTTTGAATTGGTGCTGGAAACACTGTTGATAGCACAGGGATGTGTTATTAACACAGGGGACACAGCCAGGACAGCTGACCTCAACTGACCACAGACGTATGCCATACCATATGACATTGTGCTCAAAATATAAAGCAGGGAGAAGAAGGAAGGAGGGGGACATTTGGAGTGATGGTGTTTGCCTTCCCAAGCAGCCATTAGGCGTGATAGAGCCCTGTTTTCTGGAGATGGCTGAACATCTGCCTACCAATGGGAAATGGTGAATTAATTCCTTGTTCTGCTTTGCCTGCATGCACAGATTTTGCTGTACTTGTTAAACTGTCTTTATGTCAGCCCTTGAGTTTTCTCACTTTTACCCTTCTAATTCTCTTCCCCATCCTGCTGGTGAGGAAAGTGAGTGAACAAGTGGCTGTGTGGTGCTTAGTTGCCAGCTGGGCTTAAGCCAAGATAATACTTTTTGGCACCCAATATGGAGCTTGAAGTGTTTGAAATAATAAGAGATTTGATGTAAACTTTTAGCATTTAATAGAGTTCATAAGTGTAATATTCTGTTTCTGTAAAGCTTTTGGACTGAGCCAGGGAAGATTCTTAGAAAAAAATCCACAGAGAGGCAGACAAAGTAGTTTAGAATTAATAAAGCCTTCTTTACACAGTTGAAGTTTCGTGTCCTATGTTAAAAATTTGCACTGTCACTGATTTTTGTAGTCACATGAAATAAGGCAATATGTATCTTTGTATAATTTTAACCATTAAATGTATTCTTCAAATATTCCATGTTCTGGAAAACAGTCTGGTTTTAATTACCTTTCCATGAAAATTGTATTTAGTCTGTCTAATATTCTGTATGATAGAGGCATGCATTGGCTTCCATTTGCATGTTATTATAGGATGCAATGTCATAAATATTATAATTAAATAAGTATATCTATGTCTCATATAGATATTCAATCTTAAATGTAGAGAAAATAAATGTATATTAATGTATGAACTAAGTTGTTACTACCAGAGACATAGTAAACATGCATTCATAACTTAATCACTTGTCACTATTTTATCCTAGGGGTTGGCAACCTATTTTTCATTAGAGTACAACTGTTGTTACATTGACACTTGGAAATAATCTATGAATGTTTTTGTCTTATCTATTTTGATCTAATTTTGTCAAGACAGCAATGGAGGCTTTTTTATTTTCCAATTTTACCAGAATAAGCACCATGAAACATAAATCTGTCTCCTTCACATCTTTTCTATGCTTGTGCTGTCCATTTGCTTCTATCACTTTAACCTTGATGTGAGCCTTTGCTATGGCTGTAGCTCATGGATCGGGAAGTTTGTTTCTTGCCACCTTACAGCTCTCCTTATCTCCACCAGGTTCTGCGCTCTGTCTGGGCTGACACTCCTAACTCACCATGAATTCTGGCAGGGTAACCTCCTTCAGCTCAGGCTTCCATGAAGTACCATCTGAGACCCTGGTGTTCCTGGAAATGTCCCCAGCTCTTACACTACACACAGCAATGCACAGTAACATTTCTCATATCCCCTTACTTGACTGATTTTGTTGTTGTCCAGTAGGCAAGATATTGTCCCTGTTGTGTCCCTTATGCCAGCCAGAAGCCCCTTACAGCTGCAAGTATCTTGAATAATCTTCAATATTTATGTCTCCACACATACTATCTGTTTTAAATGTCAACTTAGAACATAATTTTTCTTCCTTAACTTAATTCCTCTATGTCACTGGTATTTGTTTCTTACTCAACAGTCTATATTTTTAATTAAACCTATAATATAGTCATATGATTCCTTTAAATCCTCTATACATATGTTATATTTATACATTGGTACTTTACACTGCATAGATTTTAAAAGCCTATTCCTTTACCATTCATGAGAATACCTACAGTTTATTTAATAACTACCATATTATGAAGTACGTATGCTATCTAGAAGTCTTAAAACCCACACAACCACACAATAATTTAGCATATAAAGCTTTGTTTTTTTTCAGAGTGATTTCACAGAACGTGTAATAACAAAACCACGTTTTTCCAATTTGCCAGTTATTGTTGTTATTTGTCGTTTTCAAATTTTGAAAGTTGTATTTGATACTTAGAGAAAAAGTAGGTTTTGGTGACAAAAGGAAGCTGGTGGTTACTTTTTTTATGCCTTTTTGTGTTCTTATTATGGAAAACTAGCAGGACATCCATCTAAGTAAACAATGTAGATGTTACTGCATGCAAAGTCAATTTCTTGCTTGGCATAGGGAATGACCAGTTTGCTTTAAGCACAAGCAGATGTTTCTATCTGACCATCTGGCCTTTATTTGCTTTATCCAAAATCCCATGCTCCCTTATAGGCACAGAGGAAAAAGGTGGCAATGATGATTTCTTTTTTCTTGGTTATGGCAGTAAACCAAAATCGCACTGTTTCTTGGCAGTGATGAAAAAGTATGCAAATAAAATATTGCAAGTAATTAGGAGATTTTTTAAGTGCAGAATGAGAAAAGGATTGCAGATTCAGCAGATCAGCACATTTAACAGTTCTGATTTGAAATGTCATAAGCCCATCTCATCTCTGTTCTGCACAGAACCTGTCAATGAATGTCTATGTGCAGCTGACCTGTAAGGAAAGTATGACTAAGTCCTTATTTATACCTAAGCCTTGCATACTTGATCTACAAAGGGGTATGTTTTATTCCTCAGCGACCAGTTTTCATCAGCTTTATAATTTTTTAATCTCTTCTGCCAGCATTCTTTTTATTTTGATTAAGCTTGACAAATTGGAAATACTAGGGCCAAAAAGAAAAATTCAGATAAACACAAACCTGCTCGATTTGGCTTAAAAACTTTAGGATACTTTCTTGTGTTTGTATTTTCAGTGACTCTGCAAAGATATTAATACTTGAAAATTGAGCTTAAGTTTTGTTAAAAAGTGATGTAATATCACCATGTCCCTGTAATGACTTTCTAAAATTTGGAAGTTTCAAGAATTGGCACATTTCCTCACTCTACACTGCAGACTAATCAAATGAAGGTCTGCTTTTTTAATCATAATGCCAATGATTAAGACTGAATACTGCCTATAGAAACAAGCTCCAACCCTCTTAAAATAACTTTTCAGATTTGAATCACATGCAAATCCATTGATAAATGGAGTGAATATATTATAATCTAAATTTTCTGTTGTAAGATCCAAATATGTCTGCCTCTCCTTTACAAGCTGAAATAAAAAAAAAAGCTTTGTGCTGGAGACGTGTGTCAGCAAATGTCAGTTGAGCAAAGCTACAAATTCTCATGTAACCCGCTGACTGAAGTTAACCAAGTAGGTCCAATTTCAAGTCTCTTCTCTTATAAGTATGTTACATCAAAACCTCAGTCTAGTTTTCTTTTAATATTGGTTTATTTTAGAAATTACACTTGCCTCCTGGAAACATTTTTGTTCTCATATAAATGTTAAAATTACCACTTCTTAAACATGAAGATCAGCAGCCTACCATACAAATTCCTGTAGCAAACAAACACTTAGAAGTTGTTTTCTACATTTACTGCATAACATTAGGCTTTCACTACTTCCATGAGTTGCATTGCACACTTTGTGCTTAATTTTCTTTAATTTACTGAGAGACACAAAATATTAACACTGCCAGCAGGAAGACTCAGACTGAAAGTGAAGTTGGTTACTACCTTAAGAAAGCCAATTTGTGTTCTCCATTATATCATTGTGAATCAAGACTAACTATATTGACTTCAGTGAGGAAAAGGGTTGACAGACTTATTGCTACTTCTACAAAATGATCCATTCACCTTTAATGATAAAACAGCACAGTTAATTGTTTAACTCTCACCGAGAGGATGGTAGCTGGGAACAGCAATGGTGGCTTCCAAGGACAGGTGAATATTGTGCAGATTTCAAGTGGGTGAACCTAGATAATTTAAATGGCTAAAACCATCTGTTCTGATTTTTTTCCTTTTTTACTCTCAAATGTTGCCTGTCTCAAACAGGACTTAATCAGTGAGAAGTTAGTTTAGAATAATTGTTTGGCACAAGTTCCTAACTCGTCTTTACATCTACACATTCTTGTCTGGACAGAAAGAGATTAATCTCTTAATTAATCTAGACTTTTGTTTGTCAGTCATTGCTGTTGTGTTTGAGTGCATCATAAGCATTAGAGAAGATTTCTCTGAGTTAAGGAAGCAGCATTTTAGAGCTCAGAAGGGCTGAAAATCAAAGAAATTAAAGTCTGAAGTACTGTTTTCAAAGGCCCAACGTCAGGCACCAGCTATCTGATTCTTTCAGAGTATTTGGGCATTTTGGCTAGCTCTTCATCTGCCCAGTCATGATATCCATTTAATTCTGCTGAAAACAGAGATATCAGGTAAGACATGGAGTGTAATACATACTCTTAAATAAAGTACCCAAAGAATATGACAATATATTATTAGCTTTGAAAGCACTGGTTTGAGTTACCTGACTGCTGTCAACCAAGAACTCTGTGTCACAGCAGACTAGTGCAAAGGGTTTCACAACAACCCAGTTTCTCAGGGTCATGTTTACCTAAATTAGATGGAAAGTTAAGTTTTGTTGTTTCATTCCTCATCTCTTCTGTATAAAACTTCCATTTTCTTCAGCATATGAGAGAAAAGATCCTAGAGAAAACCAGTTGTCGTGGTTTAAACCCAGTCAGACAGCTTGTTCAATCACTTCCCCCCCTTATTGCCTTCCCTCTACTCCCGGAGGGACGGAGAGGAGAATCAAAAAGAATGCAACTCCCACAGGTTGAGATAAGAACAGTTTAGTAACTAAGGTATAACACAAACCGCTGCTGCTACCACCAATAATAATAATGATAAAGGAAATAACAAGGGAAGAGAATACAACACCTCACCACCAGCCAACCGATAACTCCCCCGCCCCCCCAGCCCGACCAAGCACCAACCGATACCTCCTCCAACCCCGCAGTCTCCCAGCCCTTCTGGGTAGCTCCCAGTTACATCCTGGGCATGACGTGCTGTGGTATGGAATACCTCTTTGGTCAGTTTGGGTCAGGTGTCCTGTCTCTGCTTCCTCCTGGCTTCCCCTCCTCCCTGGCAGAGCATGAGCCTCACAAGGTCCTTGGCCAAACCAAAACATCATTGTTATCAGCTCTGTTCCCAGGCCGAAAGTGTAAAACACAGCACTGCACCAGCTACCAAGAAGGAGAAAAGTGACTGCTACTGCTGAACCCAGGACACCAGTTTACATGTAATTTAAATATATCAGTGTACCCTTTGATCTAAATCAGGCAACTGTTCTGTGAGAAAAATAACGTATGATTGCAGAACCAAAGACTGTATCATAATGCTCTATCATGTTGGGCAAAATTAATTACATAATTTCCTAACATACTAGGTCATATAACCTATACCAATATTTGCACATACATATCTTATGGCTTATCATGAACTGGGGACTCATACCGTCACTAACCAGACCTTCACACTTGAATTAGCAGGTAATAAATATCACCTGCTCTGTCTCAGAAAAGGAGGAAATATATTGTTTTCCATTGGATTTCACTAATATTTAGTGACTTTTTTTTTTTATCTTACCTTCTCAACTGATGTGATTTCATCCTTACTTGTTCTTAATTCCTTAGCTCTAATAATTGCATGGTAGTTTAGCTCTCCTTCAATGAGGTATGACTACTTCAAATTACTTTGCTTTCTCTTCACATTATCAGCTTTGACACTTGAGTGTTAGATCTCTAACACCTGAATTTGAAGGTGAAATTGCAACTATAAAAACAAAGTAAAAGGGTACTGGAACTTATCATTGAAAATGTGTATACAGTAAAGTATCTATTAAAAGTTATTCACCTTCTTTTCCACCAGCACAGGACATCCCAGAAATGCAGTACCTTTTCAGCAAGGTATAAGATATTCATACCTAAGAGAAAGGGTCTGTTCCTTGAGCACCACAGCTAAGTTCCCCCATGCAACAGGGATTCTGTGATTAGTGACTGAAGACAAAATACACTAAAGTCAATGGAAAGGTTCAGAGTGACTTCAGATGTTTTCTGACCAAACCTTCACACAAGATGCTGTTATAAAACCATTTTTTTCATCTTCCCTGATCACCTTTAAGGTGATGTACCATTAGTTCTGACTGGGTTTTTACTGGCTCTCACTTGCCAGAAGTGACCAAGCACAGAACTAAATCAATCTTTGTCAGGCCTGTAACTGAGCACTTCCCGAATTTATGAGACAGCTTTTCCATTAACAACAAAATCTTGAGAATTAAATAAAAACAGACCTTCACCAGTGCTGCTGCATTGGTGAATAAAATAAAAACATTGATAAATGTAGACCCCTTTTCCAAGGCTGACTTTGAAAAATTCTATGTCACACACCCAGGTCATGTTCTGACAACAGTTAGGAACACTAAAATAAATAGTTAGCAATTCTTTGTTATGACAGGCTATGCAAAGCTGACACCAAGCTGTGTGGTTCGGTTGATACCCTGGAGGGAAGGAATGCCATCCAGAGGGACCTCGACACGCTTGTGTGGTGGGCTGATGCCAACCTCATGAAGTTTAACCATGACAAGTGCAAGGTCCTACACCTGGGTCAGAGCAATCCCAGGCACAGCTACAGGTTGGGCAGAGAAGAGATTCAGAGCAGCCCTGTGGAGAAGGACTTGGGGGTGTTGGTTCAGGAGAAAATGAACATGAGCTGGCAGTGTGAGCTCGCAGCCCAGAAAGCCAACTGTATCCTGGGCTGCATCAAAAGGAGTGTGACAAGCAGGTCAAAGGAAGTGATCCTGCCCCTCTACTCTGCTCTCATGAGACCTCACCTAGAGTATTGTGTACGGTTCTGGTGTCCTCAACATAAAAAGGACAGGGAACTATTGGAACAAGTCCAGAGGAGAGCCACGAGGATGATCAGGGGACTGGAGCACCTCCTGTGTGAAGATAGGCTGGGAAGGTTGGGGCTGTTCAGCCTGGAGAAGAGAAGGCTGCATGGAGACCTCATAGCAGCCTTCCAGTATCTGAAGGGGGCCTATAAGGATGCTGGAGAGGGACACTTCATTAGGGACTGC